>NC_092377.1:125060876-125660876 GCF_030028105.1 Mobula birostris | reverse complement strand
TCCTTTAAAATTGACTACAACATCTTCCCAACCATGGAGGTCAGGTTAACTGCTCCATAATTTCCTTTCTGCTGCCTCCCTCCTTTCTTAAAGAGTGGAGTGACGTTTGCAATTTTCCAGCCCTCCAGAATCATTCCTTGATTCTGGCATGGTCCCAGATGACTGGAAGATTGTAAAAGTCACTCCACTCTTTACGGGTGGGGGGGAGGCAAAAGAAGGAAATTATAGGCCAGTTAGCCTAATCTCAGTTGAAGGGAAAGTGTTAGAGTCCGTTAATAGGAATGAGGCTTCGAGGTACTTGGAGACTGATGATAAAATAAGTCAAAGTCAACATGATTTCTGTAAAGGGGAATCTTGCCTGACAAATCTGTTAGAGTTCTTTGTGTCACAATGGGGGAGTGCTTGGAACAAGGGTGGACGCAAATGCGAGACACAGACACTGAAGCACAAGGGACAGGACTTGACTAGAGTAGGGACGTGCTAGGATACAAATAGGGAGCAGGGACAAGAACGTAGACTAGGGCTTGGACCCTAAGCCAGAGACTGGACAAGGACCCAGAACCTGGGTGTTGCCTCAGGCTCCGGCCCCAGAACCAGGCATGGACACGACCTGACTGCAGGACTGGAGGCTTGCGTCTTGAGGCTAGAGGCCTGGAGTCAGGCTTGGGGTCTTGAAGGCTAGAGGCTTGGAGACAGGCTTGGGGTCTTGAGGTTTGAGGCTTGGAGTCAGGCTTGTGGTCTTGAGACTTGAGGCTTGGAGACAGGCTTGGGGTCTTGAGGTTTGAGGCTTGGAGATTGGCTTGGGGTCTTGAAGTTTGAGGCTTGGAGACGGGCTTAGGGTCTTGAGTCTTGAAGCTTGGAGACAGGCTTGGGGTCTTCAATTTTGAAGCTTGGAGACAGGCCTGGGGTCTTGATTTTTGAAGCTTGGAGACAGGCTTAGGGTCTTGAGGTCTGCAAGCTTGGGCCTTGGGACCAGAATGTAGGGCCGGGACTCATACACAGAACACTGAACATGAAGAGTTGGATCCCAACACAAGGTGGCGGCAAACGGCCGGACCCACCTACCGAAGACGACGACACAGACACAGTTCGTAACACTAGGTAGCGGCAAATGTCTGGACCTACCTAGCGAAGACGTGGACACAGAGAGATAATTCCACACAACAAAAGACAGTTCCTTATCTTGACCTAACCAGGCTCCGGTCTTGCTCCGGCTGTAAAACTTCAGCGATACATGTGGGGTATACAGGCGGGGCAGGTGAGCAGGCAGAGAGTCAGGCAAGGTATCCAGGCAGACAGTCAGGCAGGTGGCAAGGTGGGGAGGGGGCAGGGTGGAGACAAGGAGGGTAACAGAACAGTCCAGCAGGGAATCCCTGGTTTGCAGAAGTATGTATGTCTCAGCCCCAAAACGAGAATCACGTGCCTACAAAAGAATCTGTGGAAAACCAGAAACCCTGGAATAAGGAACTATGGACCGGACCGTGAACTGGAATACCGACTTCATGGACTGGTCCTGACACTTCGAGGAAAAAAACAAGTAGAGTGGTCAAAGGAGAGGCAGTGGATGTAATTTACTTGTATTTTCAGAAGGTGCGAACAAGATAAAATCCTGTGGCATTACACGAAAGACACTGGCACAGATAGCGGAATGGCTGACAGGCAGGGGCAGTGAGTGGGAATAAAAGGGGCCTTTTCTGGTTGGTAGCACGTAGAGACAGTATTGCGACCGCTGTTCTTCACATTGTTTGATAATGGAATTGATGGATTTGTGGATGATACAAAGATATCGAGAGGTAGGTAGTGCTGAGGAAGCAAGGCAATTGCAGCAGGACTTCTCTCTTTTAATAGAAGCTGCACTCACATCTCTTCCCTCCACCCGTCAACACCTGCCACACTGCTCGTGTCTTTCACGGTGAAGACTGATGCAAAATACTCATTTAGTTCCCTGTCCCCTGTTATTATTTTTCCTGCCTCATTTTCTAATGGTCTTGTACCCATTCTCACCTCTATTTTTCTTTTTATATACTTGAAAATATCTCTTCTATCCACCTTGATATTGGATGCTAGCTTGCTTTCATATTTCATATTTTCCCTCCTAATGATTATTTTAGTTGCTTTCTGTAGGTTTTTTTAAAAGCTTCCCATTCCTCTATCTTCCCACTAATTTTAGCTTTGTTGTATGCCCTCTCTTTAACTTTTAAATTAACTTTGCTTTCCTTGTTGTCCACAGTTGTACTATTTTGCCATTCCAGTATACCTTTGCTTTTGGAATGCATCTATCCTACACATTCCTCATTTTCCCCAGAAACTCTAGCCATTGCTGTTCTGCTGTCATGCATGCCATCATCTCCTTCCATAGAACCATAGAACCATAGAACCATAGACACTACAGCACAGAAACAGGCCTTTTGGCCCTTCTTGGCTGTGCTGAACCATTTTCTGCCTAGTCCCACTGACCTGCACATGGACCATATCCCTCCATACACCTCCCATCCATGCATCTGTCCAATTTATTCTTAAATGTTAAAAAAGAACCCACATTTACCACCTCATCTGGCAGCTTATTCCATACTCCCACCACTCTCTGTGTGAAGAAGCACCACCTAATGTTCCCTTTAAACTTTTCCCCCCTCACCCTTAACCCATGTCCTCTGGTTTTATTCTCCCCTTGCCTCAGTGGAAAAAGCCTGCTTGCATTCACTTTGTCTATACCCATCATAATTTTATATACCTCTATCAAATCTCCCCTCATTCTTCTACGCTCCAGAGAATAAAGTCCTAACCTATTCAACCTTTCTCTGTAACTGAGTTTCTCAAGTCCTGGCAACATCCTTGTAAACCTTCTCTGCACTCTTTCAACCTTATTTATATCCTTCCTGTAATTTGGTGACCAAAACTGAACACAATACTCCAGATTCGGCCTCACCAATGCCTTATACAACCTCATCATAACATTCCAGCTCTTATACTCAATACTTTGATTAATAAAGGCCAATGTACCAAAAGCTCTCTTTACGACCCTATCTACTTGTGACGCCACTTTTAGGGAATTTTGTATCTGTATTCCCAGATCCCTCTGTTCCACTGCACTCCTCAGTGCCTTACTATTAACCCTGTATGTTCTACCTTGGTTTGTCCTTCCAACATGCAATACCTCACACTTGTCTGTATTAAACTCCATCTGCCATTTGTCAGCCCATTTTTCCAGCTGGTCCAAGTCCCTCTGCAGGCTCTGAAAACCTTCCTCACTGTCTACTACACCTCCAACCTTTGTATCATCAGCAAATTTGCTGATCCAATTTACCACATTATCATCCAGATCATTGATATAAATGACAAATAACAATGGACCCAGCACTGATCCCTGTGGCACACCACTAGTCACAGGCCTCCAGTCGGAGAAGCAATTCTCTACTACCACTCTTTGGCTTCTTCCGTTGAGCCAATGTCTAATCCAATTTACCACCTCTCCATGTATACCTAGCGACTGAATTTTCCTAACTAACCTCCCATGCGGGACCTTGTCAAAGGCCTTACTGAAGTCCATGTAGACAATATCCACTGCCTTTCCTTCATCCACTTTCCTGGTAACCTCCTCGAAAAACTCCAGTAGATTGGTCAAACATGACCTACCACGCACAAAGCCATGTTGAGTCTCCCTAATAAGTCCCTATCTATCCAAATGCTTGTAGATTCTGTCCTTAGTACTCCCTCCAATAATTTACCCACTACCGACGTCAAATTTACCGGCCTATAATTTTCTGGATTACTTTTTGATCCTTTTTTAAACAATGGAACAACATGAGCTACACTCCAATCCCCCGGCACCTCATCCGTCAACACCGACATTTTAAATATATCAGGGTCCTTGCAGTTTCTTAACTCATCACTCAAGGTTTCACCATCTTCTGATCCTATGTCACATTTTTCTAAAGATTTGATACCATCTTTACCAGCAGAGTCACACCATCCCCTCTGCCCACCTTCAATGTGTAACCTTGATCATTCAGTTCCTGACTACAGATATCCTTCAGCAAAGATTTACTGATGGCCACACCATCATACCTGAGAATCTGTAAAAGTGCAAACAGATCATCCACTTTATTTCTTAGAATCCATGCATTGAGATATAACACTTTGAGTACAGTATTTGTTACTCTTTTTGACTCTGCATCTCTAATCACTGATACTCACCCTGCTGGCTGCAATTTCGTCTCCTCATCTGCCTGCCCCTCTTGACAGTTTGACTGCATGCTGTCTTTGCTTTTTTTTGTTATGCCATCAGACCTATCCTCAGTCCTGTCTCTCTGGTTCCCATCCCCCTGCTAAATTAGTTTAAACCTTCCCCAACAGCGATAACAAACTGCCTGCAAGAATATTAGTCCCCCTCGGGTTCCTTTTCTGCAGGTCATGCCTCCCCCAGACCGATGATCCAAGAACCTGAAGCCCTGCCCCCTGCATTAACTTCTCAACCGCACATTTATCTGCTGAAACATCCTGTTTTTACCCTCACTGGCAGGTAGCACAGGTTCAATTCAGAAATTACTACCCTGGGAAGTCCACATTCTCAGCTTTTTGCCTAGCTCTCTAAATTCTCTCTTCAGGGCCTCTTTGCAGTTCCTTCCTATGTCATTCCTCTTCCAAAATGCTGTGGATGCAAACTGAGATGTCCCTGATCATGGCACCTGGGAGGCAACAAACCATCAAGTGTCCTGTTCACATCCACAGAATCCCCTATCTGTTCCCCTGACTATTGATTCCCCTATCACTACCGCTCCTTTCTACTCCCTCCTTCCCTTCTGCACCATGGACCCATGCTCAGTGCCAGTAAACCTGGTCTCCATAGCATTCCTCTGGGAGGTCATTCCCTACAACAGTATCCAAAACGGTATACTTATTACCGAGAGGAATGGACACAGGGATGCTCTGCACTAACTGTCTTTTCACATTTCCATGTCTCCTGACAGTCACTGAACTACTCTCCTCCTGCAACCTAGGGGTAACCAGTTCCCTGTAACTCCAATTGATTATCTGCTCACTCTCCCGTACAAGCAGAATGTCATCCAGCTGCTGCTCAGATCCTTAACATGGTCTTCAAGGAGCTTCATCTGGATGCACTTCATGCAAATGTAGTTCCCTGGATCTCCCATGACTGCAACATTCGGCATGAAGAACATACTATGGCCATTTAATCTACATTAAGTACCCCTGGCACAGTCAGAAAAAGGGGAAACTCACCAAGAGCCAACGTCTCTTCCGAGCGGAAGCCTCCTTTGAGCCAAAGCCTGTCACTCACACTCTCACTACTGGCCCACTCCCAATAATGGCCGCTCCTCTCGTCACTTCTGTGCATTTATTTACTCCACTCTGCGCTGCTCCTGGCGCTGATTGGGACGCCGGAATTTTACAGAACGCTCACGAATCTCTCCTTTTAAACGAACATCTCCGATCTGCCATAAACCTTCTCGCTGTATGCTGCTCCTGCCGAGGATTGGGCCGCCGGCATGACAGATGCTGAGGGCCGCTGGGCTCTAAGCCTACCGTGCCTTCTGAAATAATCTCAGTAGCGGCCGTCAGCATCGTCCTCCAGATACTGTGCAGCTTTAGCAAAACATCTTCCTTCACCTCTCGACCTTGGGGCAGGGCTTGTTCCCCGCTCACTACCACCACCCTGTACTACGGCGCTGCTCAGCAGCCCGCAGGGCGCATGCTCAGGAAATGCCGCCGCAACTGCGGGCTCGTGTATGGAAGGACTATCCTCCGGCTGTGGGGAGACATACTCGGAGCACCCGGCCTTAACCGTAGGGTAAATCCATCCCTTCGTGTGACCCCTGGTCTCCTTCAGATCACAAATAAGCAGAGGTACGCTGACCTCTATTTCGGATGTCTCCACAGCCTCAGGCACCAGTAACCGCTTCCCGGCGCTTACTGGATCTCGGATGCCTTGCGCCCTCCGGTTTGGGTTCAGCAGGAACTGTCCGCCCCTTCGCAGGGAGAGAAGCCTCGGGATGTTTCTTGTTTCTCCCTGCATTCTTAACTGAACCCCCCCCCCCCCCGGCAATTTTCATCAGTGCCGCGCCCATCACCGACTTCCATCGCCACAGGCACGGGGAGAAGGGGGAGGGGGCGACAGGTGGAGCAGAAGGAGGGGTGCAGCGGCGTCAGCTTTGCCATCCTGATGGAGTTAACAGCCTGGCCGTTACGAACATGTCCAAACTATTTGCATCGCGGGCGGCTGGTAGCCATGGAATCATGTAATATTACCCCTGAAACTGCACCTGAAAGCTTCCCTCGACATCCCACCCTGCTCCAGCTGCAGAAGCAGACGGCGTGGAAAGGAGAAAATGTGGTTAAATGCCCGCGGAGGTGCCGTGCCGCAATGGAGTTATATTTGACTGCATGTCACCCAGAGAGCGCTGGCGGGGAGGAGGGCTGCATCAGCGGTATGGCGGTGGACGTCGCAAAATACAACCATCTGCGAGGGGACCAAGACGGGCTCCCCCGTCATGTAAACCCTCCCCTCCTTTAACCCTCTACTCGGAGCCAGAAAATGTCTCTCGCAGACCGCAGATAGAAAATTTCTCAGACGCAACAACACATTCACGACCCCCAACAATCTCAGCTATGACATTTAAAACTTCATTCCTACTGCCTGAAGTCAGTACAGTACAATACAGCATTTTTCAGGGCCATTGATTTGAAAGGGAGACCCACTTCGCGAGATGCAACGCCAGAGCCCGCAGTCTCCGCGCAATGCCGACATCTTAGAGCTACCCGACTCAGTTCAAAATTCTACAGCACGGCTGGAATTAAACAGAGCTGTAAACCCAGCGGGGCGCCAGCAAATAATCTCTCAAAAAGTAACAGTTCAGAGAGGAGAGGGAAAAAGGGAGTCATCGGTGGATGGACTGGAATGTCGGTCTGGTAGAAAAACCTCAGCGCCATCCGTGCTGCCGCAAAATCAAATGAGTCTCCCAGGTCAGTCCGCTCTTCTTCCAGCCGCTTCCCAATCACCCTGAGCGAGGCAATTTAAACGGGAGGGGTTTTCGCTCTTTCAAAACAGAATTAATCCATTCTCGCTCCCGACAAAGTTGAAGACTCGAACCTTAGCAATCCATCAGCCGCAGCCACTGCTCAGCGCACGAGCAACACCGACGGAAAACTTCAAAAACCGGGCCCCTGCAAGAAAGAAATCTCTCTAGTCCACTGTCAAAATGACACTACACACCCCCAAAATCTTCTGGAGGTCTCTAAACCCGTCCGTTTAGGATCTTGCCGCTACAGGAGCGAGAGCTTCGATGGTGTGACCCTCCCTCAGTATCGCCACTGCCATAGTGTGACTCTTCCTCAGTGTCGCCCCTCCCTCAGTACCGCACCTCCGATACTGCGGCGCTCCCTCGGTGTGACAACAATCCATTGATGAATCTCAGCACTGCATCTTTGCCCACATCACTCCCTCAGCATTGTCTCTCCGATACCGCACTGTCCCTCGTTTCTGCCCTTCAGACTGGACAACATTTTCTCCGTGATCATTGCAGAGCTTTCCTTTGCTGTGTGCTTGTGACGAAGAATTTGGACCATGGACCAGATGACCTAGGAGCAGAATTAGGTCACTCTGCCCATCGACTCTGCTACACAAATTCCATCATGTTATCCCCCTCAACCCCATTCTCTGATCTTCCCTGTAATGTTTGACGCCCTAAGCAAGAACCTATCAACTTCCGTTTTAAATATATCCAAATGACTTGGCCTCCACAGCCGTCTGTGGCAATGAATTCCACAGATTCACCACCCTCTGGCTCAAGAAATGCCTTCTCATCTCTATTCTACCCCATCTCTATTCTATGTGGACATCCCTCCATTCAGAGGTTGGACCTCGACCTACAACACTATAGGAAACATTATCTCCACATCCTCCCGGTATAGGCTTTCGATGTTTGATACCTTGTAAACTCCAATGAGTATCGGCCCAGAGCCATCAAACGCTCCTCATACGTGCAAGTCCACAAAGAACTGCCTCCAACTCACTCCGTGATCTCTTGTTCCGCAGTCGTGTCCCAACAGGCCCCGCGCACTTTTAAAACTGATGTATGATCTTTTATTGCCTCGAAACTATTGCACTGTTAGCCATCTGCTTGTCTTTAGACGCCCCACAGAATCTCTCAATCACTTCTACCAACAACGTGAACAATTCCTGGTTGAATATGAGGGAAGGGATTCCTACATCGATCCTCTGCTCCGTCCAGAGTTTCCCAGCATCGAACCTGAGGTGGAGACGTCTCGGGGTCACACTGAACACAACAAGTTCCAGTAACAATCTGTGGCTGGTGTTTCCTCAGGTGACACCCCAGCAGGCCGGAGACTATCAGTGTGTGGCAGAGAATAAACACGGGACAGCGGAGGGGGTAATAACCCTCACTGTGGAATGTGAGTGTGTGGACACAACCCAACAGTTCTCTCTAAATCTATTTATCTATTTATTGAGATACACGCTGAATAGCCCCTTCCAGGTCATTGAGCCACACCACCCCGCAGTCCCCTAGTTTAATCCTAGTATAATCATGAGACAATTTACAATGAGCAATTAACCTACTGAGCGGGTCGTTGCTGTAGTGGCGTCACAACTGGTCCCGAGTGTGAATCCGGCCAGGTCCTTGCACGCTTTCCATCCGTCCGTGTTGGTTTGAGCATCGAGCTGGCAACTCGACCTCGTACAAAATAGACTCATGCTACAAAAATGACAAAGAGTGCTGTCTGATGCGCCACAAGGCATAAGAAAGCCCAACAACAGCAAAAATTAACTTTCTAGTCGGTACGTCTTTGGACTGTGGGAGGAAACCGGAGCACCCGGAAGAAACCCACGTGGTTACGGGGAGAACGTACAAACTCTTTAGAGGCAGCGGCAGGAATTGGTCCCAGGTTCACTGTATCGTAAAGCGTTGTGCTATCCAATACGCTACTGTCCCGCCCAAACACAGATGTATCATTGCACAAGGGAGGCGCTGGTATTCACCAGCTCCAGACTCCTGTGATTACACAAGGAAATGTGATGCATACACACACGTGATTATAAACCCACATAGATCAAACACGTGCAAGTACACACTCAATTTACAGATGTATCTCTGAGATGCAGGCGTGTTATCAGACATAGATTTACACTCACACGTTCCCCTCACCCTCTCTCTTTGTTCTGTTTCTTTCACTCCCCCCACATTAACCATTTTCCCCTCGACCCTCAGTTATTGTCCACACAACCACCCCCTCCTCCAGCACACTCCCTTACTTCCCTCCCACTCACTCTTCCCTCCAGCTCAATCCCTCAGTGAACACACCCACACACACACACACATTGCCCTTACTGGGGGATGGATTAATCCTACATGCATTGCCTGCTCTGGCCAAATATTAGGTGGGATATAGATCAGTCGCAGATCGGGGCAGAGAAGCGCAGATGGAGATTAATTGAAGCAAGTGCGAGGTGTTGCAGTTTGGAAGATGAGGTACAAAGCGATAGGAACAGTTAATGGCAGGACACTTAACAATGTTGATGATAAGAGGAATCTGGAGATCTGAGTTCATGGCTCCCAACAGTTTGATGGGGTGGTAAAGAAGGCGTAAGGCAAGTTTGCTTTCATGAGTTTCGGAGTTGCAAAGTTACGTTAGAGCTGAATAAATTTTTGGTTAGACCCCATGTGAAGTATTGCATTCAGTTCTGTTCACCGCATTGTGGGAAGGGTGTAGGAGCTTTGGATAGGGTGAAGAACCTTGTTCTACACCATGTGTTCTCATACTTAACTCTTTATTTGTTTTTATTAGATGCCCCACGGAATATCTTAATCACTTCTCCCAGCAACGTGAACAATTCCTGGGTGAATATAAAGAAAGGGATTCCAACATCGATCCTCTGCTCTGCCCAGAGTTTCCCAGTGTCTAATCTAACATGGAGACATCACGGTGTCATACTGAACACAACAAGTTCCAGCAACCAACTGTGGCTGGAGTTTCCTCAGGTGACACCCCAGCAGGCTGGAGTCTATCAGTGCGTGGCGGAGAATAAACACGGGACAGCGGAGAGGGCCATCACCCTCAGTGTGGAGTGTAAGTGGATGCATTGCAACATCTCTAAGTACAAATGCAAAGTCAGTGGACTATTTATCCTTCGATACATAATACACACTCAGTGACCACTTTATTTAGTACCTGTACACCTGTTCGTTAATGCAAATATCTAATCAGTGAATCATGTGGCGGCAACTCAATGCATAAAAGCATGCAGACATTGTTAAGATATTCCGTTGTCGTTCAGACCAAATATTGGAATGGGGAAGAAATATGATCAAAGTGACTTTAACCATTTTCTGCAGGCATACTTAGGAAATCCATAGAACAGTAACTGTTAACTGTAAACAAACGGTGGAAATGCGGATATGAATAACTCTTAATAAATAATGAGCATGAAGTAACAGTATAAAGAGTCTTTAAATGAGTGCAGCTATCCCCTTTTGTTCAAGAGACAGATGATTTCAGAAAATGCTGATCTTGTGGAATGTTTACACAAAATAGTCTTTAGAGTTTACAGAGAATGGTGTGAAAAATGGATGGAAAAAATCATTGACTGGCAGTTCTGTAGGTGAAAGCAGTTTGTTAAGGAGAGAGGTCAGAGCAGAATAGCCACACTGGTTCAATCTGACAGGAAGGCGACAGTAACTCAAAAAATCACACGTTACAGCAGTGATATGCAGTAGAGCATCTCTGAATGCGTAGGAGGGGGTGTCCAACAGAGGACAGCTAAGGCTTCAAAATAACACTGTACCATTACAATACAGCAGTGCTACCAACATCTCCTGCCTGTTTCTTCACAGATAAGCCTGAGATTTCGCCGGACTCAGGATGCACTTCGACCCCCAAGGTCGTTTCTTGTGTGTGTGCAGCCAGAATGAACCCACTCGGAGAGCTCACCTGGCACCTCCCCCTCGTTAACCTCAGCGGGAACCAGACGCACGGTCGTTTCCAGACGTGGCAGGTGGAAGATGGGCAACTGGTGACTGGCTTGCTGACCTTGGGTGTGGGCGAGGGAGAGGATGTGACTGCCTTCTGTACAGTCCGAAACCGGCATGGAGAGGCCATGCTTGCGATGTCCCTGTGGATGAAAGGTGAGGATATCTATGAGAAGTATTCTCCATTCAGCAGAGTGCAGCCCTTACCGCAGCAATTCCCTCCATCCTCCACTTGAGCTCCATCTGAGCAAAGTCTGCTTTCCTTTCCGGTGGGATGGAGCCAGAAGGGAGTTTATACCAGCGTCCCAATCCCATTAATGGTCATCGTCGCATTGCTAGTCATGGGATCGTGCTATGTACAGACTGCTGCCCTGCTTCCCTTGGGACCAGATCACAAGCTAAGGAGCACATTGGGATGGTGAGATGGGAATCACACTCTCCACTCTCCTTTAAGACCCCACTGCCTTTATCTAAGGATTTAGCTATTTCTCACAATATGTGAAGGACAAAGCCCAAGCAAAATCAGGAAGGAACACGTGGGACCAGATGACAACCATACATCACAAGCTGAGGATCACATTGGGATGGTGAAATGTGCAGAAGTGATGGGAATCACACTCTCCACTCTCCTTTAAGATTACCTTTATCCACTGCATTTATCCAAGGATTTATCCATTTCCCTCAATGTGCTGAGGACAAGGTCCAAGTAAACTCCAGAAGGAACACATGGATCTCTCTCTCCCACAATATGTTGGCAATGAAAAGCTAAATATCCTGGATATTACATTAGAATCAGAATCAGGTCCAATATCCCAGGCACGTGCCGCCAAATGTGTTGTTTTGTGGCAGGACTACATGGCAACATACAATACAATATCTATAAATAACAGTAAGAAAAATATATATACAGTGCCTAGAAAAAGTATTCACCCCCTTGGAAGTTTTCATGTTTTAATGGTTCTACAACACTGAATCACAGCAGATTTAATCTGGCTTTTTTTGACACTGATCAACAGAAAAAGACTCTTTCATGGAAAAGTGCAACTGAGTCTCTACAAAGTGATAAGTATTCACCCTCTTCAGTCAGTATTTAGTAGGTGCACCTTTGGCAGCAATTGCGGCCTTGAGTCTGTGTGATTAGGTCTCTTTCAGCATTGCACATCTGGACATTGCAATTTTTCCCTATTTTTCTTCACAAAACTGCTCCAGCTCTGTCAGACTTCGGGGGATCACGATTGTACCGCCTCAGTACAGCCACAAATTCTCAATTGGATTGAGGTCTCTTCTCTGACTTGGCCACTGCAGGACATGAACATTGTTGTTTTTAGGCCAGTCCTGTGTAGCTTGGCTTTATGCTTGGGGACATTGTCCTGCTGGAAACCAAATTTTCTTCCCAGTCCCAGCTCTCTAGCAGACTGCATCAGGTTTACTAACAGGATTTCCTTGTATTTTGCTGCATTCATTTTACCCTCTACCTTCCAAGCCTACCAGGGCCTGCTGCAGTGAAGCATCCCCACAGCATGATGCAGTCACCGCCATGTTTCACTGTAGGGATGGTGTGTTTTGATGATGTGCAGTATCTGACTTAGACTAAACATAGCGTTGATTCTGATGGACAAAATGTTCAATTTTCATTTCATTAGAACATAGAACCTTCTTCTACCTGACTTCAGAGTTTCCCACATACCTTTTAACAAATTCTAGCTTTTGTTTGTCCCGCTCCCATAAGCTGCAACTGGTGACGTACCCGGGCAACAGTTGTTGTATACGCAATCTCTCCTATCTCAGCCACTGAAGCTTGTAACTCCTCCAGGGTAGTCATAGGTCTCTTGGTGGCCTCCCTCACTACTCTTTCTCTTGCATGCTTATTCACTTTTTCAGGACAGACTGCACTAGGCAGATTTACAGCTGTGCCATGTTATTTCAATTTCTTGATAATTGACTTAACTGTTCTCCAAGGGATAGTCAGTGATTTGGAAATTTTATTGTATCCTACTCCTGACTTGTACTTTTCAATAAACTTTTCAGGGAGTTGCTTGGGGTATTCTTTTGACTGCATGGTGTAGCTTTGACAGCGAATTGTCAGGATGGAGCTCCCAGGACTGGACACCATCTATTCCAGCAGACTCAGGAGGAAAGCATTCAGCTTAACCAGAGACACCACACACCCCGGCCACTCCCTCTTTAACCCTCTGCCGTCCAGCAAAAGGTTCAGGACACTAAAAGCCAGAACAAATAGACTGAGGAACAGCTTCTATCCCAGAGCTGTGGCATCCATTACACCACCGCCACAGAACAATGACTGAAACTGTCAGCACACACATGCACACACAGGACTCCAATACCTGCACTAACAGCACTTTGTGCATCACTGTGATATTCTGGTGCTGCTGCAGCTTATTTTCTGCTACTTATCTATTTAATACTGTTTTTCTATTACTGCCTTGTTTTTTATCTGCCACTTTATTTAATTGCCTGAGAGGAAACCAAACAGAGTTTCATTGTACCTATGTATAATGACAATAAAAATCATTCATTTCAATTCAATTTTTGCCAGCACCCTGACTCACAAGCAGCTGGACATTCCTAGTACAGATGTATTTTTACCACAATCAATTAAAGCACCTTGACCGTACACAGGTCTCCAAAAACAAATCTCCATTTAACTAATGATGTGACTTCTAAAACCAATTGGCTGCACAGTCATGGTTTGGTGTGCCGTGTTAAAGAAGGGTGAATACTCATGTGATCAATTATTTTCTGTTTTGAATTTGTAATATGTTCAGATCATTTTGCAGAGATTTGTTTTCACTTTGACATGAAAGAGTCTTTTTATTGATTAGTGTCAAAAAAGCCAAATTAAATCTACAGTGATTTAGTGTTGTAAAACAAAACATGAATACTTTTTTATTGGCTTTATATATATTTTGAGAAATTAAATTCAATTAAATAAGTTGTGCAAAGAAAGCAAAAAAAGTGAAAAGAATTGTGAGACAGTGGCAATGAGGATGAAGCTTTCCTCACACGTGAGTGTGTATCTTCAGGATCTTGTACTTAATAACAATGTCATTTTGAGGCTTCAACTTTTGAGGATGACTCAGGTACTGAAGAGGCAGGTGAACATGATGGTGCTGTGTTTGCAACTTTTTGCTGCTTTTTCCAATCCTGGGCAGTGGCCGGTCCATAAATGAGAAAGGGGTTGACTTGTACAGTGGACTATTCTGAAGCCGTCCTGTTGGTTGATGTTACAGGTGGCGTCTCTGCTGTTTGGTTCACAGTTTTACTCACGAGCAGTGTCATTCTCAGTATGCTACTGGCTGGTTTCTTCATCTACAAGTACATCCGGAAGTAAGTCCAGATGAACATTCAAGTTCAGTTTTATTGTCATTTCAATTGTATACCTTTATACCATCAAATGAAACAAAATTCCCTGGACCAGGGTATACAACACAGTGCATATAGCACACACAGCATATGAAACAATATTACCACAAATAAGTTATCAAATAATAAAATATATTCTATAAGATTGACATCGATATTAAGGTGCATTTACGACACTTCATATGTGATGAGACCTGGGTGGTGGCAGGGAGTTCAGTAGTGGGGAAGAAGCTGTTTCCCATCCTAACAGTCCTTCTCATAATGCTATGGTTCCTCCTGCTTGGTGGTGGGGGTTGGAGGGGGCAAAGATGGTCAAAGAGATTGTGGGATGGATGGGCGGGGGTTCCTTGACGATCCTAAGGGTCCTGGTAAACATCTTGGATGGGTGGAAGAGATACCCCGATGATCATCTCAGCAGCCCTTGTAATCCTTTGTCGGGTCTTGTGATCAGATGCTTTTCAATTGCTGTATCAGACAGTGATGCAGCTGGACTGGATACTCTCAATGGCACTCCTGTTAAAAATATGTTAGAATAAAGGGAGGAGGTAGCCTCGCACATCTTAATCTCTTTAGGAAATGGAGACATGTTGTGCTTTCTTGACTAAAGAGATGGTGTTTCCGGCCCAGGTGAAATTACAGGTGAATAATGTTCAGCTTCTTTTCAAATCCTACCTCATGCTGTCTGCCTGTGTGTGACTGCTTCGATCGGGTCTGCATCTCTTCCTGTCCCTGTCTCCTCTACTGACTAGAAGCCAACAAACATTCACATTCATTGTTGCATCCTAAACACTGGTGGTATACAGTGCTTATAAAAGTATTTCCCCTGCTTGGAAGTTTTCATGTTTTATTGAATTACAGTAGGTTTAATTTGGCTTTTGTTTTTGATACTGATCAACAGAAAGACTCTTACATATCAAAGCGAAAACAGACCTCTACTAAGTGATCTAAATTAATTCCAAATATAAAACACAAAATAACTGATTGCATAAGTATTCACCCCCTTCAAAACAGTATTTAGTAGATGCACCTTTGGCAGCAATTACAGCCTTGAGTCTGTGTGAATAGGTCTCTTTCAGCTTTGCACATCTGGACACTGCAATTTTCCCCCAATCTTCTTTAAAAACTGTTCTGTCTCTGTCAGATTGTATGGGGATTGTGAGTGAACTTCCCTTTTCTCATCCAGCCTCTCCAGTCCAGTCCACTCCATCCAAACTCTCAAGTGGATTGAGGTCTGAACTTGACTTGGCCACTCCAAGACATTAGATTTGTTGCTTTTAAGCCATTCCTGTGTAGCTTTGGCTTTATGCTCGGGGTCATTGTCTTGCTGGAAAACAAATCTTCTCCCAAGTCCCAGTTCTCTGGGAAATCAGGATTTCCCTGTATTTTGCTGCATTCATTTTACACTCTACCTTCATAAGCCTTGCAGGGCTTGCTGCAGTGAAACATCCCCTCAGCATGTTGCAGCCACCACCATGCTTCATTGTAGGGATGGTGCTTTTTGATGTGCGGTTTTTGGCTTATGCCAAACATCGCGTTTAGACTAATGGTCAACAAGTTCACTTTTGGTTTCAATGTACCATAGAACCTTCTTCCAGCTGACTTCAGAGACTCCCACATGCCTTCCTGTCAACTTGAGCCAAGATTTCATATGAGCTTTTCTCAACAGTAGCTTTCTCTTTGCCACTTGCTACTAAAGTTACGACTCGTGAAGCACCCGGGTAACAGTTGTATGCGCAGTCTCTTCTGTCTCAGCCACTGAAGCTTGCAACTCCTCCAAAGTTGTCATAGGTCTCTTGGTATCCTTCCTCACTAGTCCCCTTCTTGCACAGTCACACAGTTGATTTACAGCTGTGCCATATCCTTTTCATTTATTGATGATTAACTTAAATGTTCTCCAAAGGATATTCAGTCACGTAGAAATTTTCTTTTATCCATCTCCGGACTTGTGCTTTTCAATAACCTTGTCACAAGTTGCTTGGAGTGTTCTTTTGCCTTCATGGTGTAGCTTTTGCCAGGATACTGACTCATCAGCAGTTGGACCTTCCAGATACAGGTGTATTTTTACTACAATCAATTGAAACACCTTGACTGCACACAGGTTTTCAAAAGCAGATCTTCATTTAACAACTTATCTGACTGCTAAAACCAATTGGTGGCACTAGTGATGATTTGGTGGTTATCTTAAAGGGGGGGGGGGTGAATATTTATGCAATCAGTTATTTCGTGTTTCATATTTGTAATTTTGTAGAGATCTGTTTTCAGCTTGACACGAAAGTCTTTAACTACTGATCAGTGTGAAAAAAGACAAATTATATCCATGTGATTCAATATTGTAAAACAATAAAACATGAAAACTTCCGGGGGGGTGAATACTTTTTACAGGCACTATATATGTTATGGCAATTATCAGCAGCACTGTACATTACAGATGACAAAATAATTTATTTAGAGATACAGCATGTATCAGTCCCAAACCCTAGCCAATCACAGGACAATTTAGAACGACCAATTAAGCTACTAACTGGTCCATCTTTAGAATGTAGGAGGAAACTAGAGCACCTGAAGGAAATCCACGTGGTCATGGGGAAGACGTACACTGCGTCTGTATGTTATACATAACTTACATGATAAAATAAACCAAACTAAACAAAGAGAGCTCCAGATCCAAAAGCACAATGAGGGAGACTGGGAATTCCCTGTCTTCCAGTCTGGTCCTTGTCATCCCGTGGTCACACAGCGCTTGGGTGGTCACACCTTGATTAGTGGCCAGCTGTCAGCACCACAGGTGAGGCGTCCAAATGAACAAGTAAACTATTAAACTTTCAGATATATTTTCTCTCTCTGTCTCTCATGAGGGGAGAAGGGAAGGAGCGAGGAGGAGGAGAAGCAGAATGGTGACACTCCACAGCCTCAGTGGAGGATGTTGTATCAAATGATTTGGATGTCACAGTGAGGTGGGATCAGGGAGTTGATTTGGCTGACACTCTGATGTTCTGTAACCCTGGGCCAACCTTCTGCTGTTCCAGATGGGATGCACGGACCAAGGAGAGGGCCTTGGAGATCCTGGACACCACCGTCAGCTCCAGTGTATGCTTGACCACACCTCAGGTACAGGTCACAGCTCAGTCCAGTAAAGGTCAGGACACCAGGAGCACAGTGCAGCGGGAAGGACATTGAGGGGGAAGTGTCACACCATGGGGCGATGCTCACAGACTACCACGGTTTGGGGATTAGGAGCATGGGTGAGTGAATGAGAGGGAGGGAGGGTGAGAGAGAGTGGAAGGGAGGGAGAGAGAGACAGAGATGGAGAGAGAGAAAGAGGAAGAAGTGAGTGAATGAATGAAATCGAAAAAGATGAGAGACTCGCAGAGAATTGGGAGGACAGAGAGAACTGAAAGGGAAGAAATAAGGGAGGGGAGAGAGAGAGAACAAGAGGACTGTATCTGCCACAGGGTTCTAGCCTGTTACTCAGAGCCTGTTCTTCACTAGCCAGTGCTCACAGCATTTATGTATCTTCATCCTCAGTGTTCAAAGTTCAAAGTAGATTTATTATCGAAGTACATATATGTCACCACATTCTATCCTGAGATTCATTTTCTTATGGGCATTCACAATAAAGACTAATAAACACAATAGTAACAATTAAAACTCCACACATCATTGATGCAAACAGTAAGTGTGCAAAAGACAACAATCTGCAAATCCAAAATAAAAAGTAACAATAAACAAATAAGAAATAAATATTGGGAACCTGAGTTGTAGAGTGCTTGGAGGTAAATCCAGAGGTTGTGGAATTAGTTTAGTGATGGAGTGTGAGTAGTTCAATGGTGTTTGATGAAGAACTGAGATTTGCTTTTATTTCTGCCCCAGGACACGGAGAGGCAGAGGATGAGCCAGATCCCACCAGTAATGCCCGTTGGAGAGGGGGAAGAGTGTGGCCCGGTGTACGCCAACCTGCGGGAACTGCCCGGCGGTGGAGGCCCTGTTCGCAGCGGGGAGACGGTCATATATGCAAAGCTGCACTTCCAGTCAATTGGGCCAGCCTGAGGGGTCGGGGGTGGGATGAGAGATGGCCAATGATGGAACATTGCAGCCACTACACAGTAAGATCCCAAAGAGCACTGGGTCCCACAGACTCAGGTCACCAACTACTTTCTAATCATGTTCATTCATATCAAGGGAAATTGGAGACTCGCTGACTCAGACAAATACAATCGCATTGCTTTTAGATTATGAAGACAGGCAGTCCTCTTTTATTGTTATTTAGTAATGCATGCATTAAAAAATGATACAATATTTCCTCCAGTGTGATATCACAAAACACAGGACAGACCAAGACTGAAAGAACTAACAAAACCATATAATTATAGCATATAGTTACAACAGTGCAACAATACCATAACTTGATGAATAAGTCTACGAGCACAGTAAAAAGTTCAAAGTCTCTCAAATGTCCCACATCTCACACAGACGGGAGAAGGATGTGGGAGGGGAAGTTTGGAGGGGGGGGGTGACACTCTGGGAGGGGCAGCTTGGAGGGGGGGCAAACTGGAGGGAGCATGACACTGTGGAAGGGGCAGTGTGGAAGGAGCGTGACACTGTGGGGGGGGTGAAGTGGAGGAAACATGACACTGTGGGAGGGGCGGTGTGGGGGGGGTGGGCGAAGTGGAAGGAAAGTGACACTGTAGGAGGGGCTGTGTCGGGGGGGTTGTGGAGGGAACATGACGCTGCGCATGGGGCAGTGTGAATGGAGTGCTGCGTTATGGGTGGGGCAGTGCTGTGCTGCAAAGGGGAGGTAGTCCTTTACAGGGGGGCTTGTGATATTTGATCCAGCCGCAGACATGGAATGAAGGTGTGGAATTTCCTCAGGAGTGGAGATGAGAAGGGAGCACTGCAACGTGAGAGGGGTGGGGTGAAGGGATCGCTGCGCTGTGGGAGGGGAGTTCATGAAACAGCACCTCACCTCGTCAGGGCAAGTGAGGGAGCCCCGCGCTGTGAGAGGGAGGTGAGAAGGGAGCACGATGTTGTGGGATGAGATGTCAGGAGGGAGAACTGCACTGTGGGAGAAGAGATAAGGAGTTTTGAAGGAACCTCTGACAATGTAGCACTATTGGGAAGAAGGAACTTGGTTCCCATCATCTGAAGGGTGGGGGGGGGCAGTGGCCAGTATTCATTCCTCTACTTAGGGACGATTTCGGTCACCCTCGCTGCTGTGGACTGACTACTGCGTTCCCGTCCTGACAACAGTGAGCGGAATTCGAAACATCTAGGTGTGGGGAGGGGGATGTTGGGATAAATTAAGGGTGTCACAGATGGCTGCTGGGTCTCTGTGCTTTTCTCCACCAGCTTACCTCCTCGTGCTGGAATCACAGACAGATACAGATTAAACAGGGCTGTGAGGAGGACAGAGACCATGTGGGGGTGGGGAGTGGGTGCATTGTACAGAGACAGGCCGAGTAACTGGGCCCAGACTCTGCAGCTCCAATATCTTTGGGACAATCTGGTTTGAGAGAAAAAAACAGAAAGACAAAGATTTTATTTCGTAAAATAATGAATGAGACAGTTTGAATAGACATTCTTTTACCCAGGGTCAGGGAATCAATGTTCAGTTTCAGGCGCCTTGCTGTAGGAAAGAGTGAAGATGAGTTTTGTGAGGACGTTGTCAGGACTCAAGGAACGTAGCTATGGAGAGAAGATGAACAGACTGAGATTTGGAGCTCAGGAGAACGAGGTGTGATCTTATGGGGGTGTATAAAAGTGTGACGGGCACAGGTAGGGTTAATACACAGTATAAAATGAAAAGGGAGAGATTTACTGGGGTCTCAGGGGCATCTTTTTCACCTAGAGGCTAATCCGCATATGAAACTAGCTTCCACAGGAAGTGATTGAGGCAAAGATGCCTGGAGAGGTACATGGACAGAGGGATATGGGCTAAGGGAGCTTGGATGGTACTCTTGGTTGACATGGACAAGTGGGATGGAAGGGCCAGTTTCCCTACCCTGTGACTCAATGAAAGTTGTCATAGTTCACTGTGCACAGTTTGCTGATGGTTAAAATGCTGGACATGTTGAAAGGAAACACTGCATTGGCACTAATTGTATGGGGATCCAAGTTCAAGGGCAGAGATATCTTGCCAAAATCATACATGGTCCTGAAACATTGACCTGATTCTCCTTGCACAGAAGGTGCCTGGCCGGTTGGAATATTGCAGCCAGCTCTGGGCTCCCTGTGAAGGGGAGTCTACTCGCGGAGTGGTGGGAACTCAGACACTGCCTATGTTCAGTGACAGTACTGATTGGTTGGATATTAATGGAATCGGCGGGCATGCGCTTAGAGGAGGGAAGTGACGATCAGGTCACTAATCAGTCATATTCATTGAATAGTGGAACAGAGACGGTCTTGTCCTGAAATTATGGGTTATGTAGTCTTCTGCTACTGTAGCTCACCCTCTTCAATGTTCGACCTATTGTATGCTCAAAGATGTTCTTCTGCACATGACTGTAACTCAAGCTACTGTCGCCATCCTCTCAGCTGAATAAGTCTGGCCATTCTTCTGTGAGTCCCTCATTAACAAGGCATTTCCCTTCACAGAATTGCCACTCACCAGTTTTTATTTTCTGTTTGTTTGTTTTCACAGCACACGCTGTAAAGTCTATACACCATTGTACATGAAAATAGCAGAGATCAGCAGTTTCTGAGATACTCAAACCACCCTGTCTGGCACCAATAATTATTCCACAATCAATCACTTAGATTACATTTCTTCACCATTCTAATGTTTGGTATGAACCTCTTGACCATGTCTGGATGCTTTTAAGAATGAAGTTGTTGCCAGATGATTGGATGCCCCCAATAAAGTAATCACTGAGTGCACGTTCCACGGAGGATTTGTCTATTGTTACATTTATTAAGTTTGGAATTAAAGGTCAGTTTTACTTTTCTCAGTTGTTTGTTTCTATTGGATTTCCTTCTTCTCCTTGACAATGCAGCTCCTTGTGTCCATGTTTCTAATGTCAACATGTCAGGCTGCCTGTCCAGTTCCTGTCTGGGACATCTTCTGTTGAAATGTCCTCAGTGAAGCAGAACACATCCTTCAGTCCAACGACTGTGCATTTTCTCTGTCAGCCACACCCAGTGCAATTTATATGGTGCTTTCGGATGGTCTGAGACTGTTGTCCTGTGGTGAGTCACTCACTTCCTGATACCCAAAGCACTGTCAACTGGACACAGGAGTGCAACTGAATACTCTCTGCAAAACTACATGAGAGTAGCTACAACTTTCAAGACTCTCTCTACTGGTGCTGGAATCTGATAAGTAATAAAGGTGATAATGGGAACCATTAGGGAATGGAAAAGGGAAACAGAACCAGTGTTAGATGGGGAGGAGTGGGCGGAGAGTCAGAGAGTGAAATGCATGGGTGGATGGGCGAAGGAAGTCTGTGGGGTTGGTGGGGAGGACAAAATAGAAGGACGGGAGGGAAATTGGAAGGCGATGGAGTTACGTTTAAATGGAATATGCATTGGGGTTGGAGATGAGCCCGGGAGACTATGAGGTTTTCTTCCTCGAGTTTGCTCTGAATCTACCTCGCCCTCCCCTAACCAGATCACTCAGCCTATTGTCCAAACCCTTTCCCATCATCACTCCAAATACACCAACACACCACTCGCCCTCGATACAGACTCTCTCCCCTTCACTGTCAGACCCAAACATTGACAGTTCCTTCCACAATCCCTCCCCCACCCCGTACACATAGATGCTGCTGGACCTATTGAGATCCCCCAACAGTGTTTCTCCACATTCAGACATGAACGGATAACTGGAGATAACACTCTGCCATACAAGTGCCTGGCAACAACCCACTGCAACCGTAGAGAACAACCGCCCGTTGAGATTTACTGGCAATCCTGATGCTGAGTCCCCACCATCAACATCCTGGAGATCCCTGGTGTCCAGAAACACAAGGGGACCAGTCATATAAACCTTCAGATACAGGAACAGGTCAGAGACTGGGTACCTTTTCAAAGTAACATACTCAAACTCCAAATGAAATACAGCCACGGGCGTGCCTCCTTCGTGATTGCTTCAATGTGTTGGGTCCAGAACAGATCCTCTGAAATGTTGAAGTCTTGAAGCTGCTCAGCCGTTCTACCCTGACCCCAGGATGAGGACCGTAGTGTGTTCTCCCGATTTTCCCTTCCCGAAGTTCACAGTCAGTTCCTTGGACTTTCTGAGGCTGAGGGTAAGATTGTTGTTGTGAGACCACGTGGAGAGCTGCACTTTGAAATGTAAGACATACACCCACCTCTCAGAGTACAAAGGATACTTTGCAGCACCACACTCTCCTCACTTCCCCACACACCCTATGCACTTCCCCTTCCCTCACTCCACCTCCTACTCCATTCATTCCTCCCTCTCCTTCCCCACTCCAACAACACACCACTCCCCATGCAAACAGACCCTTTAGTTTCTCTTCACACCCGCCCTCCCTACATGGAACCCCTACTTCCCCCACCACTCAGACCCCTATTCCCTTCTCCTCTCCACTCTGACATCCACACGTCCCCTTCCCTCTCCCATCCTGCTCCGACACTCCATACCCACTGTGACTCCTCTTCCCTCCTCTGACATCCGCTCCCTACTTCGACCTAGAGACTCCTGCACAACTTTGAGAGTCTATGGAGGTGAACCCCAAGATACCTGTATTTCTCCACACTGCCAAGAATCTTGCCATTAACCCTGTAATATGACTTCCGTTCAACCTTCTCAAACAAATTGCTTCACACTTTTCTGTTTGAACTCCTTTGTGTTATCTACAAACTTATTAACCCACCATTCTGAATCCAGGCAGCCAAATTTCCCTGGATCTCATGCTCCTGACTCATCTACCTCACTACAAAGGATCACTGAGGAGGAAGCAGTCCACTATTAAATAGTCAGGGAAGAGGGAGCACTTTACTGTGAAGGGTTCAGTGAAGAGGGTGCACTTCTATATGAAGGGATCAGATGAAGGAGCACTTCACTGTGAAAGAGTCAGAGACAAAGGAGCACCTCACTATGAAGTGGGCAGTGATGAGGAAGCAGCTCACTATGAAAGGGCCAGTCAGGAGGGAGAACCTCACTATGAAATAGTCAGTAATGAGGGAGCTCCTCACTATGCAAGAGTAAGAGACGAGGGAGCACATCAGTATGAAAGGGATCGTGATCTGGATCTTACCACCCATGAACAATAAACGTCGATATTTAAACTGCACAATTAGTGAGGGTTAGACTGAGAACCAAGGGAGTGAAGGATCTGTGAGTGTAAATCTGTGTCTGATAACACATGTCTGCATTTCAGCGGAACATCTGTAAATTGAGTGTGTACTTGCAAATGATATATCAATCTGCACTTCTGCAATTGTACTGATGTGTGTATAAACACACATCATATTTCTATGTGTGATCACACGTGTGTGAGTGGAGGTGGTGAATACCTGCACCTCCCATGTGCAATGATACATCTGTGTTTAGAGACAAGTACTGGGCAACGTCCACTTACGTTCCACAGTGAGGGTGATGGCTCCCTCCACTGTCCTGTGTTCATTCTCTGCCACACACTCATAGACTCCAGACTGCTGCTCGGAGAACTGATTGAGACATTCTGTGGGGTGTCTAAAGACAAGCAGATGGTTAGCATTGCAACAGTTTTGAGGAAATAAAAGATCATAGTGACACACACAAAATGCTGGAGGAACTCAGTAGGCCAGGCAGCATCGAAGGGAAAAAATTGTCACGGTCTGGTCCATCGATCCTTATTCCAGGTTTTCCGATTTCCCCTTGTCCTATTGTGTGCCGTAATTGTGGCACATGCTTCTCATTTTGGGCTGGCTACATAAACAGCTGCTGGGTTCAGTTTCAGTTGCTGGACTCTTCCCTTCCCTTCCCCTTCCTTCGCCTGAAGCCTCGGCTGCTACCTTCGCCAGAAACCTCGCCTGCCACCTTCGCCTGTGTCGTCACCTGTAACGTCGTCAGGTTCAACCACTAGTGCAAAGTCGGGGCCTTATTGTGTCTAGATAAGGAACTGTCTTTCGTTGTTTGGAACTCTTTGTGTCCTCGCCTTCGCTAGGTAGGTCCGGCCATTTGCCGCTACCTTGTTTGGGGAACAGTCTGTTTGCGCTCTTGCCTCTGCTGGGTGGGTCCGTCCGTTTGCCGCTACCTTGAGTGGAGATCTGTCTCTCAGTGTTCTGTGTATGAGTTCCGGCCCTACATCCTGCTCCCTAGGAGGGGTCCTGACTCTGTGTAGAGCCCCTGCCCCAAGTCCTGTTCCCAAGGAGGGTTCCTGGCTCCGTGTTCCATGTTCCTGTTCTACCACGACCAAGTCAAGGCTTTGTGTTCTCGTCCTGTCCATGTACCTTGCCCAGCCCTGTGCTGGGGTTCCTTGTGTTCCCCCATCTTGTCCAGGAGTCTCACGTCCAGTCCTGTTGCCACTCCTCGTCCTGTAGCCACGTCTTGTCCTCACCTAGATTCAGGGTCCGAGCCTGAGTCAAGACCCAGGTTCTGGTTCCCTGTCCAGTCTCTGGCTCGGAGTCCTTGTCCGGGTTCCAAGTTCCTAGTCTAGTCCTAGCCCAGGCCCTGTATCCTAGCCTCGTCCAGGGCCTGTGTCTTGTCCAGCGTCGTTTCTTCCCCACTTCTCTTGCTTGCTTGACATTCCTAGTCCTGTTCCTAGTACCTCAGTGTCTGTGTCTTGCATTTGTGTCTGCCTCCAGTGCTCCCCGTATGACAAAAATAGAGTCAATGTTTCGGGCCGAAATCCTTCAGCGGGATTGGCCGAAAAATCAATTATTTTCTTCCATTGATGTTGCCTGCCCTGCTGAGTTCCTCAAAAATTTTGTGTGTGTTGCTCAGATTTCCTACATCTGAAGTTTTTCTCTCGCTTGCAATAAAAGATCATAAATCAGTTTTAAATAGTGAGTGGGGCCTATTGGGACGGGTCTGCGGAGCAAGAGTTGAAGATAGTTCTTTATGGACTTGCGAGAATGAGGAGCATTTGATGGCTCTGGGCTAATACCTTTCAAGAATGAGGAGAATCTCATTGAAACCATCGAACATTGTAAGCCTATATCGAGAAGATGTGGAGATAATGTTTCCCATAGTGTGTAGGTTGAGGACGAGAGGGAAGAGTAACTGATAGAGGGATATCCATTTAGAAAGCAGGTCAGGAGAATTTATTTAGCTAGAGGGTGGTGAATCTGTGTCATTCATTGCTATAGATGGCTGTCGAGACCAAGTCTTTGGGTATATTTAAAACCAGACAGACATCTTAGCCTATCTATGGATAACTCCCATTTTCCCTCCCCTCTCTGACTAGTTTCTTTATGAGTGATTCTTTGCTGGCACCCCATTGGATTTAGAGCAGTGTAGTGTCGAATTTCGGACTGAGTAGTGATTGTCATGGCAGGCTGCAGCTCCAAGATGTTGGCATCGCAGTCATATGCGGAGGCTGCAGGCTGTGGAGATACATCTCGCGAAGTGGGTCACCCTTTCAAATTAACGGCTCTGAAAATTACTGTACAATGTACTGTACCAACTTCAGTCAGCAGGAATGACGTTATGAAAATCATGGCTGAGGTGCAAGGGTCTTGAATGCATTGTTGCATAGAAACATAGAAAATAGGTGCAGGAGTAGGCCATTCGGCCCTTCAAGCCTGCACCGCCATTTATTATGATCATGGCTGATCATCCAACTCAGAACCCTGCACCAGGCTTCCCTCCAGACCTCTTGATCCCCGTAGCCACAAGGGCCATATCTAACTCCCTCTTAAATATAGCCAATGAACCAGCCTCAACTGTTTCCTGTGGCAGAGAATTCCACAGATTCACCACTCTCTGTGTGAAGAAGTTTTTCCTAATCTCAGTCCCAAAAGGCTTCCCCTTTATCCTCAAACTGTGACCCCTCGTTCTGGACTTCCCCAACATCGGGAACAATCTTCCTGAATCTAGCCTGTCCAATCCCTTTAGGATTTTATGCGTTTCGATCAGATCCCCCCTCAATCTTCTAAATTCCAACGAGTACAAGCCTAGTTCATCCAGTCTTTCTTCATATGAAAGTCCTGCCATCCCAGGAATCAATCTGGTGAACCTTCTTTGTACTCCCTCTATGGCAAGGATGTCTTTCCTCAGATTAGGGGACCAAAACTGCACACAATACTCCAGGTGTGGTCTCACCAAGGCCTTGTACAACTGCAGTAGTACCTCCCTGCTGCTGTACTTGAATCCTCTTGCTATAAATGCCAGCATACCATTCGCCTTTTTCACCGCCTGCTGTACCTGCATGCCCACTTTCAATGACTGGTGTATAACGACACCCAGGTCTCGTTGCACCTCCCCTTTTCCTAATCGGCCACCATTCAGATAATAATCTGTTTTCCTGTTTTTGCCACCAAAGTGGATAACTTCACATTTATCCACATTAAATTGCATCTGCCATGAATTTGCCCACTCACTCACCCAACCTATCCAAGTCACTCTGCATCCTCTTAGCATCCTCCTCACAGCTAACACTGCCGCCCAGCTTCGTGTCATCTGCAAACTTGGAGATGCTGCATTTAATTCCCTCATCCAAGTCATTAATATATATTGTAAACAACTGGGGTCCCAGCACTGAGCCTTGCGGTACCCCACTAGTCACTGCCTGCCATTCTGAAAAGGTCCCGTTTATTCCCACTCTTTGCTTCCTGTCTGCCAACCAATTCTCTATCCACATCAATACCTTACCCCCAATACTGTGTGCTTTAAGTTTGCACACTAATCCCCTGTGTGGGACCTTGTCAAAAGCCTTTTGAAAATCCAAATATACCACATCCACTGGTTCTCCCCTATCCACTCTACTAGTTACATTCTCAAAAAATTCTATGAGATTCGTCAGACATGATTTGCCTTTCACAAATCCATGCTGACTTTGTCCGATCATTTCACCGCTTTCCAAATGTGCTGTTATCACATCTTTGATAACTGACTCTAGCAGTTTCCTCACCACCGACGTTAGGCTAACCGGTCTATAATTCCCCAGTTTCTCTCTCCCTCCTTTTTTTAAAAAGTGGGGTTACATTAGCCACTCTCCAATCCTCAGGAACTAGTCTAGAATCTAACGAGTTTTGAAAAATTATCACTAATGCATCCACTATTTCTTGGGCTACTTCCTTAAGCACTCTGGGATGCAGATCATCTGGCCCTGGGGGTTTATCTGCCTTTAATCCCTTCAATTTACCTAACACCACTTCCCTACTATCATGTATTTCACTCAGTTCCTCCATCTCACTGGACCCTCTGTCCCCTACTATTTCTGGAAGATTATTTATGTCCTCCTTAGTGAAGACAGAACCAAAGTAATTATTCAATTGGTCTGCCATGTCCTTGCTCCCCATAATCAATTCACCTGTTTCTGTCTGTAGGGGACCTACATTTGTCTTTACCAGTCTTTTCCTTTTTACATATCTGTAAAAGCTTTTACAGTCAGTTTTTATGTTCCCTGCCAGTTTTCTCTCATAATCTTTTTTCCCCTTCCTAATTAAGCCCTTTGTCCTCCTCTGCTGAACTCTGAATTTCTCCCAGTCCTCAGGTGAGCCACTTTTTCTGGCTAATTTGTATGCTTCTTCTTTGGAATTGATACTATCCCTAATTTCTCTTGTCAGCCACGGGTGCACTACCTTCCTTGATTTATTCTTTTGCCAAACTGGGATGAACAATTGTTGTAGTTCATCCATGCGATCTTTAAATGCTTGCCTTTGCATATCCACCGTCAATCCTTTAAGTGTCATCTGAGAAACCGAACAGGAATACCATTTTCTATATGTTTGGACTAATTTATAAACGCCAGGCTTCAAACTCCATCACAAAGGCATAAAATGACGCCACTGGGCCTCCCCCGCTGCATCATCAACCTGTTCCTCCAGTCACACCCTCACCTCTTCTCCCTGTGGCGATGGAGGTCGGTGATGGACGCAACATGGATGAAGATGAGGAGTAGGTTTAGGCAGGAAGGCAAAGAGTAACAAGAAAAATCTCGAGGCTTCTTCCCCTGCAAAGGGGTGGGCGATTCCTGGTAAAACCCTACCCGGAAGGCCGCAAGGCACCTGAGTTCCAGTAAAGTCCGGGGAAGGGAAGTGGTGCCACAGGCTGCAGACACATCTGAAATGGAGGTCAGCATACCTCAGCACATCTGTGGTCTGAAGGAGACAAGGGAGGGATGGATTTACCCTCTGGTTGAGGCCGGATGCTCAGAGTATGTCTCTCCAGAGCTGGAGGACAGTCCTACCATACAGGAGCCCTCAGCTGCGGCAGCATCTGCTGAGCATGCATCCTCTGGGCTGGTGAGCAGCGCAATTGTGCAGGGGAGACAGACTTTCCTTTGGTTCAGGCTGCGACTAGAGCGCGTAACCTCTGGGAAGGGGAGAAGCCCTGAAGAACAGGGATTGCCTGTGGTTGGAAAGCTACCGGTGTGTTTAGTTTCCCAAATTGAAGTCTCAATGGTGGTCAAACACTCTGCAGAGAGCATCCAGCCCTGGCCATCATTCCACGCAGTTATTCAGAAGGAGGGTGTTCCGACAGGTGAGGAGGGAGGGCACTCTCCTAGTCTAGTTTCCAGGGAAGATGACAAGGGTGTAGAGATGGGCACTGCCCACATGGCCCATGCCCCCTGCTCAAACTCCAGGAGGGTCCGTAGGCTGCCTACTCCGAGTTGGGGATGTATGGTACTGGGTGGTGGCGGTGAGTGGGGACCAAGCCCTGTTCCGACGTCAGGGCCGGGGTAGGGATGATGCTTTGGTAAAGCTGCAGTGTGTGGATGACGATGCTGACGGCCGCTACTGAAATGATTTCAGATGGCCCAGTAGGTTTAGAGCCCAGCGGCCCTCAGCATCGGTCATGCCGGCGGCCCAGTCCGCGGCGGGAGCCGCGCACAGCGAGGAGGTTTATGGCAGGTCGGAGATGCTCGTTTAAAAGGAGAGATTCGCGAGCGTTCTGTGTCATTCCGGCATCCCAATCAGCACCAGGAGCAGTGCAGAGAGGAGTAAATAAAAGTACAGAAGGGACAAGCGGAGCGGCCATTGTTGGGAGTGGACCGATGGTGAGAGTGGGATTGAGAGGCTTGGCTCAAAGGGAGCAGGGCTTCATGTTCTTCGATCATTGGAATCATTCCCGGGTAAGATATGACCTGTACAAAAGGGATAGGTTGCACCTGAACACAAAGGGGACCAATATTCTTGCAGGGAGGTTTGTTATAGCTGTTGAGGAGGGTTTAAGCTAAATTGCCATGGGGATGGGAACCAGAGTGAGGGGACTGAGGATAGGACGGATGGTAAAAAAAAGCAAAGGTAACATGCATTTAGACTGTCAGGAGGGGCAGGCAGATAATAGGACAAAATTGCAGCCAGCAGGGTGGGTATCTGTGCATTAGGGATGCAGAATCAAAAAGGGTAACAAATACAGTACTCAAAGTATTATATCTGAAAGCACAGAGTATAAGCAATGAGATGAATGATCTTATTACACTTTTACAGATTGTCAGATATGGAAGTGTGGCCATTAGCAAATCGTGGCTGTAGAATGTTTGCAGTTGGGAGTTGAATGTCCAGGGTTACACATTGTATCAGTGGAATAGGAAGGTAGGCAGAGGGGATGGTATGGCTCTGCTGGTAAAGAATGGCATCAAATCATTAGAAATATGTGACATAGGATCGGAAGATGGTGAATCCTTGTGGGTTCAGTTAAGAAACTGCAATGGTAAAAGGACCCTAATGGCAGTGATAGTCAGGCCTCCAAACAGTAGCTGGGATATGGACAACAGGTTGCAGTGGGAAATTGAAAAGCTGTGTCCAAAGGCAATGTTATGATAGTCATGGGAGATTTTAGCATGCAGGTAGATTCGGAAAATCGGATTTATAATGATTTGTAGTGGTTTGTAGTGAATTTGTTGAATGCCTACAAGATGGCTTTTTAGAGCAGTTTGTCCTTGACCCTACTAGGAGATCAGCTGTACTGGATTAGGTGTTACGTAAACAAACCAGTGGCGATTAAGGAGTTTAAGGTAAAGAAACCCCTAAGGTGGAGTGATCACAATATGATTGAGTTCAACTTGAAATTTTATAGGGAGAAAGTAAAGTCTGACTTAGCAGTATTTCAGTGGAGTAAAGGAAAATACAGTGGTATGAGAGAGGAGCTGGCCAAAGTAAATTGCAATGAGATGCAGGCACGCGTGTCAGCAGAGCAGCAAAGGCTTGAGTTTCTGGGAAAAATCGGGAAGGTGCAGGATAGGTATGTATAAACAAAGAAATACTCAAATGGCAAAATAGTACAATCATGGCTGACAAGGGAAGTCAAAGCTAATGCGAGGGCATACAACAAAGCAAAAATTATCGGGAAGATAAAAGGTTGGAATGTTTTTAAAACCTACTGAAAGCAACTAAAAATAATTATTGGGAGGAAAGGATAGAAATAAGTAAGCAAGCTAGCAAACAATATCCAGGTGGATAGAAAAAGCATTTTCAGGTATGTAAAAAGTAAAAGAGATATGAGAATAGATATTGGACCATTAGAAAATGAGACCAGAGAAATAATAACAGGGGACAAGGAGATGGCAGATGAACTAAATGAGTATTTTGCATCAGTATTCACTGTGGAAGATACGAACACTGTGGCAGGTGTTGACAGGTGTGAGGGAAGGGAAATGAGTGCTGTTACTATTATAAGGGAGAAGGTCAAAAAGCTGGGAGACCTAAGGGTACATAAGGCACCCGGATCAGACGCACTGCACTCTAGGGTTCTGAAAGAGGGAGCGCTAGAGATCGTGGAAGCATTAGTAATGATCGTTCAAGAATCATTGGGCTCTGGCATGGTTCCAGAGAACTGAAAAATTGCAAATATCACTCGACTCTTTAAGAAAGGAAGGAGGCAGCAGCAGAAAGGAAGTTATCGAACAGTTAGCCTGACCTCAGTGGTTCAAAGATGTCGGTGTCAATTGTAAAAGATGAGGTTATGGAATATTTGGTGACATAGGGCAACATAAGACAAAGTTAGCATGTTTTTCTTCAGGGAAAATCTTTCACGATGAACCAGCTGGAATTCTCTGAGATTACAAGTAGGATAGATAAAGAGGAAGCAGTTGATGTTGAACATCTGAATTTTCAGAAGGCCTTTGACAAGGTGCTATACATGTGGCTGCTTACCAAGTTAACAGCCCAAGTTACTAGCATGGTTAGAATATTGGCTGATTGGTAGGAGGCAGCGAGTGGGAATAACAGGATCCTTTTCTGGTTGACTGGCAGTGACTAGTGGTGTTTCGCAGGGGTCAATGGACTGCTTCTTTTTATGATGTATATCAGTGATTTAGATAATGGAATAGATAGCTTTGTTGCCAAGTTTGCAAATGATACGAATATTGTTGGAGGGGCAGGTAGCATTGGTGAAACAGGAAGGCTACAGAAGGACCTAGACAGATTGGAAGAATGAGCAAGGAAGTGGCAAATGTTGGAAAATGCATTGACATGCACTTTGGTAGAAGAAATAAATTTACAGACTATTTCTAAACGGGGAAATATTCCAAAAACCTGAGATGCAAAGGGACTTGAGAGCCCTTGTGCAGAATACCTTAAAGGTTAACTTCCAGTTTGAGTTGGCAAGGCAGGCAAATACAACATTAGCTTTCATTTCAAGAGGTCTAGAATACAAGAGCAGTACTGTGATGTTGAGTCTTTATAAGGCACTGGTGAGGCCTCACCTTTAGCATTGTGAACAGTTTTGGGCTCCTCAGCTAAGAAAAGATATGGTGAGTTTGGAGAGGTTTCAGATGAGGTTAACGAAGATGATTCTGAGAATGAAAGGGTTATCATGTGAGGTTTGTTTGATGGCTCTGTAATTGTACTTGTTGCAATTTAGAAGGATGAGAGAGGATCTTACTGAAATCTTTTGAATGTTGAAAGGTCTAGACAGAGCAGATGTGAAAAGGATGCTTCTCATGGCGGGGGAGTCTCGAACAAGAGGGCACAGTCTCAGGATAGAGGGGTATCCAGTTAAAACAGAGAGGTGAATAAATTTCTTTAGCAAGAAGGTGGTGAATTTGTTACCACAGGCAACGATGAAGGTCAAGTCGTTGGGTATATTTAAGGCAGAGGTTGATAAGTTCTTGATTGGCCATGGTATCAAAGGTTATGGGAAGGGACTAGAGAGCGGGGCTGAAGAGGAGGAGAAAGGATCAGACATGATTGAATGGTGGAGCAGACTCGAAGGACTAAATAGCCTCATTCTGCCCCTGTGTCTTATGGTCTTCTCATGGATATTCACAGCAACAATTGTTACTAAATAAATTTTTAAATTATCCTCTTACTGACATTTGCAGAATATTTCTGTGTACTCTGGGGAGTATTGCCGTACCTGAATGATAACTGATCCCCATAATTACACTGCACAGTTAGTGTGAGGGTCTGCTCCGATGAAACAGATGGGTATCTGACTCTGCAGGTGAGACGTTGCCCGTGGTGTTTGAGCGCTGGGGTCATGGTCAGGACAGAAGTGTATGTCAGAGTGTCGTGCCACCGAGTTACGCTGCTTGAGACTGATGGTGCTACATCAGTGGGGCTGAGCCAGGTTAAGGTGGCTGAAGTTCCATCACACGTGGTGTTGAAGATGCAGCTTATGTTCACAGACTTTCCTTCAACAAGTTCAGCAGCGAATATCATGGGTTTATCTGTGAAATCTAACACAGAGAAATGGATAATTTTAGTTCAATATCACTAGTTGAATCAGTCGAGATAGAAATCCCAGTTCCACAACAGAAAAAAATGTTTAACGCATGATCCCGGAACAGCAAGAGTACAACGGTCAGAGAATGTTGAACAGTGTTGGGTTCATTACTGTTCAGAAAACCATTCAGAGGGTAAATGAGAAACTGAGTCCTCTACTGAGAGCCACAATACCACACAGTCACGTTTACATCCAGTGGGTTACATCCTTCCTCTAACCGTGGAGGGGGTGGGCAATTGGACTTGTTCATGGTGCAGATGAATTCAGAAAGTTCAAAATTAATTTACTAGCAAAGTACAGATACAGTATTTATTTCCTTGCAGTCATTTACAGGAAAAAGAACTAAATTGAATAGAATTTACAAAAATCTACAGAACAAAGACTAGCAACAACCAACTTGCAAAAAGATAACATGCAAATTCAAAAGAATACCGTACTGAGAACATGATTTGTGAAGAGTCCTTCAAAGTGAATCTGTAGGGCATAGAATCAGTTCGGCATAGTGGTGTTTGAGGTTATCCACAACATTTCAAGAGACAAGAGGGGGAGGGACATTTTGAGGAACAAGAGGGGGAGGAGTTGCATTGCTTGTCAGAGAAAATACTACAGCGGTGCTCTGGCAGGATAGGTTAGAGTGCTCGTCTAGGGAGGCTATTTGGGTGGAATTGTCATAGTCCGGTCCGTGAAGTCCATATTCCGGTCCACAGTCCGGTCCATGATTCCTTGTTCCGGGGTTTCTGGTTTTCCACGGTTTCTGTTCTGGGCACGTTTCTCATTTTGGGGCTGAGACATAAATACCTCTGTAAACCAGGGATTCCCAGCTGGACTGTTCTGTTCCACTCCCTATCTTTTCCCCCCTTGCCTGACTCTCTGCCTGCTCTCCTAGCCTGGATACCCCTGCTGTATCGCTGAAATGTTATCGCCGGAGCAAGACCGGAGCTTTGTTAGGTCAAGATAAGGAACTGTCTTTTGTTGTGTGGAATTGTCTCTCTGTGTCACACCTTCGCTAGGTGGGTCCGGCCGTTTGCCGCCACCTTGTGTTGGGATCCGTCTCTTCATGTTTAGTGTTCTGTGTATGAATCCCAGCCAGACGTCCTGTTCCCAAGTAGGGGTCCCGGCTCTGCGTTATGTGTGAGAGTCCCGGCTCTACGTCCTGTTCCCAAGGAGGGGTCCCAACTCTGTGTTCCATGCATCCGTCTCTTCTAGTCCAAGGCTCCGTGCTCCTGAAAGTCCTCGTCCAGTCCGTGCCTAGTCCAGTCCTATCCGAGTCCTGTCCATCTGCCTTTACCTATCCTTGCATCTCGCCCTACCCAGGAGTTCCACACTCAAGCCATGTCCAGTCCTGTAGCCTCGCCTTGTCTTTGCCTACTTCTGGAGTCCGAGCCCGAGTCAAGTCCCATGTTCTGGGTCTTTGCACACTCTCTGGCTCGGAGTCCATTCCCAAGCCTCGAAGTACCCTAGACCAAGACCCTAACCTGTCTCCAAGCTCAAGCCTCAAAACCAAGACCCCAAGCCTGCCTCCAAGCCTCAAGACCCCAAGCCTGCCTCCAAGCCTCAAGGCACCAAGCCTGCCTCCAAGCCTCAAGGCCCCAAGCCTGCTTCCAAGCCTCAAGGCACCAAGCCTGCTTCCAAGCCTCAAGGCACCAAGCCTGCCTCCAAGCCTCAAGGCACCAAGCCTGCCTCCAAGCCTCAAGACCCAGACCCCAAGCCTGTCTCCAAGCTCAAGCCTCAAGACCAAGACCCCAGCCTCAAGCCTTAAGAGCCCAGCCTCCAGTCCTGCAGTCATGTCATCTCCATGCCTGGTTCTGGCACCCGAGCCCAAGGCAAGACCCATGTTCTGGGTCTTTGCCCACTCTCTGGCTCGGAGTCCAATCCCAAGCCTCGAAGTACCCTAGACCCAAGACCCCAGCATGCACGCTTCAAGACCAAGACCCCAACCTGTCTCCAAGCTCAAGCCTCAAGACCAAGACCCTAAGCCTGCAGACCCCAAGCCTGCTTCCAAGCCTCAAGCCTCAAGACCCAAGACCCCAGCCTGTCTCCAAACTCAAGCCTCAAGACCAAGACCCCAGCCTGTCTCCAGTTCAAGCCTTAAGACCAAGACCCCAGCCTGTCTCCAGTTCAAGCCTTAAGACCAAGACTCCAGCCTGTCTCCAAGCTCAAGCCTCAAGCCCAAGACCCCAGCCTCAAGTCTCAAGCCTTAAGAGCCCAGCCTCCAGTCCTGCAGTCATGTCATCTCCATGCCTGGTTCTGGCGCCCGAGCCCGAGGCAAGACCCATGTTCTGGGTCCCTGGCTCGGGGTCCTAGCCCAAGTCTGTGTTCTTGCCCCAGCTCCTAGTCTGCATTCAGTCACATCCCTACTCTAGTCAAGTCCTGTTCCCTGTACTTCATTGTCTGTGTCTTGCATTTGGGTCCGTTCCCAGCACCGCATTGTGACAAAACAGTCCAGCCAGACCTGGACCCAGCGACACAGACACTGTTGTTTTACTCTCGCATTCCTGGTTCTCTCCTGTTCAATGACATTCCCCCCCCCCCCCACCACCCAAACCTGCCCGTGTCGTCCATAGACTGGGAAAGCCTTTTGGGTCGCCAGGAGGCTCCCCTGGGGGGGTGGGGGTTACTGTCATAGTCTGGTCCGTGACGTCCGTGTTCCAGTCCACGGTCTGGTCTATGGTTCCTTGTTCCGGGTTTTCTGGTTTTCCCCAATTTCTGTTGTGGGCACATGTTTCTCATTTTGGGGCTGAGACATAAATACCTCCACAAACCAGGGATTCCTGGCTGGACTGTTCTGTTCCCCTCCCTGTCTTTTCCCCCCTCGCCTGCCTGCCTGCTGTCCTAGCCTGGATACCCCGCCTGTATCGCTGAAGTCTTACTGCTGGAGCAAGACCGGAGCCTTGTTAGGTCAAGATAAGGAATTGTCTTTCGTTGTGTGGAATTGTCTCTCTGTGTCCACGCCTTCGCTAGGTGGGTCTGGCTGTTTGCTGCCACCTAGTGTTGGGATCCATCTCTTCATGTTCAGTGTTCTGTGTATGAGTCCCGGCCCCACGTCCTGTTTCCAAGGAGGGGTCCCGGCTCTGTGTTATGTGTGTGAGTCCTGGCCCTATGTCCTGTTCCCAAGGAGGGGTCCTGGCTCTGTGTTCCTTGCTTCCGTCCATTCTGGTCCAAGGCTCCGTGCTCCTGAAGGCCCTCGTTAAGTCCGTGCCTAGTCCAGTCCTATCCAAGTCCTGTCCATGTGCCTTTACCTGTCCTTGCGTCTCGCCCTACCCAGGAGTTCCACACCCAAGCTCTGTCCAGTCCTGTAGCCTCGACTTGTGGTTGCCTAGTTTTCGAGTCCGAGCCTGAGTCAAGTCCCAGGTTCTGGGTCCTTGCCCAGTCTCTGGCTTGGAGTCTATACCCAAGCCTCAAAGTATCCTACACCCAAGACCAAGACCCCAGCCTGCAGGCCTCAAGACCAACACCCCAGCCTGTCTCCAAGCTGAAGCCTCAAGACCAAGACCCCAACCTGTCTCCAAACTCAAGCCTCAAGACCAAGACCCCAAGCCTCAAGCCTTAAGACCCTATACCTGCCTCCAAGCCTCAAGCCCCAGACCCCAAGCCTGTCTCCAAGCTCAGGCTTCAAGACCAAGACCGCAGCCTCAAGCATCAAGACCCCAGCCTCCAGTCCTGCAGTCATGTCATCTCCATGCCTGGTTCTGGCGCCCGAGCCCGAGGCAAGACCCAGGTTCTGGGTCCTCGTTCAGTCTCTGGCTCAGGTTCCTAGCCCATGTCTGTATTCTTGTCCCAGCTCCTAGTCTGCATCCAGTCACGTCCCAAATCTAGTCAAGTCCTGTTCCCTGTACTTCAGTGTCTGTTTCTTGCATTTGAGTCTGTTCCCAACGCCCCCCTTTGTGACAGGAATTCAGGAGTGGGAAAGGTGCAGTAACTCTTATGGGGGTGTGTTATAGACCACCAAATGGGGAGCAAGAATTGGAGGAGCAAATTGGTAAGTAGATAGCAGATATTATTAGTAGGCACAAGGTTGTGATTGTGGGCAATTTTAATTTTCCACACATAGACTGGGAAGCCCATACGGTAAAAGGGCTGAATGGTTTGGAGTTTGTAAAATGTGTGCAAGATAGATTTTTGCAGCAATACATAGAGGTACCAATGAGAGAAGGGGCAGTGTTGGATCTCCTGTTAGGGAATGAGATAGGTCAGGTGACGGGGGTTTGTGTTGGGGAGCACTTCGGGTCCAGTGATCACAATGCTATAGTTTCAATATAATTATGGAGAAGGATAGATCTGGACCCAGGGTTGAGATATTTGATTGGAGGAAGGATAACTTTGAGGAGATGCGAAAGGATTTAGAAGGAGTGGATTGGAGCAATTTGTTTACTGGGAAGGATGTAATAGAGAAATAGAGGTCATTTAAAGGTGAAATGTTGAGAGTACAGAATCTTTACGTTCCTGTTAGGTTGAAAGGAAAGGTTAAAAGTTTGAGACAGCCATGGTTTTCAAGGGATATTGGAAACTTGGTTCGGAAAAAAAAGAGATCTACAATAAATATAGGCAGCATGGAGTAAATGAGGTGCTTGAGGAATACAAAGAATGCAAAAAGAATCTTAAGAAAGAAATTAGAACAGCTAAAGGAAGATATGAGGTTGCTTTGGCAAGTAAGGTGAAAATAAATCCAAAGCGTTTCTACCATAATATAAATAGGAAAATGATAGTGAGGGATAAAATTGGTCCCTTAGAGAATCAGAGTGGACGGCTGTGTGTGGAGCCAAAAGAAATGGGGGAGATTCTGAACAATTACTTTTCTTCAGTATTCACTAAGGAGAATGATATTGAATTGTGTAAGATAAGGGAAACATGTAGGGAAGTTATGGAAACAATGATGATTAAAGAAGTAGTAGTACTGGAGCTTTTAAGGAATATAAAAAAGGATAAGTCTCCGGGTCCTGACAAGATATTCCCTAGGACATTTAGAAGAGTTAGTGTGGAAATAGCAGGGGCTCTGACAGAAATATTTCAAATGTCATTAGAAATGGGCATGAAGCCGGAAGATTGGCGTATTGCTCATGTTGTTCCATTGTTTAAAAAGAGTTCTAAGAGTAAACCTAGCAATAAATCGGCCTGTGAGTTTGACGTCAGTGGTGGGTAAATTGGTGGAAAGTATTCTTAGAGATGGTATATATAATTATCTGGATAGACAGGGTCTGATTAGGAACAGTCAACATGGATTTGTGCGTGGAAGGTCATGTTTGACAAACCTTATTGAATTTTCTGAAGGGGTTACTAGGAATGTTGACGAGGGTAAATTGGTGGATGTTGTCTATACGGACTTCAGTAAGGCCTTTGACAAGGTCCCACACGGAAGGTTGTTTAGGAAGGTTCGATCGTTAGGTATTAATATTGAAGTAGTAAAATGGATTCAGCAGTGGCTGGATGGGAGACGCCAGAGAGTGGTGGTGGAAAACTGTTTATCAGATTGGAGGCCAGGACTAGTGGTGTGCCTCAGGGATCTGTACTGAGTCCAATGTTATTTGTCATATCCATTAATGATCTGGATGATGGGGTGGTAAATTGGATGAGTAAGTATGCAGATGATACTAAGATAGGTGGAGTTGTGGATAATGAAGTAGGTTTTCAAAGCTTGCAGAGAGATTTAGGTCAGTTAGAAGAGTGGGCTGAAAGATGGCAGATGGAGTTTAATGCTGATAAATGTGAGGTGCTACACTTTGGTAGGACTAATCAAAATAGGTCGTACATGGCAAATAGTAGGGCATTGAAGAATGCAGTAGAACAGAGGGATCTAGGAAAATGGTGCATAGTTCCCTGAAGGTGGAATCTCATGTGGATAGGGTGGTGAAGAAAGCTTTTGGTATGCTGGCCTTTATATATCAGAACTCTGAGTATAGGAGTTGGGATGTAATGTTGAAATTGTACAAGGCATTAGTGAGGCCAAATTTGGATGATTGTGTACAGTTTTGGTCACCGAATTATAGGAAGGATGTCAGCAAAATTGAGAGTGTACAGAGAAGGTTTACTAGAATGTTACCTGGGTTTCATCACCTAAGTTACAGAGAAAGGTTGAACAAGTTAGGTCTTTATTGTTTGGAAAGCAGAAGGTTGAGGGGGGACTTGGTAGAGGTATTTAAAATTATGAGGGGGATAGATAGAGTTGACGTGGATAGGCTTTATCCATTGAGAGTGGGGGAGATTCAAACAAGGGTTGAGAGTTGAAGGGCAAAAATTTGGGGGTAAGATGAGAGGGAACTTCTTTGCTCAGAGAGTGGTAGCTGTGTTGAATGAGCTTCCAGCAGAAGTGGTTGAGGCAGGTTCAATGTTGTTGTTTAAAGTTAAACTGGACAGCTATATGGACAGTAAAGGAATGGAGGGTTATGGGCTGAGTGAAGGTCGGTGGGACTAGGTGAGAGTAAGAGTTCGGCTCGGACTAGAAGGGCCGAGATGGACTGTTTCCGTGCTGTAATTGTTATATGGTTATATGGTGGTTGAAGGGTAATAACTATTCCTCAACTGGGTGTTGTGGGATAGAAGGCTTCTATACCTCCTGCACATTGTTAATACTGAGATCAGCGCATGGCCTGAATGATGGATAAAACACAAAGGACGGTGGAAAGGAAGGATGTGTGGATGGTCGGGATAGAGAAGGAGGAGTGGAGGGTCGGTCGGAAGATGAACACTGCCACATGCAGAGTAGCCTAATTCGGAAAGAAACTGCATGTAACTCTGAGAACCTCTCGTGTCCATGTCAGTTGTGCGGCAACACGATTACGAACATAGATTGGCTTTCATGACATAGTACAGTCGATAAGCTGAAAGTACATAGGCTGCATCGGGAATTAAATAGAAGTTTCCTGAAAATCGGGAGTTGTGACGATGTAGATCTGGACCCAGTACGTTTACATTATTCCCCACTGATTGCTGAATGTCTGCTGTTGAGTGACCACACAGAACACCTACCAGAAACATAGAGCCACATAGCAGGGAGATAGTTGAAGTTATTAACTCATCTCCTTCTACCTTAGGCCACGAACCTATCAATCACCCCTGCTGTGGACACTTTCTGGAATTCCAAGATCCGTATGCTCCACGACTGTTGGACTAAATGTGTATATGTAGGAGGGGACTATGTTGAAAAATAAATGTGCTAAGGTTTTCAAAAATTGACTCCTTCTACTTTAGGCCACGAACTTATCAATCACCCCTCGTACGTCACAGGTACATCCCTCCCAACCATTGCAAGTCTCTACAATAGGCGTTACCTCAAGTGGCAACATCCATTGTCAAACATCCCCACCATCTGGACAGTGCCACGTTCTCACAGCTCCCATCAGGCTGGAGGTATAGAAGGCTGAAACCCACACCACCAGGTTCAGGAACAGCTGCTCCCCTTCAACCATTTGGTTCTTGGATACACCCTCTAGTGCCAACATGCCTGTGATTGAGAACCACAGATGCTGGTGATAGACAGACAGGAATAAGGGTCTGCATTAACTGTTCCTACACTGACTCAAACCAAATCAGCAGAATTCACAGAGGCACTATTCTGTCTGTGCTACCCGTCCAGGAGTGAGGCATTCCCTCTGTACTGCCCATCCCCAATGGTTCTCTGCTTTCATCCAGTAATGCCATTGATACAGAGTATATTATCGCATCACAAACCCTTCCAACACGCCAGCATACCTAACTCAAGAAGGTAATGTCCATCATCAGAACTCCCCAGCACCTGGACCGTGCTATGTTCTCACAGCTCCCATCAGGCTGGAGGTACAGAAACCTGAAGACCCACACCACCGGGTTCAGGAGCAGCTACTTCTCTCCAATCATTCAGTCCTTGAACAAATATAACCACAACTCAGTATAGCAACACTACGCCAAATTTGCAATACAATGGATTGCAATACAATTTGCAATCCCGGGAGCGGAAAGAAAAGGTGGTGGCGCGACGGCAGCACGCGCGGCCACTTCAGTGGTGATGTCTGTTATTTGTCAGGTAGGGGACCGTGCACAATTCTGATTTGATGGAGACGGACGTGAGAGTACTGTGGAACATTTGGAGAACTTCTGAAATGCCCACTTCGCTGCCGCTGCTACTGTGTGGTAACCGGAATCTCCGGAGCAGAAGGCCCCGAAATCCTCGGCTTTGCGTGTTTCGGCGGCCGGGGCGAGGTCGAAGGCACTTGGCAGAGGATGGCGCTCGGGAGGCTGGTCGGTGCGGCTGCTTCCAAGGCATCGGCAAGTTGACGGTGCCTGGAGGTTTATGGCAGGGAGTTTCTCCCTTTTGCCGCCTGCTATTGGGGACTCAGGAGTTGATCAACTCGGGGACTTTTGAGACTTTATTTACTGTGCCCATGGATTGTTCTTCATCAAATTATGGTATTGCTTTGCACTGCTGTAACTATATGCTATGATTATGTGGTTCTGTCAGTGGTAGTCTTTGGTTTGTCCTGTTTTACATAGAAACATACATAGAAAATAGGTGCAGGAGTAGGCCATTCGGCCCTTCGAGCCTGCACTGCCATTTATTATGATCATGGCTGATCATCCAACTCAGAACCCCGCCCCAGCCTTCCCTCCATACCCCCTGATCCCCGTAGCCACAAGGGCCATATCTAACTCCCTCTTAAATATAGCCAATGAACTGGCCTCAACTGTTTCCTGTGGCAGAGAATTCCACAGATTCACCAATCTCTGGACAATAAATACCAATCGCTGAACACTCACCTTTTGCACACTTTTGGACTTCCAGAGTCTGAGTACGTCAAACAGTTGCTGTCCTCACCGGGTCACGGCGATGTTAGGCCTTTGGAGAAGATATACCACATGTTGTCTCTCCTGGGGAATCACCATACTTGTTTTATTTCTAAGCAACTCTTCATGCAGCAAACGTCAAAACAATTTCGCACAGCCTTGCTAATGCACCATTGAAAGACTATAGGGAGCTTGCTAAAATAGCTGATAGTCTGCAGACAACTAGGCAGGGGTGGACCATTCCACCCCATTTCTCTACCTCAATAAGCCAGGTCAGCAAGGTCCCAAATATAAGGACAACTGCAGCTTTGAAACAGACAATGCCGGGCCTATGCTTTTACCATGCTTGCTTTGGTAGGAACACTAGGAAGAACCGAGTGCTTTGCAGCTTCGACAGTGCCAGCGCATTGGGACATCGGAGGTCTGTGAACGCCATGGGTTCCAGCTGCCAGGGCCACCCTTTCAGTGTAACACTTGTTATGTGCATGGGTGCTCAAGCGAGTGTGCCCGCTGGCATCACCTACTGATGAGAGGCAAAGAGCAATGAAAACTTGCTGGAGGCTGCCAATGACAGCAAGATCCAGACCTATGGGACATGACAGTTGATACTCGGATTCAGTGGGACAGTCCCAACATCACACTTGGGACTTCATCCTGACTGAAGTGCCTAGTCCTTTGCTCAAGTACGAGGAACTTTAGCCTTGTGTGCCCAAGGGCTGTTGGTTGATCTTGAGTACTGCTGGTTTGTGATGTCAAGGACTTTGTGCCATTACCCTGTTCCCCCAGTAAGATCCCCACAAAGATTCTGTCATGTATATGCACCATTGCGTGTGAGTTTACTCGACTGCTGGGCGAATTCCCAAACCTCACCAAGCCCTCATTCTCCACTGCAGTCACAAAATATAGTTTTGAGCACCATACTCCCGCAACTGGTCCGCCAGTCCATTCCATGTGCTTGTAACTGTGAAGGTTGAGTTTGCCACCATAGAAAGACTCACCATTGTACGCGGTCGAATAGCCCTTGGGCTTCACCCTTCCATATGGTCCCTAAGTCCGATTGTGGTTGTTGCCCATGTGGTGATTACCGATGCATTAATGAGGCTACACTATTGTTACCCAGTCCCAAACATCCAAGACGTTCTGGCACGTTTAGTCAGTAAGTTAATTTTTTCCAAACTTGATCCATTCAGGGTGTATCACCTGGGGCCTGTGTACTCAGAAGACATTCTACAAACTGAGTGATAACCCTGTTTGGCATTTTTGAGTTTCTGTGCATGAAAAATGCCACACAGTCTTTCCAATAGCTTACGGACTCAGTATTAAAAGACAGATTTTCCTTTTGTTCACCTGGATTACATACTTTTTGTCAGTGCGTCCAAATCTGAAGATGTATCTCATCTCTGCAAACTTTGAGTGCTTACACCAATATAACTGTGATTATTATCCTGCTAAATGCCACTCTGTGTTTTACCATTGACTTTCTTGGCCATCGCATCTCCATAGAAGGTGCGAAACCCATCCCAACAAAAGTAGCCGCTGCTATGGATTTCCCTCTGCCCACACTATAAAATCTACAGGAGTTTTTAGTTACGGTGATTTATTATCACTGCTTCATTCCGCAAGCTGCTGAACTTGTGCTCCCCCTGTATAATGCACTTAAAGGCAATACCCAAATCAAGTGCTTGACGGATCAGCAGACATCATCAGGGCATTTGATGACACCATACGAGCTCTTCCTAACACAACCGTACTGATGCACCCTCCCGCCAACACACCTAAAGGCATTATTACTGACACCTCAAACTATGCTGTGGGTGTTGTGCATGAACAGTTTGTCAGAGACGTGGCAGCTGCTCGCCTTCTTTAGTTGACAGATGCTCCCCCCCAACCCCCTAAAGGAAGTACAGTATGTTTGACTGTGAGCTTCTCAGTCTCTATCTTGCTGTCTGTCATTCTTATTTTCTTCTAGAGGGCCGCCATTTCACAGCATTTGTTGACCACAAACCGGTTACGGACATGATGGCCAAAATATTAGATCCTTGGTCTGCACGGCAGCAATGCCACTTGGCCTACGTATCCGAGTTTACAACGATATACAACATATCAAGGAAAAAATGACGCTGTGGCCAATTGCCTCTCATGGGCAGCTATTGAGACTGTTCACATAGGGGTTGACTATACTAGCATGATAGCTGACAAAGTTACTGACCCAAAGGTCCAGGCTTACAGAATAGCAGTCACCAAGCTCCGGTTGGCTAACAATAAGTTCGGGAAGCTGGGTCTTCTCTCCTGTGCGATGTCTCAACCAGTCATTCGCGCCCCATCGTGCCTGTACGCTGGAGACAGACTGTATTCGACTCCATACATGGCCTCCCAAGTCCAAGCCAGAAGGTCTCACAAAAACTGGCTGCACAAAAGTTTGTTTGGCACGGCCTCCAAAAGGACATGCGTGATTGGACTACAGCTTTTGTGGAGTACAAGAGGGCAACAATTACCATCATGTTCAGGTGCCATTGGCACCTACTGGGATCCCTGAGCGATGAACTGACCATATCAATGTAGACCTTGTTGGTTCTCTTTCTCCCTCTCATGGTTTCACACACCTTGCCACCATGGTGGACTGTACCACCAGCTGGCTAGAGGTCATCCCTCGAGCATCAACGATGGCCACAGACGTGGCTTGTGCTTTCATCAGCACATGTGTTGCTTAGTTTGGCATCCCATCTGATATTTCCTCTGAGCGGTCCCCAATTCATTTCAGACCTCTCAGCTGTGATGGTGCAGAACCTTGGTTGCATCACACCATGGTGTATCACCCACAGGACAGTGGCCTATGCCAGCAGTGTTGCTGCTCTGAAGGTCTCCCTGACTGATGAGTGTTGGCATGATTGCCTCCTACGTGTCCTGCTGGGGCTCAGAACTACTCCAAAAGAGGACCTGCAGCTGTCCGTTTTGTATACGAGCAGCTGTTACGAGTGCCAGCTGATTTCAATACCTGCCACCATGATGTCTGGTTGTCCTCTCGGCAAAGGTCCACCCTTCTCAGTAAATTCAATTCCTTTTCACCTATTCCCACCTCCAATCATAGCTTACAGCACTCTTGAGTTCCCGTTGACCTACATACCACTTTGTTTGTTTTCGTCCGCCATGACTCAGAGCAACATCCCCTTAAGATGGCCCATTCTGCATTTTAGAATGGGGAGAAAAGACTTTTAGCGTAAATTAGAGGGGTAAACCTGAACATATTTTGGTAGATCACCTTAAACTGGCCCACCAAGATTTGGACAATTCTGCTGCCATGCCCCTGGCATCACAACGTGCCCATGAACACCTGCGGGTTGACATGACAAGCCAGAGACACCTACTGTTCCTCCATCCGTGGAACACTGGATCCGAGCCGGGCTGCTCGTTGGAGCTCCAGACATGCTCACAGTGCCGGCTCTAGTGAGTCCTGGGGGGAGCATGTGTAGTACAACATAATTGGGAAAAATGTACATAATTCACAACCACCAACGTTGATTTGGGATGTTGCTTTAAGAGGTTAGTCTGACATGATGACATAAGGATTCTCAGCATCCTTCTGTGTTTAGGCATTGGAGTTTAATAAAATATGTTGCGGTTTCGTTAAACACAAACCGCCTCACTTTGTTTCATTTGCGGAAAACTACAGCCCTTTACCCCAACATTTCCACAGTCCTGATCGATAAGCTACTGAACCTAGGCTTCTTTCCTATAAGGTTTATTTTACCTTAAACTTTCTAATCAATTTTGGTTCATTGCACAGCACACAATCCAGAATAGCTAATCCCCTTGAAGGCTGAGCCACAAGCTACTCTAAAAAGCTATCTCATAGGCATTCTAGAAATTCTCCCTCTTGGGATCCAGCACCACCCTGATTTTCCCCATATACCTGCATACTGAAATCTCCTATAACTATTGTAACGTTGCCTTTTTTGGCATGAATTTTCTATTTTCCGTTGTAATTTGGAGACCACATCCTCACTGCTGTTTTGGGAGTCTGTGTATAACTCCCATCAGGCTCTTTTTAACCTTGTAGTTCCTTGCGTTAATCCACAATGAGTCAACACCTTCTGACCTCATGTTACCTCTTTCTAAAGATGATTTCATTTTTTTTTTTTTTTTTATTATACAGAGTAATGCCACACCCTCTGCCTTCCTGACTGTCCTGTCGATACAAGGTATATCATTGAACATTAAGCTCCCAGTTATATTCTTCTTTCAGATATGATTCTGTGATGCCTACAACATCCTATCTGCCAATCTGCAATAGTGCTGCAAGTTCATCTACCGTATTTCATATACTATATACATTGAAATACCACACCTTCAGTCTTTATTCACACTTTATTGGATTTTGTCAACCTCTTATGTTGCAATTCCTAACTTTTATCTGAGGACTTACCAATATCGGTTTCCACAATCTCTCCACTAAATGTCTGACGCTCTGGTCTCCAACCCTGTGCAACTCGAGTTTAAATCCGACCATGCAGCATTAACAAACCTTCCCAATAGGACATTAATCCCCCTCCTGTTCAGGCGAAAACTGTTCCTTCTGGATAGATCCCACCCTTCCTGAAAGAGAGCCCAATGATCCAAAAATCTTACGCCCTTCCTATGCAGATTATCGCCACTCATCCTACCCATGTCATTGGTACCTACATGGACCATGACTTCTGGCTGTTCTCCCTTCCACTTAAGAATGCTGAGGACTTGATCTGAGATATTCCGGACCCTGGCACCCATGAGGTAACATACTACTGGGGGCAGAGCTAACGTGATGATGGCGCTAAACGGCGACTCCTTTGCTTGCTTCTCCGGAAACAGTTCTATTTCCATCTTTAATATCTCTATTTTCCCCTTTCAGGGTTCCCCTATCTTACAAATCCCCTTTCACAATATCGTGCCTCTTCTCCCCTCCACTTCAGAATCATAGAGGGAGACTCAATGCCGGAGACCTGACCACAGTCACTTGCCTCTGAGGTCATATTGAACCTGCCTTCCCCCCACCAATAGAATCCAAAGAGGTTTATCTGTTGTTGAGGGGGATAGCCACAGGGGTACTCTGCACTGTCTCCTTAACCTCCTTCTCTTCCTGACTGTCATGAAGTTTCCTGTGTCCTGCACCTTGGGTGTAACTGCCTCTCTGTAAGTCCTATCGATCATCCCTTCATCCAGAGTTTATTCAGATCCAGCTCCAACTCATTAAGGCAGTTTGTTAGAAGCTGCAGCTGGATGCAATTCTTGCAGCTGTATTTATCAGAGACACTGGAGGTCTCCCTGCCTTCCCATGTCCTGCAGGATGAGCATCCAATATCCTCCCTGTCACTTCTACTGTTCTAGCTGAGCACATATAAAGAAAACAAAAAAAAAACTTGAGCTTTACTTTCCTGTGCTTTTTCTGACTGAAGCCTTGAAGAGCTAAAGCATCAAGATCACCAATCTGATTATGTCTACTCCTACGGCAGCTGCTTCGCCTTCCAAATTCAGCTTTTGCTAATCAATCCCAAATGCCGATTGGTCGCTGGTCAAAGCTCTTTTTCACTGTAGTGACTGGCTGCTGCCTTTTATCATCTCACAATGGTCCTGATTGAAATCCCCTCCTCTCAAAACTTCCAACGTCCAGACTGGCCACTAGCCAAAGCTTGTTTTGACCCCTGACACTTGGAACTTCCACCACACTTCCACAGTGAAGACCGCGATTTCATTGTTCCACATTATTGCCTCTCCAGTATCATTTTCCAGCAGTCCGATGTCCACTCTTGCCTCTCCTTTACAATTTGTATGTCTGAAGAAATTTTTGGTATCTTTTTAATATTAATTAGCTTACTTTCCAATTCCATCCTTACATTATTAATTTTTTTTGATGTCTTCTGTTGGTGTTTGAAAGCTTTCCAATCCTCTAACTTCCCACTAATTTTTGTTCGATTATATGTCCTCTCTCTGGCTTTTCAATTTTGCCTGTTCCTTCCCAAGCTACATTTAGTCAGTCTCTGCATCTTCCTCAGGACAATCTCATTCTTAGAGGAAATTTCATTGGAATGAGTACATAGCAGAAAAAAATTGAACAGAAACTTGATCTGTTACCATGGAATAAGACATTTTAAAAATCTTCCTAGGAATAGTGGAGAACCAAGAATCCAATACAATAAAATTAGTTAAAGAAAAACAGCTAGGGATATCAATGTGCTTAAAAACTGATATAAAAAAAAAAACACCTCCTTGGATTATGTACCTTGTGGTTGGAAATTTAGAGTCATGAGCCATGGAAGCAACAGGCTGTCATGCAATACAAGCAAACACACTGGAGATTGAAGATAAAGATTAGCTTTATTTGTCACAGGTATATCAAAACATACAGTGAAATGTTTCTGCTAAATTAAATAAGCAAGGATTGTGCGAGAGACTGCCCACAAGTGTCACCATGCTACAAGTGTTACCAGCCACTACTGCTCTGTTGTCTTCCCTGCTAGTATCCCCTTCGAACCTGAAATTACCAATCTACCTGCATCTTGAAAGCCCCTTTGACTATCAGAACATTGCCCTTTTAACATGCATTTTCTATCCAGCATTGTAATTTGAAAATGAGAGTGGCTGAAGCCAGAATAAAAAGGTTAGGAGAGGGGAGGGAGTACAATCCAGCAGGTGATAGGTGAGACCAGGTAGGGGAAATCTGGATGAGTGGGTTGGGATGGAGGAGGGGTAATAAGATGAGAAGTTGTGAAGTGATATGTGGAAAAGGTAAAGGGCTGGAGAAGAAGGAATCTGATAGGAGAGGAGAGAGAACCATGGGAGAAAGAGAAGGAAAAGGGCAATAGGAAGGGGGTGAAGAGCTGGCGATGAGAAGAGAAGGGCAAAAGAGTCACCAGAATATGGAATGGAAAAGGAAGAGGGTGGCGGGGTGGGACTCCAGATCAGGTAAATTTGCTTGAAATATTAAAACAAAAGGTTTTAGCAGTGTTCTGCTTATATCTGTGCAGTATAAAGAAATATATATGTGGGCACGTGACCAAGTCGTTAAGGCATTAGACTAGCGACCTGAAGGTTGTGAGTTTGAGCCCCAGCCGAGGCAACATGTTGTGTCTTTGAGCAAGGCACTTAACCACACATTGCTCTGCGACGACACCAGTGCCAAGCTGTATGGATCCTAATGCCCTTCCCTTGGACGACATTGGTGTCATGGAGAGGGCAGACTTGCAGCATGGGCAATTGCTGGTCTTCCATACAAACTTGCCCAGGCCTGCACCCTGGAGAGTGAAGACTTTCCGGGCGCAGATCCATGGTCTCGCAAGACTAGTGGATGCCTTTATTTATAGATATATGAGGGGAGCGGGAGAGTTCACAGAGTAGGAGAGCATGTAAAGGGACTAGAGGTACACTGGGAGCAGGAGACAGGAGGGAGGGGGAGACTATATGTATGGGGAGGGAGTGACTGCACAACGGCAGTGAGCTGGGAGCAGGAATGAGTGTGCACGGTGGTGGTGGGGGTGGTATAAAAGCAGAGTCAGGAGAGGGCACAGAGAGAGAGGTAGTATACAGAGAGTAAGAAAAATAAGCAGAAAGAAATATTGCAGAAAAAGGGCATAGGGCAAATGCCCACACTGATGTTTTAACATGTGGTAATTGTAGCTGGGCTTGAGATCACTGCACAGACCCCAATCTCCGACGCACAGTTCCTAGGAGGAAAGAGACAACGGTTGCAGAATGGAATTACCTGCACCTGCTCTCCCCTTGCTCCTTCCTTCCTCCACTCCCTGTATCAGCCCCATTCACCCGCCCCCACCACCACCTGTATATTTTGAAGCCTCCTAGCTACGGAAGGACTCTCAGAGTTTCAGCATACAACGATATTCCTCTGTATGAGGTATTGATTGAAATAAATCTTGGACCAAAGATTCTAAGAAGAGCAAGCCTGCTCTGGGTAGGGATACCTGCTAGAACGAGCAGTGGATTTGTTAACATCCACTCGATATTCATAGCCTTTAGGAGGAGGCTGACCCACACAATGAAGCTCTCTCTCATGAAAGACTTCACCTATACTGCGGCAGTCCCTCAGCACTGCTCCTCTGAAACTGAAGCACTCCCCCAGTAGTGTCCCTTCCACACTGTGGCAGTCTATCAGTACTGTCCCTTCCACACTGTGGCAGTCCATCAACACTGTCCCTTCCACACTGTGGCAGTCTATCAACACTATCCATTCCACACTGTGGCAGTCCATCAACACTGTCCCTTCCACACTGTGGCAGTCCATCAACACTGTCCCTTCCACACTATGGCGGTGTATCAACACTGTCCCTTCCACACTGTGGCAGTCTATCAACACAGTCCCTTCCACACTGTGGCAGTCCATCAACACTGTCCCTTCTACACTGTGGCAGTCTATCAACACTGTCCCTTCCACACTGTGGCAGTCCATCAACACTGTCCCTTCCACACTGTGGCAGTCTATCAACACTATCCATTCCACACTGTGGCAGTCCATCAACACTGTCCCTTCCACACTGTGGCAGTCCATCAACACTGTCCCTTCCACACTATGGCGGTGTATCAACACTGTCCTTTCCACACTGTGGCAGTCTATCAACACAGTCCCTTCCACACTGTGGCAGTCCATCAACACTGTCCCTTCCACACTGTGGCAGTCCATCAACACTGTCCCTTCCACACTGTGGCAGTCCATCAATACTGTCCCTTCCACACTGTGGCAGTCCATCAGCATTGTCCCTTCCACACTGTGGCGGTCTATCAACACTGTTCCTTCCACACTGTGGCAGTTCATCAACACTGTCCCTTCCACACTATGGCGGTCTATCAACACTGTCCCTTCCACACTGTGGCAGTCCATCAGCATTGTCCCTTCCACACTGTGGCAGTCCATCAACACTGTCCCTTCCACACTGTGGCAGTCCATCAACACTGTCCCTTCCACACTGTGGCAGTCCATCAACACTGTCCCTTCCACACTGTGGCAGTCCATCAGCATTGTCCCTTCCACACTGTGGCAGTCCATCAACACTGTCCCTTCCACACTGTGGCAGTCCATCAACACTGTCCCTTCCACACTGTGGCAGTCCATCAACACTGTCCCTTCCACACTGTGGCAGTCCATCAGCATTGTCCCTTCCACACTGTGGCAGTCTATCAACACTGTCCCTTCCACAGTGTGGCAGTCCATCAACACTGTCCCTTCCCCACTGTGGCAGTCCATCAACACTGTCCCTTCCCCACTGTGGCAGTCCATCAACACTGTCCCTTCCACACTGTGGCAGTCCATCAGCATTGTCCCTTCCACACTGTGGTGGTCTATCAACACTGTCCCTTCCACACTGTGGCAGTTCATCAACACTGTCCCTTCCACACTATAGCAGTCTATCAACACTGTCCCTTCCACACTGTGGCAGTCTATCAACACTGTCCCTTCCACACTATGGCGGTGTATCAACACTGTCCTTTCCACACTGTGGCAGTTCATCAACACTGTCCCTTCCACACTATGGTGGTGTATCAACACTGTCCCTTCCACACTGTGGCAGTCCATCAACACTGTCCCTTCCACACTGTGGCAGTCCAACAACACTGTCCCTTCCACACTGTAGCAGTCTATCAACACTGTCCCTTCCACAGTGTGGCAGTCCAACAACACTGTCCCTTCCACACTGTGGCAGTCTATCAACACTGTCCCTTCCCCACTGTGGCAGTCCATCAACACTGTCCCTTCCACACTATGGCGGTGTATCAACACTGTCCTTTCCACACTGTGGCAGTCTATCAACACAGTCCCTTCCACACTGTGGCAGTCCATCAACACTGTCCCTTCCACACTGTGGCAGTCCATCAACACTGTCCCTTCCACACTGTGGCAGTCCATCAATACTGTCCCTTCCACACTGTGGCAGTCCATCAGCATTGTCCCTTCCACACTGTGGCGGTCTATCAACACTGTTCCTTCCACACTGTGGCAGTTCATCAACACTGTCTCTTCCACACTATGGCGGTCTATCAACACTGTCCCTTCCACACTGTGGCAGTCCATCAGCATTGTCCCTTCCACACTGTGGCAGTCCATCAACACTGTCCCTTCCACACTGTGGCAGTCCATCAACACTGTCCCTTCCACACTGTGGCAGTCCATCAACACTGTCCCTTCCACACTGTGGCAGTCCATCAACATTGTCCCTTCCACACTGTGGCAGTCTATCAACACTGTCCCTTCCACAGTGTGGCAGTCCATCAACACTGTCCCTTCCCCACTGTGGCAGTCCATCAACACTGTCCCTTCCCCACTGTGGCAGTCCATCAACACTGTCCCTTCCACACTGTGGCAGTCCATCAGCATTGTCCCTTCCACACTGTGGTGGTCTATCAACACTGTCCCTTCCACACTGTGGCAGTTCATCAACACTGTCCCTTCCACACTATAGCAGTCTATCAACACTGTCCCTTCCACACTGTGGCAGTCTATCAACACTGTCCCTTCCACACTATGGCGGTGTATCAACACTGTCCTTTCCACACTGTGGCAGTTCATCAACACTGTCCCTTCCACACTATGATGGTGTATCAACACTGTCCCTTCCACACTGTGGCAGTCCATCAACACTGTCCCTTCCACACTGTGGCAGTCCAACAACACTGTCCCTTCCACACTGTAGCAGTCTATCAACACTGTCCCTTCCACAGTGTGGCAGTCCAACAACACTGTCCCTTCCACACTGTGGCAGTCTATCAACACTGTCCCTTCCCCACTGTGGCAGTCCAACAACACTGTCCCTTCCACACTGTGGCAGTCCATCAACACTGTCCCTTCAACACTGTGGCAGTCCATCAACACTGTCCCTTCCACACTATGGCGGTGTATCAACACTGTCCTTTCCACACTGTGGCAGTTCATCAACACTGTCCCTTCCACACTATGGTGGTGTATCAACACTGTCCCTTCCACACTGTGGCAGTCCATCAACACTGTCCCTTCCACACTGTGGCAGTCCATCAACACTGTCCCTTCCACAGTGTGGCAGTCCATCAACACTGTCCCTTCCACACTGTGGCAGTCCATCAACACTGTCCCTTCCACACTGTGGCAGTCCAACAACACTGTCCCTTCCACACTGTAGCAGTCTATCAACACTGTCCCTTCCACAGTGTGGCAGTCCAACAACACTGTCCCTTCCACACTGTAGCAGTCTATCAACACTGTCCCTTCCACAGTGTGGCAGTCCATCAACACTGTCCCTTCCACACTGTGGCAGTCTATCAACACTGTCCCTTCCCCACTGTGGCAGTCCAACAACACTGTCCCTTCCACACTGTGGCAGTCTATCAACACTGTCCCTTCTCTGGACTGGGCAGCTCCCAGCAAGCAGGAAGAAGGAGAATGCCATGACACTGTTCAAAAAAAGATGTGGGCAAAAGGTAGGTAACAATAGGCCAGTTACTTTAATATTTGTAGTTTGGAAAATGCTTAAAGCTATCATTAAAAAAGAAATAGACAGGGATCTGGAAAGAAATGGATCCATCAGACAGACACAAGATGGATTCAGCAAAGGCCGGTCCCGTTTGACAAATGTACTGGAGTTCTTTGAAGATATAACAAGCTCAGTAGATAGAGGGGGACAAGATGGACAATAGTTACTTGGATTTCCAGAAGGTGTGCGATAAAGTGCCACATGAAAGACATCCATAAGGTAAGGATGCACAGAGCTGGGGATGATATATTAACAAAGATAGAGGATTGGTTAACTAATAGAAAGCAGAAATTGGGATACATGGGTGTTTCTCAGGCTGGCAATCAGTTGAGTGGTGTGCCACAGGAGTCGGTGCTGGGTCTGCAACTGTTCATGCTGTACCATAACAAAGAGGGGATTGAGTGTTATGTATCTAATTTTGCTGATGACAATAATTTAAGTGGAAAAGCAAATTTTGCAGACGATACAGACAGACTGCAGAGCGATAGAGATAGGTTACTTTAGTGGGAAAGGGTCTGGTAGATGGAGTACAATGTTGGTAAATGTGAGGTTATCCACTTTGGAAGGAAAAATTAAAGAGAAGATCACTATTTAAATGGTAACAAATTGCAGCATGCTGCTGTGTAGAGGGACTGGGGAGTGGTTGTGCATGAAGCACAAAAAAGTTGGTTTGTAGGTGTAGCAGCCGATCAAGAAGGCAAATGGAATGTTGGCCTTCATTGCTAGAGGGATTGAATTTAAGAGCAAGGAGGTTGTGCTGCAACTGTACGGGGTACTGGTGAGGCTGCACCTGGAGCACTGCGTGCAGTTCTGGTCTCCTTACCTGAGGAAGAATATACTGGCTTTGGAGGTGGTGCAGAAGAAGTTCACCAGGTTGATTCTAAAAATGAGAGGGTTACACTATGCAGAGAAATTGAGTCCTCTGCGTTTGCATTCTCTGGAATTCAGAAGAAAGAGAGATCTCATCGAAGCAGAAAAATTATGAAAGGGACATATAAAGTAGAGGCAGGAAAGTTATTTTCTGCTGGTAGATGAGACTAGAACTAGGAGACATAGCCTCAAGAGTTAGGGGAGTAGATTTAGGATGGAGATGTGGAGAAACTGCTTTTCCAAAGGAGTGGTGAATCTGTGGAATTCTCTGTCCAATAAAGCAGTGGATCTTATCTCAGTAAATATGTTTAAGAGAAAGTTGGATAGATATTTGGATAGGAGGAAGATTAAAGATTATAGAGAAAAGGCAGGTAGGATGTGATGAGTCCATGGTCAGATCAGCCATGATCTGATTGAATGGTGGAGCAGGGTCAATGGGCCAGATGACCTACTCCTGCTCCTATTTCTTATATATTATCAAGGGAACAAGGGCCAACTGAGCTGTAATAATCAAGGGACCCATATCCCAGTGTGTTATAGGGATCACGGGAGCCATGACCCAGTGTGTTACAAGGATGGTGGAAACAGGGCTCAGTGTGTTGCCTGGCGTCGACTGAGCACTGCTCACAGTAGAGCACACTCCCTTCACTATCCCATGACGGGTAACAGTACTGGCAGTGAATCCAAGCACACAAACCCTTCTGCATTTTGATCTTTTTGTCACATTGATTCTTCTTTCGTCTAATGCCACAGCTGAAAAATCAGCAATATTTAGCATTGGCTGCTATGTCTACCTGTCTTCATATTTAAACCTGTAGGTCTCCACTCCAGATCGTAATCGCATATCCCAGGCTAATATGCCCTGTACTGGAACAGAGGTCCTTCTTCAGATTCTCCAAAACATCTGCACACTGGGGCAATTTATCACAGCTAGCCTGTTAAAGTTTGAGGAATGGAAAGAAATGAGAGTGACAGAGGATAACCCAGGCCGTCACAGGGAGACGTGAAACTCCCATGCAGATTTCACTGGCTGATGGGAGTTTTGAGGAAGCAACCCTATTAACTATGCACCGTGCCACTCACTGGAAACTAGGAATCCCTAGGTATTGTAATGGAATATTGTGAGCAGTTTTGTGCCCCTATGTTAGAAAGGATATGCTGAAACTGGAGAGGTTTCAAAGGAGGCTCATGAAAATGATTCCAGGATAAAATGACTTGTCATATGACAAATGTTTGATGGCTCTGGGCATGTAGTCACCAGAATTCAGAATAATGAGCAGAGACCCCATTGAAACCTATCAAATAACGAAAGGCGTTGATAGAATGGATATGGAGAGGATGTTTCCTATGGTGGCAGAGTCTAAGATCAGAGGACACAGCTTCAGAATAGAGAGGTGTCCTTTTAGAACAGAGATGAGGAGGAACATCTTAGCTAGAAAGTGGTGAATCTGTGGAATTCTTTGCCACAGGCAGCTGTGGAGGCCAAGTCTTTATGTACATTTAAGTCAGAGATTGACAGATTCATGACTGGTCAGGGCCTGAAGGGATACAGGAGAAGGCAGGAGATTGTGGCTGAGAGGAAAATTGGATCAGCCATGCGGAAGTGGTGGAGCGGACTCGATGGGCAAATGACCTAATTCTGCTCCATTATCTTATGGTTTTATGGTCTCTCCTTTGGCCTGACACTACAGCCGAGAAGCAAATATCTGATGTTAGGTACTGGATGGCTTGTTAATCCACCTGTCCCACATTCACATGCTCAGGTATCCAACCATTGATGCCATACTCCAGTCTGCCAAATCATATGCAAGAACTAAGGGACAGCACTGAGGGGGAGGGACAATGTGGGAGGGAGTGCTGAGGAAGTTCAGCATATGAAGTGAGACAGCACCAAGGAAACATTGTATTATACGAAGGACAGAACTGAAGGGGCAGAGAGCAAGCATCTCTCTGAGGGATGGACAAAGTCTTCCGTCAGATATAATGTGATGCTAGTGCAGAAATTGTAGGGGCCCTAGAAGAGGTATTTAAAACATCCTTAGCCGTGGGTGAAATGTCAGAGGATTGGAGGACAGCTAATGTTGTTCTGTTGTTAAAGGAAGGCTTTAAGAATAAATCGGGATATTTTATACCCGTGAGCCTGATATCAGTAGTAGGGAAGTCATTGTAAGTGTAATGCACGCTTTGCCGAGAGGTATGATCTTGGGGGTGATGACCCCCCTGACTGGCCAAACTTTAGAACTCTCGTTTGGGTGAATGCTGTGCGATGTGTCCCGTTTCAAATCAGTACCCCGTAATGACAAGTCACACAGGATGTGGTTAAATAATTAAGATTTTATAACTCTTACTTGAACTATGGGGTTAGTAGAGAACCAAAATATAAAATAAAAGGCGTCACACTGTATCTTTAATCACTCTGTGCACAAATATTTCGTAGGAGCTCATGCAATATCCCCTTTCCACCATTTGATATTTCCCGAACTCCGCCGGGTCCCAAGCCCCCGCTCGGGGTCCGCTCCGCTAGCCCGCTCACAACATCTCTTTGTATGCATCTTCTTTGCTTCATCCCTATGGCCCGTCCTCCCCAAATCCCACACAAACAGCTTTCAGATACACAAGAAAGAATAACATCTATCCCAATTGGTTAGCAAATGAATACAAATCCCATTATCACTAATTATAACCCAAACATGCTGCTACAGAGAACCCCTTACCTCAGCATTTAACATTACAGAGAAGCTATTTTATTATAACACCACAAATGCTGATACAGATAACCCCTTACCTCAGCAGTTAACATTACAGAGCAGCCATTTTATTAGCCTTAGCAAGTAGCATGAAAGCCCCCCCACCAAATTTAGTCATGTCCTCATGACGTCTAAATAACTCGCCAACCTTTCCTGTAGACACAAAAACCCAACCCAACACTGTGACATTGTTCCCCAAACTGTAGACTTTATGCCCTGTTCCCCAGGCACTACATAGGCCAACCTATCTGGGAGTTTCCTAATCCTCTGAGACCTCTGTACCCCCTCACCTAACTCTTCAGTTTAGAACACCACTGGAGATACCTCGGGTCTGCATACCGAATTCTTTCTGAATCTATCACTCATGTCCCCTGTCTCTCCTTCAGGGTCCTGCAGTAACCCAGGTTGCCCACAATAGCGCCCCCACCCCCACCTGACCTGACTCAGTGGGAGAAAGGCAAGGAATCTAACAAGGGAAAGTTAGCAAAAGGCAGCATGTACCACACCTCTATCTCATCATCCTTAGAATCAGTATTCTTCTCCTTCTGCTCGATGGGTAGCTGTTGTTTGGTTTTCTGCAAGCTGGAGCATTTGGCCTTGGCTGCTTCTGCAGCCTCTTGAGCTTCTTGTAATCCAGACGTCACTTTCTTCTTGGACTCCTCCAACTCTCGCCACAATCACAGCTGTTCTGACTCATGTTTCTTGTTCATCTCACTCTGGGACACAGTTACTCCATCAGCTTCTTCCACCCGGGCCTGATATTCCTTAATCTTCCTCTGAAAAGTGGCAGTTAAAGATTGTTGATCCTCCAGTCTATATGTTCACTGAACATATCTCCAGCTTTTTCTTCTTAATGACTTCTTCCAGGTCAATTTTCAGTTTTTCCGTTTCATTTAGGCTGTCGATGGGCATCTTCAGGTCTCCTTCAAGCTTGCGCTTCCCTCTTCCGAGATCTGTCCGGAATTGCTTCACCTCCTCGGAATTGTATTCTTACTCCACTGTCTGGGCTATCAGTCTTCTGTCGGCCTTAGTCAGACAGCTTTCTTTGTCTTCCCCAACTTGCAAGTCTTCCAATCTGTTCTAGATCAATTTCTCTAGTTTCTGCTCTGAATTCTGTTTCCCCGTCTCCACTTTGACAAACATGAAACCCAATTCTTCAATGTCTGTCCCAAGATTATGGCACTCAGTCTCCAGTCTGCATTTCCGGGCGTTCAGTTGAGCGGTGTAAGTCTCCTCCATCCGTAGTCTCTGATTCAAATCGGCGACCTGGGTTTCCAGCTCTAAGATCACCTCCAGCTGCGGTGGGCAACGCTGCTCAGAGTCAGCCTGACTCTCCCGTTCCTCATCCATGTCCAACCCATCAAGCACCTGTCATGACGAAACGTCCACATCAATGTTCCGACTCCCCGGCCGGTACTTCAGGCTGAAATCGTTGGCAGACAGCGCGGCCAATCAATGACGGCCGGCGGCATCCAGTTTCGCCGAGTTCGTGATATGCGTTAAGGGGATGTTATCCGTCTGCACCTCAAACTTGATCCCGTGGGGATAGTCACTCAGTTCCTCCAGCAGCCCCCATCCTAGAGCCAGGGCGTTCGACTGGTGCATCGGGTAATTTCTCCAGGAGCGTAACAAATTCCGGTTACCAAAAGCTAACTCACATTTTACAGTCTGCCTCTGTCCTTTTTTCCCCCTCCCTCCCTTCCCCAAGGGAGTGTATCTACACAGAAACAGATTCAAGGGGTGTCTCAGTTTGCTGTAGTCCCTTGCGAATCTCCAGTAATAATCACAGATGTCCACAAATGAATGCAGAACACTCACGAGCTGTGACCTTCGCCAGACCTGGCACTCGTCCAGAGAAAATTTTACTTTAACTCCTAGTCGCTCCATAGTCTTCCGAGGCAAATCCAAATACTAGGAGATATCCAAATACCCCAAAACTCCAAACAATTCTACATCCCCTACTGTCTTCCCCGTGCCCCGCTGGAAAGTTGCACTCCGGTTATGCCCTGGGGTATCTTTTCGGGCTGGAAGAATCCCTGGGGACCTATAACGGCCGTCTTCTCCTTGTGGACCTCACTCATCGGGATATGGCAATATCCATTCCTCAGATCCAGCACATTAAATCACTTCGTACCACTCAGACAGATCAGCGTGTCTTCGTCACTCGGGACCGCATACTGGTCAGGGACAGTGCGCCTCTTCAGAGTACTATAATCCACACACACACACGCTGCCTACGTCTCCCACGTCTGCAGGGGCCAGTCGCCGCGACCTCTCTCTCACTGAGGCGTCTTCAGCGGTCAACTCCACCCCTCACCCTCCCCCCCCTGCGGTATTTTGGAGCGTCTACCAAGAGCAGCGGTCCCCAACCACCGGGCCGCGAGGAAACGATATGATTTGGCGATATGAATCAGCTGCACCTTTCCTCATTCCCTGTCACGCCCACTGTTGAGCCATTACCCGCGCATCGTCCATGTCAGCGCGGGAAGGAGATCAACTCCTCGAGCTTGCAAATGACGGCGGGCTGAAAAGTCTGTTTGACATAACATCTCTGCCGGCATTCTGGATCAAAGTCAAGGCTAAATATCCTGAGATAGCCACGGAAGCACCAAAAACGTTGCTTCCATTTCCAACATATCTGCGATGAATGTAACAAAAACTAAATTGCGAATTAGACTGGACATAACGAACCCCGTTCGAGTATCGCTGTTCCCCATCACCACTCGATAGGACCGTCTTGTTGCAGGAACACAAGCCCAGGGCTCCCACTGATTCAGCGATATTGGTGCGTTGCAATGATTTTATAAGTTCATACAGGGAAAATATGCGCTGTGTTTAATATCCAAACGTTACTTAAAATGTTATGATGCTACTGACTTATATAACCATATAACAATTACAGCACGGAAACAGGCCATCTCTGCCCTTCTAGTCCGTGCCGAACGCTACTCTCACCTAGTCCCACCGACCTGCACTCAGCCCATAACCCTCCATTTACTTTCCTGTCCATATACCTATTCAATTTTTATTTAAATGATAATATCGAACCTGCTTCTGACACTTCTACTGGAAGTTCGTTCAACACTTAGCTCCCCTGTCCTCCCCTGATAATTGACTTATCGCTATATTCATGCGAGGAAAATGCGATGTGTGTCTAATATTAAATTCGTTAGATAAAGCCTTTTAGAAACGAAATTGAGTGTATTAGCCACTTATCACCTATATTCCGGTCGTGATTAACACCCCCCTCCGAACAGAATCGCCAAACACGATTTGCAGAAAAATAATCGGCAGGTACACGCATGCGCACTGGTGTCCGCGCAAGGCTTCATGGTCATTGTAGTCTTTTTCTGGGTAACGCAACGTGTTTGACTGCTACTCTTGTCCGTTGGCAACCATTCCCCCCTCCGGTCGGCCGGTCCGCAAGAATATTGTCAACATGAAACCGGTCCGCACTGCAAAAAAGGTTGGGGACCCCTGACCAAGAGGACCTCACCCTGATACTTCCCCCGGCCCGAACTACCATTGGCTCTCGTTGAAATTCGGTACCGGCCCAATGCTGTCACACACGTCCTCACGAGCAGCTCGAAACACTGGGTGCACAGACAATGCCCCCAAACAACTCTCACCGCCTTCTTCCACAAGGCCCCCACGCGCATCCTCGCAAGCGGGGTGTTGGTCCCCTCCCGAAACGAAACGCTGCTCGTCTCAGCAGTGTCTGGACACATCAGCACTAAATACTCACGAACCTCAGGCACCCACACATTGGCCTCCGAGAACGCCAGATTCACCGACCAACAACCGTCGTCTGGATAATCACCAGCACTGGTACCCCAAATCTCCAGTGCCTTGAATGTTGTCAAGGGTAAATGCTTCAGAAACCGGTTGTCAAACGAACTGTACATCAACTTGACCTGCGACCCGGTGTCGAGTATGGCTTTAGCATAGCTCCCCTCCATCAGTAACGACCTACTGGAGCGCGGTCCCACTAAGCCTTCAGGAATAGGGTCTTTTCCTCTCAGTAGTTCCTTGGTACATTGCTGGGAACGTGTTCCCCCAAGAGACACCAGGTAGTTCCCCCACTGAATCTCCTCTTATTTTCCTGACACCTCTCTGATCAGCAGAATAACCACCCCGCTCCCCGAACTGCAACTAACTAAGCTGTTTCTCTAGCCGAAAAAATTACTCTGAAAGCTTTTCCCCAATCTCATGACACATGTTTTGAAATCCCCCTAGGTGCTGCATTTACTTCCAGTCGAACCAAGCGCCTTTTCCTACGCTTGCAGATAACTGGCAGCTGTCACGACGGGGTAATTGAACCTGACAGGTCTAACAAAGTCAGCAGTCCGTCTATCCAAACTTCCAACCAATTTCGGTCACTTTTCCTCAACCAAGCACTGCCATTCAACCAGCAACTGAGAGGTCCGTTCCGCCCACGTCTCATAAGCCTCCGCCCCTTTAGGGGTGGTCTTTATTCCAAACACCAGGCGGAGCCTGCCATTGCTGGAACATTTATTCGCAGACACTACCTCCGAATCCGACCACTCTTTCCTCTCTCTCCTAACAGTATGGACAGCCCATGGCCCCGCCTCACCCGGGGCACCAATAGACACTGGCAGTCCCACCACCATCTCGTCAGCGCTAGTCTGAACTCGAACAAAGACTGAGCCCGCCATTTCATCAAACATTCGTGCCATGCTTTCAACTTTGTCCCCAGTTTTAACCATACTCAAAAATAAAATTAACAATTCATCCAGGGTACGAATATCCACCCCACTCAACCCGTACTAACCCCAATCTCACAGAAGCACACATTACTAACCGCAATCTCACAGAGACAAATCAACACTGATTTAAACAGGGCGACCACACAGCACCCAACTGAATCAAATCCCGGACAAGCCCCCACATTGTAACGCTCGCTTTGCCTAGTGGCATGATCTCGGGGGTGATGCCCCCCCCCGCCCAGCCAAACGTTAGAACTCTCGTTTGGGTGAATGCTGTGCGATGTGTCTCCTGTTTCAAATCAGTACCCCGTAATGACAAGCCGTACACAGGATGCGGTTAAATAATTAAGATTTTATAACTCTTACTGGAACTATGGGGTTAGTAGGGAACCAAAATATAAAATAAAATAAATTCTAAGGGACTGGACATACAAGTATTTTGATAGACAGGGACTGATTAGGGATGGTCAGCATGGCTATGTTGTGCTAAGTCATATCCAACCAATCTTAGAGTTTTTCGAGGAAGTTACCTGGAAAGTTGTTGAAGGCAAGGCAGTGGTTGTTGTCTACATGTACTTTAGCAAGGTACTTAATAAGGTTACCGCATGGGATATTGGTCAAGAAGGTTTAGTTGCTGGTGAGGTAGTAAATGGAACTAGACATTGACTTTGAGGGAGAAGTCAGAGAGTGGTAGTAGATAGTTGCCTCTCTAACTGGAGCCCTGTAACAAATGGTGTCGTGTAGGATTCAGTCCTGTATCCATTATTGCTTGTCATCTATATCAACGATCTGGATGATAATGTGGTAAACTGTATTAACAAATCTGTGGGTGACACCAGGACTGGGAGCATAGTGGACATTGAGGAAGTATATCAGAGCTTGCAGGACGACCTGTACTAGCTGAAAAATTGCAGATGGAATTTAATGCAGTTAAGTGTGAGATGTTAAACTTTGGAAGGACTCCAGGGTGAGACTTACACAGCAGTGCTCCAAAGAGCACAGTAGAATAGAGGGATCCTGGAATGCAGATCCATATTTCCTTGGAAGAGGTATCACAAGTAAGTAAGATCATAACGAGAGCTTTTGACACATTGGTTTTTATATCAATCAATACAGGAGTTGGTACTTCATGTTGAGGTTGTATAAGATATTGGTGAGGCCTAACTTGGAGCATTGTGTGCATTTCTGGTTGCCTACCCAGAGGAAAGGTATCAATAAGATTGAAAGAGTACATAGAAAAAGGATCTAATGCTTTCTTGGCATGTATGATGAATAAACTCTTCTCAGGCTTCTATCTGGGTAACAAACATTAATCCTAAGTGACATTTTGATGACAAACTCCCTATCTTCTTCAGGAATCCCTAATGAAGATGGCAGAGTTTTTCATGGGAACATTAGTTATTAATGATTCTTGTACCCGGCCTGAAGCCCGAAAGGATTTTATTCTGACAGAGAAAAATTGTCAAGGTGTTGCCACAGTTTCGGTACCTGAGTTATAGTGAAGGTTTGAATAGGTTCAGACATTATTCCATCAAGTATAGGAGAATGAAGGGAGATTTAATAGAGGTATACAAAATTATGAGGGGTATAGATAGGCTAAGTCCAAGGTTTTCTTCACTAAGGTTGGGTAAGACCAGTACTCGAGATCCTATGTTAAAGGTCCAAGGTAAAATATTTAACAGGAAGATAAAGATACATTTCGTCAATCAGAGAAACGAGCTGCCAGCGGAAATAATGGACGTAGGTTTTATCTCAACCTTTAAGAGAAGTTTGGATAAATCCATGGATGGGAGGGGTATGGTGTGTGTGAGTGAGAGAGTGAGAGAGTGAGAGAGTGAGAGAGTGAGAGAGTGAGAGAGTGAGAGAGTGAGAGAGTGAGAGAGTGAGAGAGTGAGAGAGTGAGAGAGTGAGAGAGTGAGAGAGTGAGAGAGTGAGAGAGAGAGAGAGAGAGAGAGAGAGAGAGAGAGACACACACACACACACGTAACCGGCAACAATAAATATTAATCGAGACAGGTTATATAAAAACAACCGAACATTTATTAAACACGTATAAACGATAAGGAAAAAAAAAGCAAAGGAAAACTTTATCCGGAGGTTAACAGGTACACAGCCGTTCACCAACTCGCCACTCGGCTCTGGTTCTTAAAGCGTTAAATGTGAAAACAGTTCTTCAAGCGAAACAGTCAGATATAGTTCTTAAAGCGATAACTTCGAAAGTCCAACGGTTTTACACATTCAATTGGGAGAGACTTCTCTGGAGAGGGAATTCTCCATAGACGCAACTTTACTGCTGGTTCTGTCCACAAGATTCCCGATGCCGAAAATAATCAGTTTAAATCGACTGACCTTAAATTCCCTTTAGACAGAGAGAGAGAGCACCTTTTTGCATGAACTCATTGCCCTATTGCAAGAGTTATCTCGATGCAAGTTCTCTTCAACGAAGACTCAATAAGGTCGATTCTTTATTAAACTGCCAAACGATGCCGACTTCTCTCGATCCTTCACTTCCATGAATTCTTCACTCTACCTTCAAAACTGTCGGAATTGAGTAAATTGGCACTTCCAGCCATAAATTTCCAGTTCAATAATACATATCTTGTAAGAGAACGCACCTTCCGTTTTAAAAATGAAACTGCATCACAAAAACAAACACGCAACAGAAACAGGGGCACAACACATTCTACCTGGAAATCTACAAACTCAAAAACTAACTGTGTCACCTGGGTCGACCCTTATATAGTCACGGGGGTGGGGAGGGGGCAATGTCATCACGTGACCTCATATCGGCGGGAAAATCACATCAGGTGACCTCCAAAAGACCATTACATCATTCTCACAAAAAAAACAGATCTCCTTGAGCATGTGACAGTGTGTGTGTGTGTGTGTGTTTTGGGTGTTGGTGTGTGTGTGTGTATTCCCTTTGTAAATCAATGGGCACAGGCAGAATAATAGCTTAGCATGGACTCGATGGGCCAAAGGGCTTCTTCTGTGCTGTAATGCTGTCTATTTCATGTTTTCCACATTTTATCGCACATTGCCCATAACTATCTTTATGCTTTGTGACCTCCTCTTCAGAGGTTAATTTCCTTCCTTTGAGTCCACTGAAAAATTAGCAACCATATCAGTAGCCTTGTTTGCAATTCGCTGCGTACTATCGCTCCTGCTTCATTCACAGGAGGACGATAATCAGAATTGATAGCCTGTGGGAGAGGAACACTAGGAGGCGAAGGATTAATACATTTCACAATGTAGGCGCTTCACCCGCCCCCATGCTACCCATGAACGTGCGGCACCCGGGCCCTGCACTATGGGTACGAACAAAACCCCACTCCTGTCGCTTGTATACTGTACCTCACGTACGGAGGGACAGTCACAGAGACGAGGAAGGGTATAGGGTTGGAGGGAGTCACAGAGATGGGGAAGGGTTCAGAAGTCGGAAGGGGATCACGGTGCACAGGGGTCTGAGAGGGTCACAGAAATTGATAGGTATATGGGGACGGTTGCGGGGGATTTTAGAAAGATTGTAGTAGGGGTCAAAGGGGACAGAGACAGAGAAGGGTGTAGATGCCAGAGGGGGTCACAGAGTCGGAGGAGGGTGTAGTTCCCGGAGGGGGGTCTAGTGATGGGGAGAGTTGTTGGGGCTGGAAAGGACACGGTGCACCGGGGTCAGAGAAGGTCACAGAAATGGAGAGGGATATAGGGGTTGGTGGTGTGGGGCGGGGTGTCTTAGAGATAGGGAGGGGAACAGGGGTCAAAATGGGTGACAGAGACGGAGTGGGATGTAGGATCCAATTAGGACGTGGGTCGCAGAGGCAGGGAAGGGTGCGGGGGCCAAATGATGTCACACAGGTTGATGGCGTGTAGAGGCTGGAGGGTGGATAGTGACTGAGTGAATGGAAGTGAAGGGTATCTGTGAGGGAGGGTGGGAGAGAGGAAGGGGTTGGGGAGGGAGCGGGAACGTTCTTGAACCAACCGGAACCTCAGTCCGGTAACATGTTCATTTTGACCACTTGCCGTTAAAATTGACTTCCTCTTAATTCTGTGTTCTTCAGTGTAAAATTGTATATAAGTTATGTTTGTCATGGTGCGCTCACGAAGGATTGGACCCCGGTGCCAAGGAACGGCTGGATCGCCAGGAATAGACGGAAACGAGAGATTAAACGTCGGAATCAGAACCTTCGAAGTGCGAATGAGCGACGCCAGGAGAATTCATCCTCTCCGACACCATGACCCCACTGAGGCACTGAATGAGAGTCCTCTATAATCATAGCATGTGGGAAACATGTCCCAGTCACAATTAACTTGACAAGATTAAAGCGAAAACACAAGTGCCTATCAACTCTAGTTAGAATATTGATTCGCAAATGCCGGTTCTCAAACACCCGAGAAACTCAATGCTCGACGACAAGCTGTAGTGCTCTTGACCGTGTTCTTCCCTATCTGATGGGATAACTCAGTGATTCTGCATTACCTCTGACTTGATAGCGGTGCAGAAGCTGACAAAAGGCAAAGATCAAGCAGATACGTCCGAGTTTGCACGGGACAATAGACCTCAGAACAGTACAGCACTCTACGGGCCCTTCGACTTGGCCCGTCAGGGACTGAGGAACGAGAGGATGAAGGGAGTGAAAGAGAAAGAGGAAGAGAGAAACTAGAAAATTATAAGAGATGGGGAACTACAGATGTCAGATATAGTTTTGTTTTACAGAGTGGTTAATGACTATTTATTAGTTCTTTCCCTTACGCTCCGTCTCCCCCTTTAGCTCTCTCCATTCTCACATTTCTCAGTCCCAACAACGTGGAACGAAGGGCCGGAGAGAGGTGGCAGGGGTGGGGGTGTGGAGTTGGCAAATGACATGACAAATTGGCAAGGCGATTATTTGAAAGTGTAGACACTACTGCAATAAGTCCACATTGTAGACCGCAATCTCCAACCTACAGTAAGGTGATAACGGCTAAGCAATCGACAGGGGAAAAATGTTGCCCGAGGAAAGGATAGTATATGCCTTCTCGATTATCTCTTTGGGCGATGTACCAATGCTACAGGTGACCGTATGTCAAGGAACTTTGCACCGACAAAGCGGAGCTCCCGACATTAACTCAACTATCCACATTATGGTGCAACTAAGCAATATGGAGATCAAAACGTTGCACTGAATTCGGAGAGATATGGAAAATGAACCAAGGTTCTCGGTGTGGGTCTGACCCAGGGATATGGAGACTGGAACTGCGCATGGTGTGCCGGGTGGCCTGACCAAGAGATACGGAGACTGGAACTGTGCACGGTGTTCCTCGGAAAGTCTGACAGAGGGATACAGGGAATAAAACTGTACACGGTGCTGCCGGTGTGGATCTGACCCCGAAGTACGGAGACGGGAGCTGTTCCCGGTGTTCCCGGTATGGGTCTGACCCAGGGATGTGGAGACTGGACTGTGTACTGTTCCCAGTGTGGTTCAGACTCAGCGATACGGAGACTGGATCTGTTTACGGTAGTACCGGTATGAGTCTGACCCAGGGTTAGGGAGACTAGAACAGTGCACGGTATTCCGGGTGTGGGTCTGACCCAAAGATACAGAGACTGTGTGCGAGCGAACAATTCTACTTACAGTCATATGGAGGTGACTCGCAGAGTCTTTACAGAGCCACCAGAAACTGCTGCCCTCCCGCTGGTTTGGCCCCTTTCCTCGACAAGACCGAGCACTAAATCTAGAACCACAAAGTACCCAAGGAAAACATGAAAGGATAAATCAGATCCATCAGCTCCAGGAATAAACTGTCTCTGTATACCTTAACGGGAGGAAGAGACAGATCATAAGACCATAAGATACAAGAGCAGAAGTAAGTCATTCAGCCCATCGAGTCTGCTCTGAATGAAGCAAGGGCTGATGCAATTCTTCCAGTCATCCCCACTCCCATGTCTTAACTCCACCCCGCCCCCCGCACCCTTTGATGCTCTGGCTAATCAAGAACCTATCTATCTCTTCCTTAGATACACTCAATGACTTCGTCTCCACAGCCGTTCGTGGCAACAAATGCCACAGGTTTAGCACCCTCTGACTAAAGTAATTTTCTCTGCATCTCGGTACTAAATGGACGTCCTTCAATTTTGAAGTCGTGCCCTGTTGTCCAAGATCATGTATTAACCCGTCAGGTTCAACCTCCTCAAGCAAATCATTTCAAATTTTTCTTAGTTGAACTCACTCTTTCACTTCCTTATCCAACCCAGATATAAAATCGCCTGGAGTAGGGTCTCGGAACAGATCCCTGTGGAACACCACTCGTTACTGACCTCCAGGTAGAATACGCTCAATTTACAAACACCTTCTGTGAGTAAGCCAATTCTGAATCCAGGCAGCCAAATTTCCTTGGATCTCATGCCTCCAGACCCATGTACCTCACTATAAAGGATCAATGAGTAAGAAGCTGTGCACTATTAAATGGTCAGGGAAAAGGGGGCACTTTACTGTGAAGGGTTCAGTGAAGAGGGAGTATTTCTATGTGAAGGGATCAATGATGAGGGAGCATTACACTATGAAATGGTCAGCGATGAGGGAGCACCTCATGATGAAAGGGTCAGTGATGAGGGAGCACCTCACTATGAAAGGGGTCGTGATCTGGATCTTACTACCAAATCACAATAAATGAGTTCAGTACCTAAACTGCACAATTAGTGAGGGTTAGACTGAGAACAAAGAGAGGGAGGAATTTGTGAGTGCTGGTATGAGTCTGTAAATCTGTGTCTGATAACACATGCCTGCATCTCGGAGGCATATCTGTAAATTGAGTCTGTACTTGCACATGATGTATCTGTGTGTGCTTCTGCAATAGTACTGATGTGTGTGTATAAACATACATCACATTTCTTTGTGTGATCACACGGGTGTGAGTGGAGGTGGTGAATACCTGCACGTCCCATGTGCAATGATACTTCTGTGTTTACCGACAAGTGCTGGGCAATGTCCACTCACGTTCCACAGTGAGGGTGATGGCTCCCTCCACTGTCCTGTGTTCATTCTCCTCCACACACTCATAGACTCCAGACTGCTGGGGTGTCACCTGAGGAAACTCCAGCCACAGCTGGCTGCTGGAACTTGTTGAGTTCAGTGGGACACCGAGATGTCTCCATGTCAGATTAGATGCTGGGAAAATCTGAACGGAACAGAGGATCGATGTAGGAATCCCCTTCCTTCATACTTATGTTCATGTTGTTGGGAGAAGTCATTGAGAAATTCTGTGGGCCGTCTAAGCATTAACAGAGGTCAGTACAACAATCTCGAGGCCCTTTCAATGATTGATGAATTATGTAAGATCATATATCAGTGTAAGTCAGTTTTAAAACGTGAGCGGGGCCTGTCAGGACATGCGGAGCAGGAGATCATGGAGTGAGTTGGAGACAGTTCCTTGTGGACTTTATGCGTCAGTATGAGGAGCATTTGATAGCTTTGGACCTGTACTCACTGGAGTTCAGAAGAATAAGGGGGAATCTCATTGAAACTTATAGAATATTGAAAGGCCTAGACAGAGTGGATGTGCAGAGGATGTTTCCTGTAGTGGGTAAGTCTAGGAACAGATGGCACAGCTTCAGAATAGAGGGAGGTCCATTTAGATGAGAATGCATTTCTTCAGAAAGAGGGTGGTGAATCTGCGCAATTCATTGCCACAGTTGGCTGTGGAGGCCAAGTCAATGGGCATCTATAAAACAGGTTTATAGGTCCTTGCTTAGGACGTCAAATATTACGGGAGGAGGCCAAAGAATTTGGTTGAGGTGAAGAGGATAATAAATCAGCCATGACGCAGCTTGCATTGCCGATTCAATGGGCAGAGTGGCTTAATTCCGCTCCTATATCTTACGGTCTTTGGTCTGAATTCCTCGTCACAAGCTCACAGCCAAGGAACGCCCCGCACAGGTTATGGAGAAAGTGGAGTCCAGTTTGAAGCGCAGAATCGAAGAATAGTGCGGTATGGGACAGCCAATGCTGAGGGAGTGATGTGGGCAAAGATGCAGCGCTGAGCATCATCAATGGATTGTTGTGACACTGAGGGAGCGCCACACAGGCGGAGTGGCGATACTGAGGGAAGATCACACTGTCGGAGGGGCGATACTGAAGGAGGGTCACAATCTAGGAGCTGTCTCTCCTAATGTTGGAATTTTCGGCAGAATTTGACAAATGACAGCTTTTGAGACTGCCAGAGGACTTTGGGAGTGTGGAATATCACCTAGCAGTGGACTGAAACAGTTTCTTTGCTTAGAAGGATTGTTTTAGTCCGTGTTTCTCGGCGCTGAGTGATGAGTGCGGCTAGAAGTTTGCTAAAGTTCAAGTCTGAGTTTGCCAGGAGTGGGGACAGATTTATCCCGTTAGTAACAATGGAAAACTCTTCCCATTCAGACTGCCTAGCCCTGGGCAGCTAGCTGAAGAGGACTCTGTGCTTTCGAGCAGCGGACCAGCCGGGGTAATGTTTTATCTCTTAGCGACAGAGCTGAGGTTTCTTCTAACACCGCACGGACCTCCCTGCCTATCCACTCCTTCTCCGCTCCCGTCCCGTCCAGTTTCGTCTCTGAACTGTTTTTTTCACTATCTGCTGGTTCTGTTTCGTGTACACTGTGTTACCATTCAACCCCCACCGCCCGCCCCCAGCCGTACTGTTTGAACTTTTGAGTAGAACTGCGTCATGGCTGGGTACGGCTCCAAGATGGTGCTGCCTAACTCCTATGCACAAGCTGCTGGAACGGGAGTGGCAGCTGACGAAGAAGACAACCCATTCAAATTACAGTGATCGCGGGATCGTCGCAGCAGGAGGCGGAGCGAGGGGCTCGGGAGAGCGCTGAGTGCTGGGAAGCAGCTGAGGACATGAGGTGAGTCTGCATTGGTCCCACCCATGGAGTTTGTGCCCAGGACCTAAAGAACACTGGGGTGGACTTCTTTTGGGGAAATAGGAAGCACTGGGTCTCTGCAGCGGTCCTGAGTCCTCCGATCGCAGAGGGTGGACAGTCCTTGGCGTGCGTGCTCACCCAGCTGGCTGCTGTCTACCTGAGGACCCTGCAGAGATACATGTACTATGTTTACCCTCCGAGGTGACCCGTTCTGGCGTCGCATTTTCTCCACCGGGGACACTGCCTGCAGGAGGGCACGTGGATTCCTGCGGATAGCGTACTGCTCTGAGGGATCTACTCCGCTTCTATCGGAACTGTGGAGGGTATGGGGTCTTGCTTCTTCCAGGCAGGGTGCTCCTGTGCCGTTGGGGAACGGTGCACTGGCTGCTGGGGGAACTGGTCCCAATTCTATTACGATGGGTGTCGGGAGGGCGCTGGGTAGTGGACTGGTTCCGGCTGCACCACCACCCGATATGCTTGTCGGAACCAGGCATCAGAAGACCACGCAGGAGAGGGTCCTGCACAAGGTGAGCCGTGTTACGGGGTGACCTTGCACACTTTCCACTTCCTTGCCTTCGTCTGCCAACCGGAAACGCCTTGGCGGTCCGTGTTACCATCTCGCAGCGGAGTAAGTCCCCAGTGGAAGTCTCTTTACGCAAGGGTCCTTCCCCTGTACATTGGGGACCTGGGGTGGAAGGTGTTGCATTGGGTAGTACTGTACTACAGATTCCTGAGTGGGTTCCCTGACATTGCGTCCAGCTGACCATTCCGAGTACACGGAATGTGAGAGGTTGCAGCTGCTCCTTGAGTTTCTCGGGGTGTTTCTGAGAGGCTTTGGCTGCATTTTAGTCCCGCGTTCTTTATATACGGACACCCAGTTCGGAAGAGGGCGATGCGTGAGGAGGATCTCTTGGTGGGCTTGGTCCTGGGCCTGGCCAAGATGGTCATTCACGGGTCTAGGCGGTGGACGGTGGAGGGCGCTGTCGGAGCCGACCTCCTGCCCCTTATCCAAGGATATGTTCATGCCCGGCTGTTCTTGAAGAGGATGTACATATTCGTGGCGGGCACATTGGGGGATTTCTGTGAGCGGTGGTCTTACCACGGTATAGACTGTTTTATAAAGGATGTAACCATATTTTAGTCTAAGTATACTTACTGTCATGTAAATATTGATTGTACCTTTTGCATATGTGATGTAAATAAACTTCTATAGTTTTATTTTTAAAACAAAAGGAGCAGGTAAGCTGCCGGCACGATATTTAAAGCAGCAGAATACGAGTAGTGTTATACCTGTAATTAAGAAAGGGGATACATTAGTGTCATCATCTAAAGAAATAAACGAGGTTTTTTCAACAGTTCTATGAACATTTATATGCATCGCCGTTTAACCCTGACCAAGAGAGTGGAAACTGATTTCAAACTACCGCTCCCTTGCGGCTATACCCACTTATGGGAAAGGCTTCGGGATTAAACCCCGAGGACAACTCCGGAGCTGGAGTCCCTAAGGCAGTCTGACGTTGCCTTCAACCTCGTTCTGGCAACTCCTGCGACGACACTGGTGCCAAGCTGTATTGGCCCGTGCCCTTCCCTTGGACAACATCGGTGGTGTGGAGAGGGGAGACTTACTGCATGGGCAACTGCCGGTCTTCCATACAACCCTGCCCAGGCTTGCGCCCTGGAGAGACGGAAGTTAGACTTTCCAAGCGCAGATCCATGGTCTCGCGAGACTAACGGATGCCATCCAGTTAACCATGACCAGGAGGAGTCAAATCCGTTTTTTGCTAACATAAAATTGCCTACATTATCGCCACAACAAGCTGAGTCCTTGGATGCCCCAATTACTGAGGCTGAGGTCAGACGGGCTATTGCAGCTATGAAAATGGGGAAATCTCCAGGTATGGATGGCTTCCCAGTTGAATATTATAAGAAATTACTGGACATATTGGCTCCTATTCTAACAAAAATATATTCAGAAGCATTTAATTTAGAATCTTTACCTAATATCTTTAATGAAGCATTAATATCGTTGATTCCAAAAAGGAGAGGGATGCAATAGATTCTTCCAATTATAGGCCTATATACTTAATTAATGTGGACTGTAAGATACTGACTAAAATATTGGCTTCGTGATTAGGGAAAGTATTGCCATTTATAATTAATATTGACTAGGTTGGCTTCATTAAAGGCAGATCCCCAACTGACAATTTAAGGAGATTACTGCACTTACATGGCTGACCTCCTCAAGTAGTATCCCAGTTACTGCCATCTCCCTGGACGCCGAAAAGGCCTTTGACAGGGTTGAGTGGAGATTTTTAACCACAGCCTTGTCATTCTTTGGGTTTGGCTCTATCTTTAAATCATGGATTAGAATTTTGTGTAAAAACACTAAGGCTGCAGTTATTACAAATGGTATCATATCCCCATTTTTCAACATTTCACTGGGTACACGCCAAAGCTGCCCCCTCTCCCCACTGTTATTTCTGATTTTTTGGAACCATTGGCAATCATGATTAGAGCAGATCCAAATATTAGAGGGGTGAAGGAAGGCGGAAAGGAATATAAGCTAATGCTATATGCTGATGATATTTTATTACTGATTAGTGACCCTCCTAATTCCTTACCCCCACTGATGAAAACAATTCACCTATATTCTGAGGTATCGGGTTATAATATCAACTGCAATAAATCTGAGGCTATGCCAATGTCAAAATTGTGTTATTCAAATTCAGTTTCTAAGTTTAATTTCAGATGGGTGCCAGTTGGAATGAAGTATCTAGGGGTCAAACTCAGTCAGAATTTGGATGAAATAATTACTTTAAATTAGGGTCCATTATTGAGTAGGATTAGAAATAATCTGGATAAGTGGAGGGCACTGAGACTGTCACTCTGGGGTAAAGTTAATGTAGTTAAAATGGTCATAGCACCTCAGTTTATCTATATTTCTATAATGCTTCCTTTAAATATATCAGATTTGATCTACAAGCAATACAACAAAATTATCAGTGATTTTCTATAGGATAAGAAGAAGCCTGGAATTAAAATGAGTAAGGTGTGTATATCCAGGGACATGGGTGGGCTGAGTCTACCAGACATCAGGCAATATAAATTATCCTTTGAAATGACCAGATTAGCTAAACATTTGGGACAGGGCTGATGTTGATTTAGATTGGGTAATTATAGAATGGAGCCTGGCTGCACCGCATTATCCCCTTAACATCATCTCACAACATGTGGAAAACAAGACTAATCTAAGTCCTATACTATTTCACTCAAGGAGTGTGTGGAGTACAATTCATAAAGATTGTAGAATGTCACACTTAAACCAGTTATACTCCTCGCTCTGAAATAACCCTGAGATATGCATTGGGAAAAGAATGATGTACTGAAAAGAATGGAAGATTAAAGGTGTAAATATAGTATGTGATCTCAATGAGAATGGGATTTTTATGTCATATGTGGATTTGCAGAGAAAATATAACTTTGTAGATAAAGGGAATTTTTGGAAGTATTTACAAATAAGACATTGCATTAGTAGCATATTTAAGAACGGTGACCCACGAAGTCACTCTTTAACTGAATACTTCACATTACCACAGGAAGTTCATAAAGCATCAGTGCTTTATAAAATGTTCAAGCACTCTGTGAGTAAATTGTGTAACAACCTCAAAGCAGCATGGCAGAAGGATCTTGGAAGGGATATTGAAGATAATGAGTGGTCAAATATTTTATCAAATGTGGGCAGACATATTAGGAAAGTGAGAAGGAAATTTATTCAGTATAAGATAGTACACAGATATTATTGGATACCAACTAGACCCGACAAAATAGGCATTGTTGATTAATAATTTTTGCTGGAAATGTAAAAATGAGGGGGCACACATTTTCACATGATTTGGGAGTGTTCCATGGTATGTCCATTTTGGTGTAAAGTTCTTGATCTGTTGGGGAATTGGTCGAGTTCCACACTGCCCTTGTGCCCACGGCTTTGACTCTTGAGTGATAGGACAATGTTACCTAATGTAAACAATGACACATTTACTATTTTAAAGGTGGGTCTCATCACAGTTGTAAGAATTATATTGCAAAACTGGAAAAAACCCGGATGTCCCAATGTGAAGGAATGGACTGAGGAAATGATTAAGATTTCATCATATGAACACGTGTGGGGAAGAATTAACAGTGAGAGAAAAGTGCAAGGTGTGTGGGATCAATTTTGGCTGTATGTTAATTTAAGCTTAAATTAGAACTTCTTTCTGTTTTTAAGTTTTACTTGTTTTCCTGTCATGGGATGACTGTATAAACATGCTGTACTGTATCTGCTCTGTGATATGCTGTGCTGCTTTGTAAAATAAGAATAAATAATAATAAAAATTTGAACTACAAAATAAGGAGCAGTACTGAGGTAGTGTCACATTGTGGGGAGATCAATGGTGAGGAAGGATCAGGTTGTCGGATTGGCCACGCTTTGTTAAGTCTGCAGTGTTGGAAGAATGATGCTGAGGGGTACAACTGAATATCTTTCAGATAAGATGGTAAATTTAAAGCCCAGCAGCCCTCAGCATTTTTGAAAGAATGATGAGTCTCTTCAAAGAGGAGTGCTCATGGATATTCAGGACATCTATCACTAAGTACACAATTCAGTTTTCCTTATACTGAAATTTGCAGGATATTTCCATCATAAACACAAGAAAATCTGCAGATGCTGAAAAAGCAAAGCAACACACACAAAATGCTGGAGGAACTCAGCATGCCAGGCAGCATCCGTGGAAAAGAGCAAGCAGTCGATGTTTTGGGCTGAGGCCCTTCATCAGGAAATAATTTAGTAATTATACTGAAATTTGTGGAATATTTCTGTGTACTCTGTGGAGTATTGCTGTACCTGAATGATAACTGATCCCCATACTTACACAGCACAGTTAGTGTGAGGGTCTGCTCCGATGAAACAGATGGGTATCTGACTCTGCAGGTGAGACCCTGCCCGTGGTGTTTGAGCGCTGGGGTCATGGTCAGGACAGAAGTGTATGTCAGAGTGTCGTGCCTCCGAGTTACGCTGCTTGAGACTGATGGTGCTACATCAGTGGGGCTGAGCCAGGTTAAGGTGGCTGAAGTTCCATCACACGTGGTGTTGAAGATGCAGCTTATGTTCACAGACTTTCCTTCAACAAGTTCAGCAGCGAATATCGTGGGTTTATCTGTGAAATCTAACACAGAGAAATAGATCCTTTTAGTTCAATATCACCAGATGCATCAGTTCAGATAGAAATCCCAGTTCCACAAGAGAAAAGATGTTTACAGGATGATCCCTGAACAATGAGGGTACAGTGTGAGGGAAAGTTGAACAGTGTGGTGGTCGTTACTGTTCTGAAAGCTGTTGAGAGGGGAAATGGGAAACAGAGTCCTCCACTGACAGCCACAATATCACACAGTCACTGATACATCCAGTGGGGTCCGTCCTTCCCCAGACAGTGAGATATGGGCCAAGTGGACTTGGTCATGGTGGAGATGAGTTCAAAAAGTTCAAATTAAATTTATTAGCAAATTACATGTGCAGGTTGTCACCATATAATTTACGACCTTGAGATTCATTTTCTTGCATTTACAGGAAAAAATGAAATTGAATAGAATTTACAAAATCTGTACTAACAAAGATTAACAACAACCATAGAACAAAAGTACAGTACTGAGAACATAAATTGTAAGGAGTCATTGAAAGTAAGTCTGATGTCATAGAACCGGTTCAGACAAGTGATGTTTAAGGTTATCCACACCATTCAGGAGACTGGTGATTAAAGGATATTAAATGTTCCTGAACTGGATGGTGTGGGACTCAAGGCTTCTGTACCTCGTGCCCCATGTTAGTAGTGAGATCAGGGCAGAGCCTTGATGGTCGATAAAAACACAAAGGACGATAGAAAGGAAGGATGTGCGGATGGTTGGGATGGAGATGGAGACGGAGTGGAGGGTCGGTGGGAAGCCGAACACTGTCACATGCAGAGGTGCCTAATTCGGTAAGAAACTGCACGTAACTCTGAAAACCACTCGTGTCTAAGTCAGTTGTACTTCAATATGATTGGAAACATAGATTGATTTTGATAATATAGTAACAGTCAATAAGCTGAAAAGACAGAGGCTGCACTGGGAATGAGTTTGAAGTTTCCTGACAATTGAGAGTTGTGACGATGTGAATGTGGGCCGAGGAAAGGTTTATAATATTCCCCACTGATTGTTGAATGTCTGCTCTTTAGTGACCGCACAGAAAACCTACCAGAAACACGGAGCCGCGTAATAGGAAAATAGTTGTAACGATTCCCTCCGTCAAATTTAATCCTGAAAAAGTATTAAAACAAAACCCGATAACCTTTTACAGTACAGAGAAGGCACTGATATGGGTCCGCGCAAACAGAGTATAACTGCTCCCAAATGCGGCATCCCTGATACAGCCCCTCCCAGCGCACTCCTTTGACTTTAACAAGGCACTCCGCAGCAGCGTGCATCAGTCAGAAGCGGGATACAAAATGTAACCGGAGCCCGAGCGTGTGCAGAGTCGCCAAAAATATACTCATGGCTCACCCTGTCAAACGCTTTCTCCTGGTCAAGGGAGAGAAAGACGACGAACAGACTAGCCTCTTGGGATAAGTGGATCAGATCCCTCAGAGTTCCCACACCCCGCACCAAATCCGGCGACTGCATCTTCCTCCAGCAGCTTCTGTCCGACGTGCCCACCTTACTCCTCTCACTGAGCGCATCGCGAGGTCTCAACGCGAGTAGGAAGGTCCCGCTATTGCTGGATCCAAAATCCCTCCCAGAGCCAGGTCTTGGGGCAGGACAGGGCAGGTCTCCCACTCACCGCTACCACCCGGTACCGTATAATCCGATCTCGGAGCAGACAACCCACTGATCCTCCCGGAGTTTGAACGAAGGGCACGAGTCGTCGGGGACTTCCCACCTCTACAACCTTGTCACGCTCCACAGAAACAACATTCGCAGCGACCCCTCCCTCCTCACCTGCTGATACACTCTTTCTCATAATTGCGTGGGGTGGTGATCCAGGGCTACTCCGGTTCCCCTCGTGCACTGGGACCGGAATCTCTCAGCAGGGCACGGCCTCGATTGAGGCAACAGTTTGAGAGACTAACCCCACCGGTGACTCTCCACTCACAGGCGAGCCCTGTTCTCCAGGGATTTCCTCCTCCCCAGAGGATGGGTGCTGTGGGCACACAGTCTCAACCGAAGGCAATTCTGTCACCTCACGCACTCCCTCTAAAATGGCGCCGCCTAGCCGCCTGGAGGACACAAGCTCAAGAGAAGTCACATCGCCAGAGGGACCTTGTATGGCACCGCTATCCTCCAGATCTGGGCAGACATACTCTTAGCATAAAGCCTTTGCTGGAGGCCCCTGGCCTGCAAATTCAATGGACACATCTCTCCGTACCTTCAGACCACGAGGGTGCTGCGACCCGTTAAATTCCACTTCAGAGGCGACGTCAGCCTCAGGTACCACTTCCCCATCCCCCGACTTTCCCAGGTTTTTGTTGGAGCTCAGACACCATCGGGTCCCTCGAGTTCAGCAGTAACATCCCGCTCCACCTCCGGCGGAAAGGCCTCGAGATGTTTCTTCTTTTGCTTTGCCTTCCTGCCCTTTATCTGAACCCAACCTCAGCACCTTCAACGTCGATCCCATACCGCCAGTGACACGGGGGTTGGGGGAGGGCGGAAATCGGAAAGAGGAAGAAGAATACCTCGGGAAGGCCCAGCGGTGCCACCTTGCGGCTCCGAGGTGGAGTTAGCAGCCTGGCAGTTCGGGCAATTCTTTCGAATATGCCCAAACTCTTTTCAGGTGTGGGATCGCGGTCGGCCTGTGGCCCAAGGAATACTAAAATAATGCCCCCCAAATTGCGCCTGAAAGCCCCCATCTGCATCCTCACCCCGCATAAGCAACCGGCTCAGAATGGATAAAGGCGAAATGTCCTGTATCGCATTGGGGTTACTTCTGACCGCACCTCACGCAGTGAACGCAGGCGAGGGAGGAGGGACGCATCGCGGGATGTGAAGATGGGCATCGGAAAAAAATAACCACCTTCACGGGGGCCAACACGGCTCCACCGTAAGGAAAACCCAACTGAATGCCAGGAACACATCTCTGCCAGCCCTAAAATAGAATATGGTCTTCCCGTTCAATTTCGCAGCCGTGAAAATCATCGCGGCCACCAAAAGTCCCAGCCGTGGCTTTTAAAAGGCCATTCCTACTGCTGAAGTTGGTACAGTGCATTGCGCGACATTTTTCAAAGTCAAATATTTAAGAGGGTGACACTCTTCGCAAGATCTAACTCCAGAAGCCTGGGAAAAGCTGCGGCAGCCGATCTCTGGCACTGAGTCTGGTTCTGCAGTGCAGAAGGGAGGGTGGAAGAAGAGGAGAGCGGTAGTGATCGGGGACTCGATAGTTAGAGGTACAGACAGTAGGTTCTGTGGTCGTGACAGAGACTCCCGGATGGTTTGTTGCCTCCCGGGTGCCAGGGTACCAACTAGAGTATTAAATCTCCTATTAGGAAACGAGTTAGGGCAGGTGACAGAAATGTATGTAGGGGAACACTTTGGTTCCAGTGATCATAACACCATTAGTTTCAACTTGATCATGGATAAAGAAAGATCTGGTCATCGGGTTGAGATTCTAAGCTGGAAAAAGTCCAAATTTGAAGAAATGAGAAAGGATCTAAAAAGCGTAGATTGGGACAGGTTGTTCTCTGGCAAGGATGTCATTGGAAAGTGGGAGGGCTTCAAAGGAGAAATTTTGAGAGTGCAGAGTTTATATGTTCCTGTCAGGATTAAAGGCAAGGTGAATAAGAATAAGGAACCTTGGTTCTCAAGGGATATTGGAACTCTGATAAAGAAGAAGAGAGAGACATATGACATGTATAGGAAACAGGGAACAAATAAGGCACTTGAGGAGTATAAAAAGTGCAAAAAAATACTTAAGAAAGAAATCAGGAGGGCTAAAAGAAGACATGAGGATGCTACGGCAGTCAAGCTGAAGGATAATCCAAAGAGCTTCTACAGGTATATTAAGAGCAAAAGGATAGTAAGGGATAAAATTTGTTCTCTTGAAGGTCAGAGTGGTCGGCTATGTATGGAACCAAAAGAAATGAGGAAGATCTTAAATGGATTTTTTGCATCTGTATTTACTAAGAAAACTGGCATGGAGTCTATGGAAATAAGGCAAACAAGTAGTGAGGTCATGGAACCTATACACATTGAAGAGGAGGAGGTGTTTGCTATCTTGAGGCATATCAGAGTGGATAAATCCCCAGGACCTGACAGGGTATTCTCTCAGACCTTGAAGGAGACTATTGCTGAAATTGCTGGGCCCCTGGCAGATATATTTAAAATGTTGGTGTCTACAGGTGAGGTGCTAGAGGATTGGAAGATAGCTCAAGTTGTTCCGTTGTTTAAAAAAGGCTCTAAAAGTAATCCAGGAAATTATAGGCCGGTAAATTTGACGTTGGTAGTAGGTAAATTATTGGAAGGAGTACTAAGAGATAGGATCTACAATTATTTGGATAGACAGGGACTTATTAGGGAGAGTCAACATGGTTTTGTGTGTGGTAGGTCATGTTTAACAGATCTATTTGAGTTTTTCTAGGAGGTTACCAGGAAAGCGGATGAAGGGAAGGCAGTGGATGTTGTCTACATGGACTTCAGTAAGGCCTTTGACAAGATCCTGCATGGGAGGTTAGTTAGGAAGATTCAGTCGCTAGGTATACATGGAGAGGTAGTAAATTGGATTAGACATTGGCTCAATGGAAGAAGCCAGAGAGTGGCAGTGGAGGATTGCTTCTCTGTGTAGCGGCCTGTGACTAGTGATGTGCCACAGGGATCATTGCTGGGTCCATTGTTATTTGTCATCTATATCAATGATCTGGATGATAATGTGGTAAATTGGATCAGCAAATTTGCTGACGATACAAAGATTGGAGGTGTAGTGGACAGTGAAGGTGGTTTTCAAAGCTTGCAGAGGGATTTGGGCTGAAAAATGGCAGATGGAGTTTAATACAGACAAGTCTGAGGTATTGCACTTTGGAAGGAGAAACCAAGGTAGAACATACAAGGTAAATGGTAGGGCACTGAGGAGTGCAGTAGAACAGAGGAATCTGGGAATTCAGATACAAAATTCCCTAAAAGTGGCGTCACAAGTAGATAGGGTCATAAAGAGACCTTTTGGTACATTGGCCTTTATAAATCAAAGTATTGAGTATAATATTTGGAATATTATGACATGGTTGTATAAGGCATTGGTGAGGCTGGGTTTGGAGTATTGTGTGCAATTTTGGTTACCAAATTACAGGAAGGATATTGATAAGGTTGAAAGAGTGCGGAGAAGGTTTACAAGGCCGTTGCCAGGACTTGAGAAACTGAGTTACAGAAAAAGGTTGAATAGGTTAGGAGTTTATTCCCTGGAGCGTAGAAGTATGGGGGCAGATTTGATAGAGGTATATAAAATTATGATGGGTATAGATAGAGTGAATGCAAGCAGGCTTTTTCCACTGAGGCTAGGGGAGAAAAAAAACCAGAGGACGTGGGTTAAGGGTGAGGGGGGGAAAGTTTAAAGGGAACATTAGGGGGGCTTCTTCACACAGAGAGTGGTGGGAGTGTGGAATGAGCTGCCAGATGAAGTGGTAAATGCAGGCTCACTTTTAACATTTAAGAAAAACTTGGACAGGTACATGGATGAGAGGTATATAGAGGGATATGTTCCAGGTGCAGGTCAGTGGGACTAGACAGAAAAATGGTTAGGCACAGCCAAGAAGGGCCAAAAGGCCTGCTTCTGTGCTGTAATGTTCTATGGTTCTATGGTTCCAAGCCGCAGCCTGAGCATAAGAATTTGATGCCGACTTCTTCGAGCTGCAGAACACCATGACGATCACGATCACTGAGCAGTCCGAAGTTAGGGACCACTGCTGGAACTATTCACAGTTATACTACCAGTGGAATGCCAGATCAGAGAGGGGAGGGAGAATAGGAGTTATTTACTCTAGGCAAGGATATCCTTGGGGTGAAAAAAAAACACTTTGGTGCTGTACGTGCACCGGGAAAAACTAAATCTAAAGTCCTCTTCCTTCAGTGCCCTGGGCGAGGCAATCCTAATGGGAGGGATTTTCTGAAATTACAAAATGGAATAAATCCGTCCCCGCTGCCGACTAAGTTTAAGGAATAAATCCGTCAGTTGCAGCACCTCCTCAGCACTCGAGGCACACGGACTGAAAACCTCAAACAGAATCCTTCCAGGAAGAGAAACTGCTTCAGTTCACAGCCAAGATGAGACTCCACGCTCCCAAACCCTTCTGGTGGTTCTGAACCTGTTCTTTTGGGTTTTCCGCAATTTTCCAGCTTCAGGAGAGAGACCTGGTACAGTGCGACCCTCAGTCTGTTCCACCCCTTCAGTTTAAGATGGGGCTGGTGAAGCACAGTGACGACACACTGGTAGCAAACAAAACTTTAAAGAACTGTATTAATCACACTTTTCTTCTCCGATAACTGCAATCAATAGCCTTTTGCAGTTGAAGTTTTAAGTAGACTGTATGTGCTGGCAATTTTGCTGTGAAGTCTGGAAAGTGCAGAGATGTTGCAGCGTGAGATTCTGTTCCCGAGAGCAGTGAATGAACCAATGTTTTGCCATTGCTGGAGTGGATATGGAGGCAATTCTATGTGGTAGAACAGAGGCGATGTAAGCTGAGGTGAGGCAGAGTTGGAGGTGGGGTCCAGGACCGAAAGTGAGAAAAGACCCGAGGTTTGATCAGTTTAAAGGTTGGGCCGCTTTGGAAAAGGACGGGCAAGGGGTGAATTGGGGTGGTAGAGCCCGGACCCGAGAGCGTATCGAAGCGACACACAGCAGGCCAGGTTGCATCTGTGGAAGATAAATACAGTCGACGTTTCGGGCCGAGACGTTTCGGTAGGACTGGAGAGAAAAAGACGAGGAGTAGATTTAACAGGTGAGGGTGGTGGCGGGGTGCCGGGGGTGGGGGGAAGAGAAACACAAGGCCATAGGTGAAACCAGGAGCGGGACAGATAAAATAAAGAGTTGGGAATTTGATCATATCGAAGTGATAGGGTTCGGGTCCGAGAGCGAGGAAGTTTAGACAATTGAAGTGCCAGAAGAGATTGAAAGGGTTAGGGTGTCGGGGCCAAAGGTGAGGGATGAGCCGGTTCAGCTCACTGCCCCACGAGGTTTATTCGCCTCTGCACTGAACTGAGACTGTGGCCTGCAACTAATGGGCTCATCGGCTGATTTGATGACTGGCTTGGTGGCTGTGGACTCACTTTCCAGATCTTCAGTTCTGAATATGATTTGCTTACTTTTATTGTTTCCACAATGTGTGTCACAGTGGGGGTGCTGGTAGCGGAACCAAATGCAAGACAAAGACAACGAAGTACAAGGAGCAGGACTCGACTAGATTAGGGACGTGACAGGATACCGACAAGGAGCGGGGACAAGAACGCAGACTTGGGCTAGGACATGGACAAGATAGGGAACACAGACAAGGAACTATGCACTATGAGCCTGGGCTTGGGCTCCGAGCCAGAGACTGCACAACGATCCAGAACCTGGGTTTTGCCTCGGGCTCGGGCCTCAGAGACGGCCTGGGGTCTTGGTCTTGGGCCGGGAGACGGCCTGGGGTCTTGGTCTTGGGCCGGGAGACGGCCTGGGGTCTTGGTCTTGGGCCGGGAGACGGCCTGGGGTCTTGGTCTTGGGCCGGGAGAGAGGTTCCTGTCTTGGTCTTGAGGCTGGAGTCTTGATCTTGAGGCTTGAGGCTGGGTTCTTGGTCTAGAGGCTTCAAGCTGGGGTCTGCAGGCTGGCGTCTTGAGGCTGGAGGCTGCAGGCTGGTGTCTTGTGTCTTGGAGGCTGCAGGCTGGTGTCTTGTGTCTTGGAGGCTGCAGGCTGGTGTCTTGTGTCTTGGAGGCTGCAGGCTGGTGTCTTGTGTCTTGGAGGCTGCAGGCTGGTGTCTTGTGTCTTGGAGGCTGCAGGCTGGTGTCTTGTGTCTTGGAGGCTGCAGGCTGGTGTCTTGTGTCTTGGAGGCTGCAGGCTGGTGTCTTGTGTCTTGGAGGCTGCAGGCTGGTGTCTTGTGTCTTGGAGGCTGCAGGCTGGTGTCTTGTGTCTTGGAGGCTGCAGGCTGGTGTCTTGTGTCTTGGAGGCTGCAGGCTGGTGTCTTGTGTCTTGGAGGCTGATAACTCGGAGGCTGGAGCTCGGAGACAGACTAGGAACTGCACATCAACACAGAGCCAGGACTTATCCTTCGAAAAGCGGGACTCATATTTAACACGATACCAATAGGAGACAGGACAGTATATAGACGAGCCAGGACTTATACTTAGACAAGCCAGGACTCAACTTCTTCTCCACACCAAGGTGGGACAGGACCATCCGCCGGGCAACGGCAGAATGGCCAAACTTACAGAGACAGGACAAGACAAGGCAGGTCCCCCCCCCCCACAGGGCAACAGCAAAATGGCCTGACTTACCCCACAGAGGCGAAGACAAGACAAGACAGATCCCCCTACAGCGCAACGGCAGAACGGCCTGACTTAACCCACAGAGGCGAGGACAAGAAGAGACAAACACCAAAGAATGACAGACAGTTCCATCTCTGCATCGGGGTTGCTCTGAGTAGCAGTTACAGCCAGAAACCTCCGCTGGCTACGGAAACAGCCGGATCCCTACCTAGCTCAGATTGGCTGACGGCCACTCAGCTGGCCCAGGAAACAGCCAAATCCATACCACAAAGACAGCTCTGACTACTGACAGCAAGGCACCATGAGGGGATGGTTCCCCAATGTTGCCTAAAGATGGCAAGTGGCCGCTCTAGCCTTCCACCGGCAGGTTGCTCCCAGGGGATCTTGACAAGACAAACCAGCAGCCCACAGTTGTCCCCAAGGTTACTTATATTCCAAGCCCCAAGATGGGAATCAGGTGCCTATGATTAACTCAACCAAAACAAGGGACAGCTGGAAGACCCGGAGTCCTGAGTCCATGGACTGGACTGTGAACTGGAATGCGGACTTCACGGACCAGACCATGAGAATGTGTTCCCCACCCACCCGTGCAGCAGCTGTTTGTCATTCTTTTTTAATGGGTTCCATTAGGTTTCTTTGTTTTGTAGCTGTTGGTAGGAGACATATCTCAAGATTGTATATAGCATACATGCTTTGATAATAAATGCACTTTGAACTTTGAATCATGGGGTCTAATTGCTGACATGTGATATCAAGCATCTAATCAGTCTAATTCAGCCCAGCCCAGAGAATGGCCCAGCACTTGTGGTTTAACACGTTTCCATTATGTTGGGAAGACTGTGAACCAATACTGTTGAGTTATCACTAACTCCTCTAATTGAGCCACAAGCTCTCACCCCACTGCCCCGCACATTCCATCCTCAACTGATCCAACTCCCAACTGTTAAACTGCTTAAAGCTGCTTCCACTGGCTTTTTGAGAGACAGAGAGAGGTTGAACTGGTCAGGACATTCTTCACTGGAGTACATGAGACTGAGGTGAAACATACAGAGGTGTATAAAATTATAATGTGCATAGTCTGAATAGGGTGAATGGACATTTAATTTCCCAGGGTTGGGAAATCAAGACCACAGAGGCACAGGTTGAAAGTGGTATTGAAGAAATTTAGTAGGGGCCTGAGGGGAGAATTCTTCGCCCAGAAACTGGTCCATATGTAAGACCATAAGACATAGGAGCAGAATTACGCCATTCAGCCCATCGAGTTTGCACCACCATTCTATCATGACTAACTTATGATACTAAGCAGATGATACTGAGATAGGTGGAGTTGAGGATAATGAAGTAGGTTTTCAAAGCTTGCAGAGAGATTTAGGCCGGTTAGAAGAGTGGGCTGAAAGATGGGAGATGGAGTTTAATGCTGATCAATGTGAGGTGCTACATTTCGGTAGGACTATTCAAAATAGGGCATACATGGTAAATGGTAGGGCACTGAAGAATGCAGTAGGACAGAGGGATCTAAGAATAATAGTGCATAGTTCCCTGAAGGTGGAATCTCATGTGGATAGGGTGGTGAAGAAAGCTGGCCTTTATAAATCAGAGCATTGAGTATAGGAGTTGGGATGTAATGTTGAAATTTACAAGGCATTGGTGAGGCCAAATTTGGAGTATTGTGTACAGTTTTGGTCACCGAGTTATAGGAAAGATGTCAGCAAAATAGAGTACAGAGGAGATTTACTAGAATGTTACCTGGGTTTCATCACCTAAGTTACAGAGAAAGGTTGAACAAGTTGAGTCTTTATTCTTTGGAATGTAGAAGGTTGAGGGGGAACTTGATAGAGGTGTTTAAAATTATGAGGGGGATAGATAGAGTTGATGTGGATAGGCTTTTTCCATTGAGAGTGGGGGAGATTCAAACAAGAGTACATGAGTTGATAGTTAAAGGGCAAAAGTTTATGGGTAACATAAGGGGGAACTTCTTTACTCAGAGTGGTAGCTGTGTGGAACGAGCTTCCAGCAGAAGTGGTTGAGGCAGGTTCGATGTTGTTGTTTAAAGTTAAATTGGACAGCTACATGGACAGGAAAGGAATGGAGGGTTATGGGCTGAGTCCTTCTCGGTAGGACTAGGTGAGAGTAAGAGTTCGGCACTTACTAGAAGGGCCAAGATGGCCTGTTTCCGTGATGTAATTGTTATATGGTTATTATCCTTCTTAACCCCATTCTCCTGTTTCTCTCTGTAAGCTCTGATGTCCTTAATAATCAAGAACATATCAACCTGTTTTAAATACACATAATGAATTGGCCTCCACAGCTGTCTGTGGCAATTAACTCTACAGATTCACCACACTCTGGCTAAAAAATTCCCTCCTCTTCTCTGTTCTAAAGGAATGATTCTGCTCAGAGGTAGTGCCCTCTGGTCATTGACTCCACCACTACAGGAAATGTCCTGTCCAAATCCACTCCATGAGGAACGAGGTTCCAGAGGAAGTTGTTGAGGCAGGTAGATTAACAACATATGGACAGGAACATAGAGAGGAGATGTTTGGAGGGATATGGAGCAGAGGTGGCCAAAAGTTTAGATGTACGTTCTCTGTTGAAAATGTTTACTCCCTTCAGGAGATGCTTGCTGACCTGCTGAGCTCCTTCAGCATTTTGTGCTCAAGATTTCCAGCATCTGCAGAAGCTCTTGTGTTTGTGACTAATTTAGATGGGAATCTTGTTTGGCAGGAACCATTTGGGCAGAAGAACCTGTTTATGTGTTGTACGGCTCTTGACTCTTTCAGCTAACCAGCTGGGCACACAGCCTGGCCCCCTACTCAGCCCTGAGGACCCTGGTTAGTGATACCCCAGTCAGACTAGACCCACTGGTGGTCTGCTGAAATCCCAGACCCATCAAAGCTCACTGACGTTGGCCCTGAGCACAGACTGTCCCCTGTAAAGATGCCGGAGCTGCTGCCGATGCACCTTTCCGATTGTTCTCAGATCCAGCATATTCTGTCAGTTTTCTGCCCTTAGACTGAAAAAGAAAGTAGTTACAATGAATCTCCAGCAAACTGCCATGGTTCCAACATCAGTGTGAAAGACAAAAAGATTCCCAGACTGTGCCATGCTATTCCCATTAGTAATCCCACACACTTCTAATTCATACAAGACACACAAAATAATGCTGGTGAACACAGTCTGCACATAATTTATTCCTTTTTAACGTTGTACTGGACATTTTAAAGGAAGATTTTAAAACTAGGACACATGAAAGAGGAACTGGGCCCCAGTCAATCAGGAAGGAACTGGAAACTGACACAAGGTGGTGAAGGAGGCATTTGACACATTGGACCACATTGGTCAGGACAGTGAGAACGAAAGTTAACTGTTCAATGTCTTGGTTGATTACATTTGGAGCATTCTGTGCTGTTCTGGTCACGCATCTACGGGAAGGATGTCATTATGCTGAAGAGAATGCAGGAAAGATTCACGAGGATGTTACTGGTATTAGAGGGTTTAAGGAGAGACTGAACAGGCTGGGACGGTTTTCCCTGAAAGGGGCGGCATTATAAATGAATATAAACCATGAGGGGAAAGATTGCAGCTCAACTGAGGATCTTGGTCCAAGCTTTAACTGAGAGGGTTGCATAACTGACACTGAGGTATTCTAAACATTATACTGCCTGTCTGATAGAGTGACACTCTCTCAGTGCTGCCCCTCTGACAGGGTGACGCCCCCTCAGTGCTGCCCCTCTGACAGGGTGACGCCCCCTCAGTGCTGCCCCTCTGACAGGGTGACGCCCCCTCAGTGCTGCCCCTCTGACAGGGCGACGCCCCCTCAGTGCTGCCCCTCTGACAGGGCGACGCCCCCTCAGTGCTGCCCCTCTGACAGGGCGACGCCCCCTCAGTGCTGCCCCTCTGACAGGGCGACGCCCCCTCAGTGCTGCCCCTCTGACAGGGCGACGCCCCCTCAGTGCTGCCCCTCTGACAGGGCGACGCCCCCTCAGTGCTGCCCCTCTGACAGGGCGACGCCCCCTCAGTGCTGCCCCTCTGACAGGGTGACGCCCCCTCAGTGCTGCCCCTCTGACAGTGTGACATTCCCTCAGTACTGCCCCTGTGACAGTGTGACGCTCCCTCAGTACTGCTCCTTTTTTGACAAAACTACAAAAGTTTATTTACAGCACATGTACACAAGGTACAGACAATCAATATTTACAAGGCAATAAGTATACTCAAGTTAAAATATTTTTACTACTGTCTATAAAACAGTCAATATGCCAGCAGACAACCGCTCCCAGAAGTCCCCCACTATACCCATTGCAATCGCATGCTCCGTCTCCAAGGACAGCCAGGCATGAACGTATCCTGGGAAAAGTGGCATATGGTCTGACACTCCATCAGTACTGTTCCTTTATTTCTGAAGGTGTGACACTCCCTCAGGACTGTCACTCTGACAGTCTGACACTTCCTCAGTACTGTCCCTCTGGCAGTGTGGCACTCCCTGAGTACTGTCCCTCTTACAGTACTGGGCTCCCTCAATGCTGTCCCTCTGACAGTGTGACACTCCCACAGTGCTGTCCCTCTGACAGTGTGACACTTCCACAGTGCTGTCCCTCTGACAGTCTGACACTTCCTCAGTACTTTCTGTCTGACAGTGTGTCACTCCCTCTGACATTGTGACACTTCCTCATTCCTGTCACTTGGATAATGTTCCCTGTTCCCCGTCACTGTCTTTTGAAGTACAAAGATCACTATCTGGAAAGAGTTCAAGGTAGATTTAGGAGGATGTTGATCAGTTCGAGGGACTGAGTTATGAAAAGAGGCTGTGTATTTTGGGCTGTATTTATTGGAGCCGAAGAGAATATGAGGTGTCTTCTCGAGGTACATAAATTCCTGAGGGGCAGAGATAGGATGAATGCACGCAGTCTTTTCCCAGGACTACTGAATTAAGAACCAGAAGGCACTGACACTGCGGTGGCTTGTCTGATGTACGGCACAGTCCCCTGAGGTTTGGTGACATCGTGGTTAGCACAACACTTTACAGTACAAGTGACCAGGGTTCAATTCCACTGCTCTCTGTAAGAAGTTTGTACATTCTCTATGGCTTCCTCATACGTCCAAATGCACACTGATTGGCAGGTTAATTGGCCATTCTAAACTGACGAAAAGGAAGGAAAAGGGGCATCGGAGGCAGGTGATGAACACGAGATGAGAAGGGGTGAGAGGAGAACCAGAATGGGGAATGGATAGAGAGATGGGGGAAGGGAGAGAAATTGCTGGATGTTAGAGAAATCGATATTCATGTCATCAGGTGGGAAGTTACCCAGATGAATATGAGGTGTTACTCTTTCAGCCTGAGTTCGGTCTCATTGTGACAGTAGAGGAGGCCATGGACAGACATGTCAGAATGGGAATGGGTATTGAACTGGGTCACCAATGGAGGATTTGCCTTTTGCAGTGGATGTTGTGAATATGTTCTATAGAACAGTCCCTCAATCTGTGTCGGGTCTTACTGATGTAGAGGAGGCCACACCGAGAGCATCGAATACAGCAGATGACCCTGACAGATCCAAAGGTGAAGTGATGTGACACATGGAAGGACTGTTTGGGGCCTAAAATGATGGTGAAGAAGGAAGTCGAGAGGCAGGTGGGAGTAGGGCAGGTGTAGTATCTGCCCCTCCTCCCTCCTTCTTATTCTGGCTCTTGCCCCCTTATTTACCAATCCTGATGAAGGGTCTCAGCCCAAACACTCTCTGTTTATTCTTCTCAGCTGACTGACCTGCTGTGTTCCTCGACTATTATGTGTGTACTGGCTATCTTTATTTACCACTCCCCACTCCCCATCTCAGTCCAGATTCCGGGTCTCAACCCAAAACATTTACAATTGCTTTCCTGCCCACAGACCTGCTGACCTGCTGAGTTCCTCCTGTGGGTTGTTTGTTGCTCCAGATTCCCACATCTGCCGCCTTTTATGTCTCCAGAGGTTGGAGGTTGGTAAGTATGTAAATAATATGCAAATTAACAATGTTGTGATTAGCAGGGAAGTGTGTCGAATGTTGCCACAGGACAAAGTGCAGGTGAAAAGTTTGGTGATGCAATGGCAGGTGGAATTTAACCCTAACAAGTGTGAGGTGATGCATTTTGGAAAGTAAATGCCTGCGCCAAGGAAAGATGATGAGCAGAGAACTCACAAGAATTCTAGAGAACTTAAATCACACACAGGTTGTCTGACTCATTGAGCTCCTTCAGCATTTTCTGTGTGTCTCTCCAAATTTCCCACGTCAGCAAAATCGCTTGTGTTTATGAGCTGAGACTCAGATCATTGTTGTCTGATGGTAGTAACACAGGTGGATGGGATGGTGAAAGAGGCATACGGTATACTTCCCTTCATGGGTCAGTGCGCACAATATCAGAGTTGGGATGATATGTTATAATGTTACAAACCACTGGTCAGACTGCACTCAGAGAACTGCGTGCAGTTATGGTTATCACACTAAACATAGGAAGTTATTGTGCTGGAGAGAACCCGGTGAGATTTATCAGAATGTCTCCTCCTGGATTGGAGGACATCCATTTTCTTTCTTCTTCTCTCTCTCTGTCCAGTGTGGTGGGGTGGAAAGTCCATTGCTGTCCTGGATAAAGCCAGGAACAGAGAACTCTTAAATTGCATCAATGATCAGACTCTGTACAATGTCTCACATCACCAGTTCTTGCCGGAGTTGGCTACAAGCATGGAATTACATACCCAGGATCAGTCCACTGCTCGTCTCCAGAGTTAATCAGACAGACACATCAGGGGTCACTGCCCTCTCCTGCAGCAGCTGCGCTGTGTGGATAAAATTGTTGAAGAGAATACTTAAATCAGGAAAGGGAAACACAATTTAGAAGTATTCACAAATAGTCAATCTAACAGTGACATTATTTTAGCTTAGCCTAGGGACTGCTGCATTGTGGGAGAGGTCTCTCAGGCAGAGCCCTCCCTCTCTCTGTAACCCCACTCTGGACCACACACCCCTCCCTGTCTCTGCAACCCCGACACCCTCTGGACCAGTTGTCTCATCCAAATTTCGGAGTCTCTTGATCAATAAGCAGAGATGATGAGGGGAATACAGCTCATAGTTTTGAAAAGGCAAGTGATGTGAGACCATATCAGGACTGAAAGTGCAGCCCAGAGAGGTTAATTGGCCATTTTAAACCGTTCCGACTGTACAGCTATTCAGTACAGCCTGAGAGGAACTGATGGGAATTTACAAATAGATTGTGGATGTTGGGATCACCCCATAAACTGTCTGATTTAAATTCGATGGGCCAAATGTCTTCAATGTCCTAAGGAGATACGGAACTGTAAACAGACCGGACTGAGAGTTTGCTGAGCAACAGAAAAGAATTAAATCTGAAAATGTTTTTCAGAATGAATGGAAGTACAGAGTGGATCAGATCACTGAATTCTTCCCACAACCCGTAGACTCACTTTCAAGGACTTTTCATCTCATGTTCTCGATACTTATTGTTTTTTTCTCATTTGTATTTGCACAGATTGTTCTCTTCGCATATCGGTTAATTATCTGTTCTTTTGGGTGCGGTCTTTCATTGATTCTATTGTACTTCTTGGATTTACTGTGTATGCCCACAAGAAAACAAATCTCAGGGTTCTGTATGGTGACACATACTGTATAAACTTTGATAATAAATTTATTTTAGCTTTGAACTTTTGAAATGCATGCACTTTAGGAATATACATTAATTACTGGAACACGTGCACTGGACAGAGTTTCCAAGCTGACAGATGACACGAACTGGGAGAAGGGGTGGATCAAGAGGAGGATCTGGGGAGATTTCAAGGAGATAAATATAGGATGGGGAGGTATCAGAGAAGGGACAGCCGCTGGTTTTCACTAAGAAAGGAGACGTGTTAAATGCTGGGAAGAAGAAAGAAAAGAGGACAGAGGACTCAAATACCCTCAGTGGATAACTGCGCACCCTCTAGTACTCTCATACAACATACTGTTAGTTCTACATCCACAGGGATAAGCAATAATTTTAATCTTCACAGCTTTGGGTTCAGTTTCAGCATGAACTTCCTTCTCTATTTGAATCATAGAAAGCATGTTGACCGGATGGATCACGGCTCGGTACAGTAACTGCTCTGTCTGTGACCGCAAGAAACTGCACATGACAGAAACAAGCCTCCCCTCCATGGCCTCTGCCTACACTTCCTGCTGCCTGAGTAAAGCAGCCAGCATTGTCAAAAACCACACACACCTGGACAATCTCACCTCTCCCCTCTCCCGTCAAGTCAAGTCAAGTTTATTGTCATTTAATTATATACATGTATACCGTCAAATGATACAACATTTCTCTGGACCAAGATGTAAAGCACAGTAGTACACATAACATACATGTACAATAACTTAGGAAAGTAGGGATAAAATCTTCAGATGAATTAAGCATAAATAAACAAAGTAAAGTGCATACATTAAATACTTCGTTACACAGAGATTTGCTGGTGACACTTTGAGGTGGAGGTGCTGCTGTGCCTTCTTGTTCAGGGAGGTGATATTGAGGGACCAGGTGAGGTCATCCACAATGTGAACTTCCAGGAACTTGGTGCACTTAACACTCTCTATGGAGGAACCATATATTCGCAGAGGGGCCTGGTTCATCTGCACCTTTGTGAAGTCCACAGTGATTTCTTTTGTCTTCTCCAAGTTCAGACTTAGAACTTAGAACATAGAACATAGAAATCTACAGCATATTATAGGCCCTTTGGCTCACAATTTTGTGCTGACCGTGTAAACTACTTGAGAAACTGCCTAGAATTACCCCCACTGTATCACCTTCTATTTTTTTAAGCTCCATGTACCTATCTAAGAGGCTCTGAAAAGACCCTATTGTTTCCTCCTCTACCACCTTTGCTGGCAGTGCATTCCATACACCCACCACTCTTTGTGTGAACAACTTACCTCTGACATCCCCCTTGTACCTACTTCCAAGCACCTTAAAACTGTGCCCCCTTGTGTTAGCCATTTCAGCCCTGGGAAAAAGCCTCTGACAATCCAGACGATCAATACCTCTCATCATCTTATACACCTCTATCAGGTCACCTCTCATCCTCCGTCGCTCCAAAGAGAAAAGATCAAGTGCACTCAACCTATTCTCATAAGGTATGCTGTCCAATCCAGGCAACATCCTTCTAAGCCTCCTCTGCACTCTCTATATAGTATCCAAACTGTAGACTGAGATACATTCATACATACATTGTGTCTGTAAATTTACCTTACATCCAATATTTTGTTAACATTTTCAGCTTTATCAATTTTTTAAAAATCCTACTCAAAGATCACTTCCTTTGCACATAGACCACCATTTTACTTTTATCCATCTGTTCCAAAGGATATTTGCCTGTATATAGAGATAAGATACAAAATAAAATTGAATAGCATTATTTATTTAAAAAAATTACTTGCTCTATTTTACAAATGATGTTTTAACAATATCTCTTTCAGAGAATCTCTATCAAATCAATCTATTGCTTGTTTGGAATAGTTTAGTAGTCTGATGGTCTTAAAACATAACCAAAAGAAAAACCGACTGGAGAACCTGGATATTCCCAAATCCTGAGTCATGCACTTTTACTTAAGACTGTAGGTCACCTATGACACTTCACCGGTCTACCAACCGCTCCACTTCCTCTCTGTACTCCGACTCATCATTGTTGTTGATGAGGCCAACCAATGTTGTATCATCTGCAAACTCGATGACACGGTTTGAGCTGACTCTTGTGACACAGTCATGTGGCAGGAGATTGACCGGCAGTGGGCTGAGAGCACAGCCCTGGGGAACGCCTGAGCTCAGTGTAATGGGACTAGAGACATTGCTGCCCACACGGACTGACAGGGGCCTTTCCTTTAAGAAGTCCAGGAACCAGTTGCAGAACGAGTTGCTGAGACCCAGTGAGGACAGTTTCCCCACCCGTTTCTGGGGTATGATGGTGTTAAATGTGGAACTGGTCTATAACAGCAGCCTGGTATATGAGACCCCATTTTCCAGGTGGGGCAGAGGCTATTGCATCTTCAGTGGATCGATTTGAGTGATAAGCAAACTGGAAAGGGTCCAATGTGGCTGGGAATCAAGCTTTAATGCATTTCATGACCAGCCACTGGACAATAGCCATTTAGACAGGTTACTGTCACCTTCTTTAGCGCTGGAATGAAGGATGATGCCTTGAAAACCGAGAGGACAATGAGTATTTCCCGAGAGATGTTGAATATATCAATCAGCACCTCACTTCTCTGAGCTGCACAGTCTTTTGGAACTTAACCTGGTGTATTATTAAGCTCCACAGCTTTGTGCGGGTTTACCTCTGTTTAGGGTCTTTCTCACCTCAGCTCCAGCCAGATGGAGTGTCTGCTCCCGTGGGGGGTGGGGGGGGAGTGGGGGGAGGGGTGCCTTCCTCGCCTACAGTTTGTTCTGGGCATCAACTTGGGTGTAAAAGATATTCAGCCTATCAGGGAGTGAGGCACCCTGTCACTGATGCAAAGGGTAAACTTGTGGTTTCTAATCCTCTGAATTCCATAAGACCATAGACTATAAGATATAGGAGCAGAATTCGGCCATGCGGTCCATTGAGTCCGCACCACCATTTCATTATTACTAAACCAAATTTCCTCTCAGACCCAATCTCCTGGCTTCTCCCCATATTCCTTCATTCCCAGGCAGATCAAGAATCTATCAATCTCTGTCTTAAATATAAGAAGACTTGGCCTCTATAGTTGCTTGTAGCAAATAATTCCATAGATTCACCACTCTGGCTAAAGAAATTAGTTCTAAAAGAATGTCTCTCTATTCTGGACTGTGTTCTCTTGTCTTAAACTATTCTACGATGGGAAATGTCCTCTACACATCCACTCTCTGAAAGCCTTTCACCATCGGATGGGGTTTCAATGAGGTCTCCCCTCTTTCTTCTGAATTCTACTGGGTACAGGCCGAGAGCCATCAAACACTCTTCATGTAACAAGCCATTTACTGTAATTCTGGAATCAATTTTGTGAACTTCCTTTGAACCCTCTGAAGATTCAGCACATCCTTTCTGAGATAAAGGGTCCAAAACTGCTCACAATACTCCAGGTGAGGTTAACATTACATAATTTCTTTCATATCCTCGTCCTCTTGAAATGAATGCTAACATCGCATTTGCCTTACCCAACACAGGCTCAACTTGCAAATTAAACTTTAGGCATTCCTGCACAAGGAATCCCAAATGGCTTTGTACTTCCGAGTTTTGTATTTTTTCTCCATTTAGAAAATAGTTAACCTTTTCATTTCATCCACCAAAGTGCATGGCCATACACTTCCTCACACTGTATTCTATCTGCCATTTCTTTGCCCATTCCCTTAATCGTTCTGTAGCCTCTCTACTTCTTCAAAACTATTTTTACCTCCACCAAACTGCATATCGGCTGCAAACTTTGCAACAAAGCCATCAATTCCATCATCCAAATCATTCACAAATGACATAAGAAAAATCAGTCCAACACAAGCCCCTCTGGACCACCACCAATCATTGGTAGGCAACCTATATTCCCACTCTGCCTCCTGCCAATCAGCCACAGCTTTATCCATGCTGGAATCTTTCCTGCAATACGTTGAGTTTGTAGCTCATTAAGCCACCTTGTCTGTGGGACCTTGTCAAAGGTCATCTGAAAATACAAGTACACATCATCAACTGATTCTTCTTTGTCTATGGTGTTTGTTGTTTCTTCAAAGAATTCCAACAGATTAGTCACGCAAGATTTTCCTTTGAAGAAATCATGCTAAGCACAGCCTATTTTATCATGTACCTCCAAGTACCCTGAGCTCTCAGCCTCAGCAATCGACTCCAACATTTTCCCAATTACTGAGGTTAGACTTCCTTCTGCCTCTCTCCTTCTTGAAGTGTAGAGTGATATTTGCAATGTTTGCCTTCCTGATGGAGTGGGAAAGGATAGTTCTTGCTTTCCTGAGAGCTGTCACATCCCCAACCTGAAGGCAGCTTCACAATCCCTCAGCCATGCATGGACCTGCGCAGTAAGCCATGGTTTCTGAGTGGCCCTCACCCAGATGTGTTTCATAATGGCAACATGATCATAATACGTCTCTATGTAGTTGGTCACGGAATCTACATATTCCTCAATGTTAACATGGTTGTCATGGGCAGCAGCCTCCCTGAACATTCTCCAGTTCATGATTTCAAAGCATATAAGAACTCACATTGTCCCCTGGGCCAGCTTTTCACCACCTTTAGAACTGGTTTGACCCATTTGATCAGCGGTTTGTATGCTGGAAATAGCAGGATAGATAATCGAAATGAGAGCCCAATGTGGGGTAAGGAACTACTTTATATGCACCTGCTATAGTAGTATAATGGCTTCTCTATAATGTTAACTGCTAAGGCTAATGTAATGGCTTCTCTGTAATGTTAACTGCTGAGGTAATGCTTTCTCTGTAGCAGCAATGTTTGGATTATAACTAGAGATACCGGGTGGCTATCCAATGGAAGAAATGTTATTCTTTCTTGTTTGTCTGGGAGCTGGGTTTTCTCACTGGTTTTTGTCGAGGATAGAGGTAGAGGAAGAACGCGTGTGTAGAGTGCTGGTCGATCACCGGACGGCGTATACTGGAATTCGGGGATCCGAGGGTCGGCGACGTTTGGCGGAGATCGATGGCGGAGGAATCCCTGCTGAGTGAACTCCAACTGAAACTGTGATTTTAATCTGGGTCCCTTTGTTGTTTTGTTTATTTTCATACTAACCCTATATTCAGATTAAGATTCATAAAGTCTATCATTTAATTGCATGTGGTGTACTGTCTGATATTTTGTGTTGGGGGTTTGTAATTGTAATTGGGGTACACTACAATGCATCCACACAAGAATGAATACCCAGTTTGGTGGGGCCGAAAGCTGGTTCCCCTTGATGAATGTGTGTGGGTGAACCTGAGGGTTACCTTGGTATGAACCAGGTCGAATGCATTTTCACCTCTGGGTGCAAAATCCACATGTTGGTGGAATTTGGGCAGGACTGTTTTTACACTCACTTGATTAAAATCACCAGTGACAATGTACTGTAGATAGCATCAGGCTGTTTGGTTTTATCAGGCAGAACATACAAACACCTGAAAGCACGCACTATCAGGCTCAAGGACAGCTTCTATCCTGCTGTTATCAGATACGCAAACAAACCAATTATGTGATAAGATGGACTCTTGACCTAACAAGCTACCCTGTTGTGATTTTGCACTTCATCGTTTACCTACACTGCAAATTTTTGGGAGCTGTTACACTTTATTCTGCATTCTGTTATTTTACCTCAATGTACTGTGTAATGATTTCATCCGTATGGACAGTAGCAACGCCACCTTTACACTCTATTTTGGTATGTGAAACAATAATAAACCAATTTCAGTAACAGTATTAGTTTTAAAATTATTGTGGATAAAGACAGTGCAGGTCCACTGGTTCAAATCTGGAACTGGATAGGGTTGACTTGGAGGGAATTAAGCAGTGGCAGGCTTTTTGAAGGGCCTTAACAAGAATTAGAGGCAGCACGTTCCTCTTAGGGTGAAGGCTAAACATACCAGGTTCAAATCTGAATCTGAATTAGGTTTATAATCACTGACATATACAGTGAGATGTGCTGCTTTGTGGCAACAGTAAGGTGTAACAAAACAGAAGAAATATACAGTAGTAATAATTAACAAATTCAGTGAGGTAGAGTTCATGGGTCCATGGACTATTCAGACACCTGACGGCACAGGAGAAAAGGCTCTGAGTAAACTATTGACTATGGATCTTCAGGCTCCCGTACCTCCTCCTCAAAGGTAGCAATGCGAAGAGGACATGTCCTGTGTGGTGAGGTTCCTTCATGATGGATGCTGCCCCCTTGAAGATGCCCTCGATAGTGGGGATGGTTGTGCCTGTGATGCACCAGAGAAACCATTCCAATGGACGCATCATGGCTTGGAATGGCAACGGTTTGGCCCATGATCACAAGAAACTGCCGAGAGTTGTGGACACAGTTCAACACATCACAGAAACTCTTTTCCCCTCCATGGGCTCTGTCTACCCTACCTTCTGCCTCAGTAAAGCACCCAAAATAATCATGAACCCCACCCTCCCTAGACATTTTCTCTTACACCCCTTCCTTCGGGCAGTATCTAAAACGTGTATCACCAGGTTGAAGGACAGCTTCTATCTCACTGTTACAAGATGATTAAATAGCTCCCCAGTACAATAGTTGGACTCTTGACCTCACAATCTACTTCATTATGATCGTAGCACATGATGAAGCCCAGAAGGTTATGGGGATACTTATGGGGTTATGGGGAAGCCCTTAGAGAGGTGGGAATATGAACCCAATTCAAGGGAGGGGGTGAGAGAATGATTGGTTGATGACTGGGTAGGGGAAGTGGGTGGTCGATTGGAGGCCAAAAGAAATTCTAAGAATAACACATCTCACTTCATCTGGTTCATCTACAGCTGCAATTGAATGAATATTAGATTTTCAATGTCCAATCCTCTCCCCTTCCCGTCCTGTCTCTCTATTTTCGCTCTCTTCCCCAGTCAGCCAGTCAGAACCTCCACTGCCTGTCTCTAAGACTCATGGATAGGTATCTTAGTCAACTGCAGGAACAAGTTAGCTTGGACATCCTCCTCCCTCCTTACTGGATGACCAAAGATAACGAGGTCAGGGTTAAAATGTGACAAAAAGTGAGGAACAGCCCCTACAGATGTTTGAATAGAGGCTGCAGCCTCGCACACACCCTGTTTACATGGTACACAGTCCCTTCCAGCCCTGGGAATCGACGGGTGGCTGGGAGAACCGTGTAGAAAGTGATGAACTTCTTGCAGAGCACAGCGCTATGCAGCACCCTGTACCCCCGGTCCCAGAAGTACATGGGAAGGACACCCTCGTATGGAGACATCACCACACCTCTACCCCACCCCCAGGTGGAAAAACTGACGGCTGTTGCGTGTCGGGCCGCTGCATTTTATTTGATTTACAAAAATACGTTTATTCCAAGTTACATTATACAAAACAACAACAAACACGGTGACGAACATAAATGCTAGCACTGACTAAATTAAACAAACAAATTCTACAAATTACATTCAACAATACCACAATAAACACAGTGACTAACGTAAACACTAATGCAGACTGAATTAAACTAAGATATACCCATCCTGATCTAGGATGTCATTTATCCCCTGTAGTCGCCAATAGCTGAGGAGCATCTCAATGGTTCCCGTGGACACAGAGTTACCTCTCCTCGGTTACTTTCAGGTGCATGTAGAGGTTGTGCCACAGGGGTTCGGTGGGCTGGGGTGATGGTGTGGGGAAACCACAGTGTGCTGCTCTGCTATTGGACAGGGAAGGGTCGGGTGGGGTGAAGAAGCCCCTCAGTTATTGATGGAGTGTTCCATCCACGGGGTCAACATGACTGGCAACAGTGCTGTTGATTTTAAAACAGCAACGCGAATGAACTCTTCTTGGGATTCCAGCCAGATAAGGTATCGATTTTAAATGACCTTTCGATGACAAATTCTGCTATCTGCATCAGGGATGATGCCTGGGCATGTATAGCCTGTGGTGTTTATACCCCCATCCTCCCTCCCTCCTGATTGGTTCATCATCATCCCATCAGGTTTCCGCTCTTCAGCCATAAAACACAGGGGCATAATTAGGCTATTCAGCCCATTAAGTCTACTGTGCCATTCCATCATGGCTGGAACACAAATATACATACAGAAACAAAAACATGCACAAAATACACACACACATACCACCCACACTGTTCCCCCACATACACACACAGAATACACTGGAACATGCACACATTCACTGAGAAATGCAGAGGGAGATATAGAAACACACACAATGACTGTAACACAGAAATAACCATGCAGAAACACACACGCAGGCGCACACAGAGAGGCTGTAACACAAAAATAAGCATGCAGAAACACAATCACACTCACAGAGAAGCAGACAACCAGAAGCACACAAGTTCACAAACAGAAACACACACACACACACACATGCAAAGAAACACAGACACGCATAGAGGAATGCAGACAGAAACAAACACACACACACACACAGTGAAACACACTCATGGAAAGGCAGAAACACAGACACGGGCAGAAACAACCCCCACACAAGTACATGCACACATACACACAAAAAAACACAAATCAGAATCAGGTTTAATATCACCAGCATGTGAAGTTTGTTAAAACGCAAACACACACACACACACAAGCAGAAATACAGAAACACACATTTATGCAGATAAACCAGCATACAGACAGAAACAAACACACACACACACACATACATTTACACACACATAAACACACACACACACACACACACACACACACACACACGAGAAATTCTGCAGATGCTGGAAATCCAAAGCCTCACACAAGCTGGAGGAACTCAGCAGGTTAGGCAGCATCTATGGAAATAAATAAGCAGTCAATGTTTGGGGCGCGACCCTGCTTCAGAACTGGAAAGGAAGGGGGAAGACATCAGAATATAAGCTGTGGGAGGGAAAGGAGGGTATCTAGATGGTGATGCCAGCTGGGTAGGAAAGGTAAAGGGCTGGAGAGGAAGGAACCAGATAGGACAGAAAAGGAAGGAGGAGGAGACCCAGGGGGAGGTGACAGGCAGGTGAAAAGAGGCAAGAGGCCAGAGTGAGTAAGAGAAGAAAACGGGATGGGGAGGGTTTTTTTTCACTCAAAGCAGAAATCGATATTCATAGAGGCTACATAGACAGAATATAAAGTAATGCTCCTCCACCCGGAGGGTGCCTCATCTTCGTACAAGAGGAAGCAATGGACCGGCATGTTGGAATGAGAATGAGAAAAGGAATTAATATACTTGGCATCAGGAAGTTCTGCACTTGGTGGATAAAGTGGAGGTGGTTGACAAAGAGGTCCCACAATACTTGATGGGTCTCACCAGTGTACAGGAGGCTATATCGGGAGCACCAGACACAGCAGATGATCCCAGCAGCTTCAGGGGTAAAGTGTTGCCTCATCTGGTAGTACTGTTTGGGGCCCTGAATTGAGGTGAAGGAGGAGGCAAATAAGCAGGTGTAGCAATTTGGCTGCTTGCAGGGATGTGACTGGAGTGGGGAATGATGAATGGACAAGGGAATCGTGGAGAGAGCAATCCCTGTGGAAAGAGGAGAGAAGAGGAAGTAGAGGTATGTCTAGTGGTCAGGTCCCTTTGGAGATGGCGGAAGTTGTGGAGGATGATGTGTTGCCTGTGGAGACTCAGAGGAGGAAGTATCACAGTTGAGGTGGGGTGGGATGAAGATGGGCTAATCACAGATGTCTGGGAAATGGAGGGATTGCGGGTGAGGGCGGCTGAAATGGTGGAGAAAAGGAAATCCCATTCTTTGAAGAAGGAGGATATCTGTGATGTCCTGGAACAGAAAGCTGCATTTTGGAAACAGATGAAAGAACAGAAATGTAATGGCATTTTTACAGGAGACAGAGTAGGAACAGATAGGATTAAAGGAGATGTCAATTGACAATTTGTGTCTAGAGATGGATAGAGTGTCACAAGTGTCACATTGTTGTTGGTGACATGGCCTCACTGAGAGATAAGTCTGGTGGATGCAATATGTCCATCTTGTAGATGACCCAGGCGTGTTCTTAGTCTGAGTATCCAATATCTGGTCTGCATGATGTTTCCATGTATGATTTCCAACATCTGCTAGGACTTTTTGTCCAACCTTGAAGCTCCATGCTGATTTACTTGGCAACTGACTGAATAGTTTCTTCTGCACTTCCCTCCATAGATCTGGTTTCAGGAGGTCTATACAAGATCTCAGATACCTGCTCATGAACAGCATTGCACAAGTTTGATTTGTCGATGCAAGAACAGAGTTCTGATATACTACTACAAAGATGTCCACCTTGTACTGTAGAGAAATGTCCTCCTTGTCCATAGCTTTAATGGACTTCTTGTAGGTTTGGATAAACCTTTCAGCTAACTCATTCATTGCTGGATGGTGAGGACATGACTTGAAATGTTTGATGCCATTTTTCTTCATGCACAGTCTGAACTCTTCTGACATGTGTATTATGGTCTGTTGTCCTTCACAATTTGATCTGGTAATCCATTTCTGGAGAAGATAGTCATCAAGGGAAAAACAGTCTTTTCTAATGTGGTTGACCTCAGTGTTATGACCTCCAGCCACTTCAAATGAGCATCCACAGTAATCAGAAATATGGAGCTCATGAATGGCCCAGCCAAGACAATATGCACTCTTTGATATGGTGAAGGTGGCCACTCCCATGGGTGTAATGGTGCCTGCCAGGGTGCATTGTGAACTTTGTGGCATCCCAAACAGATTTGGTCAAGCCTCCGATCTGTCTGTCGATTCCCAGCCACCACAAGTAGCTCCCGGTGAGACTCTTCATCTTAACTGTACCCAGGTGTCCTTTGTGCAGATTCTCTAATACTCGGTTTGCAGTTTAGAGGGATCCACGACATGAGATCCACACATCAGGGTTCTTTGACATACAAATAGTTGATCTCGTCTCACTGAAAACTCTGGAAACAGCATCATCATGATCTGGTCATCCTTTCATGGTGATGTCATAGACTTTTGACAACATGGTGTTTCTCTTCGTATTTCAGTATATGCTACTTGCAGATGGTCCACCAGTGCTGTGTGGAATATCTCTGCTAAGTCACAGAATGAAAACTTTTCTTTTTCAGTTGTCAACAGTGGAAGATATGACAAGCTGTCAGTGTTGCTGTGTTGCTTGATACCTTTCAACTCTATGTCATAAGTGCGAGGTCTTGGGAGGTGCTGAACATTGCAACTGAGTAGCAAATGTCACTGGGATTCCCTCCCTGGGATTGAAAATGGACAGAAGGATTTGGCGGTCTGTCACTAGAGTAAACTTTAGTCTTTAAAGGCAGTGATGGAAATTCTTTACTCCCCAAATTAGACTAAGGTCGATTTGTACACAGTTGTGTTCTGTGCTCGTCGGTCATCTTGGAGCAAATGCAATTGGATGTTTGGATTGATCTTTCATAGTGTGTGACAAAATGGCACCAATGCATAAAGGGACACATTGCATACTAGTCTACCTGGGTTATAATGAGTGAGCAAATTATCTGATGGTATTCATTTCTTTGTTTCACAGAACACTCTTACACATCTTTCTAACCATTTCCACTTTGCTCCTGTCTGCAACAGTGCATTCAATGGGTGCAGCACTGTAGCAACGTTTGCGAGAAACCTGTGTTAGTAATTTACAAGGCACAAGTACGACCTGAGTTGTGACAAATTTTCTATTTTGGATGCCTGTAGCACTGCTTTAATGTTCTCTTGTGACTTATGGAAACCATACTTGTCAATGACATGTCCTCAATATATTTCATTTTTTGAAAAAATCTGATTTGTTTCTCTTTGCGTGCAGACCATACTCACTCAGCCCGGTAAGCACCAGGTTCTGGAGGTGCTCTTCATCATTGTGGCCAACCAAGATGATGTTATCAAGGTAACGTTGTGCTCCTGGGATATCTTGGAGCATTGTGTCCATTGCTCTTTGCCAAATTGCAGAAGCTGATGTGATACCAAAGTTGAGACAATTATACTGGAACAGTCCCTTGTGAGTGTTGATTGTGAGGAACTTCCTGCTTGACTCCTCAATCTCAATTTACTGATAGGCTTGTGAAAAGTCAATCTGTGAAAACCTCTTCCCACCTGCCCAAGATACAAAAACTGTCTTCTATTCGCGGCAGGGGATACTACATAGTACACAGCACAGGGCTGGTGCTCACTTTGAAGTCGCCACCAACGCAAACAGCTCCAGGCTTCCCTTTCTTCATCACCAGGGCAATGGCCATGGCCCAGCTGCTGCACTCAACCTTGGAGAGAATGACACACGCCTCCAAGTTCTGATGTTCATCAACCACTTTAGGCACTGGACTCACTTTACAGAATCTTGTTGTTGCTGCTTCATCCAGTTTAATTCTGGCCTTTGTGCCTTTGAGTTTACAAGTACTTGGTTGGAGTACTGCGTAATAGCAACAGAAGCACTCCCATGCAGGACTGGGAAAGAGCTTTGAAAACCCAATCTCTGTAAAAGAGAGGTACTGCTTTGTGGATTGGTCACCATGGGAGCTGCTGTTGTTGGAGTAGTCAGAGTCAAAGGCATTGGTTTAACAGGTCTCCGGCAAGAACAGACGGAGGAAAGGTGAGTAGCTAAGTTTATTCCTTATTTCTGATTTCTTTTTTCTTACTTAACTCTTGAGAAAATAGGGCATATGAGCCAGTTTTGTAATGGGTGTCAGATGTGAGATTTCAAGCCACGTCTGCACCAGGTGCATCAATATGCAGCTCCTTAGAAATGGTGTTAGGTAATTGGAGCAGCAGGTCGATGACTTTCAACTTGTTGGAGAACATAAAGCATTGATAGGCAGGAGTTACAGGTCACGTCCAAGGCTACAGGAGACAGATGAATGGGTGACTGTCAGGAGAGGGAAGGGAGAACATCAGATAGTGGAGGGCACCCTGTGGCCATCCTCCTCAACAATAAGTACTCCATTTTAGGTATTATTGGGGGGATTATCTATCTGGCGGCAGCAACAGTAGTTGTGCTTATAACACTGAGTCTGGCTCTGTGGCTCAGAAGGGTAGAAAACTGAACAGGATGGCAGCAGTAGTAGGGGATCCTATAGTCAGGGGGAAGATAGGCAATTCTTTAGATGCAAAAAGGAAACACGGGTGGTAGTTTGCCCATCCCCCCCAGGTGCCAGGGACCGCGATGTTTCTGAACATGTCCACAATATCCTGTAAAGGGAGAGTTAGCAGCCAGAAATCACGGAACATATTGGTACCTAACGACCTAGGTAGAAAAAGAGAGGAAGTCCTCAAAAATAAGTACAGTGAGTTAGGAAGGAAGCTGAGAAGCAGGAGCTCAAGTGTAGCAATATTGGGATTGCTTCCTGTGTCTCACAACAGTGAGGATAGGAATAGAATAAGGTGGCAGATAAATGTGTGGATGATGAATTGGAGCAGGGAGCAGGGAATCAGAGTTCTAGATAATTAGGACCTCTTCTGGGGCAGTTGTGACCTGTACAAAAGGGATATTTTGCACTTGAATCTGAGGGGAACCAATATTCTTGCAGACAGGTTTACTAGAGCTGTTGGGAGTGGTTTAAACTAATATGGCAGGGGTATGGGGACCAGTATAATAGAGCTGAGGATGAACCAGCAGGTTTACAAGTAGATGATGGATGTAAGGAAGGGCAAGCCAATGACTGGGTACAAATGTAGACAGAGCAAAGAGGCAAATTGTACCATAGAGGCAAAATTTCAAAGGATGAAAAATGCAGGACTGAAGGGTGCCATATTTAAATATGTGTCACATTTGGAATAAGGTGGTTGAATTCATGGGTGCAATTGGAGATTAGTTGGTATGATGCTGTGGGCATCACTGAGTTGTGGCTGAATAAATACCATAGTTGGGAGCTGAATGTTAAAGGATATACCTTGTGTTGAAAGAGCAGGCAAGAGGGTGGTGGGTCTCTGTTGGTTAGAGATGGAAATACATCTTTGGGAAGAGGTGACATAGGGTCAGAGAATGTTGAGTCTTTGTGGGAAGAGTTAAAAATCTGCATGGGTAAAAAAAATATGGGTATCATATATAGGCCTCCACATAGTAGCCAAGATGTGGGGTTGAGATTGCAAGGAGGCTCTAAAAATATGGCTTTTTAGAGTAGCTTGTGCTTGAGCCTACTGAGGGAAAGGTTATCTTAGATTAGGTGTTGTGTAATAACCCATATCTTATTAGCAAGCTTAATGTGGAAGAACACTTAGGAGGCACTGATCATAATAAGATTGAATTCATACTGCAATTTGAGAGGGAGAAGCATAAATAACATGTTTCAATATCACAATGGAATAAAGGTAATTACAGAGGTATGAGAAAGGTGCTTTCCCAGGTGGATTGGAGGAGGATACTGGCAGAGAGGTTGTCTGAACATAGATGGCTAATGTTTCTGAGAATAGTTCACAAGGTGCAGAATAGAAATGTCTCACAGAAAAAGAAGTCCGCCAGTGGGAGGGTAGGCAATAGTGGCTGACAAGAGAAGTTAAGGACTGCATAGAGGTCAAGGAAAGGGCATATAATGTAGAGTAAGTGAGTGGGAAGTTGGATGATTGGGAAACTTTTAAAATCCAACAAAAAGCAACTAAAAAGCTATAAGAAGGGAAAAGATGAAATATGAGGGCAAACTAGCCAATAATATAAAGCAAGATACCAAAATATTTTTCAGGTATTTGAAGAGTAAAAGGAAGGTGAGGGTTAGTATTGGACCACTGGAAAATGATGCTGGTGTGACAGTAATAGGGGACAAAGAAATGAGAGATGAACTTAATGGGTACTTTGCATCTGTCTTTACCATGGAAGACACTAGCAGTGTGCCAGAGGTCTGTGAGTGTCAGGAAGCAAGATTGAATGCCGTTGCTATTACAAAGGAAAAGTGTGAGGTAAACTCCAAAGGCTTAATATGGATAAGTCAACTGGACCAGATGGACTACATCCCAGAGTCCTGACACAGGTTGCTGAAGAGATAACAAATGCATTGGTCATGATCTTTCAAATATCACTTGATCCTGGCATTGTCCCGGAGGACTAGAAGATAGCAAATATCACTCCACTCTTTAAGAAGGGAGGCAGGCAAAAGAAAGGAAATTATGGGCCAATTAGTCTAGCCTTAGTGGTTGGGAAAGCATTGGAGTCTATTATTAAGAATGGTGTTTCAGGGTACTTAGAGACTAATGATAAAATAAGTCAAAGTCAGCATGGTGTTTTTAAAGGGAAAGCTCGCCTGACAATCTGTTAGAGATCTTTGAGAAGGAACAAGCAGGCTGGACAAAGGAGAGACAGTGGATGTCATTTTCTTGGATATTTAGAAGGCACTTGATAAGGTGTAAACATGAAGCTGCCTAACAAGATAAAATGCTATGATGTTTCAGGAAAGATACTGGCATGATAGAGGAATGGCTGACAGGCAGGAGGCAGTGAGTGGGAATAAATGGGGCCTTTGGTTGACTGCCAGTGACTAGTGTTGTTCCTCAGGGTTCAGGATTGGGATTGTCAATGACTTGGATAATGGAACTAAAGGCTTTGTGACAAAGTTTGCGGATGATATGAAGATAGGTGTAGGGGTAGGTAGTGCTGTGGCAGCAATGTGATTGCAGCAGAACAGACAAATGGAAGAATTGGCAAAAAAAGTGGCAAATGGAATACAATGTTGGGAAATGTATGATAAGGCATTTTGGCAAAAGGAACAATGGTGCGGGCTATTACTTAAATGGGGAGAAGGTACAAACATCAGAAGTGCAGAGGTACTTAGGAATCCTTGTGCAAGACCCTCAGAAGGTTAATTTACAGGTTGAGACTGCAGTAAATAAGGCAAATACAATATTTGCATTTATCTCAAGGGGAATAGAGTATAAAAGCATGGAGATAGTGCTGATCCCTTATAAGACACTAGTCAGGCTGTACTTGGAGTATTGTCAACACTTTTGGGCCCCATATCTCATAAAGGATGTGTTGTCATTGGAGAGAGTCCAGAGGAGATTCACGAGGATGATTCCAAGAATGAAAGGATTAATATATGAGGAGTGTTTGGCAGCTTAGGGCCTCTACTCACTGGAATTTAGAGAACTGCAGGGGCATCTCATTGAAATCTACTGAATGTTGAAAGAACTAGATGGGGTGGATGTGGAGAGAATGTTTTGTATGGTGGGGACATCCAGAACTATTGGCCACAGCCTCAAAGCTGAGGGGTGACTTTTTGAAACAGATTTAAGAAGGAATTTTTTAGCCAGAGAATAGTGAATCTGTAGAATGCTCTGCCACAGACTGCAGTGGAGGCTAAATTGGTATATTTAAGGTGGAAGTTGATCACTTCCTGACTGGTCAGGGCATCAAAGGATATAATGAAAAGGCATGTGTATAGGGTTGAGAGGGGTCTGAGCTGAATTGCCCGATTCTGCTCCTATGTCTTATGGTCTTATGGTCTAATACCCACTCAAACACCTTTATATTAGCATTAAGTAGGTGTGACAGTATTTGGATAGTGCTACCATTTGGACTACAGTTGCCTGTTGATGACACATTGAGAGCTTTGACCGTATGCCAGCCTAATTGGATTTTCTCAACCATTCAGGTCTGAAAAGGGTTGGGCCTCCACCTTTCAACATATAAAGCTCTAACTGCTGTGTTGGCCTCCGTGTCACATTTACTTTCAGTTTGCCTTTGGAAGACAAGTTTTCACCAGTGTTGGACTTCAGCATCACTGAGGTCTTTTCTAATAGTAGCTTAGAAAACAGTTTGTTGTAGTCAGCCTCTGAAATTATAGACAAAGTTGACCCTGTATCCAGCTCCATTTTCAGTTTTACAACAAAAACATCTGTTGTGATACATATAATTTTGTGATCTGCTTCAGTAATAATCTGCAGTTCTAAGCATGAGAACTCAACTTTCTCAGACTCTGTGTCATCTGATTGAGTTTTGCACTCAGTAACTTTATCAATTTGTTTAGTTTTGTGTTTGAAACTTTGCACTTTGTGTGGTCTTGCTCTTTGGTTGTGCTTTTTGTCTGACTTTCCCCATGCGGCCTTTCCTGTGACACTTTCTGAAAACTTTTTCTTTGTACCAACAGTCATCTGCATCATGGAAGGATTTGCCATATTGACGGTTTTTTGCAGCATTCATGGACGTTTTATGCATTTCACGTTCTAAACACCTTTTCTGTTGTTCTGCCACATCCTTTGTTGCAGTCTCCAATGATATTGCAATGGTCAATGATCGTTCTAAGGTTAGGTCTCTTTTTGACAGTACCCTGTTTTGAATGCTTTAAGTATGCATTCCACATACAACCTTGTCTGTTAATGCATCAGAAAGTCCACCTCCGAAGTCACTGTATTTGGAAAGTTTGTACAGTTCTGCAATATATTCAGAAAACCTTTTATCCTTTGACTGGTTCCTTTTGAGAAATCTATATTTCTCAGCCATTACTATTTTTGGGCTCAAGTGATCATACAAAATTGCAACAATTTTGTTGAACATCTTGCTTGCTGGCTTTTCAGGAGTTACTAAATTGCAAAAAAACTGTACGTTCTAGCACATATCAAGCAAAGAATTGTGTGGACTTTCTTTACCTCATCCACATTGTTAGCAATACAATACACTTCAACCCTCTCAAAATGCAATTCCCAGTCCTCATTAGCATGATCAAATGTGTTAACTTTCCCAACTAAGGGCATCATCACATTATTTTCACTTTAGTTTTGCTAGTTGTGCATCACGCACTGTGTTCTGGGCACAGTACACATGTCTTCCTGTGCTAGCATCCATGACTGCCCTCTTCATACTGGTTCACCCTTTTCTCTCGCTGTCTATCTCCCTTCCTCTGAATTCTGTCGTCTCGTAACTGTTGGTGCAGTTGGTGATATTCACTGGCATTCACGTTGTACTTGGTGCCAATATGTTGTGTTTGTACAACTACATATCAAATAACTAAAGGCACACACTCAGAGGTGACGTTAACGTGTATATTCTCTTAGCAGAGAGAGCAACTAATCAACGTGTACGGGTAAGTCAGTCAATAATCATTTCAGTCAATAATCAGTGCCATGGGGAGAAATTGCACTAACAGAAATAGATTCATACATTGCAGGTAAGATCAAGAGGAATGCTTGCACAGTGAGGGCGGTGGGACAATGGGGTGAGCGCGAATGTTCAGGGAACAGATTCCATGTGGGAGAGATCAACATCAATGCTGGAGGAAGGGAAACCCTGTTCTTTGCAGAAGGAGTACATCTCTGATGACCGGGATCGGAAAGTGGAGACAAAAGAACTGTGAAAAGGGAATCGTATTTTTATAGGAGACAGTGTGGGAAGAGCTATAGTAAAGATAACTGTGGGAATCAGTAGGTTTATCGAAGATGTTGGTCGACAGTTTATTTCCAGAAATGGAGACAGAAAGAACAGTGATGGGGAAGGAGGCATCAGAAGTGGACGAAGTGAATTTCATGACAAGGTGGAAAGTAGAGGCAAAATTGAAATACTCAGCCTGGATGCATGAAGCAGCACCAATTCAGTCATCAATGTAGCAGAAAATGAGTTGGGGACCATTGTCGGAGAAGGCTTGGAAGATGGACAGTTCTACATAACTGATAATGAGACAGGATTAGCTGGGGCCTATGAGGTTCTCCACGGCTACTCCTTGGGTCTGATGAAAACACACACACACAGAAACACACATAAATACACATGTAAGACAAACACACACAGATTCCTACACGCATACGCATACAATCTCTCACACACAGAACACTCATATTCACAATCACACAAATACACACACACACACACACACACACATAAACATGCACACAGAATCTCACACACACAGAAACAAAGACATACACAAATATTTCACAGTAACATATATACTGTGTGTATATATATACACACACACACACACAGATGAACATATACACTTACACATACAAATAATCATACACACGTACAAACGCAAAATCACATACATTCACACAGACATATCCACACACATCGAAATACAGACACACACTGAGAAAAACACAATCACACAGAAAAGCATTCAAGCACGCTCACTGAAACACACATAAGCATGCACACAAAACAGCAGCAGAGCAACAGCCCCCACACCCTTCCACATACACACACAAAAAGAAGCACACACACACACACACACACACACACACACACACACACACACACACACACACACACACACACGAGTTAAAAATGTGAGTTATGAATGAAGAAACAACAACTGGAGTTGCTTAGCTGTTTAGTGCAGTGGCATTTATTAGCTGTGTCAAAAATCAAGCAGACAAGTTGTGACTGTAGTGAAAAGACAAGAATGCCAATATTTACAAACAGATATCTACCAGTAAATACAGTAATAGTTCTGTACTTATACTTGTCCGGCATGACAGGCAGCCCCTATCTCTCTCCCCTTGGAGGGAGGAGAGCTCCTTTCTTTTTAGACACCAGAATATTACATTATTAATTACAAACAAAGTTAACTTGAGACTACACATGAACTAGAACATGATGCACCCCACAACATAGTTATAATCCATTACAAAATAAACAGAAGTATCTACTTTAATTACACTACACAAACAATATATACACACTTACACAAACCTATCTCTGGAGAAATGGAATATTCTACCATGAATGGCGGGAAGGGCATTATAACACCAACTGGAAGACATCAGCTTGTTTAGGATCCAGAGTATTACAATACACTAGGGAAGACAGTGAGGCAGGTACACTCACCAACAGCAGAATGACGAGGCAATGCTTGTGAGTGAATGTGTTTGTGTGAGGAGTGCAATTACAGAGTACTATGTGTGTGTGCCTCTCTCTCTCTCGCACACACACACACACACACACACACACACACACACACACACACACACAGACGAACACACACGCTGACCATCACTGGAAGATGAGTCTCTCTCTCTCTCTCTCTCTCTCACACATATAAACACGTGTGTGCAGAAGCACAAACTCACACAGGAGTACACACGTACACATACACTAAAACACACACACACCCACACAGACACAAACACCTTGAGACACACACAGAAAAGCATACACACACACACACACACACACACACACACACACACACACACAGAGTCACGCATAGGGTGACTATCAGGGAAGGGAAGGGAAGGGAAGAGAATGGAAGGGAAGAGCTCAGATAGTAGAGAGCACCCTATGGCCATCCTCCTCAGTAATCATTATCTTGTTTTGGATGCTGTTGAGGGAGGTAACCTAACAGAGGACAACCACAGCGATGGGGTCTCTGGCACTGAGCCTGGATCCGTGGTGCAGAAGGGAGAGAAGAAGGTGAGGAATGTGGTAGTCATAGTGAGGGGAACAGACAGGAGGTTCTGTCAGCCTGATAGAGATACACATGGTGCATGGCCTCCCAGGTGCCAGGACATGGGATGTCTCGGATAGGGTGAAATGTATTCTGAAGGGAGAGGTTGAACAGCCAGAAGTCTTGGTACATGTTGGTACCACTGAAATAAGTAGAAAAAAGGAGGTCCAGAAGAGAGAATTCAGGGAGTTGGGTATGAAGCTGAAAAACGGGACTTCAAGGGTAGTAATCTCAAGATTGCTGCCTGTGCCACATGCTAACGCATACAAGAATAGCATGATCGGGCATATTAATATGTGGCTGAGAGACTGATGTTGGGGCAGAGCTTCAGGCATCTTCTGGGGGAGGTACGACCTGTACAAAAAGGACGGTTTACACCTTAACCAAAAGGGATGGTCCTAGCAAGCATGTTTAATAGAACTGTTAGGGAGGGTTTAATCTAATCTTGCAGGGGTATGGGAACCAGAGTGATAGGGCTGAGGGACTGGAAAACAGAAATAAATCAAAGATAGCATGCAACAGAGTTGATAGAAAGGACAGGCAGGAGATGAGGCATAATCACACCCAGTGGGATGAGTTACAGGGCAATAGATGAAGCAACAAATACCGGACTGAAACTGTTATATTTGAAAGCACGCTGCATAAGAAACTAAATGGACGAACTTGAAATTCATCTACAGACTGGCAAGTATGACATCGTGGCCTTCTCTGAAACTTGGTTAAAGGACGGCTGCCATTGGGAGCTGAACATCCAAGGATATACGATGTATCAGAAAGATAGGTTAGTAGGAATGGTATGGCCCTGTGTATAAGAAATAATATTAAATCATTAGAAAGAGATGATATAGGATCGGAAGGTATAGAGTCTCTATGGGTTCAGTTAAGTAATGACAAGGGTAAAAGGACCCTACTGGCAGTTGTATACAGGTCTCCAAACAGCAGCCGGGATGTGGATTACAAATTACAGCAGGTGATAGAAAAGGCATGTCAGAAGGGCAATGTCATGATAATCGTTAGGGATTTTAACATGAAAGTGGATTGGGAAAGCCAGCCCTCAAGATAGAGAATTTTTAGAATGTCTAAGGGTTGGCTCTTTAGAACAGATTGTTGTTGAGCTCACTAGGGGATTGGCTGTGCTGGATTGGGTGTTGTGCAATGATCTGGAGCTGATAAAAGAGTTTAAGGTTAAGGAACCCCTAGAGAACAGTGATCACAATATGATCAAGTTTACTTTGAAATTGGAGAAGGAGAAACTAAATTCCAATGTGTTGGTGTTTCAGAGAAATAAAGGAAATTACAATGGCGTGAGAGGGGAAGAGGCCAAAGTTGACTGGAAAGGGATACTAGCAGGAAGGACAACAGAGCAGCAATGGCTGGAATTTCAGCAAAAACTGAGTGAAGTGCAAGACAGATATATTCCAAAGAAGAGGCAGTTTTATAATGGAAGAAGACATACTGTGGCTGACAAATGAAGTCCGAGCCAAAGTAAAGGCAGAAAAGATGGCATACAAGGAAGCCAAATCTTTTAGGAAGGTAAAGGATTGAGAAGCTTTTAAAAACTTGCAGAAGGAAACTAAGAAGGTCATCAGGAAGGAAAAGCTAAATTATGAAACGAAGCTGGCGATTAATATCAAAGAACATACTAAAAGCACTTGTAAGTATATAGAGGGTAAAAGAAAGTTGAAGGTAGATATAGGACCAATAGAAAATGACACTGCAGATATTGTAACGAGAGACGCAGAGCTGGCAAAAGAACTGAATGCCTACTTTGCATCAGTCTTCACAGTTGAAGACATCTGCAATATGCTGGACATTCATGAGTGTCAGGGAGGTGAAATAAGTGCAGTGAAAATTACTACTGAGAAGGTGCTCAGGAAGCTTAAGGGTCTAAGGGTGGATAAATCTCCTGAATCTGATGGAATGCACCATTGGGTTCTGAAGGAAGTATCTGGAAAGATGGCGGAGGCATTAACAATGATAGAAACAAAGAAACATAGAAAACCTACAGCACAATACAGGCTCTTCGGCCCACAAAGCTGTGCTGAACATGTCCTTACCTTAGAAATTACCGAGGGCTCTACCCACAGCCCTCTGCTTTTCTAAACTCTATGTATCCATCCAGGAGTCTCTTAAAAGTCCCTATCATTTCCACCTCCACCATTGTCACCGGCAGCCCATTTCACGCACTCACCACACTCTGCATAAAAAACATAACCCTGACATCTCCTCTGTACCTACTTCCAAGCACCTTAAAACTGTGCCCTCTCATGCTACCCATTTCAGCCCTGGGAAAATGCCTCTGACTATCTACACAATCAATGCCTCTCATTACCTTGGACACCTCTATCAGGTCTCCTCTCATCCTCTGTCGCTCCAAGGGGAAAAGGCCAAGTTCACTCGACCTATTCTCATACGGCATGCTCCCCAATCCAGACAACATCCTTGTAAGTCTCTTCTGCACCTCTTCTATGGTTTCCACATCCTTCCTGTAGTGAGGCAACCAGAACTAAGCACAGTACTAAAATTGGGATCTGACCAGGGTCCCATATATCTGCAACATTACCTCTCGGTTCCTGAACTCAATCCCTCAATTGATGAAAGCCAATGCACTGTATGCCTTCTTAACCACAGAGTCAACCTGCACAGCAGCTTTGAATGTCCTCTGGACTCGAACCCCAAGATCGCTCTGATCCTCCACACTGCCAAGAGTCTTACCATTAATACTACATTCTACCATCATACTTGACCTACCAAAATGAACCACCTCTCTCATCCAGGTTAAATTCCATCTGCCACATCTCAGCCCAGTTTTGCATCTTATCAATGTCCTGTTGTGATCTCTGATGACCCTCCACACGATCCACAACACCCCCAACCTTTATGTCAACAACAAATTTACTAACCCATCCCTCCACTTCCTCATCAGGTCATTTATAAAAATCATGAAGATTAGGCGTCCCAGAACAGATCCCTGAGGCACACCACTGGTCACCGACCTCCATGCAGAATATGACCCATCTACAACCACTCATTGCCTTCTGTGGTCAAGCCAGTTCTGGAGTGACAAAGCAATGACCCCTTGGATCCAATGCCTCCTCACTTTCTCAATAAGCCTTTTGTGGGGTACCTTATCAAATGCCTTGCTGAAAATCATGTACACTACATCTACTGCTCTTCCTTCAACAATGTGTTTCGCCACATCCTCAAGAAATTCAATCAGGCTCATAAGGCATGACCTGCCTTTGACAAAGCCATGCTGACTATTCATAATAATATTATGTCTTTCCAAATCTTCATAAATCCTGCTGCTCAGGATCTTCTCCATCATCTTACTAACCACTGAAGTTAGACTCACTGGTCTATAATTTTCTGAGCTACCTCTATACTCTTTCTTGAATGAGGGAACAACATTCGCAACCTCCAATCCTCCAGAACCTCTCCTGTCCCCATTGATGATGAAAAGATCATCGCCAGAAGCTCAGCAATCTCCTCCCTTGTCTCCCACAGTAGCCTGAGGTGCATCTTGTCCATTCACAGTATCTTATCCAACTTGATGCTTTCCAAAAACTCCAGCACATCCTCTTCCTTAATGTCTACATGCTCAAGCTTTTCAGTCCGCTGTAAGTCATCCCTACCATCACCAAGATCCTTGGTCATAGTGAATACCGAAGCAAAGTATTCATTAAGTACCTCTGCTATCACCTCCGGTTCCATACACACTTTTCCGCTGACACACTTGATCACGACCTCTAACTGTATTCCTTCCCATTTCCGGAGATTGTGGATGTGATCAGAAACATCATGGACCCTGGCACCTGGGAAGTAAACTGCCATCCGTGTTTCTTGCCTGCGTCCACAGAATCACCTGTCTGACCCCCTAACTATAGAGTACCCTATCAATGCTGTCTTCTTCCTTTCCCTACACTTCTGAGCCACATGGCCAGACTCTGTGCCAGAGGTGCGCCACTGTTGCTTCCTCCAGGTAGGCCGTCTCCCCCAGCAGTACTCAAACAGGAGTACTTATTGCTTAGGGGGACAGCCACTGGGGTACTCTCTGGTATCTGTCTCTTGCCCTTCCTTCTCCTGACTGTTAATCACTTACACAAAATAATCTGCAGATGCTGGGGTCAAAGCAACACTCACAGCACGCTGGAGGAACTCAGCAGGTCAGGCAGCATCCATGGAAAAGATCGGTTGATATTTTGGGCCGGAACCCTTCGTCAGGACTGTAGGGAGAAGGGGCAGAGGCCCTATAAAGAAGGTGGGGGGAGGGTGGGAAAGAAAAGACTGGTAGGTTCCAGGTGAAAAACCAGTAAGGGGAAAGATAAAGGGGTGGGGGAAGGGAGACAGGGAGGTGATAGGCAGGAAAGATGAAGAAAGAATTGGGGAAAACACAATGGGTAGTAGAAGGAGGCGGAACCGTGAGGGAAGTGATAGGCAGCTGGGGGAGGGGGCAGAGTGACATAGGGATAGGGGAAGGGAGGGGGAGGGAATTACCGGAAGTTGGAGAATTCTATGTACATACCAAGGGGCTGGAGACTACCTAGAGGGTATATGAGGTGTTGCTTCTCCAACCTGAGTTTAGCCTCATCATGGCAGTAGAGGAGGCCATGTATGGACATATCTGAATGGGAGTGGGAAGCAGAGTTGAAGTAGGTGGCTCCCAGTGGGTCCCTCCCAGTAGCCACCTACTTCACAATTTCGATTACTGTGTTGTGATTAGAGTGAGGGTTAGTGACGGAAGGATATAAATAAAGAATAGCAGGGTCACACAGAGCATTGGGGAATAGAATTTCTGCAGTCAAAGTGGCAGCAAACGTATTTTGCTTTTATTCATTTATAGATTCAGTATGCTAAGACCCTACCAATCCTACAAGGCCATGTGACCCATGTCCCAATTACCGTGCCGCAATGAAGTAAAAGGTGTGAAGAAAGTCTGTGGGATGTTGGCTCTCATTAGCTGGGGAACAGAGTATACAAGCAGAGAATTTATGCTACAGCTGCATAGAACATTGGCTCGGCCACAACTGCTATCAGTTCGAGTCACCACACCATGGGAGGCATATGATTGTACAGGAAAAGGTGCAGCGGAGATTCACACGGATGTTGGAGGCACAATGCAGATTGCTGTGGATTCTGGAAATATGGAGCCTTACACAAAATACTATCTACCTATGCTTCATTGACGATACAAAAGCTTTTGACACTGTCAGACAGCAAGAACTTCTGGAAATTCTTCAAGACCTTGACATAGGTGGGAAAGATATGCGTTTCTTAAGAAACTTATACTGGGACCAGACAGCATCCATCAGAATAGAAGGGAAAGTGAGTGAGTATGTGAATATCATGAGAGGAGTGAGGCAAGGTTGTGTCTTTTCGCCAGACTTATTCAACATCTACAGTGAAAATATCTTGAGAAGTATCAAAGACATCAAAGGATTCACAATTGGAGTCCATAATATAAATAACATCAGATATGCTGATGACAACATACTAATAGCTGACTCAGAAACAGAACTTCAAGAATTACTCACTATAGTGGCAGTAGAAAGTAATTGCAGAGGCCTCTCAATCAACATCAAGAAGACAAAAGCATGGTCACCTCCAGAAAGACAAACATCCCACAATGTGTGATCAAGATCGGAAATACAAACATCAAACAAGTCAACAATTTCAAATATCTTGGCAGCCTAATAACAAGTATTGGCAGGTGCGACACAGATAACAAATACAGAATAGCAATGGCGAAAAAAGCTTTCCAGAAAATAAAGAACATGTTAACAGACAGAAAGATGAGCACGTACACTAAAAGCAGAATACTGCAGTGCTCCATTTATTCTATCCTGACTTATGGAAGTGAATGCTGGACTATTTCCCCAGCAATAGTAAAGAGACTAGAAGCAGCTGAATTATGGTTCTACAGGAGAATGTTAAAAATATCATGGACCACACACACATCAAATGAAGAAGTTCTCAGAAGAGCCCAAGCAGTTTGATCACTCATACCAACAATAAGAGAAAGACAACTCAGATTCCTAGGACACGTCATGTGGAAAGATGAACTAGAAAAACTCATACTCTCTGGAAAGATTGAGGGGAGTAAACCTAGAGGAAGACCTCAGCTTATGTACATCAAAAGCAGAGCAAAGTGGCTACACATCGAGGAAATGGAAGTCATCCAAAAAAGGAAGGATAGATCTATATGGAAAACCATGGTCACCAAAGTCTGCATCGGATATGGTACGTGGACAGACAGACAGACACAAAATACTGGAGGAACTCGTCATTTCAGGCAGCATCTGTGGAAGAAAACAGACAGATGTTTTGGGTTGAACCCATCCAAAGATAGATGCTGCCTGACCTATTGATTTCTTTCAGCTTCCTTCTGTGTCGCTCTACAAGGATGTTGCAAAGTGCTGAATTAGGTGTAGAATTGTTATTTTTCCTTGATTTTTTTCAGATTTCACTCTCCTACGCTTGCCTGCAATTTTTCTGTAATTACCTGTACGTGTAATTGCTGAGTGAATTTTCATCAATTGTTGTATAGCTGGTTGTGTATTTTGCTGGACGTTTTCCACCGCCCATTTCACCCCACAACCAAACTGTTTCTCAATAGAATATGATTTATCTCCTCAATTCGAGGTAATTTTTTTTTGTTGAAGATGACCACTACCTCTTTGTTTTCTTTCTTTATACGCTCGTTCTTTGTTCCTGTAACAAGTAATAAAACAACTGTAAGCACCAAGTTTTCTGCCTCATTCTCGACTTCCAAAGAACCTCTGGATAAATATCACCAGATCTAACAAGGGATTGGAGCTTTTTGATGAAGAGAAGAGACTGGATCAGCTGAATTAGTTTTCCTCGGAGAAGAGGTGAAGGATGTGGAACATGAGAGAGGGAATGAAAGTTATGAGGGTCATAGACATTTCTTCATGGGGAGGAAGGAAACTGTTTTTCATAGCACTGGTATCTAAAATTTAAGGGCCAATGTTTGGGCTAAGATGTTGGAGGTTTGGAGAGGTTCTAAGGAATATTTTGGCCCTGAGAGTGGTTGGATTTTGGAGTGTACTGCCTGAGCAGTGGTGGAGGTGGATACTTCCACAACATTTCAGTATCTGACAAGTTCTGGAATTGCCAAGGCTGAGAGGGTGATGGACAAAATGCTAGATGAGTACAGATTGGAACTTAACAGTTGGTATGGGCATTGAGGGCTTTTCTTCTGTGCTGTATAACCTTATACATCTGTGGCATTGCTGGATGGGCAATACTCATGGAACACCACACTATCCATCGTGTTAGGGAGGCAGTAATGAAGGAGCATTGGCAGTGGGCAATGCTGAGGAAGAGCTTGTGATCTGAACAACAGCACTCAGGGTGTCGAGCAATAGTTCTTACCTGAATTATTGTGGAGCTTTCATTAGTTCTTCCACCTATTTCCCCCGCTGCTGATCAAGACCATTTCATACAAATGCTCTGACACAGGCCTTTCTGCTTTTTCTGCTGGACTAGGGTTGAGGGCAACATTAGTCAGACATGGAGCAATGAGAGAGGCTGAGGTTGGGGAGGGGAGGAATGAATGCTGGTCCCCAGGAATGGATGACATTTTGGTGACTGCACCACACATTATGTGAAATTCCACCCTGGGTGAGTCTAGTAGTGACCACTGTCAGTGAGAGTCTCCGATCAGTCCTGCTCTCCCCTCTCCCACCCCCATGGCCTTGCACATTTTCCCCATTATTCTGGTACTGTTAATTGGAAAGTTCCTGTTGCACCAGGTCTCACTGCCCTTTAATGCTATCCATCCCAGATCACAACAATCTGTCCTGTCCCCTCCCCTTTCCATCCAGACCTCTTACTGATCAACTCCAGTCAAAGACTCCCCAGTTTCTAATACTCCTCCCTCCAGAAACACCTCCTCCTGATTGACTCTGTGGTGGTAGAACTAGAGACTTTAGGGACGGTTAAGAGACCCTTAGCTAGGAAGATGGATGATAGAAACATGATGAGCTTTGTGAAATGGAAAGTTTATAACATTGTGGGCTGAGGACCGGTATGGTGCTGCAATGCTCTATGTCCTGTGTAACCTCTCATGATGTTTAATGCCTTCATTCAATCTCCCATTGACCTGTTCTGGGAAGCGCAGCCTCTCTAGCCTCTCCACAGGAGAACTGCACATCTCCGGGTGTCGTCTGGAAAATATCCCCGCTCCCAGACCTCCTCCAGAGATGGGTATCACTTCCTGAAGTGTGATGGGTCAGAGTTTATAAAAGGGGAAAAAGCAGGCAGATTCAAGAATTCTGGTGTTGGTGAATCTCTGAGTGAGGGAGTGCAGGGTGTGAGACACAAACTCTAATGTGTTTGTTGAAAATCTCTCAGCATTGATTGACATTGAAACAGGAGCTCCACAGTCCCCACTTCACACTCCATGTGCAGCAACGCACCGCTTTTTTTCGGGACACCTTGGACTAGTGATACTAGAATCTTGGGCAGCACATAAAAACGTTGGACAGGGGTAACGAGCTGGCAGAGGATAGGGGGATCAAGGTGGGAGGGCTGAAAGGCAGATGGGCAAGTGTTGGAATCAGGAGCATAGGTGGGGCTTGACAAAAGGCTGATGATAATAGACTCTGATTTGAGAGGAAGGTGACGGTGATGGGCAGGTGGATAGGATGGAAATGGGGCCACATGGACCAGGAAGAAAGAGGAAAGGGACAGCGAGGGGGAGCATTTACCAGAGGTTGGGGAATTCAGTGCCCATGGCACTAAGTTGGAGAATATCAACATGAAATACAAGCTGCTGTTCCCCTAATTTGCCTTTACCTGAACCTGGCAGCAGAAAAGGCCCAGGACAGATATGTCAGTGGGGGAATGGGAAGGAGAATGAAGATGTCTGACCACTGAGAATTCCAGGCAGCGAAAGGTGCTTTGTGAAGTTTCATCATATCTGCAGCCATCCTCACTGAATTAGAGGAGGCCAGACCAAGAGCAATGGATACAAAGACTAACACCGGGGGACTGTGAAAGGCGGCCTCACTGAGAAGGGCTGTTTGGTACCCCAGATGGTGGTGAGGCAGGGGGTGTAACGGCAGGTGTCACACACCCTGGGGTAACAGGGGAGTGTGTCTAGAGAGGGATGATCAGACCAGGGAGTTACAGAGAGAGTGATCCCTGTAGAAAGCAGAGAGGGGAGAAGAGGGAAGGAGAAGATGTAGGTGATGATTGGATCCCATTGTATCTGACAGAAGTTACAAAGAATGTTGGACGTGTAGACTGGTTGGTGTAGTAGGTGAGGACCTGCCAAACAGTATCACTGTTCTGTATGGGCGGGTGGGGGGGTGGTGGAATTGGGTGGCAGCAGAAGTGGAGAAACAGACAAGATGCTGATAAAAGCTGCGTCAATAATAAAGATGGGGTGGGGGGAGAACCCTGCCATCTCTGGCTTAGGCCAGAGTTCATAGCCAGTTTAACTGCAAAAGAAGGTCATTGCCCTAGAGACTGATGAATCTGTGGAACTTTCTGCCCTGGAAATCAGTAGAGAGTATGTCATTTAACATATTGAAGACACAGTTAAATCATTGTTTGCATATTAGGGGAATTGAGTATCATGGGGAAAAGGCAGGTTGGTGGAATTAGACTATGGTTAGATCAGCCATGGTCATATTGAAAGGTAGATCAGGTTTGACAGGTCTGATGGCCTTCTATGGGGCTCCTATTCCTAATGTTCTTATGTCACCTCAGTTTTGTTGATGTTGGTGAGAGTCTGGTGTCTGACATTAGAGATTGTATTTAATAAGGACATTGAGTCTTTAAGACAAAGGCAGATGACCAACACTCTGTAATGAGGGAGGAGGGCTCCCAGGGAGGGAGGCTGGAGAATCCAGAAGGGAATTCCAGGCTCCAGACTGCTGAAGGCAGGCATTAGGGCTGAAGGCAGGTATTGGGTATTAATGTTGGAGTGAAGAGAGGGTCGATGTCCTGAAGAGGGCTGGACTACTAGATGATGAGACAGGTTCAGGAATGGTGCAGTGTGCAGGCTCTTGCAGACATCACGACAGTCTAGGAGAGGAGGGAGTTACAGTGATAGCAGAACTTCTAACCGCTGCAGACTGTTACAGAGATGGGAACAGAGAAGAAGCTAAAGCAGTTTATGGAGATGGGAGAGTGTAAGAGCCAGAGACGTTTACAGAGGTAGGGACTACCACTGTGGGATCTGGCCAAGATCATCGAGACAGGAAGGACTATGCACGCTGGTGCAGGTTATTGAGAGGGAAGGCTAGGAACTGAATTATGATATAGAGTCAGGGAGGAAGGGGTCACAGAGAAGGAGGGGTATAGGAAAGAGGAGGGCCACAGAGATAGTCAAGAAATGGGGCAGAGGAGTAAAGAGCAGAGGGTATTACAGAGACAGGGAGGGAGTAGGACAGATATAGGTCACCAAGACTGGGAGAGGGTAGGGGAGGGAGTGGGGGTCACAGAGACAGGGAGGAGAGGATTACAAAGCCAGGGAGAGTGTAGTCCGGAGGGGTTAACACAGACAGAAGGAGGGTGTGTATGGCCAGAGGTGTGTGATGGAGCAGGGTGTAGGGCCAGAGGAGAGTGTGGGGGGATTGTAGAGCAAGAAGGGTGTGTGGGTGGTCTGTGGGGCATGGAGTGTGTGTGGGTGGGAGTGTAGGGACAGATGTGTAGGGCCAGAAGTGAGTGTGTGGGGATGGTAAGGACCAGAGGGAAGTATGTGGGGAAAGTGTAGGGCCACTGGGGAGGGTATCGGGTGTGTAGGAACAGAGAGGAGTGTGTGAGGAGGGTGTAGGGCCAGAGGGGAGTGTGTGCAGAGGTGTAGGGCTATACGGGTGTATGGAGGAGGGGAAGGTGTAGGGTCAGAGGGGAGTGTGTGGGGGGTGTTGGGCAGAGGGAAGTGTGTGGGGGGTTTAGGGCAGGAAGAGAGTGTGTGGGGGCTTTAATACCAGAGGGGAGTGTGTGGCGGGTGTAGGACTGGAGGGGAGTGTATGGGGTTTTTTGGGCAGAGGGGAGTATGAGGGGGGTGTAGGACCAGAGGGGAGTGTCTGAGGGGTGTAGGACCAGAGGGGAGTGTGTAGGAGGGTGTACAACCAGAGGGGAGTGTGGGGGGGGTGGGGGTGTAGGACCGGAGGGGAGTGTTTGCGTGGTGTAGGACCAGAGGGGAGTGTATGGGGGGTGGCGTAGGGCAGAGGGGAGTGTGTGAGGGGTGTAGGAGCAGAAGGGAGTGTGTGGGGGGTGTAGGAGCAGAAGGGAGTGTGTGGGGGGTGTAGGAACAGAGGGGAGTGTGTGGGGATGTAGGGCAGAGGGGAGTGCGTGGGAGGGTGTAGGAGCAGAAGGGAGTGTGTGGGGGTGTAGGACCAGAGGAGACTGTGTAGGGTGTGTAGGGCCAGAGGGGAGTGTGTGGGGGTGTAGGGCTGAGTGGAGTGTGTGGGGAGTATAGGGCGGAGGAGAGTGTGTGGGCGTGTGTAGGGCCAGAGGGGAGTGTAGCGCTGGAGGAGAGTGTGTGGGGGGTGTAGGGCAGAGGGGAGTGTGTGGGGAGTATAGGACAGAGGGGAGTGTGTGGGGTGTGTAGGGCAGAGGGGAGTGTATGGGCGTGTGTAGGGCCAGAGGGGAGTGTAGCACTGGAGGAGAGTGTGTGGGGGGTGTAGGGCAGAGGGGAGTGTGTGGGGTGTGTAGGACCAGAGGGGAGTGTGTGGGGAGTATAGGGCAGAGGGGAGTGTGTGGGGTGTGTAGGGCAGAGTGGACTGTGTGGGCATGTGTAGGACCAGAGGGGAGTGTATGGGGGGTGTAGGAACAGAGGGGAGTGTGTGGGGAGTATAGGGCAGAGGGGAGTGTGTGGGGAGTATAGGACAGAGGGGAGTGTGTGGGGTGTGTAGGGCAGAGGGGAGTGTATGGGCGTGTGTAGGGCCAGAGGGGAGTGTAGCACTGGAGGAGAGTGTGTGGGGGGTGTAGGGCAGAGGGGAGTGTGTGGGGTGTGTAGGACCAGAGGGGAGTGTGTGGGGAGTATAGGGCAGAGGGGAGTGTATGGGGTGTGTAGGGCAGAGTGGAGTGTGTGGGCATGTGTAGGACCAGAGGGGAGTGTATGGGGGGTGTAGGAACAGAGGGGAGTGTGTGGGGAGTATAGGGCAGAGGGGAGTGTGTGGGCGTGTGTAGGGCCAGAGGGGAGTGTGTGGGAGGGTGTAGGGCAGAGGGGAGTGTGTGGGAGGGTGTAGGGAACAGGGGAGTGTGTGGGGGTGTAGGGCAGAGGGGAGTGTGTGGGGGGTGTAGGGCAGAAGGGAGTGTGTGGGGGTGTAGGGCAGAGGGGAGTGTGTGGGGGGTGTAGGGCAGAGGGGAGTGTGTGGGGTGTGTAGGACCAGAGGGGAGTGTGTGGGGAGTATAGGGCAGAGGGGAGTGTGTGGGCGTGTGTAGGGCCAGAGGGGAGTGTAGCACCGGAGGAGAGTGTGTGGGGGGGTGTAGAAACAGAGGGGTATGTGGGCCCAGAGGGTGTCACAGAGTTGGGGAGGGATATAAGGGCTGGAGGAATTCACAGAGGTGGGGAGGGTATAGGGAGGTGGGGCATCTAAGAGGTGATGACACATTTGGGGGAAATGTCGGAAATGGAGGAGGTTACAAAAGTGGAAATCAGATTAGCTTCTGAAGGAAATTCTGAAGGGGATCAGCAATCACTCCCAATGGAGGCTACTGGGGTGACAACACTCAGCAGCTGGATTGATGGCGTTTGGATCTGGGTTGGTGGTAATTCTTCATGAAAAGACTGAGTTCGTGTGACTGCTCTGCTCGTATGCTGATGAAAAGATGTTTTTGAAATTCTGAGATTTATGTGATACTTCAGCTGTAATTTGTATCGGTCTCCAGTTTTCCAGTGTTCTCCTTCTTGTGGCTGATTGGTGGGAGGGTGATCTGTTAATTTTTTGTGTGTAAGGTGGGTGGGGGGTTTTATATTACTGTTGCTGTTTTCTCTGTGAGTTGGGATCAGGGATTGTAATTGTCGCTGTTTCTTTTTTGCAGGGGAGGGTGAGGGATTTGATACTTCTGTTGTTTTTTTTTCTGTGGAGAATGTGTGAGATATTTTTTACTTTCTTTTTGTACTGGGAGCAGAGTTGGTATCTTTCCTTTCAACAACACTCATGGTATTTCATGGCTATCTGGGGAAGACAAATATGAGAGTTGTATTGTACATGCATACATCAACAATAAAATGAACCTTTGAACCTTTGGGTCAGTGGGAGGTTTCTGAATACTCACTTTCCGGTACTCCTGCGGTTCTTAAGGAAACAAATCAGAGCCACTGAGGTGAAAAGAAACAAAGCCCCTTTCAAAGCCATTGAAATGGCTGATGGCTTGGATAGCTGAGCTGAGGAACAAAAGAACAACAAAGACTTCTTTTGGTATCTGTCGAACAGAACAACCAAGAGCACCAGGACTCCTCTGTGTTCAGGACTGATGGGTGTTGGCACTTCAAATCTTGTGGTAACCTGCATGGGTTTGGATTCTCTTCAGCCAGCCCAATGCACTCCAACTCATCCCACACATGATGAGGGTGGTTGCAAGAAGATTGACAGAGGCAGTTTTGAGTCACGGTGCTGAGGTAGTAAGAACGGACTATCATGCTGAGGGTTAGGGATAGTGAGGGAGGAGCACCCTAAGGCCATGTTTCTTTAAAATTCTGCACACCAACTCATTCGATGCTTCATTTGGCAGTAAAGATAATCTATTGATTTATTGAGAGATACATTGTGGAACAGGCCTTCTGGCCCTTTTAGCTGCCCCACCCAGCAACCCCTAATTAACCCGAGTCTAATCACGAGGTAATTTACAATAACTAATTAACCTACCAACAGGAACATCTTTGGACAGTGAGAGGACACCGGAGCACCCGGAGGAAACCCTCGCAGCTATGGGGAGTACGGAGAAACGCCTTACGGACAGTGGACGGTAGGTGGTACTTCCAAGCTTTGTGCTAGCCATGGCACTACCGTTCAACCCAATAAACATCATTGTCTCTCTTTATTATGGAGGCAGCTTAAAGAAATGATTGGCACCCCTGGGGTGTCATGTGCTAGCAAACTATTTTCCTGTGGCACCTTAACACTTGTGCCGAATGTTCACCAACCCTGGACCAGGGTAAGGGTTGGGGCTGAGGTTAGAGTAAGGGCAAAAGCTATAAGGGTAGGTGCTATGTTTAGAGTTTATGTTATTGTTAGGCTAAAGGCTTTAACAAACTGTTTATACTTACACTGAACCTTAAAGCGTTTGGGTTCAGAATCCTGATCTCCAATCACATTCCCAGCTCTGCAATAATAGGCACAGGACTCATCCTCAGCTGAGACCTGGATCTGAAGCTCATGTGTGAACCCTTCGAGTCTCATCTCCTTCCCAGAACACACCTTCTTCCACTGGTAGGTGTCTGCAGGTGGATTCCCGACACTCTCACATCGTAACGTAACCTGTGATCCCTCGACCACAGAGTCATTGGACAGGATTTTCACATCCTTGGGTTTATCTGTGGATTGTTTAGGAGAAAAACTCCCTCCGGTTATTCCAAATGTTTACAGGAACTGAAAATCTTGGCTAAATATTCACCAAACTAGCGATCGCCAATGGGGAAGAACTTCCTGTTACAAAATGTCAGAAAGGCATTGTTAAAGAGGAAGCACAAAGAAAATTTGAACATTGGTCACATCAGGTACAAGAATCCCTTCACAACTGGAGAGGTACAGGAGAGACTGAATGTGGGAGAGAATTGAAGAGAGTCGGGCAGGGAGAGAGTCAGAGAAGTAAGAAAGGGGGTGAGAGTGGGTGAGAGGGAGAGGAAGAGAGAGGGGAGAGAGAGAGGAGAAGGGGAGGGGGAGAGAGGGTAGGAGAGAGGGAGGGAGAGAGGGGGAGATGGGGACGGGGAGAAAGAGGGAGGAGAGGGGTGAAAGGGTGGGAGGGGGAGTGAGTAAGAGAGAGTGAGAGAGTGAATGAGAGAAAGGATGAGAAAGGGCAGGGGAGAGGAGATGGGGAAAGGGTGGAGGGGAGAGAGGAGGAGAGAGAGAGGAGAGATGGGAGAGAGGATAAGAGAGTGGGAGGGGGAGAGAGAGAGTGAGAGGGAGCATGAGAGAGAGGGGTGAGAGAGGGGGTGAGAGGATGAGAGAGAGGATATGAAGGAGTGGGAGAGGGGATGAGGGGCATTGACAGAGGGGTGAGGGGGGAGGGTGAGGGAGTAAGAGGGGGAGGGGGTGAGAGAGAGGATGTGGGAGAGGATGAGAATGAGAGGATGAGGGGGAGGAGAGGGGAGGGAAGAGGGGAGGGGAGGGGAAGGGGGAGAGATGGGAGAAGGAAGGGGTGGAGAGCAAGTCAGAGAGGGAGAGAGACGGGAGGAGAAGGGGAGAGAGGGGAGGGGGCGAGAGGGGGAGAGGGAGAGAGTGGGAGTGATAGGGAGAGAGAAGGTCATTGAGGACGAAGGAGGGAAATTGGAACTCAGGGACGGTTAGACGTAAGCACGACTGCCAGCGAAAGAGCGAAGGGACAGAAGTGTAGGAACTGGAGTGGATCACAGAGATGGGGAGAGGTGTAGTGCCCGAAGGGGTTAAAGAGATGGGGAGGCGTGAAGGGCCGGAGGGGATGCATAGACGGGCACGGTTTTAGGGGCCGGATGACGATTCTCACATTGGCGGGAATGTCTGCAGAAAGGAACACCCTTCAGTTAAATCAGACTCCTGTATCCCACAGCAACGGACTAAGATTGGGAAACATTCGGGCAGAATATCAACTGGGTAAAAGTAACAGACAGCAGAAACTATGAAAAACAATCCCATGGTCAGACACAGAGAGAAGCTCCTTTCACCCTGGCCCGATCTCACATTCCCAGGGTCAGACACAGAATGAAGGTCCCTCTCCACCATCCCATCATACATATCCAGGTTAGAAAGAGGGTGAAGTGCCCTGCTCACAGTCACATCACACACAGAGTGAAGATCCCTCCTAACCATCCGGTTACACACTCCAGGAGTCAGACACAAAATGAAGACCTCTCCACATCATCCGGTACCCTCAGATATGGCACAGAGTAAAACTTCCTCCCCAATGTACCATCACACATTTCCAAGGATAGATACAGAGTACATCTCTTTCCACACCGTCCCATCACACACACACCCCGGGTCAGACACAGAATGAATTTCCCTCTACACCGTCCCATCACACACCCTTGAGGTTAGACTCAGAGGGAAATGCCATCCACTCCATCGCAACACACACCCGCGGTAAGACACAGAGTGAAGCTCCTTCCACACCGACCCAACACACTTTCAGGGTAAGACAAAGAGTGAAACTCCCTCCATACCGACCTAACATACACTCTTGGGACCAGACACAGAGTGTAGTTCAGCCCTGGTGGGTGCTCTGCAGACATTTAGCTTGGACAACACTTTTTAGCCCACATTCGGCTCCTATACTCTGCTGTAGAGTGCCTTGTTAAGGTCAATGGATCATAGACAGCCCCCATTCCCTTCAGAAAAGGAGTACGTCAGGGGTGCCCCATGTCCGGTCAGTTGTATGCCATCTGTGTAGAGCCATTCCTGTACCTTCTTCGGCGAAGGCTGATGAGTCTGGTTCTGTGTGGACCGGACATGGAGGTCGTCTTCTCGGCCTATGTCAACAATGTACTCCTGATGGTGACAGGTCCCAGCAATCTGCGGAGGATGCTTGGGTCCCAGGAAGTTTTCCTGGCAGCGTCCTCCATTAGGATCAACTCAGCAAAATATTCCGGACCCTTAGTAGGTCAGTGGCAGGTGGACTCCCTGCTGGAGGAGATCAGAGGTTTTGATGGAGCACCAGGCATCTTACCTGGGAGGCTACCTAAGTCCTTCTGGGGAGAGCTGGCTGGCAAACCAGCAGGACCTGGAGACGAAAGTCATGGCCCGACCAGGACACTGGTCAAGCATTCTCAGGGTGCTTTCCTATTGAGGCAGGGTAGTGGTCATGAATCAGCTGGTGACCTCCATGTTGTGGTACCTTGGCCCCACCTGCCCCCTTTGTCGTGAGAATGCAGAGGAAGTTAGTGAACTTCTTCTGGGGTAACAGGAAACACTGGGTCTATGTAACATTCTTGAGTCTCCCAGTGGGAGAGGGCAGAGAGTTGCTGGTGTGTGTACGTATGTGACTGGTGGCTCTCCGCCTCAGCACCCTGCAGAGATTCCCGTATGCCGAGCACCCTCCCAGGTGGCACGTGTTGGTAACATAATTTCTCTGGAGGGGCTGCTGTCTTCACAAAGAGATGTGGCTACCACCCGGGGGCGTCAACCGTGCTGCTTTGCGGAGTCTGCCCGGCTTCTATCAGGACTTACTGAGAGTCTGGAACATGGTTGTGTCAGGTCGGGAATCCCCCCCTCTGGCAGAGGGCGGAGTTCCGGCCGACCCCTGCCCTACCTCAACGGATATCGGTGCTGCTCAGGTGTGTGGAACGACTCAAGCTGGACTCACCTCTGCACCGCCGGAACTGCTTGTTGGACCCAGGCCCTGCAAACTTATCTGAGAGCTGAGCCACCCATCTAGAGTTGTCTCTGATACCCACAATCTCATTCAGGGATGCAAGTAAGAAGTACCTGGATGGGCTGCTGCTTCAAACCCTCTACTTCCTAGCCCTTGTCCACTGTCCTAACATGTCATGATGGGTTGTCTTTCCACCTGGAGGTGATGGGTGTTCCCAATGGAAGTCACTTTACGAGGGAGTTCTTCCCATGCACCTTGGAGAACTGGGGTGCAGGCCCTGTATTCAGTTACTTAGATTGTACACACCTCCCAGCCACACGTCACTTCTGTGGGCTGGAGGGGACTGTAAACCACATGCACATCATATACTCTCAAGGTCTATCACAGAATGAATCTCCTTCAACACCATCCCAACACATACTCTCAGGGCCTGTCACAGAAAGATGAATCTCCCTCTGCAGTCTCATTACACACTCCCAAGGTTAGACCCAGAGGGTAACTCCATCCACACCATCTCAACACATACTCTCGGGGTCTGACACAGTGAATCTCCTTCTACATCGTCCCATCACACACTCTTGGGATCAGACATAGAATAAGTCTCACCCCTCACCCTCGCAACATACTCACCCGGGCTCAGACACAGAATGACGCTCTCTCCACACCATGCAAATGCTCGATCCCACAGTGAGACACTGTTCCATCACACACTTCTGGAGTCAGACATAGAGTGAATCTCCCTCTACCCTGTCTCATCACATAATCCTGAGATTAGACACAGAGGGAAGCTCCGTTCACACCTTCTCATCACACACTTCTGGGGTAAGACACAGAGTGAAGCTCCCTCCATACTGTCCCATCAGGCACACATGTGGGGCCAGACACAGAGTAAATCTCTCTCCAAACTGTCCCAACAGAACCCCTGGGGCAGACACAGAGTGAAGCTTCTTTCATACAGTCCCATCACACACTTACAGGGTAAGACACAAAGCAAAAAGTCCACCATGCTGACCCATCACACTTCTGGGGATCAGACACTGAGTAAAACACCCTCCACAGTGTCCTAACACACACGCCTGGGGTCAGACACAAAGTTGAAGCTCCCAACACACTGTCCAATCAGGCACACCCAGGGTCAAACTCAGAGAGAATCTCACTCCACACTGTCCCATCACACACACGTAGTGTCAGACGCAGACTGAATCTCACCCTATGGCTCCCCTTCACACACTCTGAAGGTTAGACACAGAGTGAATCTCCTTCCACATCGTCCCAACACATACTTCCCGTGTTAGACACAGAGAAACAGCCCCTCCACGCCATTCCATCATGCACACCTGGTGTCAAACAGAGTGAATCTCCCTCCACATCGTTCCATAATGCACTGCAGAGTCAGACACAAAATGAAGCTTCCTTCACTTCATCCCATCACACACTCCCAGGGTCTAAAACAGAGTGAATCTCTTTCTAAACCATCTCATCACACACTCCCGAGGTTAGACACATAGTGCAGCTGTTCTGATTGAGCTGGGAGAAATCGAGGAAAAACTGCTGCATAAAGTTCGTGAGATACGTTGGAGGGAATTCGGCAGGTCTCTTGGACATCTAAGTGACTGGCTGTTTTAGTATGGAGCTTCTTTTAGAGATTATTTACCAGTTTGGACTGGTTTTGTTGCGGTTGCTAACTGCTTAGCTACCAGATGTGGCCGCTGGCAACTCGCTAGGAAGCCGCTTCGCTCCGAAAATAGGAAGACAAACGCTGTTATTCCCCGACTAACATCGCGACCTCTATCCTCCTTTGTCATCGTGATTCTCGTTCGGTGTAGGAGCTGGAGCAACTTTGAGACGTCTCGGTGTCTCACGGCCTGTGAGTTCTTCAGGACCGATGGAACCTTTCCTGGCGTTGGAATTTCTGGTGCTGAGCCAGGAAGCTACTCTCAAGTGCAAACTTTTCCGTCCAGTTACTCTACTTGCTCCAGGACGTTATAACCGGCATCGCCGTATTTTTCTTAATTCGGACATGGTGCCAGCATGCAGGACCGGTCTCCAGAGAGTCGCAGGCCTTCGGGGAGTTATGCAAAGGCGACTGCCTCTCCAGCTTCGGACTGTGCCCTGTTTCAGTCGGTGGAAGATGAACGCGGGGCGCAATGTATTTTGCGTCCTGGAATAACTCTGGAACAATGTGCAGAGGCCATGGAGGCCTTGGTTGGGGAAGACAGTATTTTGGCCTCCGAGAAAGAATTCAGGAAGGCAGTGTTTTATCTGGAGAATGATGAGTTAGTACACCGGGCTGTCAGTAGGGGGGAGAGGGTCACTGTGGAAGACATCTTTTTTCAAATGGAGCTGGTGACAGCTCCCACTCAACGAATCGCCCTCGGTCACATCAAGACTTTCACCCCCAATGAGGATCTGCTTTCCAACCTAGCCCTCTCGAAATAAGTAAGGTTAGAGATAACTACCATAAGACAGAAATTTAAGAGATGCACCCTCCACAACGAAATCTCTTTCCGGCGCCAGGTGTAAATTCAGCTCACACAGGAGGACGACGTTGAGGGCCGGTTTACTGTCCGGCACGAGGGGGTAGACCATCAGGTGGTTGGAGTTCTGAGCACCCACGGTGTCAAGCGCGCAGGGAGGTGGAGCACTTTCGGAAGGACTGTCCCAACACCCGAAACCCTAGGGAGTCCACTTCGGGCACCAGTGCCCCAGCTGCTTCTGCCCCTGTTCTTATTCCTGCTCTTGCCCCTGCCCCTACCCTTGTCCTTATTCCTGCGCTTGTTTCAGCCCCTGTGGTTCGGGTGGGAGATCTTGAGGCTATGTGCAGGAAGGTTCCCGGGGGAGACGGGGTGGAGCCTGTGCGGGGCAAGAAAGCAAAGAAGAAATACAAACACCCTAAGAAGTCGGCCCCCGAGAACACAGAGCTCACGCCCACTTGCCCTGAAGTGGAGCGTGAGGCCCGGGGAAGTGTGAGGGTGGACGGGACGATGGAAACGGAGAGTGACGCTGCATCGGTGAAGCCTGCAGCTGTGTGCTCCTCTGGCTTGAAGAGGAGAACGGGATCTTCCCCCAAGAGGGCAGGGAATAGAAATGCGGGGGGAATCCCAGGAAGGAGTGGGAATCCGGGTGGATCCCCAATGTGGCCTCCAGTCTTGTGGTAGGTGGAGTGTTTGTGCAGAAAGGTGGTGTTAGCCCTGTTTACGCAACTGAGACAGCCCTAGAGCCCTCCACCCAGGACTTAGTAGTTAGCGCCTCCCTGGAGGCAAGGGTCTAAAATAATGTCAGCGGAGCGGAGCCCAGCCTCTCCCACTCTCAGCATCAGACTGCCGGTGGACCCCTAGAACCGGAGTTGCTGGGGTCCACCTCGTACCTGTCACCTGGGGAGGGTGATGTACTCTGCATGCCGACCCCATCAACTACTGGCTCGTAGGTTATTCCTGGGGTTGTCCTTCTATTGTCGCAACCATGGATAAGGGTGATATGACGGTGGAGCAGGCAGGTATGAGTGAGGTACCCACTGCGCAGTGTGGGTTACAAGCGCAGTCATCAATTGGTACACATGGGGAGGAAGATGAAGGATCTATTTGTAGTGAGGGGTTGGAGAGAGACTCCTTTGATAGTGTGAGGGGATCCTGGAGTGCCCCTATTAACTGTTTGGAGGGAGACATTTATTATTGATGGTTTGTTTGGAAAGGAGAGAGAGACAGAGTTATTTACCACCGATATGTTGCTTTGGAAAAGAGAGAGAGAGAGACGAAGATTGACAGTGGACTGTCACTTTAAGGCATTAGAAGTAACTTTGGATTTCTACTGAGTTTGGAGTTGGAGACAGCACCGAGCAGCTCGAAAGTTGCTATGGTGACCAAAGGCTGGTTGTTGATGTTACTTTCAAGGACAGGTTGCCTGCTTGCATTCCTTTGCAGACAAAGGAGGGAGGGACTCTTTGAGTGACAGGTGATGCTCAGCCTGGTGAAATAAATAGGAGGTCAGATGATACAGACCTCAGACACATGATCTGGACACTGAATGAGCATTGTTGTGCCTGCAGAGAAAGTGGGTTTTGGAGGATCGATCAGGCCGATCGATCCAAATTGCTATTCCATCAGTGAAGAAGGGGTTGACTGGTGGGTAGTTGTCTATGTGTCCACTCTCGCCTGGGTGATAGCTCCACTACAGAAGACCGGTCCCCCTGGTTAAAGTCACAGTCGGTGACTTGTAAAGGATTTCGGAGGACGACGAGAAGATCGACGGCTTCAGCTCATCTGAAGACTCAACTCTCTCTCTCGCTCTGTCTCTCCATCACTACTCAACTAAATACCACGAACTGAACCGAATTGAACTTTACTCAACATCGTAAGACTGTATCTTTTTACCCCTAGACTTAAAGAAGCTTGGTTTTTCACACATATATATTCCACACTTACTTTTATATATAATCATTGCTAACCTGTGTGATTTATCTACATTTATATTACTGTATTGCGTAGTTACTAATAAATATTATTAGTTTATAGCAATACGAGACTCCAAAGTGTTTTCCATCTCTGCTGGTTTCTTTATCCCCGTCACGGGGTATGTAACAATAGCGAGACAATGGACATCCTCACACCTCCTGAGAAATCCCCTTTGATACCTGTGAAGGAGATCAGAGAGTTCATTCTCACCTCTGAGGGTGCAAAGCATCGGCCAAACCTAGCCTCCCTTCGCTGGTCTAGCATGCCGAGACTGGTTAAGCCCTTGCGCATCATCCTCAGACCGCAGGGGAAGGGGAAGAGGAATGCTGTGCCTGGGAACGACAGATGACGGCTGAAATCCTTCCTGCATGACCTGGTGAGGGATATCAGAGTGGTAAGCAGCTTTACTCCTTCGGGAGACGGTGGGTTACAGGGTGGAGTTGGCACTACTTGGGCCCGGAAAGCAAAGAGTATTCTTGCTTTTTTGGAGATATGTCCTTGAGGACGCCTCTACTCTCACCAGCAAAGATATTGGTGCTGCGGCATGAAGCTCACTGCAGCTAGTCTAAATGTAAATGGTAGCAGGGGTTCTCTTCGCAGCTTTAACAATCTTTCAGTCTTCAGGGATGGGAGATATGCGTTGCGCTTTCCTGCAGGAAACCCATACTGTCCCGGGGGACGAGTCCGCTCGGCTCCTGGACTGGCAGGGAGAGGTCTATACGAGCCACCTCAGCAACAGCTCTAGTAGGGTGGCGATCCTGCTGGCCCCAACTTTCCAGCTAGAAATTGAAAGAGTCCAAGATGTCGTGCCCGGCTGTCTGCTCAACCTGGCAGTGCGCCTGGGTGGTGTACCCCTGCATTTTATCAATATGTATGATCCGAGGCACGGGCTGGTGCAGACGTGCCTATTTTATCAGCTGCCCACCTTGCTGAGTTCCATTTATTCTGGAGACTGCGTCATCCTTGGGGGAGACTTAAACTCGAGGTGGAGGACCGCTCTGGCCTCCAGTGCAACCCAGCATCGACAAAGACGTTAAAGGAGTTAGTCGGCTCCTTCGACTTCGTGGGCACCTGACGGAATATTCACCTCAATTCTAGCACCTTCTCGAGAAGGTCTAGAGGGGGAGGTTCCCACATAGACCGCCTGTATGTCTCCCCGGCTTACATCTCCCGCGTGTCGGCATCCTCCATGGGGCCGGTGTTTCACTCGGACCATCGCCTTGTGTGGATGGAATTTACTCCTCCGCACCCTTGGATCAGATCGAGGTATTGGCATTTTAACAACCGGCTGCTGGAGGACAGCCGATTCCGGGATTCCATCTGAGTGATCTGGGACACCTGAAGGGAGAAATAGAGGTGGGGCTGGTGGTGTGATTTATGCTCCCTGCAGCTATAGTAGGAAATGGGCAAAGCCGAATCCGAATTTTATGTCGGAGTACACTAGGGGGTTGACAAAGAGGCGGGACTCTGAGTTTGAGCGGCTTGAGAGAGAGTTGCTTGACCTAAAAGAGTCCCTCTTGGTCCAACCGCTGGAGACCAACAGCTATGACAGGAATACCAGGAGAAGAAGGACGCACTGAGGACTCTGCAGCTCCAGCAGTCCCGAGGTGCGTACGTGAGTTCAGGGATCCAAATTCTGCAGCATTTGGACCGGTGCTCACCCTTTTTCTACTCGTTGGAGAAGAGACGGGGAGTTCAAAAGCAGCTAGTGGATTTACTGGCTGCTGATGGCTCCTCCGTCACGGACCCTGATGATATCAATAAAGAAGTCGGCTCATTCTATCGGTCCTTATTCTCATCAGACCCGTCAAATGCAGAGGCGTGCAATGAGGAAAGATTTGCCTAAGGTCAGCACAAAGGACGTAGTGCGGTTGGACATTCCTCTGACTCAGGAGGAACTGTCTACTGCCCTTTAACACTCCAGAGGGGTAAGCACTCTGGCTTAGATAGACAGTGCAGTGTTTTTTGAGGCTTTCTGGGATATACTGGGGGATGACTAAAGCTTTGCCCTAGGAGAGAGCATAGCCACCAGCTAAAGACCCCTCTTCTGACGAAGAGCTGTCGTGGCCCTACTGCCCAAGAAAGGAAACCTTCGCCTGCTAAGAACTGCCATCCGGTCTGCCCCTTGTGCACAGACTATAGGATCCTCGCCCAGGCAATAGTCAACCATCTTGGCTCGGTGTTGAGACAGGTCATCCATCCTGACATATCTTCCACAGTCTGAGCCGGTCCATTCAGGACGATGTTCATCTCGTCTGGGACTTGATCCACCTGCTCCAGTAAACTGGGTCGCCAGCAGTGTTTCTCTCTCTTGACCAGGCGAAAGTCTTTGACTGGGTAGACCACAGTTTCCTGCTGGGCACTCTGCAGACATTTGAGCTCTGACAACACCTTGTAGCCCGAGTTCGGCACCTGCCACAGATTGCCTTGTTAAAGTCAATGCATCATAGACAGCACCCTTTTCCTCTTGAACAGGAGTACGTCAGGTGTGCCTCATGTCCATCCAGTTGCAGAAGTATTCCTGTGCCTTCTTCGGAGGAGGCAGATGGCTCTGGTTCTACGCGAACCAGACATGGTGGTCGTCCTCTCGGCCAAAGCTGACAATGTTCTTCTGATGGTGACAGATCCCAGTGATCTGTGGAGGATGTGCGAATGCCAGGAAGTTTCTCGGCAGTGTCCTACGCTAGGATCAACTGAGCGAAATGTTCCAGACTCTTAGTGGGTCAGAGGCAGGTGGAGATGAGAGTTTCTGAGTGGAGCACCAGGCATCTCATTTATCTGGGAGACTGCTTGAGTCCTTCTGGGGAGTCCTGGCTGGCGAACTGGCGGGACCTGAAGACGAAAATCATGGCCTGCTGGGGCGCTAGTCAAGCCTTCTCAGACTGCTTTCCTATCGAGGCAGAGTGGTGATCATAAACCAGCTGGTGTCCTCCATATTGTGGTACCGGATGGTTACTTTTGCCCCACCTGTTCTCTGTGTCGCAAGAATGCAGGGGAAGTAAGTGGACTTCTTCTCGGGTAACAGGGAACACTGGGTTTCCACAGCGGTCTTGAATCTCCCAATGGGAGACGCCGGACAGTCACCAGTGTGTGTAATGTCTGCGACTGGTGGCTCTCTGCCTCAGGACTCTGCAGAGATTCCTGTATGCCGAGCACCCTCCCAAGTGGCACGTGTTGGCGACATTCTTTTTCCAGCGGGGCTGCTGTCTTCACGAGGAAGTGCGGCTACCACCCGAGGGTGTCAGCCGTGCTGTTTTGAGGAGACTGCTCGGCTTCTACTGGGACTTACTGAGAGTATGGAACATGGTTGCCTCTGACAAGGAATCCCCTCCACTGGCAGAGGGTGGAGTCCTGGCCGACCCTTAACCCACCTCAACGGATGTCGGTGCGGCTCACGTGTGTGGAATGACTCAGGTTGGGCTAACCTCTGCACCACGGAGCTACTTGTCGGGCTCAAGCCCTCAAAACTTAACCAAGAGCCAAGCCCACACAACTTAAGCCATCTGTCCACGACACCCACAGTTCCATTCAGGGATGCAAGTAGGTGGTACCGGTATGGGCTGCTGCTCCACACCCTGCACTTCCTGGCCTTTGTCCGCCGTCCTGACACGCCATGGCGGGCTGACTTTCCACCTGGAGGTGAGGCTGGTCCCCAATGGAAGTCCCTTTACAAAGGAATTCTTCCCATGCACATTGGGGATCTGGAGTAGAGGCTGCTGCATAGAGTGGTGGACTGCAATAAGTTCTTTAGTTTGTACACAGATCTCTAGCTGCATGTCACTTCTGCGGGCTGGGCGAGACCGTGTACCACACGTACATTGAGTGTGCGGGGCTGCACCCCTTTTTGCGTATCTGCGTGGGCTGCTTCTTGCTTTCTGGTTACATTTTAGCCCCACCTTATTTCTATATGGTCATCCAGTAAGCATGGAGCCATGGAGGAATGAGATGTCCTTGTCAACTTGCTCCTGGGGCTGGCGAAAACAGCCATCCATGAGTCTTGGAAACGGGTGGTGGAGGAATTTGGCCGGGCAGACTGCCTGCAATATTTAAGGGGTATCTTCGTGCCCAGGTAAATATTGAGAGGGAACACGCGCTGTCCCCGACCAAAGAGGCGTTGCGGGACTGTTAGGCTCTGCAGGGGGTTAGCGCCATAATTGACAAGAGATGGAAACATTTTAGTTTAATACCGTTATCTAGTGGTAATCTGGTAATTGTGTTAGTCACTGGTTTGTGTACAAACGTATATTGTAGCACTGAACTTGTAATAAAGTTATTTTATATGAAATAAAGGGGTCAGACACAGAGTGAAATTCCCTCCACACTGTCCCATCACACACTCTCAGAGTCAGACACAGAATGAATCTCTCTCCACAACAGCCCAACACAGGTCCCCGGATCAGGCACAGTGTGAAGCTCATTCCACACCATCCCATCACAATCTCTCGGGTCAGAAAGAAAGTTAAGCACACTGCACACAGTAGCATTACACATTCCATGGGTCAAACACAGACTGAAGTTCCATCCTAACCGTCCCATGATACACTTCAGGGGTCAGACACAGAATGAAGCTTCCTCTTCATACCATCCCACACACCGGGGGTGAGACACAGAGTAAAAGTCCCCCCACATTGTCCCATCACACACTCCCAGTATTAGACAGTGAGTGAAACTCGCTCCCCCGCGTCCCATCACACAGTCTTGAGGATAGACATGGAGTGAAGATCACACCATACTGCCCCATTCCACATTCCTGGGGTCAGAATCAGAGTGAATCTCCCGCGACACTGTCTTATCACACACTCCTGTAGTCTGACACAAGCTGTATCTCCCTCCACACCAACCCAACACAGACCACCAGGGACAGACACACAGTGAAGCTTATTTCACACCATCCCATCACACACTCGTGGGGACAGATACAGAGTGATGCTCCCTCCACAGTGACACATCACACATTCTCAGGGTTAGACACAGAGTGACACTCCCTCCACACTGTCCAATTGCACAATCTCGGGGTCAGTTACAGAACTTTGCCCCATCACACTCCCAGGGTGAGACATAGCGTGTGGCTCCCTCCAAAAGTCCAAATGCACAATCCCGTGAGGAGACACAGATTTTTGCTCTTCCACACCTTCCCAACACAGAGCCCTGGGAACAGACACAGAGTGAAGCTCACTTGGAACAATCCCAGCAACACTGCTCAGGTCAAATTCAGAGTGAAGCTCCCTCCACACTGTCCAATCACACACTGCCGGTGTTAGACACTGGCTGAAGCTCCCTTCACACCATCAAATCATACAATCCCAGGGTCAGATGCAAGAGTGAAGCTCCCTCCTCAACGTCCATCACTCCCGGGGTCAGACAAAAATTGTAGCTCCAGGTGCATGAAAAGAACTCCCTGGTAAAGGGACTTCCACTGGGGACCCCTCTCACCTCCAGTTGGAAAGACAGCCCACCATGGCATGTCTGGACAGTGGACAAGGGCTAGAAAGTCGGGGGTGTGGAGCAGCAACCTGTACAGGTACCTCCTACTTGCATCCATGAATGGGATTGTGAGTGTTGATGAGAGATGACTCAAGTTGTGGGATTCGGCTCTCAGATAAGTTTGCAGAGCGTGGGCCCGACAAGCAGTTATTGGCGGTGCTGAGGTGAGCTCAGCCTGAGGTGTTCCACACACGTGAGCCACACCATTATCCGTTGAGATAGGGCAGGGTCGACCACAACTCCGGTCTCTGCTCCTATACTCTGCTGCAGAGTGTCTGCCTTGTTAAGATCATTGGATCACTGACAGCACCAATTCCCTTCAGAAGAGGAGTACGCCAGGGGTGCCCCATGTCCGGCCAGTTGTATGGGATCTGTGTCGAGCCATTCCCAAGCCTTCTTCGGCGAAGGCTGACGGGTCTGGTTCTGCGTGAACCGGACACGGAAGTCATCCTCTCAGCCTACACCAATGATGTACTCCCCATGGTGACAGGTCCCAGTGACCTGCAGAGGATGCGCGAGTGCCAAGATGTCTTCTCGGTGGCATCCTTCGCAGGATCCACTGGGCAAAATGTTCCGGACTCTTAGTGGGTTAGTGGCAGGTAGACTCCTTGCTGGAGGAGATGAGAGCTTTTGAGTGGAGCACCGGGCTCTCCTCTATCTGGGAGTCTACCTGAATCCCTCTGGGGAGAGCTGGCCCGCAAACTGGCAGGACCTGGAGTCGAATGTCATGGCCCGGCTGGGGTGCTGGTCAGGCCTTCTCAGGGTGTTTTCCTATCGAGGCAGCCGCAGGTCACTTCTGCGGGTTGGAGGAGACTGCGTACTGGGGAGCAGAGGTGTTAATTGACATAATATGTATGGGTGGGGAGGGGGAATGAAAGGATTAGTGGAAAAGGGTAGTTGAGGGTCAGTATGGACAGTGGGCCGAAGGGCCTGTTCCTGCCATGATCTTGCCGGACCCTGGGTGTTGCCTTCTACAGTAGACGCTGCCTCAAGAAGGCAACATCCATCAAAGATCCCCAGCATCCGGGCTGTGCCATCACCTCACAGCTCCCATCAGGATGGAGGTACAGAAACCTGAAGTCCCACACCACCAGGTTCAGGAACAGCGACTTTCCTTCAGCCATTCGGTTCCTGAACCAACCGGCACAACCAGAATCAGTAGCTCAGTATCCATAGGACCACTTTGCACTCCAACTGTTTTTGATCTAGTTACGTTCTTTCTGGTAAAAAAATATCATGTGCAATTTATGTTTTTCTTGTGAATGTTGTAGAGCAGGGGTTAGAGTAGCAGTTAGGGGTTGCTGTGTGTCTGTGACGCTACTGCAAGTAAGTTTTTCATTACCCCTGTACACACCCCAGTGCGTCTGTGTCACAATGGCGGGCATTGGGAGCAAGGGTGGACCCAAATGCAAGACACATCTTGTGAGGTTAGTTAGGTTTAGTTTATTGAACGATACCAGGAGAGCAAGACAGAAGCGGGAATAGCGAACAGGATAAGGGCCCAGGACTACGACTAGGCTGGGACCAAGGGTCTGGGTTAGGACTCGGAATCGGCTCCCAGAACTAGAGGAGGCATGAAGAGGCGAGGGTATGGACTCCGATCCCAAGACTGGGCAAGGACCCAGTACCTGGGTCTTGCCTCGGGCTCAGACCCCAGAACCAGGCATGCCCATGACATGGGCTAGGGAGAGGAGGAACATGGGAACACAGAGCCTCAGTCTTGGGAGAGCAGGTACATGGAACCATGGACACATACACAGAACACAGAGTCGGGACCCCTCCTTGGGTACAGGACATAGGGCCCGGACTCGTACACAGGACAGCGAGCTGGGACCCCTCCTTGGGTACAGGACATAGGGCCGGGACTCATGACCCTCCGCGGAGCAACGACAAGATGGCCTGACCTACCCCATGGAGGTGAGGACAAGACAAGACACGACTCCCCGTGAGGCAACGGCAAGACGGCCTGACTTACCCCACAGAGGCGAGGACAAGACAAAACAAGACACGACTCCCCGTGAGGCAACGGCAAGACGGCCTAATTTACCCCACAGAGGCGAGGGCAGGACAAGACAAGACACGACTCCCCGCGGGGCAATGGCAAGATGGCCTGACTTACCCCACGGAGGCGAGGACAAGACAAGACAAGACCAACACGAATGAACACCAGACAGTACCTATCCAGCTCTGGTGATGGAATGAAACCGAAGTGCGGGCGGGGGCTGCAGACGAGGGCTAGGGGTGAGAGGGGCAGAGAAGTGATTCAGACAAGGGGGTAGGACAGGAATCACAGGCTGCCGGGGCCAGGACTAAACTCAGAACTGGGAAGGCACCAGGGCCAGGACGTGGACGTGGTACTTGGATGCCGCTGGAGCCAGGACGTGGTGCTTGGGACCTCCGGGTAGTGCCGAGCTCTCGACTCGGCCCGGGAACAGTAGACAGCGGCTCTTGATTCTCTCCGGCGGGTTAACTGACGGACCCACCTTGATGAGGAAACTTTGCAGGCTCGCTTCGGCAAGGTAACTGGACAGAGTTGCTCCGGTGAGGAAAGGTGAATTACCGGCACTCACTCTGGCCGAGACTAGGCTTGATCTGGCCAGATGCCATTGGCACGCCGTGACTTTGCAAATGCTCCCGCACCGAACGGCTGAAAGCCGGAGACTATAAACTACTGGTTCAGCCGAGTGTTAATTGCCTCTAATCACCAAAGTCGAGGGACACGGGAAAACAGGGAATGAACGGTCCGGATCGTAACATAAACAAGCTAAATTCAAAGGGATCCCAATCTGGACCATGACAGTCTGGCAATAAACTTGACCTTGATACCCCTTTAAATGTGCAGGCACTTCAATAGATCATACTCCTGTGTGAGAGTTTGAGTGTATGGTTGGCGAGGAGGCTATTGTGTTTCTGGTTCTTCTCCCCCACACACACAGTACCCAGAAACATGTACTTGGTGTAATCCCAAACTCCTTCCCAGGGCAATGAGCGAGTGCTACACTGCAGATGTATACGGGAAAGGGAGGAGGTAGGAATTCCCCAAATTTCCCAAGATCTCATCTTTGGTCATGGTCTCCACAGCAAAGTGTCGAGAACTATGGGTTAGGGGTTAGTGCAGTGGTTGCGGTACAGGGCACCGGCAGTGGTTAGGGCGTGATTTAGGGTGAACGTAGGGAATATGAGTTTTCACTAGTGGCTGGGGTTATGGCAGGGGCAGGGGTCAGGATTACTGAGGGGGTCTGGGGTAGTGCAAGGGTTGTGGATTAGAGCAGCAGATTGGAATTAGTGGTTAGGGCAGGGGTTATGGGTAAGGAAAGTGTTAGGGCTCAGGCAGGAGTTATGAGTTGGGTTAGGAATTAGGGCAAGATGCACGGGTTAGCGGTTAGGGGAATGGCAGAGGTTAAAGGTTAGGGTGGGGGCTGGACCATGAGCCAATGGGCAAGGGTTTTGGTGTTTGGTACTAGTGTAAAATTTAGAGGTTACAGCCAGGCTCGGGTTTGAGGAGGGAGTGACGAAGGGGTTTGGACTCAGGCCAGGCAGCGGTTCAGATGAAGGTGAAGGCTTTATCAAAATGTGAATACTTACACTGGACGTTAAAGCGTTTGGGTTCAGGATCCTGATCTCCAATTACATTCCCAGCTCTGCAATAATAGGCACAGGACTCATCCTCGGCTGAAATACGGATCTGAAGCTCATGTCTGAACCCTTCCAGTCTCATCTCCATCCCAGAACACACCTTCTTCCACTGGTAGGTGTCTGCAGGTGGATTCCCGACACTCTCACATCGTAACGTAACCTGTGATCCCTTGACCACAGAATCACTGGACAGGATTTTCACATCCTTGGGTTTATCTGTGGAGTGTTCAAGAGTTAAAAACCCCTCCAGTTATTCCAAATGTTAAGGGAAACTGCAAATCTCAGGTAAATGTTCACAAAACCAACTATCGCCAGTGAGAATGAGAAATGGGTGGAATTCACTTTCTGTAAGAAAATGTGACAAGGTCATCATGAAAAAGGGAGTACAAAGAAAACAAAACATTGGTCACATCAGGTGGGTGTCCAGGAATCCCTTCGCAAAGGGAGGGGTACAGGAGAGACTGAATGTGGGAGCCAAAGAGGAGGGAAGGGTTGGGGAGGGAGAGCTGTGGAGATGGTCAGAGAGGGAGATAGGTAGAGTGGTGAAGGAGGGAATGTGGAGCTTAGGGACAGGCTTCTGAAAGTATGGCTGCCAAATTGAAGAATGATGAGAGAGGGGTGTAGGGATCAGAAAGGGTTACAGAGATGAAGAGAAGTGTGGGGGTCTGCTGTTGGGTTGAATTATCAATAAATCTCCGGTGAAATGTCAACTATGAAGTGCTGGATTCAGAATTAACTTTGGAAACAGCTTAATCCAGCCTCATGTATTTGTAAAAACACCACCCCCTTCACTCAATTCCTCCATCACTGCCACATATGCTCTAGGATGAGTCTTTTTATTCCAGAACGAAGGAGATCTATTCTTTTTTTAAATAGGATGTCATGGTCCAGTCCGTGAAGTCCGCATTCCGGTTCACGGTCCAGTCCATGGACTCAAGACTCCGGGTCTTCTAGCTGTCCTTTGTTTTGGTTGAGTTAATCATAGGCACCTGATTCGCATCTTGAGGCTTGGAATATAAGTAGCCTTGGAGTTGTGTGTGCGTGTGCGTGTGCGCTGCTGGTTAGGCTTGTCAAGATTTCTTGGGAGCAACCTGTTGGTGTAAGGCAAGAGTGGACACTTGCCATCTTTAGGCTCTGTTGGAGAACCATCACTTCATGGAGCCTTGCTGTTGCTAGTTGGAGCGGTCTTTGTGGTATGGATTTGGCTGTTTCCTGGGCAAGCTGAGTGTCTGCCAGCTACTCTGAGCTAGGTAGGGATATGGCTCTTTCTGTAGCCAGCTGATGTTGCTGGCTGTAACTGTGACTTAGAGCAACCCCAATGCAGAGATGGAACTGTCTGTTGTTCTTTAGTGTTTGTCTCTTGTCCTTGTCTCTGTGGGGTAAGTCAGGCTGTTCTGTCATTGCCCTGCAGGGGGATCTGTCTTGTCTTGTCCTTGCCTCTGTGGGGTAAGTCAGGCTGTTCTGCTGTTGCCCTGTGGGGGGTCCTGTCTTGTCTTTGCTTCTGTTGGGTAAGTCTGGGTGTTCTGTTGTTAACCAATGGATGGACCTGTCCCACCTTGGTGTGGAGATAAATTTGAGTCCTGGCTTGTCTAAGGATAAGTCCTGGCTCTGTCTATGTACTGTTCAGACTCATGTTAGTGTTGTGTTAAAGGAGAGTCCTGGCTTTTTGAAAGAAAATTCCTGGCTCTATGTTGATGTACAGTTCCCAGTCTGTTTCTGAGCTCCAGCCTCTGAGTTAACAGCCTCTGCATTCCAAGACCCCAGGCTCCAGACCCCAGCAGTCATATCATGTCATGTTCTTCTCCTCATCTGTGCGGTAATTATGCCTCATCACACCTCATTAGTGGGACAGAAGCATAGTCACATTGTTTATTCCAGGGACTAGCTGATTGAGCTTATGCCAGCTGGTTTAGCGAGCAGAGTGGCGGACACCCCTGCTGAAATCTGGAGGAAAACACGGAGGATGTGGAGGGGGATCACAAAGGTGAAGAAAGAGGACTGGGTCGAGACAACAGAGACTTAGGAAGAAAAGGAGTTCAGTGGGTAATAAAATGGATGAGTTCACAGTGCTAGCCAAGTGTCAGAGAACATTTCGGGAGTGCAGTGTTATGTGCTTTACTGGAACGGAGCTGCACGAGGACATACCCGATCAAATCTTTTCCATGGACCGTTCAGGCTGACCAGAAGTGCACTGAGAGTGGTAAGTGTAAGGGAGTTGGGTGCTTACTGTTCTGGTTAACAACAGATGGTGCAATCTGGGTCATATTACGATTGAGGAATGTGTTTGTAGACTGGATATTGAACTTTTTACTGTTGGAGCCTGGCCATATTCCACCGAGATACAACACTGGGTGGCACGGGAGGTTGTTCCTGCCTGTGGCCATCGAACTTTGCAGCTCCTCCTGTGGAGGGTCAGACAGCCCAAGCCAATAGGCTGGTCCTGGACTTATTTCTATCTGGCATAGTTTGCATTTTGTTGTTTGATTGTTTGTGGTTTTTGTATTGCTATATTTATGCTCTATTCTTGGTTGGTGTAGCTGTAACTAAACCCAATTTCCCTCGGGGTTAATAAAATATGTATGTCTATCTATCTACCACCCCACCAGCTTCTGTGTCCAGCACATAATTCTCTGTAACTTCTGCCATCTCCAATGGGATCCCACAACATCTTCCCCACCCCCTATTTTCTGCTTAACACAGGGATTGCCCCTTATGTGACTCCCTTGTCTATTCGTCCCTCCTCACTGATTGCCTCCTGGCACTTATCCTAACAAGCAGAACAAGTGCTACCCCTGCCCCTAAACCACCTCCCTCACTACCATTCAGGGCAGCAAAACAGTCACTTCATCTGTGAGTCTGCTGGGATCATTACTATGTCTGGTGCTCCTGTATATCGGTGAGACCCGCCGTAGATTGAGACACAGCTTCACCGAGCACCTACACTCAATCCACCAGAGGATACAGGATCGCCCAGTGGCCACGTATTTTAATTCCACTTCCCATTCCTATTCCAACATGTCAATCCCTGGCCTCTTCTACTGTTGTGTTGAGGTCACACTCAGCTTGGAAGAACAACACCTTGTATTCCTTTTGGGTAGCTTCCAGCCTGATGGCATGAACATTGATTTCTCAAACTTCCAGTAATGCCTCCCCGTCTCCTTCACCTTTTCCCATTCCTTTGTCCCTCTTTCACCTTATCATCTTGCCTGCCCATCATCTCCCTCTGGTGTTCCTCCCTTTTCTTTCTTCCATGGCATTCTGTTCTTTCCTGTCAGACTCTCCCTTCTCCAGCCCTGTATCTCTTTCACCAATCAACTTCCCAGCTCGTTACTTCACCACTCCCCCTCCTGGTCACCTATCACCTTGTATTTCTCCCTCCCCTCCCCAATGTTTCAGCTCTACCTCTCATCTTTTTTTCTCTATTCCTGCTGAAGGGTTTCAGCCTGAACCAGCAAATGTACTTGTTTATTTTTATGTTGTCTTCGACTTCTCTTATCAGACACAGTTGTCTCATCCTCCCTTTAGAATGCTGCTGCTTCTTTGGGATGAACCACTTCTAAATCTTCCAAATTACTTCCAGAAACTCCTCCTATTGCTGCTGTACCATCATTCCTGCTTGGGTCCCTTTCTGATCAACATCATGTCTCTGCAGTTCCCTTTAATCAGCTGCAATATTAATACATCTGAATTTAGCTTCTCCCTCTCAAACTGCAGTATGTGTTCTGTCATTTATGATGACTACGTCTTAAGGGTTCCTTTACATTGAGCTCCCTAATCCAATCTGGTTCATTACATGGCACTCAATCCAAAATTGCCTTGTATCTGGTGGGCAACTTCCAACTTGCACCCTGGCATTATATTTACTGAGTCCATTTCCAACACGTCCCTACCCTTTCCTGATCTGTCTCTATCACTGGAGACAGCATATCCACTGATATCTTTTATGAACCCACTGATTCCCACAGCTAACTGCACTATACCTCTTCCCAGCCTGTCACTTGTTAAAATGTCACCCCCTATTCTTAGTTTCTGTCTTCACCGTATCTGCTCTCAGGATGAGAATTTTCATTCCATAATGAATGAGATGTCTTCCTCCTTTAAAGAAAGGGGCTTTCTTTCCTCCACCATCAATGCTGCTGTCACCTGCATGTCTTCCATTTTGTGCATGGCTGCCTTCACCCCATCCTCCAGGCACCCCACAAGGAGAGGGTTCCTCACCCTATTGCATCACCCCACTAGTTTCCATGTCCAGCACTTGTCCTCTGTAACTTCCACCATCTCCAACAGGATGCCCACCACCAAGCACATGTTCTCCCTCTCAACTTTTTGCTTTCCACAGTGATCACTCTCTCCACCACTCTCTTGTCAATATGTCCCTCCCACAGATCTCCCTCCTGGTACTTACCCTTGCAAATGGAACAAGTGTCATACCTGCTCCCCACAATGCCCTCCTGTCTACGATACTGGGCCCCAAACAGACCTTCCAGGTGAGGTGACATTTCACCTGGAAGTCTGTTGTGGTCATCTTCTGTACCTGGTCAGACCCAACGTAACTTGGGAGATTGCTTCACCGAGCATCTACACTCCATCTGCCAGAAAAAATGGGATCTCCCGGTGGCCACTCATTCCCATTCTACCCCTCATTCCCATTCCAACTTGTCAGTCTATGGACTCCTCTACGGCCACAATGAGGCCATAGTCCGTTTTGAGGAACAACATCTTGTAGTCCATCTGTGTATCCTCCAAATTGTTGGCATGAATATCAATTTCTCAAACTTCTGGTAATTGCCCTCCTCTCCCCCCCATCATTACTCCCCTATTTTTGTTTCCCTCTCACCATATCTCCTTACCTGCCCATCACCTCAATTTCCTTTTTTTCCATGGTTTTTCTATCCTCTCAACAGATTTTCACTCCTCCAGCTCTTTATCTTTTTCTAACAATCAACATCCCAGCTCTTTTCTTCACCCCTCCTGGTTTCACATATCTGCTACCACCTTCTACTTCTTTCTCCTCTTCCCCACCTTCTTGCTCTGACTTCTCAACTTTTTTGTTTCTGTGCTGATGAAGTGTCTCAGCCTGAAACATTGACTGTTTACTCTTTTCCATAGATGCTACCTGGCCTGCTGAGTTCCTCCAGCATTTAGTGTATGTGACTCTGTGCTAATTTGCTTGTGATAGGTAGCAATCTAGAATAATACCACTTTGGTTCTGCTTTTTAATTTGGTCCCCAGCTGCTCAAATTCCCTCAACAAAACCTCTTTCTCTCTTCTTCCAATCTAATCTAATCTACTCTATGTCATTGGCCCACACATCAAACACAACAACCAGATTTTTCCCCTCTCACTTCAAATTCTTCTGCAGGTTAAGTGAAATGTCCTGAACTCTGTCACCAGATAATAAAGCCTTTGGGACGCTCAATCCTTATGACTATACTAACTCCAATTGCAAATAGGTTTCCCTTCTCTTCCCCGTCTTGAATGGCTACCTGTACTATGGTGCCATGGACAAGTTGCTCATCCTTCCTACAGCCACCACACCCATCCTCATAAGAAGCAACAATCTCAGACCTGTTAGACAAACTGAAGGGCTGAGACTCCTCCAACACTACCTCCTGGATTGCCTTACTTGTCTCACTCACAATCACTCCCTTTTGTCCCTGGCCACAGACTGAACTGGAAGCAATTAATGTAATTGGTGTCTTAATGAAAACTATTTTCCTACAGTGCCATTGTAGCTACACTCTGGCCAGCACCCTAGCTCCATGCCAAGTTATTTGTGGATCAGTGGGAAGGCTTTGTCAGAAGGCTGGATTCTGTTTTGGTATAGCAAATTTGTTCATGCTTGCTTTTATTCCTGTCTGCAACTCCATTGCATCTCTGTCTGCTGTTTCTATTGGTTCTTTCATTGATTCTTTAAAATGTTCATTGTGCCTCTGTTAGGAGCTGCTTTTGAATGTTTCCTTGTCATATTCCACAAACTAAATGATCTCTGGGTGCATCATTAAGCCCATCACTGAGCTAATAATGCTCAGCCAAGCTTTTCAATTCACCCACACATGCTGAAATGGACTGGCCTTCCTTTTGACGCTGCCTATGAAAGCTAAAGCATTCTGCAATGATCAGTGGTTTTGGTTCTAACTGTTCCTGCATTTCCTTCACAATTTCAGCAAAGCCCATTTCTACTGGTTTGGTCTCTAAACAAATTGTATGCCTTTAAATCCAATGCACTCAGCAAAATTGTTGCTTTTTTTCTCATTGGCTATTTCATTTGCTTCAAAATTCTGCTCAATTCCCTCAGTAAACAAAATCCAGTTGTCTATTGTGGAATCAAATGTGTCTATTTTTCCAAAGGAGCCTGCCATTTCTGCTTTTTATACAAAAAAAAATTGATTATATTACCTGGTTCTCATTGTTTATGATTTAGAGACACGTGCTGCGCTGTATTTTTTTTAAAACTAACATCTCACTGTGCTTTGCAAAAACTTCAACGAATCGTTGAGCTTCAGATAGGTAGCTGCTTTACATTCATTTTAAAGATAGCTTGTCTGTACAGTAACACACACAAAAATTGCTGGTGAATGCAGCAGGCCAGGCAGCATCTATAGGAAGAGGTACAGTCAGTGTTTCAGGCCAAGGCCCTTCGTCAGGGCTAACTGAAAGAAGAGATAGTAAGAGATTGAATAAGAGCCCGAAATGTCAACTGTACCTCTTCCTATAGATGCTGCCTGGTCTGCTGCGTTCACCAGCAATTTTTATGTGTGTTGGTTGAAATTCCAGCATCTGCAGATTACCTCATGTTTATCTCTACAGTTACGTTTTGTATCTCCAAAACATAAAATTTTATTGCAAGAAAAAGATGTGATCCTGGGAGAGTGGGGTCATAGTTTTGTATTTAATTTGCAAGATATGTGTAATGAATGTGGTGGCATAATGAAGAAAGTCATTTACATACTTTTACATAAAACCCACAACATGTTATGTGAAGAACAAAGGATACTTAATCAAACAATGTATTTACAATACTACTCAAATATTATTGATTAAATACACAACCGACTCAAGGAAGCATCTTAAAGGCAAGTAAGAATCTGAGTCCTTGCAGTGGATCTGAACTAAATTGAGGGTGTTTGGGAACATCATGAGTTTGATTTCAATACAAGTTCCTTCATAAAGCAGAGATTCAAAGCATTACTCTGAGAACTGAGAGTACACTACAGTAAAACTCTTCATCCTCATCTCACTCTTTCATCTCTTGCCCAACTTTCCCTGTTTTCTCCTCTATCCCCCTTCACCCCTTTACTCCAACACACTCACATGGTCTTTGTCCCAATCACCACTCCGACTGTGGGAAGCTGGAATGTGTGTGCAGGGTATCAGATGTGAGTTAGAGCTTGGCAAGATAGAACCTGTTCTTGTCTGGAAGGAGGCATAAGGCTCCAGTTGGCTACCTCAACTGTGGAGGAATGTGCAAGTTATTCCATCACTCGACTACTCACCCCTTCCATTGCTGTGTATCTATCCTGAAAGTCCCTGCCTTTACCTTGTAGATTGTTCCTTCACTGTCACAGCTTCCTCTCAGATCCTGGGATTTACTGTTTGATTAGTCTTTGCAAGTACTTGCAATGTGTTCTGCAGATGGTGCATAGTACAGCTATGGTACACTATTGGGAGTACTTTAATATCTCTTTATCCAGTCTTTGAAACAATGTCAGCCATATCAGACAGCAATGTCAAAGAGTACCTTTTATTCCACAAGTGCAGACTGTAATATTTCTGATTATTCCACTGTGATCTCTTTCTAATCCCAAGTGGACTCACCCTTACCAACCAGTGTATCGCTGTTTACTGTGGCCTGTACCCAACACCAGGATTGTTCTTGTGGGACAGGCAGGAACACCAACCACACCCACTCTGTATGGACAGAACAGCAGAGATGACCAGCCCCATACTGAGAAGCCAAACTCTTAACGTGTTTGACATCATGGAAGGATAGTGTGGTGGGCAGCAGGGGCCCTGCATGTTGGGAGGAGCGGTGTTGCAGGTGTGGAACACTGGGGAGGGGCCAGGCTGGCGCAGCCTTGCAAGTGTGAGGGGCAATGCTGACAGGGTCCAGCACTGGATCCTTTTAGGAAACTCTCCCAAGTGGAGAAACTCTCAGGGAGTGCCCCATTGTGGGAGAGCTGGAAGTGGGAGGCCCCTGATGTTTGGAAGAGCTGTGCTGAGGGAGGAGTGCAATGTGGGTGGGTGATGGGGTGGTGGTCATTACTGATACAGGCGAAAACTGTTGATATCTGCGTTTCTCTCACTGAGGCAGTGATGTCAGGGTGCAACTGTCCAGTTGGTGGAATATCCAGTAAAGTTAGTGTTCTCCTGAATATCAGGGCAAGATCTAAGAGCAAAGGTGGATTAGTCATGGTTGTGCTATCTTGCTGTGTAGAGTCTGGCATTTTACTAATCACGTACAATCAATAATCTCCATACTTACACCACAAGGTTAGTGTGAGTGTCTGCTCCGATGAAACAGATGGGTAACTGACTCTGCAGGTGAGACTTTGCCCGTGGTGTTTAGGTGCTGGGTTCATGGTCAGAACTGAAGTATATGTCAGAGTGTCACCCCACTGAGTCATTCTGCTTCAGCTTGAAGCTGAAACATCAGTGGGGGCGTCCCAGGTTAACGTGGGTGTCATTTTCTCACACGTAGATTTGAAGGTGCAGGTTATTTTCACAGGCTTTCCTGCAACCATTTCAGTGGCAAATATCGAAGGTTTATCTGTGAAATCTAACACAGAGAAATGGATCCTTTTAGATAATTGTCACCAGATGGATCAGTTCAATAGAAATTGCAGTCCACAAGAGAAATGATGTTTACAAGAACAATTCATGAACTGGGAGGGTGGAAGGTTCAGGAAAGATTAAAAGGCTGAGCTCATTAGGAAAGGGAACACTGAAGGGGAATGTATAGAGGCCTTTCATCTGTCTGAGGAAAGGATAATATGGACAAAATTCCAATTTACATTCAAAGCAAATTTATTAACAAAGTATGTACACTATATGTCATCATGTACTACCCTGAGATTCTTTTCCTTGTGGACATTCACAGAAGCTACAAGGAATCAGTGGAAAACTAATCAATGATGAAAAAAGCAATATACAAAGAAGACAAACTATACAAATACAAAATAAAACAGAAGAAATTAATATTGAGGACATGAATTGCAGAGTCCTTGGACGTGAGTCAGAAAGTTATGGAATCAGTTCAGTGTTGAGGTGAGTAAAGTTACCCACACTGTTTTAGGAGTCTGATGGTATACTGTTGGAATAACCATTTTAATAACTGTTCTGAATCTGGCGGTGTGGGACCTAAGGCTCCTGTACCTCCTTTGCAATGTCAGCAGTGAGAAGAACCAGTAAGGTGGAATCTTTTTAGCCAGAGAGTGGTGAATCTGTGGGATGCTCTGCCACAAACTACGTTGGAGGTGAAGTCTGTGGGTATTTAAAGCAGAAGTTGATAGTTTCATGCTTGGTCGGGGCATCAAAAGATATTGCGAGAAGGAAAGTGTGTGACGTTGAGTGGGATGTGGGATCAGCCATGATGGAATGGCAAAGACACGATGGGCTGAATGGCCTAATTCTGCTCCTAGGTTTTATGGTCTTATGGTAAAAGTCAGCATGGCCTGGATGGTGGGGGTCCTTAATGATGAAACTGCTTTCTCATGGCAGTTTTCCTTGTAGATTTGCTCAATGGTAGGGAGGGCTTTTCCTGTGATGGACTGGGCTATATCCACTGCTGCTTGTTGGTTTTCAGTTCATGGTCATGGGTGATCTATACCAGTCTGTGATGCTTCCAGTCAGGATACTCTCCACTGTGCATCGATAGAACTTCGTCAGAGTTTCAGATGACATGATGAATCTTCACAAACTTTTAAGAATGTAGAGGTGCTGTGATGCCTTCATTGTCATAGCACTTATGTCTGATATCAGAACAGATCTTCTGAACTGATAACACCAAGGAATTTAAAGTTACAGACCCTCTTCACTTTGAGTTTTCCAGCGAGGGCTGGCTCACGGACCTCCAGTTTCCTCCTCCTGTAGTCAATCATCAGCTCTTAGGTTTAACTGATGTTGAGTGCGTGGTTGTCATTATAGTACTACTCAACCAGATTTTCAATCCCCCCCTCCCCATTTGCTAATTTATCACCCCCTTTGATCTGGCCAACGATGGTGGTTTTGTCAGCAAACATGAGTGTGGCATTGGCACTCAGCTTCACTGTCATAAGTATAAAGTGAGTAGAGCAGAGGGTGAAGCGCACAACCTTTTGGTACCTATACTGATGGTGATAGTAGAGGAGATGTTGCTGCTTATCCAAAACTGGGGCAAAACTGAACAAGGAGGTATTGAGGCCTAGGTCTTGGAGCCTGTTATTTAGCTTTGAGAGGGTGATGGTACTGAATAAAGAGCTGTAGTCAATAAGGAGCGTACTGATGGATGCATCTTCACCATCCATATGTTCTAGGGCTGAGTGAAGAGCCAATGAAATGGCACTTGCTGTTGACCTGTTGCGGTGCTAGGAAAATTGGAGTGGATCCAAGTCACTCCTCAGCCATGTTCTAAGTTAGAACCCCAGTTTGAAGAAAACACACTCCACTAATTTTAAACTAACCCTTGTCTGTAGCAGGGTTAAAAACAACTTGCGTCAATCCCAAATGAAACCCAAAGCAAATGCTGTAAAGCATGGCCGAGCCTTACTGTGTACATTGTTTTTAAGTTGCTCATTTCTAGTCAATGGTGAAACCATCATTTATTGTCCCAAAGGAATGAATGCTGCGACTTCTGTTGTAGAGAAGTTACTGAGCGGTGAGGTCTACAATGACTGGTGTGGCCTAGTTTGGTGTGTCGTGTGCAGTTCTGGTCACCTACTTACAGAAAAATATCAATAAGACTGAAAGAATGCAGAAAAACATTACAAGGAGATTGCCAGTACTTAAAGACCTGAGATATATGGGAATGTTAAACAGGTTAGGACTTTACTCCTTGGATCATAGAAGAATGAGAGGAAATTTGATGGAAATACACAAAATTATGAAGAAGATAGATAGGGAGAATGCAAGGAGGCTTTTTCTTCTGAGCTTGGATGAGACTAGAGATAGAGATAATAATTTAAGGGTAAAAGGTGAAATGTTTCAGAGAAACATCAGGATGGTGAAGAGATGTGACTTTGTGGAATGATAATTCGTGACAAATAGGGTAGTTTGATTACCTCAAACTGCTGAGTTCCTGGGATTTTCACATGCAACAATCTCTGGAGTTTACAGAGAATTGTGTGGAAAAACAACAAAAAAAAATCCATCTGTGGGTGAAAACACCCTGCTAGTGGAAGAAATGGAGCAGGATGACCAGACTGGTGTGAGCTGACAGGAAGGCAACAGTAACTCAAATAACCATGTTTCAACAAAGTTACACTGAAGTGCATTTCTGATCGCAAAACACATTGAACAGGAAGTGGTTGTCTACTGCAGCAGAGGACTGTAAACAGTACAGTCACTGGCCACTTGCTTAGGTACTGGAGATAACTAATAAAGTGGCCCACATAAAAATTGCTGGTGAACGCAGCAGGCCAGGCAGCATCTATAGGAAGAGGTACAGTTGATGTTTCGGGCAGAGACCCTTCGTCAGGATAGTGGCCACTGACTTTACAACCCTATTTTTTTGTATTGAGGTAAACATGATCTGACAGATCTGAGGGAGTTACTGATCTGAGAACATAGAGAGACAGAATCAAAACATGTAAGAAATGATCATCAGGTGCACATCAGAGTTTGCATTGCTCCTGGGCTGAGTGGGGTTATCAGATTACTAATGTTCAGGTCCTGCATTGTATCAAATTGTGTTGTGTTGGTGTTAACTGTCATAGTTTTGATTCCATCTTATTGGCTACTGAATGTAGATAGATACTTAATCATAAAGCTGCACTCACCAGAAACATGAAGCTGTATGACTGGGTAGTCAAAATTGTGATCATTCGTAAATTCTATTCTGAAAAAATAAGGGCCTCTATCTTCCTCTTCAATGTTGTTTATAACCAGGGAGCAGTCACTGTCATACAGATCTCCAGTCAGCTGAGTTCGATGTTGGAATTTTGATGACTCATATGCATGATCTCTAGAGTGAAAGACTATAGAATTTGCTTTCCATTCCACGTTATTGAACCACACTCCGGTTCGCAGTTCATTTTCCAGACTCGATGGGTATCTGTAGTGGCATGGAATCCAGGCACACAAGCCCCTCTGTGCTGTCACTTCTGTTGGAATGTCAGCTCTCCACTCTTCAGACACCACAGCTGAGGTGAGAAATATCAATATTTAGCAAGGGATGACTTGAAGATTCAACAGACTTGACATGTTCCCCCTCTGTCTGTGTACACAATGAGGCACTCCTCAGAATAGAGAAAAAACAGGATATGGGAATAAATACCATCAATGGAGAGAAATGGACAGTGATCATTTCAGGTTGAGACTATTCAAAGCAATCCGAATGACAGCTCTGAACCTAAATCACTGTCCATTTTCTTCCTTAAATGCTGCTTGAGACACTAAGTTCTTGCAACTTTTTGTCAGCTTCTCCAGATTGCAGCATCTCTTGTACCTCTATGGGAATAGTTAGTTGTTCATTGATTCCTGGAGATCAAGACCCTTTCTTATTTAATATGACAGTAAAATCGCCCATCTAATACTCCCGTGTTCAATCCCATCAGTCCACTCCTCCTACAACTACTTTGTAACCCTGCAGCATATTCCCCCTCACATTATCCATCACATTCATGTTTGATTTTTGGACAGCAAAGAGTGATTACCAGTTCGTGTGGAAACTAAAGACTTGGAGGAGGTGGTGAGGTGTGGTGGGGAACCATGCGATTACAGGAAGGATGTGCAAACCCCACACAAATATAAACCAGGGTCAGGATTGAATCTGGGTTGCTGCTGACTCCACCACCTATTCCCATTGCCATCCGCACACTAACCTGCCCGTCGTCAAACTACTTCATTGCTATGAAGAAGGTGAATATTATTTTGAAAAACAATATCTCAGTTCCGCTGAGTAACTAACTACTAAATGGAATGAAATAACTCCTCAGAGTTGTCTCCCACGTGCACTCCCCTGTTTTCATCTCGGCTTCTTCTCCCTTTGTTCACCATTCCCATCCACTCCCCCTTGTCCCTCCTGCACCTGTCCATCAGTTTCCTCTCTCCAGTCACCTCACAGCCTCTGTCCCACCCATGTTCCTGACACTGATTCTTGACCCTTTCCTCCTCTCATCAGTCCCAATGCAGAACCTCAACCTGAAACATCAACAAAGCCATTTGACCAGCTGAGTCTTTCTGGCGTCTGATTTCTTGCTGAAGGATTGTTCACATAGTTAGAAATGATTGACAAATTCCGTGAAGGTTTTAAAGGCAAATAAAGATCAGAATCCCTATGCCAGTTCTCAAGTACACTGACAGAATGCAGGAATAGTATAGACTTGATGTCAATACTGGTTCCTTAAAAAAAGCACATATTCAAAAGCATCACTGTGGTGTACTGAAGGTGTCCAACACTAAGCTTCTGGTCTAAAGCTATAATCCTCCCCTCCTAGCTAGTTGGAGAGGAGTCATGGACAAAATACAGCAGATATGTAAAATCCCTTGAAACTTACCATCAGACATGTCTCTGAAAGATTCTGAGATTTATCTGGTAGAACAGGCATACTAACTCCTGCATCCTGGAGGAAGTTAACATTAAGTCCAAAGCCACAATTGTGACCCAACACCAATTGTGATGGGTCAGCCACATCATCTGTATGCCTGACTCCTGTTTGCCTGACCAACTCCTGCTTGGCAATTCAAGGATGCAAAGTGCACTCCTGGAGGCCACAGCAACCTGAATGGATGGGAGAAATTAGCACAGGACAGGAAAAGCTGGAGTCAACAATGGGACTGCACAGCTTGAAGAATACCTCCACCATGTCACTGAGATTAAGTGGCTTCAACGTAAGGAGAAGACCTTACTAGCTACAACCATCACCACTTCACTGACCTACACCTTCAAACACTGCGATAGGACTGGTGAAGGATCGGCCTCTTCAGTCATCTCAAGACCCAGAAGTGACCAGATCAAACACCAGGAGATTATTATCCTTCTCAAATCCATTCTCCTGCCTTCTCCTTGTAACCTTTGAGTTCCTTACTAATCAAGAACCTATCAATCTCAGCTTTAAGTACACCTAATCAATTGGCCTCCACAACTGTCTGTGGCAATTAATTGTACAGATTCACTACACTCTGGCTAAAGAAATTCCTCGTCCTCTTCTCTGTTCTGAAGGGATGATTCTGTTTGGAGATTGTACCCCTGGTCCAAGACTCTACCACTATAAGAAATGTCCTCTCCACGTCCACTATGAGGAACAAAGTACCAGAGGAAGTTGTTTGAGGCAGATAGATTAACCACATATGGACAGAACATGGAGAGGAGCTGTTTAGCAGGATATGGGGCAGAAGTGGCCAAATGTTGAGATGAAGGGTCTTGGCCCAAAATGTTTATTCCCTTCCAGAGATGCTTGCTGACCTGCTGAATTCCTTCAGCATTTTGTGTGTGTTTCTCAAGATTTCCAGCATCTGGAGAAACTCTTGTGTTTATGAATAATTTAGATGGGAATCTTGGTCAGCAGGAACAATTTGGGCTGCAGGGCCTGTTTATGTGTTGTACGACTCTGGCTCTGTCGGCTGACCAGCCGGACACACAGTCCCGTCCCCTACTCAGCCCTGAGTACCCTGGTTAGTGACACACCGGCCAGACTAGAGGAAAATCAGGGATTTGCTGCCCCAGCTGCCGCTGATTTACCTTGAAGTGGCAGGAGGAAGAACACCTTTCTGATTGTTCCCCGATCCAGCATATTCTGTCAGTTTTCCACCCTTAGACTGAAAAAGAAAATAGTTACAATAAATCTCTAGCAAACTGCTGTGGTTCCAACATCAGTGTGAGAAACAAAAAAGATTCCCAGACTGTGCCATGTTATTCCCATTAGTAATCCCACACGTTTCAAATTCATTCCCTTTTAATGTTGTACTGGACATTTTAAAGGGAGCTTTGAAAACGATGACACATGAAAGAGGAACTTGGCCCCTGTGAATCAGAAGGCAACAGGAAACTGACACAAGGTGGTGAAGGAGGCGTTTGGCATCTTGGTCCTCATTGGTCAGAACTGTGAGACCAGAAGTTAGAATGTTATCTTAAAGCTGTACAAGTTGTTGGTAGATGGCGTTTGTGCTGTTCCGGTCACCCAGCTACAGGAAGGATGCCATTTAGCTGGAGAGAATGCAGTAAAGATTCACAAGGATGTCACGGGGATTGGAGGGTTTGTGTTACGAGGACAGACTTGACAGGCTGGGATGGTTTTCTATGAAAGGGGTGATGTTATTAATTATTATAAATGATGAGGGGAAAGATTGCAGGCACATCTCAGTCCCCTGAGGTTCGGTGACAAAGTAGTTCGCACAACACTTTACAGTACCAGTGACCGGGGTTCAATTCCCACTGCTCCCTGTCAGAGGTTTGTACATTCTGTGTGGCTTCCTTATAGATCCAACACACACTGGTAGATTAATTGGTCTACTTCTGCTCCTATATAATAGTCTTATGGTCTTAACTTTACCCTAACAAGTGTGACGTGATGCAGTTTGGCATGTCAATGCTTGCACTAAATGGTAGGGCCCCAAGGAAAGGTGACGAGCAGAGATCTTTGAAGAATGCTAGAGATCTCAGCATATGACACAGTATGTCTGACTCATTGAGTTCCTTCAGCATTTTCTATGTATCGCTCAAAACCTCCAACATCTGCAAAATCACTTGTAGTCACTTGAGACCATTGGTGTCTGACGGTGGTAACATAGGTGGATGGGATAGTGAAAGAGGCATACGGTATACTTCCCGTCATGGGCCAGTGTGCACAATATAACAGTTGGGATGATATGTTGCAATGTTTCAAGCCACTGGTCAGACTGCACTTGGAGAACTGCGTGAAGTTATGGTCATCGCACAACACAGAGTAAGTTATTGTGCTGGGGAGAACTCAGTAGAGATTCACCAAAATGACTCCTGGATTGGAGGACATCCATTTTCTTTTCCCTCTCTCCCCCTCTCTCTCTGTCTCCCCCTCTCCCACCTTCTTCTTTCCCTACCTCCTCTCCCGCTCTCCCCTATCTCACTCACCCCCCCCACCTCCTCCTCTCTCTTCCGTCTCTCTCCCTCTTTTCCTCTTCCTCTCCCTCACCCTCACCTTCTCCCTCCATCTCGCACACTGTTTCTCTCACTCCCTCTCTGAAGTGAAGGATGACAAGGGGTGACCTGATAGGAATAGAATGCTAGGAGGGGCACAGAGAGGGTTGATCACGAGAACGTACTTCTGTCATTGGTGATGTGTCAGCAACAAGAGGATGCAGGGCTAAGGTGCCAAGGAGGGGTTTCAAAGGGGGTGTGAGAGGAAATTATTTTCAGCCTGTTTAGTTTTGAATGAATTGCCAGAGATGCTCCAGGCAGATACATTCAATATGTTAAAGAGGCATTGGAACAGGCATGAGAATGGGCAGGAACAGAAGGATACAGACCTAAAGCGGGCAAAAGGGCAGATGAGACAGCAGGAGTGTGGAGGGCTGGAGAGTCCATTGCTGTCCTGAATAAGGCCAGGAATTGAGAACCACAAACAAGTCCACCAATAAACAGGACATAGAAACCCACAAAGTCCACCAATGATCGGACTCTGTACAACGTCTCACTACCATTAAACAGGACATAGAACCCCAAAAATTGCATCAATGATCAGACTCTGATGATGTGAAACGTTGTACAGTTCTTACCACAGTTGGTTGCAAGCATGGAATTACATACCCAGGATCAGTCCACTGCTCGTCTCCAGAGTTAATCAGACAGACACATCAGGGGTCACTGCCCTCTCCTGCAGCAGCTTCACTGTGTGGATAAAATTGTTGAAGAGAATACTTAAATCAGGAAAGGGAAACAAAAAGAGGAAGTATTCACAAATGATTAACACATTCAATCCAACAGTGACATTATTTTAGCTAAGCCTAGGGACTGCTGCACTGTGGGAGAGGTCTCTCAGGCAGAACCCTCCCTCTCTCTGTAACCCCACTCTGGACCACACACCCCTCCCACTCTCTGTAACCCCACTCTGGACCATGCACACCCCTCCCACTCTCTGTAACCCCACTCTGGACCATGCACACCCCTCCCACTCTCTGTAACCCCACTCTGGACCGCACACCCCTCCCACTCTCTGTAACCCCACTCTGGACCGCACACCCCTCCCACTCTCTGTAACCCCACTCTGGACCACACACCCCTCCCACTCTCTGTAACCCCACTCTGGACCACGCACACCTCCCTCTCTCTGTAACCCCACTCTGGACCACACACTCATTCCTGTCTCTGCAACCCCACCCCCTCTGGACCAGTTGTCTCATCCAATTTTCGGAGTCTCTTGATCAATAAATAGGGATGATGAACGGAATCCAGCTGATAGTTTCAAAAAGGCAAGTGATTTGAGACCACGTCAGGATTGAAGGTGCAGCCCAGATAGGTTAATTGGCCATTTTAAACCATTCCGACTGTACAGCTATTCAGTACAGCCTGAGAGGAACTGACAGGAATATACGAATACGTTATGGGTGTTGGGATCACCCCATAAACTGTCAGATTTAGACTCGATGGGCCAAATGTCTCCAATGTCTCAAGGAGATACGGAATTGTAAACAGACTGGACTGAGAGTTGTTGAGCAACAGGAAAGAGTTAAATCTGAAAATGTTATCTTTCAGAGTGAATGAAAGTACAGAGTGGATCAGATCACTGAACTGTTCCCATAACCAACAGACTCACTTTCAAGGACTTTTCATCCCAGGTTCTTGATACTTATTGTTTCTTTTCTCTGTTGTATTGGCACAGTTTGTTCTCTTTGCACATCAGCTGATTGTCAGTCCTTTTGGGTGCGGTCTTTCATTGACTCTATTGTGCTTCTTGGAGTTACTGTGTATGCCCACATAAAATTCATTGTCAGCAAGGATCCATTAGAATGTGCTTCATATAGGCCGATCTCTCTATTAAATGTAGACGTTAAAATTTTAACTAAAGTTTTGGCCCATAGGTTGGAGAATATGTTTACCTTTAATTATCCTTGAAGATCAATCTGGTTTTATTAAAAAGCGCCTTCCCTTCTTTAATGTTAGGTGTCTTTTTAATATCCTATATTCATCTTCATCAGGGATTCCTGAATGTGTTATTTCTCTTGATGCTGAAAAGACGTTTGACCAGGTGGAGTGACACTATTTATTTGCGGTTTTAGAAAAAATTGATTTTGGACATAATTTTATTAAGTGGATTAAGATACTATATTCTCATCTATTTGCATCAGTTTTGACTAATTCTCAGCAATCCCAACCGTTTGACCTTAAACATGGCACCCGGCAAGGATGCCCTTTAAGTCCTCTGCTATTTGAGCTGGCTATCATTGACAATTGCGATTCGCAGTTGTACTGAATTGACTGGGATCTGGAGGGGCGGTCTTGAGCATAAAGTCTCTTTATACGCCAATGATTTGTTACTTTGTTTATCAAATCCGACCACCTCCTTACCTTTGATGTTTTCACTTCTTAATAAATTTAGTCAGTTATCCAGATGCAAACTTAATCTATATAAGAGTGAACTTTTCCCGATAAATAAAGAAGCGCAAGCATTAGAATTTCAAAATCTCCCATTTAAAGTAGTAAACAGTTGTTTTACTTATCTGGGTATTATAGTATCAAGGAATTATAATTGCCTTTTTGATGAGAATTTCAATACTTTTAAATTTTACAAAACAGAGTCTAGCACAGTGGTCACCTTTATCTATGTCTTTAATCTGGTAAATTAATGTAATTAAAATGTATATTCTTCCTAAATTTTTATACTTATTTCAATTTTTACGTACATTTATCCTAAAGTTTTTTTTTTTGATTCTTTAGATTCTATTATCTCGTCATACCTGTGGAAGGGTAAACAGTCTAGACTTCATAAAGCTCATCTTCAAAAGCCTAAAGGAGAAGGTGGCTTTGCGTTGCCTAATTTTCGTTCATAATATTGGGCAGCCAATATTCGCAAAATTATCTTTTGGTCCTACTTTTATAACCAGTCTGTTTGTCCAACATGGGTGGCAATGGAATTGAATGCTTATAAGAAATTATCTATTCCAGCTTTACTTGAATTTACACCTCCTTGCCACCTGCCAAAATTTATTATTAATCCTGTAATCAGGCATACTCTGAGAATATGGGCACAATTTAGAAAATATCATGGCCTTTATAGTTTTTCCCTTTCTAGTCCTATACAATCATGTATTTCAAACCTGCAGGATTCCACATTCCAACACTGGTGTAGGAGAGGTATCAGGCATTTTGAAGATCTTTTTATAGACAATCGGTTTGCAACTTTTGAACAGTTGTCTACAAAGTTTAATTTATTGAATACTCATGTTTTTAGATCTCTTCAAATTAGACATTTCATTAGCCCTTTAATACCACATTTTCCTGAACAACCTGATAAAAATGGTGTAGACTTGTTTCTTCAAATGAACCCCTTGGGTAAAGGTTTAATTTCTACTACTTGTGTCAAATGTATGAATCTCAGACGAGCCCCTTGTGATAAAATTAAAACTGCTTGGGAGCATGACTTTGGCTTTTCTTTGTCCGATGAGGTTTGGGATTCAATTCTTAATTCAGTCAATTCACCTTCTTTATGTGCTCGTCATTATCTTACGCAGTTTAAAGTTGTCCGCAGGGCTCATATGTCTAAAACCAAATGGCGAAGTTTTATCCTGATATTAGTCCCTGGTGTGACAAATGCAAAGGAGGTGAGGCTTCCCTTATTCATATGTATTGGGCTTGTCCTTCTTTGGAAAAATTTTGAAAGTTTTTTTTAAACTTTATCTTGTATATTAAATTGTCATTTAGAACCTGATCCATTGATTGCTCTTTTCGGTATTTCTCCAGACTCTGACAAGCATTTGATCTCAGCTAAACGACATTGTCTTTTGCCCCTCTTTTAGCTAGATGTGCAGTACTCCTTAAGTGGAGAGATGTAGTTCCCCCTACCCATGTTCAATGGCTTAGGGATATTATATCTTGTTTAGATCTTGAAAAGATTTACTATTCACTTTTTAATTCGGATTTAAAGTTCCATAAGTTGTGGGGACCGTTTCTTGAATATTTTCATAATTCTCACCCAGATTGACAGATGTATTTTTTTTTCTTCCCTTGATTGTCAGATCCTGCATTTCCAGCTTTTTTTTTTTGATTAGGTAGCAGGCTGTTATTTTTATTATTATTATTATTTTCATTTTTTTTACTACAGTGTATATCTCTGGAGTAATAAAAGTTTATCTCAAATGTCCTTTCAAATATGTATACTTATAATGTAATGGTTGGCTTGGAGTCGGATAGTGGGTGGTTGGGTGCTTTGCTTTTCATTTTTTTCATTTTTGATATGGGTGACTTGCTCATCTGTTAAGATATGTATTATTGTTATTTTTGTCTGTATTGCAATGATCCTTCTATTTATACCATTGATTTTTTTCTTCTATGCTGTAGTTTGTAGAAAATCATAAATAAAATATTTTTTAAAAAAATTCAAAGTCAGGTTTGTGTATGGTGACACATATATACTTTGATAATAAATTTATTTCAGCTTTGCACTTTTGAAGTACATGCTCTTTATTAATATGATACTGACTGAAACTTGTGCACTGGACGGAGTTTCCAAGCTGACAGATGAAGCAAACTTGGAGAAGGATGGATCGAGAGGAGGATTGTGGGAGACTTCCAGGAGATAAATATAGGATGGGGAGGTAGCAGAAAAAAGACAGGCATAGGTTTTTACTGAGAACGGGGAAGTGTACAATGCAGGGAGGAAGAAAGAAAAGAGATGCAATACCGCAAGCCGTATTAGAAAGGAGGAAGACTTGGAGAAAATGTGCTTAGTTCATTACAGGGGACAAGGCAGGGTGAAGAAGTGGTTCGAGAAATGTTTTGAATAGAGGTAGAACTGAGAGATCACTTTAACCAGAGGGTGGTGATTCTGTGTAATTCATTGCCCCAGATGGCTGTGGGGTCCAAGTCATAGGATATATTTAAAGCAGAGGTGGATAGGACCTGGATTAGTCAGGGTGTCAATGGTTATGGGAAGAAGGCAGGAGAATGGGGTTTGAGAGAGATAGTAAATCAGCCACGATGGAATGGTGCTGCAGACTCAAAGGGCCAAATGGTCTATTTCTGCTTCTATGTCTTATGGACTTATATCACAATGAAGCATTCTGAAAAGCCTAGTACAGGGGTTTCAAACCTTTTTTATGCCATGAACCCCTGCAATTAACCAAGTGTCTGCAGACCCCAGGTTGGGAACCCCTGGTCTACTGTTTCGTCTGCTTGTCACACTTTGGGGGAAAAGGTCGGTGTGTCTGGTAGAGATAAACTGAAATTATTCCAGATTCAGGGAGGTCAGTTCTGCGGGTTGACTGGAGAACGATTCTGAGGGTCTCTAGTGATGAGGGTGGAGAAGTGAAAAAAATGCAAAGAACTAGACACAAGGCTGAACTATCCTCAGTGGATAACTGCACACCCTCCAACACACTCATACATCAAACCACTGTTTACACGTCCACAGGGACAAGCAATAATTTTAACCTTCACAGCTTTAGGTTCAGTTTCAGCATGAAATTCCTTATCTATTCGAATCATAGAAAGCATGTTGACCGGATGCATCACGGCTCGGTACAGTAACTGCTCTGTCTGTGACCGCAAGAAACTGCACATCACAGAAACAAGCCTCCCCTCCATGGCCTCTGCCTACACTTCCTGCTGCCTGAGTAAAGCAGCCAGCATTGTCAAAAACCACACACACCTCGGACACTCTCACGTCTCCCCTCTCCCATCAAGTCAAGTCAAGTTTATTGTCATTTCATTATATACATGTTTACCTTCAAACGATTCAAAGTTTCTCTGGACCAAGCTGTAAAGCACAGTAGTACAAATAACATACATGCACAATAACTTAAAGGATAAAATCTACAGATGAATTAAGCATAAATAAACAAAGTAAATTTTATAAATTGAATATTATGGGCACAGACAGATTTGCCGGTGACACTTTGACTGCGATTCGGCAGGGAGTTCAGAAGCCTCTCTGTACTCTGACTCATCATCGCTGTTGGTGAGCCCAACCACTGTTGTGTGATCTGCAAACTAGATGACTCGGTTTGAGTCACGTGTCAGGAATGTGAATTCCAGCGGACTGGGAACACAGCCCTGGAGAGTACCCGCACTCAGTGTAATGCGACTAGAGATATTTACTGCCAACACAGACTGACTGTGGCCTTTCTGTTAAGAAGTACAGGATCCAGTTACAGAGGAGGTGTTAAGACCCAGTGAAAAAAGTTTCCCCACTCTTTCCTGAGGTGCGATGGTGCTAAATGCCAAAATGAAATCTATAACAGCAGCCTGATATAGGAGACCCCATTTTCCAATTGGAGCAGAACAGAGTGAAGGGCAGAGGTCATTGATCATCAGTGGACAAATTCAAGTGAGAAGCAAACTGGAAAGGGTCCAATGTATCTGGGAATACGGCTTTAATGCGTTCCATGAGCACCCACTCAAAGCATTTCAAAATGGTTGATGCTAATGGTCATTTAGGCAGGTTGCCATCATCTTCTTTAGAACTGGAATGAAGGTTGCAGTCTTGGAAACTGAGGGGACAATGAGCATTTCCAGGGAGATGTTCAATATATCCATTAGCACCTCAGTTATCTGGGCTGAGCAGTCTTTTGGAATCTCACTTGGTCTATTATTGGGCCCTGCAGCTTTGTGTAAGTTGACTTGGCCAGGGTCTTCATCACCTCAACTTCAGCCAGTCTGCTCCACTGAGAGGAGGGTTGCCTTCATCACCTGCACTATCTTCTGTGCATCAACCTGGGTATAAAAGATATTCAACCTGTTGGGGAGTGAGGCGTCCTGATCACTGATGCGGAGGGTAGACTTGTGATTTGTAATCCACTGAATTTCATAAAACCATAGACCATAAGTCATAGGAGCAGAATTAGGCCATTTCGCCCATTGAATCTACTCAGCCAATCAATCATGGCTGGTCTACATTTCCCCTCCTCAGTCCCACTTCCTGACCTTCTCCCCATAACCTTTGATGCCATATCCAATCAAGAACCTATCAAAAGCTGCCTTAAATACACCCAATGACCTTGTCTCTACAGCTGCCTGTGGTAACAAAGTCTACTAATTCACCACCCTTGCTAAAGAAATGTCTCCACATCTCTGTTTTAAATACTTCCCTCTACCCTGATGATGTGCCCTCTTGTCCTAGACTATCCCACCATGAGAAACATCTTTTCCACAGCTACTCTGTCTAGGCCTCTCAACATTCAAAAGGTTTCAATAAGATGTCCCCTCGTTCTTCTAAATTTCAGTGAGTTCAGACCGAAAGCTATCAAACGGTTCTTGTATGAAAATAACCCTTTCATTCCTGGAATCATAATTGTGAACCTCCTCCGAGCTCTCTTGAATGCCAGCACATCTTTTCTTGGATGAGGAGCCCAAACTGTTCATAATAATCTAGGTGAGGCCTCACCAGTGTTTTTCAAAGCCCTAGCATCACATCCCTGGTCTTACGTTCTAGACCTCTTGAAATCAATGCCAACATTGCATTTGCCTTCCTTGCCACCTGCAAGTTAACCTTTAAGTGTTCTGCACAGAAGTTTGGATTTTCTCCAAGTTTAGAAAATAGTTTGTTCATTTATTTCTACTACCAAAGTGCATGACCATGCATTTTCCAACATTGCATTTCATTTGCCACTTTCTTGCCCATTCTGCTAATCTGTCTGTCCTTCTGTAGCCTCTCTACTTTCTCAAAAGTACCTGCTCCTCCACCTATCTTCATATCATTTGCGAACTTTGCAACTATCAATACCATCATCCAAATCATTGACATATAATGTACAATGAATTGGTCCCCACACAGACCCCTGTGGAACACCATTGGAATCAGCAGCCAACCAGAAAAGGCTCCCTTTATTCCCACCCTTTGCCTCCTGCCAATGAATCCATGCTACAGTCTTTCCTGTAATACCATGGGCTTGTAGCTTGTTAAATAGCATCATGTGTGGTACCTTATTAAAGACCTTCTGAAAATCCAAGTAAGCAACATCAACCGACTCTCCTTTGTCCATCCTTCTTGCTTATTCTGCATTCTGTTATTGTTTTGCCTTGTTCTACCTCAATGCACTGTGTAATGATTTGATCTGTAGAAACAGTATGCAACACAAGCTTTTTCCTGTGTATTGGTGTATGAGACAATAATAAACTGATTTCAGTACCAATATTAGTTTTAAAATAGTTACGGATAAAGATAGTTCAAGGCCACGGGTTCAAATCTGGAACTTGAGCAGGGTTGACTTGGAGAGCATTAGGTTGGGGTTGACTAGAAGTGGGAGGCTTTTAGGAGGGCCATAGCAAGAGTCAAGGGCAGTACGTTCCACTTAGGGTGAAGGGTAAACATACCAATTTCAAATCTGAATCTGAATTATTATCTCCGACATATATTGTCAGATGTGTTGTTTTGTGGTAACAGTACAGTGTAATACATGTAACATGCTGTAAGGTTTCACTGCTAATGTAATGACCTCTCTGTAATGTTTCATTGCTAAGATAATTGTTTCTCTGCAGCAGCAATGTTTTGGTTATGACTAGGGATAACGAAGGCTTTGGAATATGTGCTGTCCAACGATAAGGATGTTCTTTATTGTGGGGCTGGGAGCAAGGATTTCGCGGTCTTTTGTCGGCGAGAGATGAAGAGAGAAGACACCGATGGAAAGAGTTGGCAGACTGGTGGATGGAATGGGCTCAGAGTGAGGGTCCGACGGTCAGCGACGCTTGGAGGAGGTTGATGTGGAACGAATGGACAAATCCATGAGCTTCAACATGCACACTAGCCTGTTTCATTAAAATGGGCCCTTTTTCTTTTTATTTACTTTACTAACCCAAAAGTCAGATTAAGATTTATAACGTTCAATCGTTTAATTGCATACAGTGTACTGTCTGATATTTTGCAGTGTGGATTCGCAACCAGGCAACACATCATGCAGCTTCTACACAAATGAGATTTTTCAGTTTGGCTGGGCCAGAGGCCGTCTTCCCCTAGATAAATGCATGCTGGCTGAACCTGGGGTTACAATTGTGGGGGTTCATCCGGGATGTTGTGTGATTGCCCTGAGCATTGAACCAGTGTGTTGTGTATTTAAGTCTGTGCTAGTGTGGATTCTGCCGGGGTGGAGTGGTGGTGTGCCTCTGTGGGGTTACCGGAAACTAATGAGTGTGTGTTGAGTGGGATGGATATTTGTACTCCGGATGAATTGTTAATTAAGTTTCTGAGTACTGTTAAACCTGTTGGTAAAGTTGCGGTTGTTGCACGGAGGTTTGATAAAATGGTGGGCTCAGATTTTGTTTTAGTTCAGGCTAGCACTGACATAATAGCGGTGGAACTGCCTGCTGTTGTCGGTGCCCCAGGTGAGGCGGGGCCATCTCCTGACCATACTGTCAGGAAGAAGGAGAACTTAGCAGAGCGGGCTAAGTCACAAGTGGAGTTTCCCGTAGCTGAGGGCGGAGACTTCAAGGACAGGGTACTACCATTTCTGAGGCATGCGGGGAAGGAGTGGTCAGATTTGGAATGTCTAATTAGTCCATGTCCCCCAGGAGAGAGTGAGAATTCTGAGGTAGTATCCACCCTTAACTCTCTGGCGAATAAATAGAAAAATGCCCAGGTTGAAATATGTGACAGCATTACAGCAGTGGTAGCTTACACAAGCTGTACAATTCAGAGCTGACCAAACACTACGAGAATGTGTAACCCAAAAGGAAGATGAAAAGATTCTGGCAGTAACATAGTTGCTGCAGAGGCCCACTATCATGTTTCATGTTATAAGGATTATACCAGAATCAAGAAAAAGGAACCTAAGTACAAAGAGAATGCTGATGAAACAGATGGTGATGAACTGTATAAAAGGATTAAAAGGGAAGCCTATAAAGACCTCTTGGAGTATATCAGAACTGATACCATACCCAACAAGATGATTGTACAAGTCACTTCTTTGGTCACAAAACTTGAATCTTTCACGCTATCTGGTGGAGTGACACTCCAGCGAGATTCTACAAGGAAGCACATTCGTAGGGAACTGGAATCTGAGCTGGGCAATTCAGTGGATATATTTCCAGATGACAAAGGAAAATTGTTAATGGTTCCTGAAAGTGTATCATTAAGGGATGTTGTCTTGGAAAATCAAATTCTACAGAGGGAACTCAAAGTTCTGAGGGTCAAGGCAACCAATTTCGAGCAGTAGAAGAACAACTCCCAGGAAACTCTGCTACAGTGGTTGATTCAATGAACTTGCTCCAAAAAGTGAAAGGTGGTTAAGTTACCTTCAGAGATGTTTCCACAACAATTCTGGGTATGGCTCTGAGGGAAGGCAGTCAGAGTAGCAGAATAGATGTTGTGTTTGACACATACAAGGAGAACTCTATCAAGAATAGCCAAAGATCTCTATGGGGTGAAGAGACTGGTCATGAGTTGCAAGGTATCACAGGCACATAGATGGTGAGGCAGTGGAGGAGTTTCCTGACCAAAGTCAGTAACAAAAATAATCTCATTAGCTTCATAGTCCATGAATGGAGGAAGGCGGTGTACAGAGCAAAGCTACAGGAGAAGATTCTGTATGCAACTGTGAATAACAAATGTTACAGAATCACACCTCAAGACAGTGAGGAGGTGTCAGCTCTTCAGTGTTAACAAGAAGCAGATGGCCGCCTACTTCTCCATGCTGCCCATGCCACAAGAGAGGGATACCAATCTGCAGTGATCTGCTCAGAAGACACAGACGTCTTTATCATGTGTTTAGCATTTTCTGACAAGATTGAAGCCCCATTGTTCCAGAAGTGTGGCATTAGAACCTGTACAAGGTTTGTGGACATCAGGAAGGTTGCTGTCACTGTTGCCATAGAGGTTTATAGGGCTCTCATCGGGTTGCATGCATATACAGGATGTGACACTGTAAGCGCTTTTGCAGACAAAGGGAAGACAAGTGCCCTAAAACTTCTGACCAACAACAGGGAAACCCAGGACACATTCTTAGAGTGGGTCAGGAATGGGACCTCTCCCTAGAATTGATGGACAAACAGGAGGCATTTACGTGTCTCCTGTATGTCCCAAAAGCATTGATCACCAAGGTCAATGAGCTCAGGTATCACCTTTTCTGTGCCAAAAAAGATGAAATCGAATGTCATCAACTCCCACCATGCAAGCACTGCTTAACAAAACATGCACAGCGAGCCACCTACCAGGCTGGTATATGGAGAAGATGCTTAGAGAAGGACCCACAAGTGCCAGGCCCTGTTGGCAGAGGATGGAAGATGGAGAGAGAAGAGGAAGCTGAACAGTTGGTGGTCTACTGGATAGAAGGCCAGCCAGCACCCGATGCCGTCCTGGATCTACTGGCCTGTAACTGTCCAAAAAAATGTTCACTCCCAAGATGTATGTGTGGCAAATGGCCTCAGGTGTACTGACATGTGTAGACTGGCAGACTGTGAGAACCAGGCATCCACCTCAGAGAGTGTGGAAAGTTCAGATGAAGACATGGAAGACTTGGAAAATTATTATGATTATTAATAGGTTATGAAAGTATGGAAAACAAAGTATAGAAAGCAGTCTTTGATTAAATATATTCATTTTACAACCAAATAGGGCCTAGGTTATGGCAGTGTGGAACCCCACATTTAAATTATTGTACTGTAATTCTATATGCTATGACAAAAGCTTAAGATTGTTTTGATTTGATGCAACAATATGGAAAATATCGTGACATTGATAAAACTCCAGAAATCTCTCCAAATGAGGTTTTTTTTTTACCTTTTGGGGGGGTGGGGTAACATTTTCTGCTATACTGATGTTAATATAGAATATATACAAAAAGTGATTACTTATTTGAAGTAATAAAGCTACCACTGGTGCAATGCTATCACATATTTTCTAACTCTACAGATGTATACCTTGCCAAAAATCACTATGAGCATTTTTCCCCTCAGATGGTACTGACCAACCCTACTGGCTCATGGGCAATTACAGTCCCAAGGATCAAAGATGCGCTGGCCTGTCTGGGTGGTGCAAAGTGGTTCAGTGTGCTGGACTTGAGGAATGGATATTACCAGATCCCTATGAGTGAGGCTGACAAAGAGAAGACAGCATTTATATGTCCCAAGGGATTCTTTCAGTTCGAAAGAATGACCCAGGGTACATCGGGAGCCCCTGCAAACTTCCAGCGGATCATGGAGAAGGCAGTGGGGGATATGAACTTGCTTGAAGTATTAGTGTATCTGGATGAGCTCATAGTGTTTGGATCCACCTTGGAGGAACATGAAGCAAGGCTACTGAAGGTGCTTGGTCACTTGCAAGTTAAAGGGTTAAAACTCCCCTGGACAAGTGCCTGTTCTGCCAAATGTCTGTTAGCTATGTTGGGCACATAGTCTCACGAGATGGAGTAGCTATGGATCTGGCTAAGATAGAGGCGGTGACCACTTGGCCAAGACCCCAGACTGTGAGCGCTCTGTGCTCATTCCTCGGGTTCTGTGGTTACTATCGGAGGTTCGTAAATGGCTACGCAAAATTGAGTCACCCATTGAATCAGCTTCTGTGCGGTTACCCTCTCTTGGTAAAGAAAGGGAGGAAGAAAGAAAGGACAGGAGGGTGGAGAGTATCTTAGCTCATCAGAGCCCTTTGGACTGAGGTGGGATGCAAAATGTGAGGAGGCCTTTCACTCGCTGAAGGAGCTGTTGACCCAGGCCCGATTGCCGTATGTACTGCACACGAATGTCAGCCGAGAGGCCTGGGGGGCATCCTGTATCAGCATCAGGCCACCGGGTTGAGACCCATTGCATTTGTCAGCCAGAGTCTGTCCCCCTCCGAGAAAAACTATCCCAAGCACAAATTGGAATTTCTGGCATTGAAATAGGCAGTGGTGGATAAGCTGAGTGACTACCTCTACGGAGCCAAGTTTAAGGTGAGGACGGACAACAACCCCCTAACCTATATCCTGACCTCAGCAAAACCGGATGCCACAGGCCATCGGTGGCTGGTGGCGTTGTCTGCCTATGATTTCAGCCTGAAGTACTGGCCAGGAAGCAGGAACATTAATGCAGATGCTTTGTCCCGATGGGTGCATGAGGGATCGGACAGGGATGAGGAGTGGGAGAGTGTTTCTGCCCCGGGGGTGAAGGCCATTTGTCAGTTTGTCATCACTGTGAGGGCAGAGGGAAAGGAGGGCCAGGATCGAGCGGTGGATCAATTGGAAGCTTCTGATGACGCCATCCCTCAAGTTTACTGTAATTTGACTGCTCTGAAGTCAATTCAGCGGCCGGAATTGAGTTCTAGGGAAGTGGCAGCTGCTCAGCGAGATGATCCGGGTATCGGTACCATTTTGTCAGCGGTCGAAAAGGGAGAGCTGGCTCAGGTGGAGAAGATGAAACATGCAGCGGTGCCTCTATTACTGAGAAAGTGGTCTTGGTTGGAGTTGCAGAACCAGATCTTATACCGGATCACGTTACCCCCGGACCAATCTCAGTGTTACCAGTTGGTTCTGCTGGAGAAGTATCGGAGGATTTCGTTGAAGTCACTTCATGATGATTCTAGACATTTGGGGGTGGAAAAGACCTATGGATTGCTCAAAGACTGGTTTTACTGGCCCCGGATGAAGTCGAAGGTTGAAAAATACTACAAGTCGTGCATTGGATGCCTACAGCAGAAGACACGGCCTATGCGGGCAGCTCTCTTGTCCCACTTGCAGAATGCGGGGCCCCTGGACCTGCTGTGTATGGATTTCCTGTTAGAACTCGATGTCAGCAACTCAGCAAATGTCGTAGTTATCACGGACCACTACACCAGATAGGCGCAGGCTTTTCCTACCAAGGACCGGAGGGTGTTGACAGTGGCCAAAGTGTTATGGAGAAGTATTTCATTTATTATGGCCTCCCCAGCCGGATACGTCATGATCAGGGATGGGATTTCGAGCATGCCTGGGGTCAAGAAGTCAAGGACCACGCCCTATCACCTGCAGGGTGATCCCCAGCCTGAGAGGTTTAATTGCTAGACATGCTTGGGACCCGGGAGATCAACAGGATGAGCAGGCAGAGTTAACATATTAGACATCTGGTTCACTGTTACAACTGTACTCGAAATGACGCTACTGAGTATTGGCCATATTATCTGATGTTTGGATGTGAGGCGAGGTTGCCCATTGACCTTTGTTTTGAAACTGACGAGGGTGACTTACCACCGAAGACTTATCTGAAGTATGTGTCTGACATGAGAAGAGAGTTGAAAAGGTCTTATAAATTAGCTGGCGTCACGGCCGCCAAGCACAATCAAGGAAATAAGAGGAGGTATGATCAAAAGGTGAGGTTCTCCCAACTCCTGCCGGGACATCTGTAGAAATTTACTCGAGTCGGTGACATTCCAAATCCCCTCAAACTACTATTGACATATTTCTGTTCATCAGCATCTCAGAGCTTTGTGTGAGGGAGCTGAGAAGAAAGTGCAAACTCCAGTTATCCTCTGCCTCTGCAACTGTTCCCATGGATTGTAGTGAGGCAAATGTCATTCCGCTCTGTAAGAAGGGAGAGATAAAACAGGGATCTATAGAACTCTCGGCCGAATGTGATGTATTGTACAATTTTGTGACCTTTTCCCAGAGCCAAATATTCCATTATTTCCTGCCTCCTCTTGTGATTTGAAAATGTTGTCACTGAAGCCAACCTGCCATTATGTAATTCTCTATGGAGAACATGGCTCTCTAACACGAGATATCAGACACCAAGGAAGATCTAAGCAAAACACACAAAATGCTGGAGGAACTCAGCAGGTCAGACAGCAGCTATGGAAATGAATAACAGTCAACGTTTTAGGCTGAGACTCTTCTTCTAGAATGGGTAAAGAGCCAGGGAGTATCATAGTGTCAGCGTAGCATATTACAGCACCAGCAACTGGGGTTCAGTCTGTGCTGCTGTTGGTAAGGAGACTATATGTCACTCTGTGATCTCATGGGTTTCCCCCGAGTGCTCTAGTTTCCTCCCACAAAGGTGTATGGGTGAGGGTGGGCATGCGATGTTGGTGACACCCAGCACAATCCTTGGACTGTGATACAGATGATACATTTCATGGAATATTTCGACATTTCGATGTACATATGGCAAATAATCTTCATCTTTAGAAATTTACGCTCCTGCCATCAGTTTGGAATATGAGGTGTTGCTCCTCCAACCTGCATTTGGCCTCGAGCCATGGACAGACATGTCGGTGCGGAATGGGAACTGTGCAAAGGAGGATACAAAGAAGGCAATCACTTCTCCATCACTTTCCACCACCTCGGGGTGCCCTGAAACCTGACAGCTGATGACAAATGCTCAATGTGTGGTCACTGGGAACCACAGAAGCCAGTGTGCACACGTCTCAGTCACCACATGAACTACAGCAGTTCAAGGTAGTGGGACATTTCTACTTTCCTCTTTGGTCAGAACCCACATACTGAATATGAAGAGAGCACATGGGTGTTTGTCGAGCCAATTGATTTCAATGGCCTCTATTTCCCTGTGCTCTGATTGGTCAGGAATACACTCAGGGGTACCTCCTGTATCAAATAAAGTGACTACTGAGTGTATGTTCATGGCCTTCTGCTGCTGTAGCCCATATACCTCAAGGTTTTACGTGTTGTGTATTCAGAGATGCTCTTCTTCAAGCCACTGAGTAACGTGTCGCTTCCTGTCAGCTTGAACTGGTCTGACCATTCTCCTCTGACTTCTCTCATTAACAAGACATTTTACCCACAGAAATGGCGCGCACTAGATTTTTTTTTTTGTTTTTCACACCTTCTCTGTAAACTTGAGAGACTGTTGTACGTGAATATCTGAATTCTGCTCACCAGACCTGGAATACCTAGCAGTTAAGTGCCATCCTTTTTACCTAACACGAGAGTTCTCTGGGATCATTCTGGTAGCAGTTTACATTCCACCTCAGGCCAATGTCAATCAGGCTTTGGATGATCTGAGCAATGGGATCAACATGCATGAAACAGCACACCCTAACGCCTTCACCGTCGTTTTGGGAGATTTTAACCAGGCCAGTCTGAAAAAAATCACTAAGCAACTACCATCAACAGATCACTTGCAATACCAGAGGAAACAACACACAGGACCATTGCGACACCACCATCAATAATGCCTACCGTGCTATTCCACGCCCTCACTTCGGGAAACCTGATCACCTGGCTGACTCCCTGAGTACAGGCAGAGACTGAAGACTGCAGCAGCAGTAGTGATCAAGAAGGTATGGACAAGGGAAGCACAGGAGCGCCTACAGTATTGCTTTGAATCGGTGGACTGGACTGTATTCAGGAATTCAGGGATTCATTTTCAAACCTGGATGAGTATGCTGCAGTTGTTACCAACTTCATTAAAACCCATGTAGATGAGTGTGCTTTCAAAGACTTAGTGTACATTATCAAACCAAAAGCTGTGGATGAACCAGGAGGTACATCGTCTGCTGAAGGCTAGATCTGTGGCATTCAATCAAGTCTGGCAACACAGGCCAGTACCAAAAAGACCAGGTATGATTTGCAGTGGGCTATTTCAAGGGCCAAGAGACAATTTCGAACAAGGTTGGAGGCGTCATCGGATGCACAACAACTCTGGCAGGGTTTGCAAGACAAAGCAAAACCCGATAGTGTGAACGGCAGCGATGCTTCACTACCAGATGAACTCAACGCCTTCTATGCCCGCTTTGAAAGGGAGAACACAACTACAGCTGTGAAGATTCCTGCTGCACCTGATGACCCTGTGATCTCTGTCTCAGAGGCCAATGTTAGGCTGTCTTTAAAGAGAGTGAACCCTCGCAAGGAGGAAGGTCCCGATGGAATACCTGGTAAGGCTCTGAAGACTTGTGCCATCCAACTAGTAGGAGTATTCAAGGACATTTTCAACCTTTCACTGCTATGGGCAGAAGTTCACACTTGCCTCAAAAAGGCAACAATTATACCAGTGCCTAAGGAGAATAATATGAGCTGCCTTAGTGACTATTGACCAGTAGCACTCACATTTACAGTGATGAAATGCTTTGAGAGGCTGGTTATAATTAGAACGAATTCCTGCCTCAGCAAGGACCTGGACCCATTGCAATTTGCCTTTCGCCACAAAAGGTCAATGGTAAATGCAATCTCAATGGCTCTTCACACGGCTTTAGACAACCTGGACAACACAAACACCTATGTCAGGATGCTGTTCATTGACTATAACTCAGCATTTAATACCATCATTACCACAATCCTGATTGAAAAGTTGCAGAACCTGGGCCTCTGCACCACCTTCTGCAATTGGAACCTCAACTTCCAAACCAGAAAACCGCAATCTGTACATATTGGTGATAACATCTCCTCCTCGCTGACAATTAACACTGGTGCACCTCACAGGTGTGTGCTTAGCCCACTGCTCTACCCTGTCTTACCCATAACTGTGTGGCTGAGCGTACCATCTATAAATTTGCTGATGATATAACCATTGTTGGTAGAATCTCAGTTGGTTACGAGAGGACGTACAGGAGCAAGACATGCCAACAAGTGGAGTGGTGCAGCAACAACCTGGCACTCTATGTCAGTAAAACAGAAGAACTGATTGTGGAATGCCAGAAGTTTAAGATGAAGGAACATATACCAATCCTCATAGAGCCATCAGAAGTGGAGAGCATAAGCAGTTTCAAGTTCCTGGGTGTCAATAAGGAAATAACCTGGTCTCAACATATCGATGCAGTTATAAAAATGCAAGACAGCGGCTACACTTCATTAGGAGTTTGACGAGATTTAGTATGTCAACAAATACACTCAAAAACTTCTATAGTTATACCGTGGAGAGCATTCTGACAGGCTGCATCACTGTCTAGTACGGAGGTGGGGAGCTGCTGCACATGATTGAAAGAAGCTGCAGAGGATTGTAAATTTAGTCAGCTCCATCTTGGGTACCAGTCTACAAAGTACCCAGGAAATCTTCAAGGAGCGGTGTCTCAGACAGGCATCGTCCATTATTAAGGGCCTCCAGCATCCAGGGCATCCCCTTTTATTCACTTCTAGGCACTGGTATAATTCACTGTATTTGTTTTTCCCACTGAGAGACTTGACACCTGACCAGGTTCACTTCCCAATACCAGATCAAGTACAGCCTCTCCTCTTGTAGGCTTATCTACATATTGTGTCAAGAAACCTTCCTGAACACACATACAAACTCCACCCCATCTAAACCCCTCACTCTAGGGAGATGCCAATCAATATTTGGGAAAATAAAATCTCCCACCACAAAACCCTGATATTATTACTCCTTTCCAGAATCTGTCTCCCTATCTGCTCCTTGATGTCCCTGTTACTATTGGGTGGTCTATAAAAAAAACACCCAGTAGAGTTATTGACCCCTTCCTATTCCTAACTTCCACCCATAGAGACTCTGTAGACAAGCCCTCTATGACTTCCTCCTTTTCTGCAGCCGTGACACTATCTCTGATCAACAGTACCATGCCCCCACCTCTTTTGCCTCCCTCCCTGTCCTTTCTGAAACATTTAAAGATGAGCCAGATTTGATTATGGAGCTTAGGATAAAAAGAACCCTTAAGAGACAGTGATCATAATATAACAGAATTCACCCTGCAATTTGAGAGGGTGAAGCTAAAGTCAGATGTATGGGCGTTACAGTGGAGGAAAGGAATTACAGGGGCATGAAAGAGGAGCTCACAAAAGTTGATTCAGAGGGGATACTAGCATGGAAGCCAACAGAGCAGTAATGGCTGGTACCACTTGTGGGTAGTCTCCAGCTCATTTGATTGAACACAAACAATATATTTCACTGTTTGTTTTGATATACCTGTGACAAATAAAGTTAATCTTTTTCTTCAATCTCCAGTGTGTTTCTTTGTATTGCAAGACAGCCTGCTGCATCAATGGCTCATGACTCTAAATTTCCAACCACAAGGTATGAAATCCAAGGAGGTTTTTTTTAAATCAGTTTTTCAGCAAATTGCAATCCTTAGTTGTTTTTCTTTAACTAATTTTATTGCATTGGACTCTTGGTTCTCCACTATTTAGGAAGATTTTTTTAATAATGCCTTGACAGATCAAGTAGCTGTTTAATTTTTTCTGCTATGTAGTTACGATTATGAAATTTCCACAAAGGATGAGATTGTCCTGAAGAAGATGCAGAGACTGACTGGATGCAGCCTGGGAAGGAGCAGGCAAAATAGAAAAGCCAAAGAGAGGGCATGAGGGCATGTATTCAAATAAAAATTAGTGGCGTTAGAGGATTGGGAAGCTTTCCAACAGAAGGCAACTAAAAGTACCATTAAGAAGGTAAGGATAGAATATGAAAGTAAGCTAGTTCATAACATTAAAGAGGATACCAAAAATTTCTTTAGATATACAAACTGTAAAGGAGAGGCAAGGGTGGATATCGAACTGCTGGAAAATGATGCTGGAGAGGTAATAATGTGGAACAACAGAAGGGCAGATGAACTGAATAAGTATTTTGCATCAGTCTTCAAGGTGGAAGGGTGGTGGAAGTTCCAAGTGACAGGGGTTAAAAAGAGCTTTGATTAGTGGCCAATCTGGACATTGGAAGTTTTGAGAGGAGGGGATTTCAATCAGGACTATTGCCAGAGGATAAAAGGCAGCAGCAGGTCACTACCATGAAAAAGAGCTTTGACCAGTGACCAATTGGCATTTGGGATTGATTAGCAAACGGTTAATTTGGATGGCAGGGAAAAGCACAGCAGCCATCGTAAAAGTGGACATAATCAGAGTGATGATCTTGAGGCTTTAGCTCTTCGAGGCTTCAGTCAGAAAAAGCAAAGGAAAGTAAAGCTCAAGTTTTTATTTGTTCTTTTCTTTGTATGTGCTCAGCTAGAGCAGTAGGGACTCCAGGCAGGATAGTGGATACTCCTTTTGCAGGACATGGGAAGGCAGGAAGACGTCCAGTGTATCTGAAAACTACATCTGCAAGAAGTGCATCCAGCTGCAGTTTCTAACAAACCGTGTTAATGAGTTGGAGCTGGAACTGAATGAATTCCAGATCATTCAGGAGAATGAGGGGTGATAGATAGGACATACACAAAGGTAGTTACACCCAAGGTGCAGGCCACAGGAAACTGGGTGACAGTCAGGAAGAGAAAGAGGTTAAGGAACCAGTGCAGAGTACCCCTGTGGCCAACAACATATATATCACTTTGGATACTCTCAGGGTCGGGGTGCGGTATGACCTAACAGAGGAAAGTCACGGTGGTCAGGTTTCTGACACTAAGTCTGCTTCTATGACTCAGAATCGAAAAGGGGAGAAGAGGCATGATGTGGTGATAGGGGATTTGTTAGTTAAGGAAACAGGAGGTTTTGTGGACGAGAATGAGATCCCCGGATAGTATATTACCTCCTGGGTGCCAGGGTCTGGGATATCTCAGTTCGAATCCTCAGCATTCTTAAGTGAGGGGGTGAACAGACAGAAGTCGTGGTCCATGTAGGTATCAATGACATGGGTAGGATGAGTGGCGATATTCTGTATAGGGAGTCAGGAAGTTAGGTGCTAAGTTAAAGGGCAGGACCTTCAGGATTGTGATCTCAGTATTGCTACCCATGCCATGTGCTAGTGAGGTCAGAAGAGGAAAGATTATATAGTTGAATTTGTGGCTAAAGTTGGTGTAATAGGGAGGGCATAAATGTTTTGGATCATTGGGCCCTTTTCCAGGAAGGGTGGGATCTATACGGAAGGAACAGTCTGCACAGGAGGGGGACTAATATCCTAGTGGGAAGGTTTGTTGATGTTGCATGGTTGGGTTTAAACTAGAGTTGCAGGGGGTTAGGAACCAGAGTGTCAGAACAGTTAGTGGAGAGGTTGTGGAGGCAGATATTGATAAGACCTCAGATTAAGTTGGGAATCAAAGGGTTGAACATGGTATGATCAGTGTCCTGAGCTGCATATATTTCAATGCAAGAAGTATTGTAGTAAAGATGGATAATAGTGCTGAAGATGAGGTAGCTGGTTTACAATCAGTGGCGATGTTTAGTGAGGAGAGGCTGCTGACCAGGCAAAAATGCAATCAGCAGGATGAGTTGGAACATAAAAGGTGGACAGAATCAAAAAGAGTAAATACAGGACTGAAGGTGTGGTATTTCAATGCACATAGTATATGGAATAAAGTAGATGAACTTGCAGAACTGTTGCAGATTGGTAGGTATGATGATGTAGGCATCACAGAATCATATCTGAAAGAAGAATATAACTGGGAGCTTAAAGTTCAAGGATACATATCGTATCTAAAGGACAGGCAGGAAGGCAGAGCGTGTTGTGTTACTCTGTTCATAAAAAAATGAAATCAAATCCTTAGAAAGAGGTAACAAAGGGTTAGAATTTGTTAAATCATTGTGGGTAGACATAAGGAACTGCAAGGTTAAGAAGAGCCTGTTGGGATTTATATACATAACCCCAAACAGTAGTATGGATGTGGTCTGCAAATTACAATGCAAAGTTGAAAATGCATACCAAAAGGCAATGTTTCAATAGGTACATTGAATGTCAGAGAAATGTATACATTATACATCCTGAAATTCTTTTTCTTCTCAAATAACCACAAAAACAGAGGAGTGCCCCAAAGCATGAATGACAGTTAAAAGTTAGAACTCCGAAGCCCCACCCCAGCTCCCTCACCCACGCATAAGCAGAAGCAAAGCGACAACCCTCCCCTCCAACAGCAAAAAAGCATCAGCAACCCCCACCAAACACTCAAGCGTGCAACAAAGCATCAGTAAAGGCACAGAATTGTTGTATCCCAAAGACTACGTGTTCACCTGGTAATCTGACAAACCACAGACTCTCCTTCATAAGGGAAAAAATGGTATCCCCGTTTCACAGCGAGAGGGGAAACATAACAAACAACTCACTGATTTTCATTGTTAAAAAGTCTGTTGCATTGCTTTTTCTGAACTCTGTGTCCAAAGAACAGTCCACCCACCTCCAGAGCCACGAAGTCCTGGAACCCTGAAAGCACGCTAGTCTTCTAGGCTGCGTCCTTGTCATATCGAATAGTGAGCAGTCATGAGACCCCGAGAGTGGGTCCCATTCCCGCAAAGAACTGAAGTGAGTGTGTAACTCCAGGTTAGGGTCTTCAAAAGAACCCTGAAAGGGGAAAATAGAGATATTAAAGATGGAAACAGTGCTGTTTCCGAAGATGCAAGCAAAGGAGGCGCCTTTAGGTGCTATCGTTCTCCTAAGCTCCTCCTTCGAAGCCCTCCATAACAATAGTTATGGGAGATTTCAATATGCAGGTAGATTGGGAAAATCAGGGTGGTGCTGGATCCCAAGACGGGGACATTCTAGAATGCCTATGAGATGGCTTTTTAGAGCAGCTTGTGGCTGAGTCCCCAGGGGAATCAGCTATTCTAGATTGTGTGCTGCGCAATGAACCAGAGTTGATTAGAGATCCTAAGGTAAAAGAATCGTTATGGGAAGAGGCCTAGGTCCTGTAGCTTATCGACCCGGACTGTGGAAATTGTTTTTTTATGGCTGATTTTACTGAGGAGGGTGGAACGCTGCTGAGAGGCTAACCAGGTGCCGTGCTGTCAGGAATGAAATCACCTGGCAATCGTAACAGCTGCCCATATACCAACTCAGAGGTGGACGACTGCAGGTCCTCTTTTGCAGGTGTTCTGAGCCCCAGCAGCACCCATGGGAGATGATCATGACAACAGTCATTGGTCAGGGAAACCTCCAGAGCAACAGAACTGCTCGCGTAGTGAAGCAGGTTGCAATGAGTTGCAAAGGGGTATTGATCAGTGCAGGAGACTGGCTGAGGAATCAAGCAGATTTCAATTTCGCCAAGTGTGAAGTGATGCATTTTGGACATTCAAACCAGGGTAGGACATCTACAGTAAATGTCAGGGCATGGAAGAGTGTTGTGGAACACAGGAACCTGGGAGTACAAGTAGACAGTTCACTGAAAATGGCTGCATAAGTATACAGGATGATGAAGAATGGTGTTTAGCATACTGGCCTTCAGTCAGGGCACTGAATCTAACAGCAGGGCCATTTTATTGCAGTTATATAAGTCAGCGGTCCCCAACCACCGGGCCGCAAAGCATGTGCTACCATGCAGCGAGGAAACGATATGATTTAGCGATATGAGTCAGCTGCACCTTTCCTCATTCCTTGTCATGTGCACTGTTGAGCTTGAACGCACGTGAGGTCATTACCCGTGCGTCATGTCAGTACGGGAAGGAGATCAACTCCTCGAGCTTGCAAATGACGGTGGGCTGAAAAGTATGTTTGACATAACATCTCTGCCGGCATTCTGGATCAAAGTCAAGGCTAAATATCTTGAGGTAGCCACGAAAGCACTGAAAATGTTGCTTCCATTTCCAACATATCTCTGCAATGAATGCAATGAAAACTAAATTGCGGAATAGACTGGACATAAGGAACCCCCTTCGAGTATTGCTGTCTCCCATCACCCCTCGATGGGACCGTCTTGTTGCAGGAAAACAAGCCCAGGGCTCCCACTGATTCAGCGATACTGGTGTGTTGCAATGATTTTATATGTTCATACAGGGAAAATATGTGCTGTGTGTTTAATATCCAAACATTACTTAAAATGTTATTATGCTATTGACTTATAAGTGACTTATATAATCATATAACAATTTCACTATATTCATGCGAGGAAAATATGCGCTGTGTGTTTAATATTAAATTCATTAGATAAACCCTTTTAGAAATGAAATTGAGTGTATTAGCCACTTATCACCGATATTCCGGTCATGATTAACACCTCCCCCCACACCCACCCCTCCCGGACAGAATCGCCAAAAACAATTTGTAGAAAAAATTGGCACGTACGCACAAGGCCTCATGGTCATGGTAGTCTTTCTCAGGGTAAACTCAACGTATTTAACTGCTACTCCGTTGGTAACCCTACCCACCCCCCCCCCCCACCCCCGGGTCGGCCAGTCCGCAAGAATATTGTCAATATTAAACCGGTCCGCAGTGCAAAAACGTGATATAAGTCAGTGTTGAGGCAAGACTTGGAGTACTATGTACAATCAACACACACAAAAATGCTGGTGAACGCAGCAGGCCAGGCAGCATCTCTAGAAAGAGGTACAGTTGACGTTTCGGGCCGAGACGCTTCGTCAGGACTAACTGAAAGAAGAGATAGTAAGAGATTTGAAAGTGGGAGGGGGAGAGGGAGATCTGAAATGATGGAGCTAAGAGCTGGAAAGTTGATTGGCAAAAGGGATACAAAGCTGGAGGAGGGAGAGGATCATGGGATGGGAAGCTGAGGGAGAAAGAAAGGGGGAAGGGGGCCCAGAGGTTGGAGAGCAGGTCAGGAGTTATAGTGAGAGGGACAGAGGGAGAAAAGAGAGAGAGAGAGAAAGAAAAGGGAATAAATAAATAAATAAATAAGGGATGGGGTACGAAGGGGAGGAGGGGCATTAACGGAGGTTAGAAAAGTCGTCAGGTTGGAAGCTACCCAGACGGAATATAAGGTGTTGTTCCTCCAACCTGAGTGTGGCTTCATCTTGACAGTAGAGGAGGCCATGAATAGACATATCAGGATGGGAATGGGATGTGGAATTAAAATGAGTGGCCACTGGGAGATCTTGCTTTCTTGGGTGGACAGAGCAGAGGTGTTCAGCGAAACTGTCTCCCAGCCTGCATCGGGTCTCGCCAATGTATAGAAGGCCGCACCGTGAGCACCGGACGCAGTATATCACCCCAGCCGACACACAGGTGAAGTGTCGACTCACCTGGAAGAACTGTCTGGGGCCCTGAATGGTGGTGAGGGAGGAAGTGTAAGGACATGTGTAGCACTTGTTCTGCTCACAAGGATAAGTGCCAGGAGAGAGATCTGTGGGAAGGGATGGGGGGGATGAATGAACAAGGGAGTCACGTAGGGAGCGATCCCTGCGGAAAGCAGAAAGGGGGGAGGGAAAGATGTGCTTGGTGGTGGGATCCCATTGGAGATGGTGGAAGTTACGGAGAATTATATGTTGGACCTGGAGGCTGGTGTGGTGGTAGGTGAGGACAAAGGGAACCCTATTCCTAGTGGGGTGACGGGAGGATGGGGTGAGAGCAGATGTGTGTGAAATGGGAGAGATGTGTTTGAGAGCAGAGTTGATGGTGGAGGAAGGGAAGCCCCTTTCTTTAAAAAAGAAAGACATCTCCTTTGTCCTGGAATAAAAAGCCTCATCCTGAGAGCAGGATGTACAGTGTACATATGTAGTTATGTACAGTGTTGGTTCCCTGGATCAGTCGCAATTGAGCAAGTCAACTGTAATTGTAAACAATGATAACAAAGGTGAGGCATTGCAGGACCAGGAGGTCAGTGTGGGTCAAGATATTGTCAGGCGGAAGAGGGTGAAGAAGAGATTTATGAGGATTCTACCTGGATGAAAGGGACCACGTTACAGGGAGAGGCTGGCCACACTGAATCTTTATTCCTTGTAACAGTGGAGAATGAAAGGTGACCTCATAGGTTTATAATATCATGAAGGCTGTGGATAGGGTGGATGGTCATAGTTCCCCCACCCACGCCCATGGTTGGGGAGTCCACAATTAGAAGGCAAGGTACAACATAAGAGAAAGGAGATGTGAAAGAGACTGAGAGGCATCATCTTTACACAGAAGGTAGTGAGTACTGGAAATGAGCTGGCAGGGGAGCAGGCAGACAACATTGCAACATTTAAGCCCATTTGCATAGTAACATTAAGAGGAGAGGCTTGGAGGGTTATAGACTAAACAGAGGCAACTGGGAGTAGCAGGAAGGATGCTGTGGTCAGCAGGGACCAGTGGGGCCAAAAGACCTGTTTTTATGCTCTATTACTTTATGGCCCCATAAAGTTAAAACCCCTTGCATGCAGCAACATGCACCTCTGCTACCTGGTGTTCCACTGAAGAGGCTTGGCTGGCGAACTGGGGGGACCAAAGTCTCTGCCCGGCTGGGGCACCGGTTGAAACAGCTTTGGGCAATTTCATACTGGGGAAAAGCGCTGGTAATAAAGCAGCTGGTTTCCTCCATGATCTGGTGCCATCAGGTCAATTTGGTCCAGCCCACCGTTTCTGTCTCCAGGACCCAGAGGAGGCTGGTGGACTTCTGGGGCAATTGGAGGCATTGGGTCTCTGCTGCATTCCTGAGTCTTCTGATTGCAGAGGGTGGTCAGTCATTGACGTGCTTACGTACACAGCTGGCGTCTCTCCACATCAGGACCCTCCCCACATCTGTACACCGAGCACCCTCCGAAATGTCATGAACCATTGTCAAGTTTTCTCTGCTGGGACATTGGCTGCAGGGGGACACGGAGTTTCAGTGGCAATCTCAGCCATCCACTCTGCAGGAGATTTCCAGTTTTATCGAGAGCTGTTGCGAGTATGGGATTTAGTCACATCTAGTCAGGGTGCTCCAGTACCAGCGGGAGAATTCTGCTGTTGTGAGGGGGCTGGTCCCTATCCCATTATGGTGTGTTCAGAGAGGCTCGCGAGTCCAGAGAGTCCAAGGTGTGTTAACACCTGCTCATCGGACCATCGGTCCAAGATTCCCCTCAGGAGAGGGTCCCACATAACATGAGCAACAGTGCAACAGTTTTTTAAGTTGGGTCACTAAAATAGAACCATAGAACTATTGAATCATAGAATATGACAGCGCAAAAAACAGGTCATTCAACCCTTCTAGTCTGTGCCGAAACTTTATTCCGCTTGTCCCATTGACCCGCACCCAGTCCATAACCCTCCAGGCCTCTCCCATCCATGTATCTATCCAATTTATTCTTAAAACTTAAGAGTGAGCCCGCATTTACCACATCAGATGGCAGCTCGTTCTACGCTCCCACCTCTCTGAGTGAAGAAGTTCCCCCTAATCTTCCCCCTAAACCTTCCCCTTTCACCCTAAAGCCATGCACTCTCGTATTTTTCTCTCCTAATCTAAGTGGAAAGAACCTACTCGCATTTACTCTGTCAATACCCTTCATAATTTTGTAAACCTCTATCAAATCTCCCCTCATTCTTCTACGCTCCAAGAAATAAAGTCCTAAGCTGGTCAATCTTTCCCTGTAACTCAACTCCCGAAGACCCGGCAACATCCTAATAAATCTTCTCTGCACTCTTTCATTCTTACTGATATCCTTCCTATAGTTAGGTGACTAGAACATCCGGTCCACCGGTCCATTCTGTGGCCAAGAGGAGTCAATGTACCAGATTTATATGGAATGTGAGAGATTGCAGTCCCTACTTGTATATCTGAATGCGGCTCTTCCTCAGGTTTTAGTTGCACTTCAGCTCTGCGCTCCTGATATACGAGCACCAAGTACCGGGGGGTGGGGTGGGCGCACAGGGGAGTGGTTGTGGGTCACTCAAAAGATCTACTGGTTGGCTTGCTCCTGGCCTGGACAGGATGGCTATCCACTGGACCAGTAGGGGGTCTGTCTGGGCTGACTACCTCCCTCTTCTGACTATATGTTCAGGCCTGGGTGTACTTTGAGAAGGAGCCCAGGAGTTGCCAGGGGTACAGCGTGGAATTTCCAGGAGCAGTGGGTCTCACCAAGGATTTGGCTGTTTTACAGACAGTAATAACATTTTAATTTGAACTTGTTCACTGTCTTGTAAATACTTTATGTTTGTAATTCATGTATTTTTGTGTGAATTGTTTTGTAAAAGAAAAGGAGTGGTGCAGGAGGAACACTACACTGTAGATTGTGAAGTATTTGAGAGGGACACAATCAGAGGCACTCATTGTTAAAGTGGAGTTTGTTGTCAGAGGCACGAGTCCAAGTGAGCATAGATGCAATGAAAAACTTACTTATGGCAGCATCTCAGGCACAGAGCATGACATGCACTACAGTCAGAGGAAAAGCAAATTATATGCAATTTTACAAGAAGGAATAAAAAAGTCCATTGTAATGCAAAATGATCGTAGTGTTGCTAAACTGAGTTGTGGTTATGTTTGTTCAAGCGAAGTAGCTGTTCCTGAACCTGGTGGTGTGGGACTTCAGGTTTCTGTACCTCCAGCCTGATGGGGGCTGTGAGAACACAGCATGGTCCGGGTGCTGGGGAGCTTTGAGGATGGACATTACCTGCTTGAGTTAGGTATGCTGGCCTGTTGGAAGGGTTTGCGATGTGATAATCAATGGCATTACTGGATGAAAGGAGTGGACCATTGGGGATGGGCAGTACAGAGGGAATGCCTCACTCCTGGATAGGCAGCACAGGCAGAATCGTGGCTCCATGAATTCTGCTGATTTGGTTTCAGTCAGTGTAGGAACAGTTAAAGCAGACCCCTATTCCTGTCTGTCTGTCACCAGCACCTGTGGCACTCGATCACAGGCATGTTTGTACTAGAGGGTGCACCTAAGAACCAAGTGATTGAAGAGAAGCAGTTGTTCCTGAACCTGGTGATGTGGGTCTTCAGGATTCTGTACCTCCAACCTAATGGGAGCTATGAGAACATGGTACGGTCCAGATGGTGGGGATGTTTGACGATGAACATTGCAACTTGAGATAGCGCCTATTGTAGAGATTCCCAATGGTCGAGAGGGATGTATCTGTGATGTATTGTGCTAAGTCCACTACTCTTGATAGATTCTTGGGTTCCTGCAGATTCAAGTCGCCATAGTGTGATATACTGTGACGTTACACGTTAACTGGGCTGCAGTATCAGCAGGATTTTGAGGTGGAATTGCTACATTATTGAATGGGACAGGCTGTGAGGATGTTGCACTGTTACTGTGCGAACAGTCAGTATGGTCCCCTGTTCCAGTCTGTCTGGCACCAGCATCTGTGGTACTCGATCAGAGGGATCACTTAGATAAAAATGATCCACATTGACTCCAAGATCCATTAGATCTGATAGCTCCAATGTAGTAGATGGATGGAAGGAGCAGAGACAGTGACACATTGAAGAGCAAACAGGAAATGATTATTTATTTAAACGGGGCCAATACCAACCAGAATGGATCACAGAATCACATAATGAGGGAAATGAAATAAAAAATAAGAATCAAAATCACCAAAGCCCAGGTATCTCGAACCCGTCTGTCGAAAACTTGAAAGATGGTGACTGTTCCCTGGTTATAGACAACAGCACTCAGGAAGATGAAGGGCTGTACTTTTTTGGGATTGAATTTGACCAAAGGAATCATTACAACTATCTCCCTGCTATGCAGTTGCACGAGTCTGGTAGGTGTTCTGTGTGGTCACTCAACAGCAGGCATTCAGCAATCAGTGGGGAATAATATAAACTTGTACTGGGTCCATATTCACATCAGAACATCTACCAATTTTCAGGAAACTTCCCATTCATTCCCAAAGCAGCCTCTGTACTTTCAGCGTATCAACTGCTACTATGTTATGAAAGCCAATCTACGTTCCCAATCATATCCCAATCATATCCACCGACATGGACACGAGAGGTTCTCAGAGTTACGTGCAGTTTCTTGCAGAATTAGGCCACTCTGCATGTGACAGTGTTCAGATTCCCACCGACCCTCCACTCCTTCTCCATCTCCATCCCGGCCATCCGCACATCCTTCCATCCGAACTGATTCTATCTCCTATAGACTCACTTTCAATGACTCTTTACAACTCAGGTTCTCAGTACAGTATTTTTTTGAATTTGCAGTTTATCTTTTTGCATATTGATTGTTGTCAGTGTTTATTTGTGTAGATTTTTGTGAATTCTATTCAATTTGGATCTGTTTTTTTTCCTGTAAATGACGGTAGGGAAATAAATACAGCATATGTACTTTGCTAATAAATTTACTTCGTACTTTCTGAACTCATCTCCTCCATGGCCAAGTCCACTTGCCAACACAACGCCCCCACCCCCTACCCCCACTGTTTGGGGAAGGACATATTCCCACTGTGTGATATTGTGGCTCTCAGTGGAGGACTCAGTTTCCCATTTACCCTCTCAACGGCTTTTAGAACAGTCAAAAACACCTAACTGTGCAGTGTAAGTATGGGGATCAGTTATCATTCAGGTACGGCAATACTCCTCAGAGTACACAGAAATATTCTGCAAATTTCAGTATGAAGATAACTAAATCATTTATTTAGTAACAACCGTTGCCCTGAATGTCCATGACAAGACTATAAGGCATTGGGACAGAAGTAGGCCATTTGGCCCATCGAGTCTGCTCCACCATTCAATCCTAGCTGTTCCTTTTTCCTCTTCTTAGTCCCACTCTCTAGCCTCCTCTCCATAAACTTTGATGCCAAGGCCAAGATTTTCTCAATCTCCGCCTTAAGTACACCCAACGACTTGACCTCCATAGCTGCCTGTGGTAACAAATCCATCGCCCTCTAGCTCAAAGACTCTCTATCCTGAGACTGTGCCCTCTTGTTCTAGACTCCCTCACTGTGGAAAATATCCTTTTTACATCTACTCTGTCTATACCTTTCAACATTCGAAAGGTTTCAGTGGGATCCCCCTCATTCTTCTAGATTGCAACAAGTACAATTACAGAGCCATCAAACATTCCTCACATGATAACCCTTTCATTCCTAGAATCATCTTTGTGAACTTCATCTGAAACCTCTCCAAAGCCACTATATCTCTTCTTAGCTGAGGAGCCCAAAACTGTTCACAATGCTCAAGGTGAGGCCTCACAGGTGCCTTATAAAGACTCAGCATCACATCCCTGGTCTTATGTTCCAGACTTCTTGAAATGAAAGCTAACACTGCAGTTGCCTGCCTTGCCGACTCAACCTGCAAGTTAACCTTCAGGTGTTCTGCACAAGGGCTCTCAAGTCCCTTTGCATCTCAGATATTTGGAATTTTTCCTCATTTAGAAAATAGTCTGCAGATATTTTTCTTCTACCAAAGTGCATATCAATGCGTTTTTCAACATTGTATTTCATTTGCCACCTTGTTGCCCATTCTTCCAATCTGTCTAGGTCCTTCTGCGGCCTTCCTGTTTCACAAACACTACCTGCACCTCCAACAATATTCGTGTCATTTGCAAACTTAGCAACAAAGCCATCTATTCCATTATCTAAGCAACACACATCAAAGTTGCTGGTGAACGCAGCAGGCCAGGCAGCATCTGTAGGAAGAGGTGCAGTCGACGTTTCAGGCCGAGACCCTTCATCAGGACTAACTGAAGGAAGAGTGAGTAAGGAATTCCATTATCTAAATCATTGATATACAGCATAAAAAGAAGCCAGTCAACCAGAAAAAGATCCTTTTATTCCCACTGGCTGCCTCCTACCAATCAGCCAATGCTCTAACCATGCTGGTAACTTGGGTTCTTAATACTATGAGCTTTTAACTTGGTAAACAGCCTCATGTGTGGCACCTTGTCAAAGGACTTTTGAAAATCCAATGTACAACACCCACTGCTTCCCCTTTATCTATCCTACTTATAATCTCCTCAAAAGAATTCCAACAGGTTCATCATGCAAGATGCAAGATTGTCCCTGAAGAAAACCATGCTGACTTTGTCCTATGTTGTCCTGAGTCAGCAAGTGCTCCATAACCTCATCATTAACAATTGACATCGACATCTTCCCAACCACTGAGGTCAGGCTAACTGCTCTACAACTTCCTTTCTGATGCCGCCTCCCTCCTTTCTTAAAGAGTGAAGTGACATTTGCAATTTTTCAGTCCTCTGGAACCATGTCAGATTCCAATGGCTCTTGAAAGATCATTACTAATACTTCCACAATCTCTACTGCTACCTCTTTGAGACCCCTACGTTGCAGTTCATCTGATCCAGGTGCCTAATGTGCCTTTAGGTCTTTCAGCTTTTTGAACACCATCTCTCTTGGAATAGTAATAGCACTCATAGAAACATAGAAAACTTACAGCACAATACAGGCTCTTCGGCCCACAAACTTGTGCCAAACACTCATTTCTCTTCCCTCACACCCTACAACATTTGGCACACTGCTAATGTCTTCAACAATGAAGACTGATGCAAAATACTCATTTCCTTCGTCTGCCATCTCCTTGTCCACTGTTATTATTTCTCTGGCCTCATTTTCTAGCCGTCCTATATCCATTCTCATCTCTCTTTTACTTTTTATATACTTGAATTTTTTTTTTCTATCCACCTTGATATTGTTTGCTAGCTTGCTTTCATATTTCATATTTTCCCTCCTAATGATTCTTTTAGTTGCTTTCCGTAGGTTCTTAAAAGCTTCCCAATCCTCTATCTTCCCGATAATTTTTGTTTTGTTGTATGCCCTCTCTTCAGCTTTTAAATTAGCTTTGACTTCCCTTGTCAGCCACGATTGTACTATTTTGCCATTTGAGTAAATCTTTGTGTTTGGAATACAGCTATCCTGCACCTTCCTCATTTCTCCCAGAAACTCAAGACATTGCTGCTCTGCTGTCATCCATACTAGCATCTCCTTCCAACTTACTTTGGCCATCTCCTCTCTCATACCACTGTAATATCCTTTACTCCATTGAAATACTGCTAAGTCAGACTTTACTTTGTCCATATCAAATTTCAAGTTGAACTCTATCATATTGTGATTACTCCATCTTAAGGGTTCCTTTACCTTAGCTCCCTAATCACCCACTGGTTTGTTTATGTAACACCTAATCCAGTACAGCTGATCTCCTAGTAGGGTCAAGGACAAACTGCTCTAAAAAGCCACCTTGTAGGCATTCAACAAATTCACTCTCTTGGGATCCACTATGAACCTAATTTTCCCAATTGATCTGCATGTTGAAATGTCCCATGACGATCATAACATTGCCCATTTGACACAACTTTTCTATTTCCATTGTAATCTGCAGTCCATATCCCAGCTACTGTTGGGAGGCCTGTATATAACTGCCATTAGGGTCCTTTCACCATTGCATTTTCTTAACTCAACCCACAAGGATTCAACATCTTGTGATCCTATGTCACATATTTCTAATGATTTGATGCCATTCTTTACCAGCAGAGCCATACCATCCCTTCTGCCTACCCTCCTATCCCACTGATACAATGTGTAACCCTGGACATTCAACTCCCAACTGCAAACATCCTACAGCCACGATTTACTGATGGCCACACCATTATACCTGACAATCTGTAAAAATGCAAAAAGATCATCCACCTCATTTATAATACTCTGTGCTTTGAAATATAACAGTTTGAGTACTGCATTTATTACCCTCTTCGATTCTGCATCCCTAATGCACTGATACCCACCCAGCTGGCTGCAGTTTTGTCCTATCATCTGCCTGCCCTTCCTGACAGTCTAACTGCACACTACCTTTGCCTTTTTACCATCCATCCTATCCTCAGTCCCTTCACTCTGGTTCCCATCCCCATGGCAATTTAGCTTAAACCCTCCTCAACAGCTATAACAAACCTCCCCGCGAGGATATTGGTCCCCTTTGGGTTCAGGTGCAACCCATCGCTTTTTTGCAGCTCATATCTATCCCAGAATAGATCCCAATGATCCAAGAACCTGAAGCCCTGTGGCCTTTGAGCCAACGTCTGACACTTGCACTTTCACCATCGGTCCACTCTCAATAATGGCCGCTCCGCTTGTCCCTTCTGTACCCTTATTTACTCCTCTCTGCGCTGCTCCGGGTGCTGATTGGGGTGCCGGAATGACACAGAACGCCCACAAAGCTCTCATTTTAAACAAACATCACCAGCTGGCCATAAACCTCCTCGCTGTGCGCGGCTCCCGCCGCGGACTGGGCCGCCGGCATGACCGATGCTGAGGGCCGCTGGGCTCTAAACCTACAGGGCCTTCTGAAATAATCTCAGTAGTGGCCATCAGCATCGTCATCCACACACTGCAGCTTTACCAAAGCATCGTCCCTACCCCCGCCCTGACGTCGGAACAGGGCTTGTTCCCCACTCACCATCGCCATCACCCAGTACCATACATCCCCAACTCGGAGTAGACAGCCTACGGACCCCCCTGGAGTTTGAGCAGAGGACACGGGCCATATGGGCAGTGCCCATCTGTACACCCTTGTCATCTTCCCTGGAAACTAGACTAGGAGAGTGCCCTCCCTCCTCACCTGTCGGAACACCCTCCTTCTGAATAACTGCGTGGAATGATGGCCAGGGCTGGATGCTCTCCGCAGAGTGTTTGACCTCCATTGAGACTTCAATTTGGGAAACTAAACACACCGGTAGCTTTCCAACCACAGGCAATCCCTGTTCTTCAGGGCTTCTCCCCTTCCCAGAGGATACGCATTCTGGTCGCGCAGCCTCAACCGGAGGGAAGTCTGTTTACCCGCACGGCCCCTGCACTGAGGCATCGCTCACTAGCCCGGAGGACACATGCTCAGCAGATACCACTACAGCTGCGGGCTCCTGTACGGTCGGACTACCCTCCAGCACTGGGGAAACATACTCTGAGCACCCGGCCTTAACCAGAGAAAAAAACCTTTTCACCCAGGGAGTTGTGGATCTGTGGAATACTCTGCCTCAGAAGGCAGTGGAGGCCAATTCTCTGGATGCTTTCAAGAAAGTGTTAGATAGAGCTCTTAAGGATATTCATGGCAGATGCAATTTAATGTGGATAAATGTGAAGTTATCCACTTTGGTGGCAAAATCAGGAAAACAGATTATTATTTGAATGGTGGCCGATTAGGAAAAGGGGAGGTGCAACGAGACCTGTGTGTCATTATACACCAGTCATTGAAAGTGGGCATGCAGGTACAGCAGGTGGTGAAAAAGGCGAATGGTATGCTGGCATTTATAGCAAGACAATTCGAGTACAGGAGCAGGAAGGTACTACTGCAGTTGTGCAAGGCCTCGGTGAGACCATACCTGGAGTATTGTGTGCAGTTTTGGTCCCCAAATCTGAGGAAAAACATCCTTGCCATAAAGGTTGTAGAAAGAAGGTTCACCAGATTGATTCCTGGGATGGCAGGACTTTCATATGATGAATGACTGGATGAACTAGGCTTATACTCGTTGGAATTTTATAGATTGAGAGGAGATCTGATTGAAACGTATAAAATCCTAAAGGGATTGGACAGGCTAGATGCAGGAAGATTGTTCCCGATGTTGGGGAAGTCCAGAACGAGGGGTCACAGTTTGAGGATAAAGGGGAAGCCTTTTAGGACTGAGATTAGGAAAAACTTCTTCACACAGAGAGTGGTGAATCTGTGGAATTCTCTGCCACAGGAAACAGTTGAGGCCAGTTCATTGGCTATATTTAAGAGGGAGTTAGATATGGCCCTTGTGGCTAAAGGGATCAGGGGGTATGGAGAGAAGGCTGGGGCGGGGTTCTGAGTTGGATGATCAACCATGATCATACTGAATGGCGGTGCAGGCTCGAAGGGCTGAATGGCCTACTCCTGCACCTATTTTCTATGTTCCTACCTTTCTATAATGGAGTCAAGGGATATGGGGAGAAGGCACGATCGGGGTACTGATCATAGATGATCAGCCATGATCACAGTGAATGGCGGTGCTGACTCGAAGGGCTGAATGGCCTACTCCTGCACCTATTGTCTATTGTCTATTGTCTAAATCCATCTCTTCGTGTGACCCATGGTCTCCTTCAGACCACAAATGTGCAGAGGTACGCTGACCTCCATTTCGGATGTGTCCACAGCCTCCGGCACTACTTCCCCTTTCCCGACTGTAACTGGAACTCGGATGCCTTGGGCCCTCCGGGTCAGTTTTTAACAGGAATCGCCCACCCCTTCACAGGGGAAGGAGCCTTGAGAATTTTCTTGTTTCTCTTTGCCATCCTCCCTAAACCCACTCCTCACCTTCATCCGTGCTGCGCCCATCAGCGACCTCCATCGCCACAGGCAGAGGGGGGTGGGGGCGACAGGAGGAACAGAATGATGAGTGCAGCGGGGTAAGGGCCAGCGATATCAGTTTAGGCCTTTGTGATGGAGTTAGCAGTCTGGTGGTTACAAACTAGTCCAATCCTACAGAAAATGGTATTCCTGTTCAATTTCTCAGATGCAGCAATGCATCCAAGACCCTGGCATCTCAGCCATGATATTCTAAGCATCATTCCTACTGACTGAAGTTGGTACAGTACACTGTACAGCATTTTTCAGAGCCATTAATTTTAAAGGGTGACTGCTGAACGGATCCTGACCCGGATCTGGGCCGTACCCTCCAAATATCCGGACCTGTCTCAGTTTTTTTGCACTATCTTACTTTCCATTTTTCTATTTTCCATTTATGATTTATAATTTAAATTTTTAATATTTACTATTGGTTTGTAATCCAGGGAGCGGGAAGCGCAGAATCAAATATCGTTATGATGATTGTACGTCGTAGTATCAATTGTTTGGCGACAATAAAGTATAAGGTACTTGATGAGATGTAACTTCAGAGCCCGCAGTCTCCGCATTCGACTGCAATGGCAACATCACGGAGCTGCAGTCTGGCATGATGGTCACTACTCAGTTCGAAATTCAACAGGTACACAACTCTAAACCCAATGGGATGCCAGCAACTAATCTCTCAAAAAGCAGCAGTTCAGAGAGGGGAGGGGAAATGGGAGTTATCCGTGGATAGGTTGGGATATCTGTCTGGTTTTAAATATACCCAATGACTTGGCCTCGACAGCCATCTGTGGCAATGAATTACACAGACTCACCAGCCTCTGTGGGTCTTCCTCATCTGCTTTCTACATGGACATCCCTCAGTTCAGAGGCTGTTCCCTCTGGTCCTCGACGACGCAATACATGAAACATTATCCCCACGTCCTTTCAACATAGGCTTACAATGTTCGATAGTTTCAATGAAATTCCCTCATTCTTGCAAAATATAAGCTAAGTGCCATCAAATGCTCCTCATATGCATAAGACCACAAAGAACCATCTTCAACTCTCTTGCTCCGCAGACCTGTCCCAACAGGCCCCACTCACTATTTAAAACTGATTTATGACCTTCTATCACAAACAAAAGAAAATCTGCAGATGCTGGAAATCCAAGCAAAACACACAAAATTTTGGAGGAACTCAGCATGGCAGGCAGCAGCTACGGAAAAAAGTACAGTTGACATTTCGGACAGTCCTGCTGAAGGGTTTCAGCCTGTAACATCGACTGTACTTTTTTCCACATAGATGCTGCCTAGTCTACTGAATTCCTCCAGCATTTTGTGCGTTGCTATGATCTTTTATTGCCTTGAAAATGTGGCACTGTTAACCATCTGTTTGTCTTTAAGCACCCCACAGAATATCTCAATCACTTTTCCCAACAATGTAAACAATTCCTGGGTGAATATGAAGGGATTCCTGCATCAATCCTCTGCTCCGTCCAGAGTTTCCCAGGATCTAACCTGACATGGAGACATCTCGGTGTCACATTGGTTCCAGCCACCAGTTGTGGCTGGAGTTTCCTCAGGTGACACCCCAGCAAGCTGGAGTCTACCAGTGTGTGGCGGAGAATGAACACGGGACAGCGGAGAGAGCCATCACCCGCAGTGTGGAACGTGAGTGGACATTGCCCAGCACTTGTCTCCAAACACAGATGTATCATTGCACATGGAAGGTGAAAGAATTCACCAGCCCCACTCACACACGTGTGATCACACAAAGAAATGTGATGTATGTGTATACACACACATCAGTACAATTGCAGAAGCACACACAGATACATCATGTGCAAGTACAGACTCAATTTACAGATGTTCCTCTGAGATGCAGACATGTATAATCAGACACAGATTTACACTCACAGATTCCACCCTCTCTTTGTTCTTAGTCTAACCCTCACTAATTGTGCGGTTTAAATATCGACGTTTATTGTGCATGGGTGGTAAGATCCAGATCACTCACCCTTTCATAGTAATGTGCTCCTTTGTCACTGACTCTTTTATAGTGAAGTGCTTCCTCATTACTGACTATTTCATAGTGAGCTGCTCCGTCATTACTGACTATTTCAGAGTGAAGTTCTCCCTCATGACTGGCCGTTTCATTGTGAGGTGCTCCCTCGTCACTGATTCTTTCAAAGTGAGGTGCTCCTTCATCTGATCCTTTCATACAGAAGTGCTCCCTCTTCACTGAACCCTTCATATTACAGTACTCCCTCTTCCCTGATTGACCATTTAATAGTGGAAAGCTTCCTCCTCATTGATCCTTTATAGTGAGGTAAAATGAGACAGGAACATGAGATCCAGAGAAATTTGGCTGCCTGAATTCAGAATTGCCTTTCTCACAGAAGGTGGTTGTAGATTGTGTGTATTCTGCCTGGAGATCAGTAACCAGTAACGTTCCACAGGGATCTGATCTGAGACTCCTGCCCTAGGTGATTTTTATATCTGGGTTGCATTAGAAAGTGGAAGGGTGGGTTAGTAAGTTTGTAGAAACACGAAGGAGTTCAACCCAGAAAAGTGTGAAGCAATTTGTTTGAGAAGGTTGAAACTTAAGGCATATTATAGCATTAATGGCTTGATTCTTGGCAGTGTGGAGAAAGGCAGGGATCTTGGGGTTCACTTCCATAGACCCTCAAAGTTGTGAAGGAGGCTCTGGGTCCAACTGGGGAGGGGATGTCAGAGGAAGGAAGAAGTGTCAGAGTGGGTATAGAATGTCAGAGTAGGATGGGAGAGGGAAGGGGAGGAAGGGATGTCAGAGTGGGGAGGAGAAGGGAATAGGTGTCTGAGTGGTGAGGGAAGAAGGGGTACCAAGTAGGAAGGGTGGGTGTGCAGAGAATGAAGGGTCTGTTTGTATGAGGAGTGGTGTGTTGTTGGAGTGGGGAAGGAGAGGGAGGAACAAATGGAGTAGGAGGTGGAAAGGGTGAAGGGGAAGTGAGGAGAGTGTGGTGGTGCAAAGTATCTTTGCTACCCTGAGAGGTGGTCATACATCTCTCATTTCGCAATGTGGCCCTCGCATGGTCTCACAACAACAATTTACACTCAGCCTCAGCAAGCCCAAGGAACTGACTGTGAACTTCAGGAAGGGGAAATTGGGGGAACACACTCCAGTCTTCATCCTGGGGTCAGCGGTGGAAATGCTGAGCAGCTTCAAGTTCCTGGGCATCAACATCTCAGAGGATCTGTTCTGGACCAAACACATTGAAGCAATCACAAAGGATGCACACCACTGGCTATATTTCATTAGGAGTCTGAGTATGTTACTCTGTGCAGATATCCAGTCTCTAACCTGCTCCTGTATCTGAAGGTTTATGCGGCTGATCCCCTTGAGTTTCTGGACACCAGGGATCCCCGGGACGTTGATGGTGGGGACTCAGCATCAGGATTGCCAGTAGATCTCAATGGGAGGTTGTTCTCTCCCATTGCAGCGGGTTGTTGCCAGGCGCTTGTATGGCAGAGTGTTATCTCCAGTTATCCATTCGTGTCTGAACGTGGAGTAACTCTGCTGGGGGATCTCAATGGGTCCAGCAGCATCTATGTGTGGGGGGGTGGGGGAGGGATTGTGGAAGGAACTGTCAATGTTTGGGTCTGACAGTGAAGGGGAGAGAGTCAGCATCGAGGGCGAGTGGTGTGGGTGTATTGGGAGCGATGGGAGTGGGTTTGGATGATAGGCTAAGTGAGCTGGATAGGGGAAGGGGAGGTAGATTCAAAGCTCAGAGGAAACTTGAGGAACAACTCCTCATATTCTCCCGGGCTCATCTACAATCCCAATGCATATTCCATTTACAGGTAATTCCATCACCTTTCAATCCCCCTTCTGTCCTTGTATTTTGTCCTCCTCCCCACCCCCACAGCCTTCCTTCACCCATCCACCCACCCATTTCACTCGCTGACTCTCTGCCCCTCCTTCCCATCTAATACTGGTTCTGTTTCCCATTATCACCTTTATTACTGATCCAGCACCTTGAAAGTCTTGAACGTTGTAGCTACTCTCATGTAGTTTTGCAGAGAGTATTCAGTTGCGCTCCTGTGTCCAGTTGACAGTGGCTTTGGGTATCAGGAAGTGAGCGACTCACCACAGGGCAACAGTCCCTGACCATCCCCCCACCATATGTGGATGGTCGAGATGAGTGTCTGGTGAACACCCCCAGAATGTTCAGGGTACATTAAGTGATGGTGACCTCAGCTTCAACATCCAGAGGGGTGTTGAATGTGGGGCTATCACTGAGGTATGGGGCAGCAGGTCAGACTCTCTCTGGTTGTAGGTGGTCAATTCCTGGCATCACTTTGGACAATTGCCACTCGTCACCTGACTGTTTCTGGGGAAAACTCGGTGCCATCCCTGTCCCGAATGGGTTCAACATCGAGAATGCTTGGAGTTCAACTCATCTCTCTGTAGTACGAATGGGGTGAGTTCTAATCCACCTTCAGATTCTCCTGAGTGGGCCTTTTGTACAAAGAACTCTTGATCTCTGAATGTCCCTCGCCATGACCCTTCACTTTATTGTCTGCTTGCACTGCACATTCTCAGCAGCTGCAGCATTTATTCTGCATTCTGTAATTAATTTTTCTTTAATACTACCTTGATGTTCTTATGTGTGGAATGATCTGAATGGCTGGCATGGAAACAAAGCTTTTCACTGTATCCTTGTACAATAATAAACCAGATACCAATTACAATCACAGTGCCATCGTGAAATTAGTAACCAGAACTTCAGTGCTCTCCTTCACATCACTGACATAAAATGTAAAAAAATAACATTTATTACTCACTCAGCGGAAGTGAGCTTCACAGTTTGAAATGGCATTTAATCCTCCATCCCTAATTGTCGTTGAGAATGTGGTTGTGACCTGCCCTCCCCACCACCCCAGGGGATTGACAGTAGAGGATGCCATGACAGCAATGCTACGAAATGTCAGAGAGAAATGGTTGAATTTTCCCTTGTTGGATATTGTCACTGCCTGGCACTTAGATGGCAAATGACATGGGCACCACACATCAGCCCAGGTTGCATGTTGCCCAGCGCTTGGCTGTGGACTGCTCCATTACCTGGGGAGCTGCGAATCGTGAACACGGTGCATTTATCACATCTGACCCTCTGATGGATGGAAGGTCATTGATGAAGCAGTGAAGATGTTTGAGCCCAGGACACCATCCTGTGGAATCCCTACAGGGACATCCTGTGGCTGAGATGAATCATCTCCCACCACCATGATGTGACAGACCATAAGGCCTAGCAGCAGAATTTTGCTATTCAGCCCATCGTGTTTTTCCTTCATTCATTCATGGCTGATTTATTTCCCCTCTCAACCGCATTCACCTCCCTTTCTCCCCATAATCTTTGACACCCTTGCTAATTAAATTCCCATCAATCTCTTCTTTAAATATACCCAATGACTTGGTCTCTACAGCTGTCTGTGACAATGAATTCCATAAATTCACCATTGTATGGTTAATAAAATTCTTCCTCCTCGTTACATTTCAAAAGGGCATTCTTCTATTCTGAGGCTGCGCCCTCTGGTCTGAGACTCCGCCACTATTGCGAACATCATCTGCATGTCCACTCTCTCTCCCTTGGCCTTGTATGATTCTGAGCAGTGGAGGACTCCAATGTAACCAGGGCCCCTGATGCCACACTTGATAAAATGCAGCCTTGGTGATGAGGGTAATGAATGCCATCTCACCCTGGGAGTTTGGTTCTCTTGTCTGTGTTTGGATCCCAGCTGTGATGAAGTCTGGAGAGGTGGTGACTTTAGCAGAACAGCTTCTGTGAGCATGTTGTTGCCAAACAACTGGCCGGGTTAGACGTGTCCTGTTTAATGTGGATAGGATCTATTCAGTCAGTTTGTTGGATAGTTGCCAGTGATGTAACTGCACTGGGACAGTCTGGCTAAGGAGGTGGCAGGCTCTGGATCACAAGGCATCGGTACCATTGCCAGAATGTCATCAGGGACCATGGTCTTTCCTGTACCCAAAGCCATCTGCTGTTGATATTGTGGAGTCAACCAAACTGGCAGAAGACTGGTGTCTATCATGCTGGGGACCAGTGCAGGAGGGGGAAGTAGATCACCTGCTAGGACTGGTGTCCATCGTGCCGGGGACCACTGCAGGAGGGGGAAGTAGATCACCAATCAGGACTGGTGTCCATCGTTCCGGGGATCACTGCAGGAAGACAAGGTGGATCACTTGCTCAGCCCTTCTGGTTGAAGGTTGCAGCAAATGGTTTAGCTTTTGCTTTGGCGCTGATGTGACAAACAGAGGCTGCAGCACTGCCCTTTGTGGCACAGCATTCATCAGATCTTCAGAGCCAGACCCATTAGCCAGCCCATCTTGACATCATGTGTTATCTCCTTTGAGGCGTCATCTCTGGAATTCAAAGCTTTGGTGGGATAACTTGTGGCAAAATTTGGGACAGCATAGCTGTCCAACTCTGCGCAGAGAAAATGACACTGATCAAAGTGATCTGGAAATGGACAGCTCAAGCTCCACTCCCTTGGAAGTAATCAACCTGGCTTCTCAACCCATGGTCCAATTAATGCAACTCACCCACTTTTCCTCACCTTTCCACCCACACCAATACCCCTTGTATGGGCCTGGACAAGGTGCACCAGGCAAGCCAAGGGGCCCCTGGGCAACCACATACAACACCGATTTGCCTGGTAGATACTTCTGGTCACACAAGGGTGGCTCTGTCCATCAAGAAACAATTGCAAACTCTCAGCAAGAGGCAACATCTCTCAATGTTGTGATTAACCACACACCAATGGGCACATTTACATGGAGTGTTGCCAAAAGAAACCAGCATTCATCACCAAAGACACTCTGCTATCCAGACCATTGATAAAAATATTGACCTGGATTTTGGCTTTAATAGCATCACACTGTGCCCAAAGCACTACATAAATTGGATCTGCTGTGGCTGAGAGAGAAAATGCATAGTCGTTGGACTGAAGCATGTGCTCTGCTTCACTGAGCACATTTCAACAGAAGTTATCCCAGGCAGGAATGTGGACAGGCAGCCGGACATGTTGACATTAGAAACATGGACACAAGGAGCTGAATTATCAAGGAGAAGAAGGAAATCCAATAGAAGCAAACAGTTCAGAGATATAAAACTGATAGACCTTTAATCCCACTCTTAATAAATGTAACATTAGACAAATCCGCCATGGAACATGCACTCAGCGATTACTTTATTAGGGACATCCAATCATCTGGCAGCAATTTAATGCTTAAAAGCATGCATACATGGTCAAGGGTTTCACACCAAACATCGGAGTGGTGAAGAAATGTGATCTAAGTGACTGATTGTCGAATAATTGTTGGTGCCAGACAGGGTGGTTTGAGTTTCTCAGAAACTGCTGAACTCCTGGGATTTTCATGTACAACGGCCTCTAGAATTTACAGCGTGTGGTGTAAAAACAAACAAAAAATAAAAACTGGTGAGCTGCAATCTTGTGAGGGACAATGCCTTGTTACTGAGAGACTCAGAGAACAATGGCCAGACTGCTTAAGCTGACAGGAAGACAACATTAGCTCAAATAACCATGAGTTACAACAGTGGTGTGCAGAACAACATCTCTGTGCATGCAACAGGTCGAAACTTGATGTGGGTGAGCTACAGTTGCAGAAGACCACATAACCTGCAAAATTAGGATAGGACAATCTCTGTTCCACTATTCAATAAATATGACTGATTATTGACCTGATCGTCACTTCCCTCCCCTAACCCCATGACCGTCAAATCCATTAATATCCAACCAATCAGTACTGTCACTGAACACAGGCAGTGTCTGAGTTCCCACCACCTCGCGGGTAGACTCCCCTTCACAGGGAGCCCAGAGCTGGCTGCAATATTCCAACTGTGCAGGCACCTTCTGTGCAAGGAGAATCAGGTCAATGTTTCAGGACCGGGTATGATTTTGGCAAGATATCTCTGCCCTTGAACTTGGATCCCCATACAATTAAGGCCAATGCAGTGCTTACCTTCCACATGCCCAGCGTACCTGTGTTGTAACCATCAGCAATCTGAGCGCAGTGAAGACATTTGTCCCAATATGATATTGCAGCTGCAGAGTCTGGGCCCAGTCACATCTCTGTACGTTACACCCACTCCGCACCCCCAAATGGTCTCTGTCCTCCTCACAGACCCATTTATTCTGCCTTTGTCTGTGACTCCAACATGAGGAGGTAACCTGGTGGGGGGACCCAGCCGGCCTCTGGGACAGCCGTTATTTTTTATCCCCACAACACCTCTCACCCCCTAGGACTCAGATGTCTTGAAGTCCGCGTATTGACGTCATGTGGGAAACGCGGTAGTCAGTCCACAGTAGCAAGGGTGACCCATATCGTCACTAAGTAGACCGATGAATACTGGCCATGGCCCCTCAGCCCTCAGCTGATGGGAACCAAGGTCCTTCTTCCCAACAGCGATGCACTGTCAGAGATTCCTTCAAAACTCCTTAACTCCCCGCCTACAAGGCAGTGCTCCCTCCTCCCCACCCTTTCCACCACATGGCGTAGCCTCTTCACCATCCATCCCTCTGTACTCCCCACTCAATAGCTCCCCCCATTCTCGAATGGCATTCCTTGAGTGATTCTATCTCTTCATTCCGCACCCTGCACCCTCCCCCCACCTCGAATAGAAGCAATGCGATTTTATGTCTGAATCAGCGAGTCTCCAGTTTCCCTTGATATGAATGCACATGATTAGAAAGTAGTTGGCAACCTGGGTCTGTGCGACCCAGTGCTCTGCGAGATTCTGCCATGTAGTTAGCTGCAATATTCCCTACATCATTGGACATCTCCTGGAGAAATAGAAGGCTCTCTACCCCAACCTCCCCCACCCCCTCCACATACCAGCGCCGCGACCCCTCATGCTGGCCCGATTGACTGGAAGTGCAGCTCTACGTATGTGACTGTCTCCCCCCTGCGAACAGGGCCTCCACCGCCGGGCAGTTCCCGCAGGTTGGCGTACACCGGGCCGCACTCCTCTTCCTCTCCAACAGACTTTATTGGTGGGATCTGTCTCTTCCTCTGCCTCTCCGCGTCCTGGGGCAGAAATAAGAGCAAATCTCAATTCTTCATCAAACACCATTGAACTGTTCACACCCAATCACTAAAATAATTCCACAACCTCTGGATTTACTCCCAAGGACTCCACAACTCAGGTTCTCAATATTTGGTTCTAATGTGTTTATTTTTACTGTTTATTTGCAGATTGTTGTCTTTTGCACATTAGCTGTTTGCATCAATGATGTGTGGAGTTTTAACTGATAGTATTTTTCCTTAGTTTTTATTATGAATGCCCACAAGAAAATGAATCTCAGGATAGAAGGTGGTGACATATATGTACTTTGATAATAAATCTACTTTGAACTTTGAACACTGAGGACGATGATATGTAAACGCTGTGAACACTGACTAGTGAATAACAGGCCAGAGCCCTGTTGTGGACACAGTCCTCTTGTTCTTTCCCCCTCCCCTCCCTCATCTCTTCTCTTTCAGTTACTCTCTCACCTCCCAGTTCTCTGCGAGTATCTCATCTTTGTCTATTTTATTCATTCACTCTCTTGTTCCTCTTTCTCTCTTTCCACCTCTGTCTATCTCTCTCTCTCCCTTCTGCTCCCTCCATCTCTCTCTCACCCTCCTTCACTTTTGCTCCCTCCCTCACACTCACTCACTCACCCATGCACCTAAACTCAAACCCGTGGTAGTCTGTGAGCATCGCTCCATGGTGTGACATTCCCCCCTCAATGTCCTTCCCGCTGCACTGTGCTCCCAGTGTCCTGACCTTTACTGGACTGAGCTGTGACCTGTACCTGAGGTGTGGTCAAGCTTGCACTGGAGCTGACGGTGGTGTCCAGGATCTCCAACGCCGTCTCCTTGGTCCGTCTATCCCGTCTGGAACAGCAGAAGGTTGGCCCAGGGTTACAGAACATTAGTGTCAGCCAAATCCACTCCCCGATCCCACCTCACTGTGACATCCAGACCATTTGATACAACATCGTCCACTGAGGCTGTGGAGTGGCACCACTCTGTACCTCCTCCTCCTTCCTTCTCCCCTCTTTCCCCACCCCCTCCCTTCCCTTCTTCCAACCCTCCTCCTCCCTCCTTCCCCTTTCCCATCACCTCCCTTAACCCTCCTCCCCTCATGAGCGACAGATAGAAAAAATATATCTGAAAGTTTAATAGTTTACTTGTTCATTTGGATGCTCACCTGAGGTGCTGACAACTGGCCACTGATCAAGGTGTGACCACCCAAGCGCTGTGTGACCACGGGATGACAAGGACCAGACAGGGAATTCCCAGTCTCCCTCATTGTGCTTTTGGATCTGGAGCTCTCTTTGTTTAGGTTGGTTTATTTTATCATGTAGGTTATGTATAACATACAGACGCGGTGTACGTCCTCCCCGTGACCACGTGGATTTCCTTCAGGTGCTCTAGTTTCCTCCTACATTCTAAAGACGTACCAGTCAGTAGTTTAATTGGTCATTGTAAATTGTCCTGTGACCGGCTCGGGTTTGGGACTGAAGGGCCTGTTCCGTGTTATGTCTCTAAATAAATTATTTTGTCTTGTCTCTTCTGTAGTGTTGATGTTAATTGCCAAAGCATATACAGTGCCTGTAAAACTATTCACCCGCTTAGAAGTTTTCATGTTTTATTGTTTTACAACATTGAGTCACAGTGGATTTAATTTGTCTTTTTGATTGAGCAACAGAAAAGGACTCCTCCATGTCAAGGTGCAAAACAGATATCTACAAAGTGATCTAAATTAATTACAAATATAAAACACAAAATAACTGATTGCATAAGTATTCACCTCCTGTAATATGACACACCAAATCTTGACTGGTCCAGCCTATTGGTTTTAGAAGTCACATAAATTAGTTAAGTGGAGATCTGTTTTTGGAGACCTATGTATGGTCAAGCTGTTTCATCTGACTGTAGTATACAGTGTTTCTAAAATGTATTCACCCTGCCCCTGGAAGTTTTCATGTTCTATTGTTTTTCAACATTGAATCACTTGGACTTAATTTGTATTTCCTGACACTGAGCAATAAAAAAAGGACTTTTGTGTCAAGGCGGAAACAGATATCTAGAAAATTACAAATATAAAACACAAAATAAATGATTGCATAAATATTCACCCCACCCTTTAAAATGATCACCAAGTCATCACTGGTGTGGCCGGTTAGTTTCAGCAGTCACATAATTAGTTATATGGAGATCTGCTTTTGAAAACCTGTGTACGGTCAAGGTATTTCAATTGATTGTAGTAAAAACACACCTGTACCTGGAAGGTCCAACTGCTGGTCAGTCAGTATCCTGGCAAAAACTACTCCATGAAGACAAAAGAACACTCCATGCAACTTTGTGACAATGTTATTGAAAAGCACGAGATAAAAGAAAATGGATAAAAGAACATTTCCATTTCACTGAATATCCTTTGGAGAACAGTCAATTTAATCATCAGGAAATGGAAAGGCTATGGTACAGTTGTAAATCTGCCTTAGCAGGCCATCCTCAAAACACTGAGTGACTGTGCAAGAATGGACTAGTGAGGAAGGCCACCAAGAGACCTGTGAAAACTCAGGAGGAGTTGCAAGCTTTAATGACTAAGCTGGAAGCCATTCTGCATACAAAAGCTGTTGCCTGGGTGCTTCACCAGTCACAGCTTTATGGAAAAGTGGCAAAGAGAAAGCTACTATTGAAAAACTCACCTGAAATCCCAGCTAGAGTTGGCCAGAAGACATGTGGGAGACAGCTGGAAGAAGGTTCTATGGTATGATCAAACAGACTAAATGCATGTTTGATATAAGCTAAGCACTGCACATCAGAAAGCACCATCCCTACCATGAAGCATGGTGGTGGCTGCGACTTGCTGAGGGGATGCTTCACTGCAGCAAGCCCTGCAAGGCTTCTGAAGGTAGAGCGTAAAATGAATGCAGCAAAATACAGGGAAATCCTGATTTCCCAGGAGAACTGGGACTTGGGAGAAGGTTTGTTTTCCAGCAAGACAATGACCTCAAGCATAAAGCCTAAGCTACATAGGAATGGCTTAAAAGCAACAAGTGTAATGTCCTGGAGTGGCCAAGTCAGAGTCCAGACCTCGATTCACTTGAGAGTTTGTGGCTGGACTAGAAAAGGGATGATCACTCACAATCCCCACGCAATCTGACAGACCTTGAGCAGTTTTTTGAAGAAGAATGGGGAAAAATTGCAGTATCCAGATGTGCAAAGCTGAAAGAAACCTATCCACACAAACTCAAGGCTATAATTGCTGCCAAAGGTGCATCTACTAAATACTGACTTGAAGGGAGTGAATACTTATGCAATAATTTATTTTTTGTTTTACATCTGTATTTAATTTAGATCACTTAGAGTTCTGTTTTCACTTTGACACGTAAAAGTCTTTCTGTTGATCAGTGTCAAAAAAGGCCAAATTATATCTACTGTGATTCAATGTTGTAAAACAATGAAAATGAAACAATTTAATGAAAACTTCCAAGGAGGGGTGAATACTTTTTATAAGCACTGTATACCACCACTATGTAGGATGTAACAATGAATGTGAATGTTCGTTGGCTGCTAGTCAGTAGAGGAGACAGGGACAGGAACAGATGCAGACCTGATCAAGCAGTCACCCCCAGGGAGACAGCAGAGGGTAGGATTTGAACACTCCCCACCTACAATTTCACCTGGCCCCACAACACCATCTCTTTAGTCAAGAAAGCACAGCATGTCTCCATTACCAAAAGAGACTGAGCCGTGTGAGGCTACCTTTTCTCTCTATTCTAACCAATTTTTAACAGGAGCTCCATCGAGAGTATCCAGTCCAGCTGCATCACTGTCTGGTACAGCAATTGAAAAGCATCTGATCACAAGACCCGACAAAGGATTACAAGGGCTGCTGAGATGATCATCGGGGTATCTCTTCCACCCATCCAAGATGTTTACCAGGACCCTTAGGATCGTCAAGGATCCCTCCCATCCATCCCACAATTTCTTTGACCATCTTTTCCCCCTCCAACCCCCACCATCAGGCAGAAGGAACCGTAGCATTATGAGAAGGACTGTTAGGATGGGAAACAGCTTCATCCCCACTACTGAACTCCCTGCCACCACCCAGATCTCATCACTTATGAAGTGTCGTAAATGCACCTTATGATCGATGTCAATGTTATGGAGTATATTTTACTTATTTGTCAATTTATTTGTGGTAATGTTGCTTTATGTGTTGTGTGTGTTATATGCATTGTGTTGTATGTCCTGGGTCCAGGGAATGTTGTTTCATTTGGCAGTATAAATGTATACAATTGAAATGACAATAGAACTGAACTTGAACGTTTATCTGGACTTACTTTGGGATGTACTTGTAGATGAAGAATCCAGCCAGTAGCACACAGAGAACGACATTGATCATGATTAACACTGTGATCCAAAGACCAGAGACCAGCCACTGCTCAGGATCGGAAAAATCTGCAGAAAGTTGCAAACTCAGAACCATCATGTTCAACTGCTTCTTTAGTACCAAAATCATCTCCAAAAGTTGAAGCCTCAAAACAGCATCGTTATAGACCTGCATCACTCAGGATGTGCCTTCTTCTCATTGCTACCATCAAGGAGGAAGTACAAGATCCTGAAGATACACACTGATGTGTGAGGAACAGCTTCATCCTCACTGCCACTGCCTCACGATTCTTTCCACTTCTTTGCTCTCTCTTTGCACAACTTATTTAATTTAATTTACTTACTATAAATATATATAGTGCCTATAAAAAGTATTAATGTTTTATTGTATTACAACACTGAATCACTGTGGATTTAATTTGGCTTTTTTGACACTTTCATGAGTGTCAAAAAAGACTCTTTCATGTCAAAGTGAAAACAAATCTCTGCCAAGTGATCTAAATTAATTGCAAATTCAAAACACAAAATAATTGATTGCATAAGTATTCACCCCTCTTTAACATGGCACACCAAACCATCACTGGTGCAGCCTATTGGTTTTAGAAGTCACATAATTAGTTAAATGGAGATGTGTTTTTGGAGACCTATGTTTGGTCAAGGTACTTTAATTGATTGTGGTAAAAATACATCTGTACTAGGAATGTCCAACTGCTTGTGAGTCAGGGTGCTAGCAAAAACTACACCATGAAGTCAAAAGAGTACTCTAAGCAACTCCCTGAAAAGGTTATTGAAAAGTACAAGTCAGGAGTAGGATACAACAAAATTTCCAAGTCACTGACTACCCCTTGCAAAACAGTTAAGTCAATCATCGAGAAATAGAAAGGATATGGCACAGCTGTACATTTGTCTGGAGCAGGCTGTCTTCAAAAAGTGAGTAACCATGAAAGAAAAAGAGTAGTGAGGGAGGCCACCAAGAGACCTGTGACAACTCGGGAGGAGTTACAAGCTTCAGTGGCTGAGACAGGAGAGATTGCTCATACAACTGTTGCCCGGGTACTTCACCGCTTGCAGCTTATGGGAGAATGGCAATCAGAAGGCCACTGTTGAAAAGAAACTCACATGAAATCACAGTGACAGTTTGCTAGAAGGCCTGTGGGAGACTCTGAAGTCAGGTAGAAGAAGATTCTAGGGTCTGATGGAACCAAAATTGAACATTTTGGCCATCAGAATTAACGTTATGTTTAGCCTAAGCCAGACACTGCACGTCATCAAAAACACACCATCCCTTCAGTGAAACATGGCGGTGACTGCATCATGCTGTGGGGATGCTTCACTGCAGCAGGCCCTGGTAGGCTTGGAAGGTAGAGGGTAAAATGAATGCAGCAAAGTACAGGGAAATCCTGTTAGAAAACCTGATGCAGTCTGCTAGAGAACTGGGACTGGGAAGAAAATTTGTTTTCCAGCAAGACAATGACCCCAAGCATAAAACCAAAGTTACACAGGACTGGCTTAAAAACAACAATGTTCAAGTGCTTTAGTGGCCAAGTCACAGTATAGACCTCAATCCAATTGAGAAGTTGTATTTGGCCTGGAAGAAGGCGGTACAATTGTGATCCCCATGAAGTCTGACAGAGGGTGAGCAGTTTTGTAAGGAAGATAGGGACAAATTGCAGTGTCCGGATGTGCAAAACTGAAAGAGATGGATCCATACAGACTCAAGGCTGTAATTGCTGCCAAAGGTGCATCTTCTCTAAGTACTGACTTGAAGGGGGTGAATACTTATGCTATCACATATTTTGTGTTTTATATTTGTAATTAATTTAGATCACTTTGTAGAGATCCATTTTCATTTTGACATGAAAGAGTCTTTTTCCGTTGATTAGTGTCAAAAAAAAGCCAAGTTAAATCTACTGTGATTTAATGTTGTAAAACAATAAAACATGAAAAGTTCCAAGGGGGTGAATACTTTTTCTAGGCACTGTATATTTATTTCTTATTGTAATTTATAGATATTGTACTGAATATTGCCATGTAGTCCTGCAACAAAACAATCATTTGAGAGCATGTGCCAGTGATATTGGACCTTATTCTGATTCTAATGTAAAATCCAGGACATTTGGCTTTTCATTTTGTTGGAGAGAGAGATCTATGTGTTCCTTCTGGACCTGACTTGGGCTTTGTCCTCAGCACATTGTGGGAAATGACTAAATCCTTGGATAAGAGCAGTGGGGTCTTAAAGGAGAGTGGAGAGTGCGAATCCCATCTCACTGGTACATTTCACCATTCCAATGTGTTCCTCAGCTTGTAATGTATGGTTGTCATCTGGTCCCATGTGTTCTTTCCTGATTTTACTTGGGCTTTGTCCTTCGCACATTGAGGGAAAAACCTAAATCCTTGAAAAAACGCAGTAGGGTCTTAAAGGACAGTGGAGAGTGTGATTCCCATCTCACCATCCCAATATGTTCCTCAGCTTGTGACCTGGTCCCAAGGGAAGCAGGGCAGCAGTCTGTACACAGCAAGATTCCATAACTAGCAATGCAACGATGACCATTAGTGGGATTGGGATGCTGGAATAAACTCCCCTCTGGCCGTGCGATCTCTCCCAACTCGCCGGAAGGGAAGACAGATTTTGCTCAGGTGGAGCTCAAGTGGAGGATGGAGGGAATTGCTGAGGTTAGGGCTGCACGCTACTGAATGGGGAATATTCCTCATTGATATCCTCACCTTTCATCCACAGGCACACTGTGAACATGACCTCTCCATGCTGGTTTCGGATGGTACAGAAGGCGGTCACATCCTCCTCTCCCTCGACACCCAAGGTCAGCGAGCCAGCCACCAGTTGCCCATCTTCCACCTGCCACGTCTGGAAACGACCGTGCGTCTGGTTCCCACTGAGGTTGGCGAGGGGGAGATGCCAGGTGAGCTCTCCAGGAGGGTTCGATCTGGCTGCACACACACATGAGATGACCTCGGAGGTCCGAGTGCATCCTGAATCCGGAGAAATCTCAGGCTTATCTGGGAAGAAACAGGCAGGAGATGTTGGTAGCACTGCTGTATTGTAATGGTACAGTGTTATTTTGAAGTCTTTGCTGTCCTCTGTTGGACACCCCTTTCCATTCTCTGTAAACTCAGGCTGTCTCCATTTTGATGCATTGGATCTCCTTCCTCCACATTCAGAGATGCTCAACTGCGTATCACTGTTGTAACGTGTGATTGCTTGAGTTACTGTTACCTTCCTGTCAGATTGAACCAGTCTGGCTATTGTCCTCTGACCTCTCTCATTAACAAAGAGCTTTTGCCCACAGAACTGCCACTCAATGGATTTTTTTTCTGTTTGTTCTTCACACCATTCTCTGTAAACTCTAAAGAGTACTGTGCATGAAAATTCCAGAAGATTTGCAGATCCTGAAATCATCAGGCCCTTATTTAAGGACTCTGTATACTGATACTTCATGCTAGTTATTTATTAAGAGTTATTTATATCTGCATTTTCACAGTTTCTTCACAGTTAACAGTTACTGTTCTATGGATTTCCTTAGTATGCCTGCAGAGAATGGTTAAAATCACTTTGATCGTATTTCTTCCCCATTCCAATACTTGGTCTGAACAACAATGGAATCTCACCACATCTGCATGCTTTTATGCATTGAGTTCCTGATACATGATTCGTTGATTAGAATTTGCATTAACGAACAGATGTACAGGTACTTAATAAAGTGGCCACTTAGTGTGCATTGTGTAGCAAAGGACAAATAGTCCACTGACTTTGTATTTCTACTCAAAGATGTAGCAATGCATCCACTTACACTCCACACTGAGGGTGATGGCCCTCTCCGCTGTCCCGTGTTCATTCTCTGCCACACACTGATAGTCTCCGGCATGCTGGGGTGTCACCGGAGGAAACTCCAGCCACAGTTCGTTGCTGGAACTTGTTGTGTTCAGTATGACACCGTGATGTCTCCATGTTAGATTAGACACTGGAAAACTCTGGACCGAGCAGAGGATCAATGTAGAAATCCCCTCAATCATATTCACCCAGGAATTGTTCACGTTTTTGGGAGAAGTGATTGAGAGATTCTGTGGGGCATCTAATAAAGACAAATAAAGAGTTAAGTATGAGAACACACAGTGTAGAACAAGATTCCACGTGTCAATCAGCTGAATGGCTTCTGCGATCAATTCCATTCCACTTTTGCAATGTGTTCCAATATACATAGAATGTGGAAAAGTACAGCTCAGGAATGGCCCTTGCGACTCATAATGTTATGGTGAGAGAATTATTCTAGAAACCAAATCCCTAACTAAGCTAACCTATTCTGCCTACAAAATGTCCATATCCCTCCATTCCCTGCACATTCATATGCCCATCGTAGCGCCTTTGAAATACCTCTACCTTCACCACCACCCCTGACAGAATATTACAGGCTCTCTCAGATCGCTGTGTAAAAAAAACTTGTCCTGTGAATCTTCTTTGCATTTACGCCTTCTTGCCTTCATTGCATGGCCTCCAATATTGAACATTACAACCCAAGATAAAAGATACCGACCGTCTATTTTTGCCCTCTGGAGAAAACAATCTATATGTCCAAATTTTCCTTATTGCTCATGCTCTGTCATCCAGACAGCATCCTCTTCTTCACCCTCTCCAAAGCTTCTACACCCTTCCTATAATGCGGTGAACAGAACTGAATGCAATACCTCACATGGGGTCTAACCAAAACTTTCTTCAGTTCTAACTTAAACTCACAACTCTGGAACTCATAAAGGAAAACATGCCTCACACTTCCTTTACCACCCTATCAAACTGTTGGCAGCTATGAACGCACATCTCCAGATTCTTCTGATCATCAACATTGTTAAGGGTCCTGCCATTAAAAGTTCCTGTAGCTTTACACCTGATCTTCCAAACTGCAACACCTCACATTTGCCTCAATTGATCTCCATCTGCCACTTCTCTGCCCCAGTCTGCATCTGATCTATGTCCCACATAATCTTTTGGAAACCTTTTTCATTATCTACAGCAATCCCAATTTAGCATACGGCAAATTAAATGGGCCCACAAGCTGGGACGCTGGGCTCATGTCCACAACAAGGAACTTCTCCCATCCTCACAACTTCTCCAATCTGTTGGAAGCTTCTGAACAGCTACTCATCATAAACTCAGCTGTTCTGTGGTAGGTGTGGGTGGGGTGAGGGAGTTTGGGTTTGCGGGATATCAGGGTCAGTTCATTCCTCCTGTTGGTCAGCCTTGCTCAGCCCCGTGTTAGGTAAAGTGGGGAGAGATGGGTTACACGGGGAGGTGCTGAAAGTCTCTGGAAAGGGCAGAGCAACATCACCAGGGTCCCGTGTCTGGTGTTTGTGGCAACTGATATTCTATGAGCATCTAAGCTGAGCCCAGAAGGTCAGACAGAGTTCTACTGCATATCACTGCTGTAATGTGTGATTGTTTGAGTTACTGTCCCCTTCATGTCAGATTGAACCAGTCTGACCTCTCTCATTAAGAAAGTGTTTTCACCTGCAGAACTGCTACTCAGTGAATTGTTTTCTGTTTGTTTTTCACACCATCTCTGTAAACTCTAAAGATTATTGTGTGTGCAAACTCCAGAGATCAGCAATTTCTGAAATCATTAGGCTCTTGAACAAAAGAAGATATTTACAGTCATTTAAGGACTCTGTATACTGTTATTTCATGCTCATTATTTACTAAGAGTTATTAATGTCTGCATTTGCACAGTTTGTTTACAGATAGCAGCTCCTGATGTTTACAGTTTACAGGTACTGCTCCATAGATTTCCTAAGTCTGCCTGCGGAGAAAGAATATCATGGTTGTATGCGGTGACACGTATGTACTCTGATAATAAATCTCACCTTTGACTTTGTACTAAAACCACCCTGTCTGACACCAACAATCACTCCATGGTTAAAGTCACTTTGATTGTATTTCTTCCCAATTCCAATAATTGGTCTGAACAACAATGGAATCTCTTAACCACGTCTGCATGCTTTTATGCATTGAGTTACCATCACGATTCACTGATTAGATATTTGCATTAACGAGTAGGTGTAGAGGTACTAAATAAAGTGGCCACTGAGCGTGCATCGTTTATCGTAAGATAAATAGTCCGCTGACCTTGAGTTTGTACTTGGAAATGTTGCAATGCATCCACTTACACTCGACAGTGAGGGTGATGGCCCTCTCCGCTGTCCCGTGTTCATTCTCCGCCACACACTCATAGACTCCAGCCTGCTGGGGTGTCACCTGAGGAAACTCCAGCCATAGTTCATTTCTGGAACTTGTATTCAGTGTGACACCGAGATGTCTCCATGTTAGATTAGACACTGGGAAACTCTGGACAGAGCAGAGGATCGATGTATGAACCCCTTCCTTCATATTCACCCGGGAATTGTTCATGTTGTTGGGAGAAGTGATTGAGAGATTCTGTGGGGCATCTAATAAAGACAAATAAAGAGTTAAGTATGAGAGCACATGGTGTAGAACAAGATTCCACCTGAATAATTTCTGCAATCAATTCCACTCCATTTTTGCAATGCGTTCCAATGTACATAGAATGTGGAAGAGTACAGCTCAGGAACAGCCCCTGTGGTTCATGATGTTATAGTGAGAGAATTATTCTAGAAACAATAAAAACAATAGAAACAGGTAGGTTTGCTAGCATGGTTCAGGAGGGTTTAAACTAATTTGCGAGGGGGATGGGACCCACAGCGATACAGCAGTGAAAGAAGTGCATGGAGTAAAGCCAGATCTGACATACAGAGAGTCTTTGAGGAAAGAGAAGCAGAATAAATGGTGTTAAGACAGTAAGGTAGAAGGGCTAAAGTGTGTGTACCTCAATGCAAGAAGCATCAGGAACAAAGGTGATGAACTGAGAGCTTGGTTAGCTAGGCTAACCGGTCTATAATTCCTCGGTTTCTCTCTCCCTCCTTTTTTAAAAAGAGGGGTTACATTATCCACTCTCCAATCCTCAGGAACTAGTCCAGAATCTAACGAGTTTTGAAAAATTATCACTAATGCATCCACTATTTCTTGGGCTACTTCCTTAAGCACTCTGGGATGCAGACCATCTGTCCCTGGGGATTTATCTGCCTTTAATCCCTTCAATTTACCTAACACCACTTCCCTACTAACATGTATTTCGCTCAGTTCCTCCATCTCACTGGACCCTCTGTCCCCTACTATTTCTGGAAGATTATTTATGTCCTCCTTAGTGAAGACAGAACCAAAGTAATTATTCAATTGGTCTGCCATGTCCTTGCTCCCCATAATCAATTCACCTGTTTCTGTCTTAGGGGACCTACATTTGTCTTTACCAGTCTTTTCCTTTTTACATATCTATAAAAGCTTTTACAGTCAGTTCTTATGTTCCCTGCCAGTTTTCTCTCATAATCTTTTTTCCCCTTCCTAATTAAGCCCTTTGTCCTCCTCGGCTGAACTCTGAATTTCTCCCAGTCCTCAGGTGAGCCACTTTTTCTGGCTAATTTGTACGCTTCTTCTTTGGAATTGATACTATCCCTAATTTCTCTTGTCAGCCACGGGTGCACTACCTTCCTTGATTTATTCTTTTGCCAAACTGGGATGAACAATTGTTGTAGTTCATCCATGCAATTTTTAAATGCTTGCCATTGCATATCCACCGTCAATCCTTTAAGAGTCATTTGCCAGTCTATCTTAGCTAATTCACGTCTCATACCTTCAAAGTTATCCCTCTTTAAGTTCAGAACCTTTGTTTCTGAATTAACTATGTCACTCTCCATCTTAATGAAGAATTCCACCATATTATGGTCACTCTTACCCAAGGGGCCTCTCACGACAAGATTGTTAATTAACCCTTCCTCATTGCTCAAAACCCAGGTAGGGGGTGGGAATTTGAAGGGAGATATTACAGGAAGATTTTTTACTCAGAGAGTGGTTAGTGTGTGGAATGCACTGCCTGAGTCAATGGTGGAGGCAGATACACTAGTGAAGTTTAAGAGACCCTACTAGACAGGTATATGGAGGAATTTAAGGTGGGGGCTTATATGGGAGGCAGGGTTTGAGGGTCGGCACAACATTGTGGGCCAAAGGGCCTGTACTGTGCTGTACTATTCTATGTTCTATGAAATAAGTCCAGGACCAGCCTATTGGTTCAAGGTGTCTCACCCTCCAAGGAAGGTGCTGTAAAGTTTGATGGCCACAGGCAGGAATGACTTCCTATGACGCTCTGTGCTGCATCTCGGAGGAATGAGTCTCTGGCTGAATGTACTCCTGTGCCCACCCAGTACATTATGTAGTGGATGGGAGACATTGACCAAGATGGCATGCACCTTAGACAGCATCCTCTTTTCAGACACCACTGTGAGAGAGTACAGTTCCATCCCCACAATATCACTGGCATTACGAATGAGTTTGTTGATTCTGTTGGTGTCTGCTACCCTCAGCCTGCTGCCCCAGCACACAACAGCAAACATGATAGCACTGGCCACCACAGACTCAGCATCATCCGGCAGATGTTAAAGGACCTAAGTCTCCTCAGGAAATAGAGACAGCCCTGACCCTTCTTGTAGACAGCCTCAGTGTTCTTTGACCAGTCCAGTTTATTGTCAATTCGTATCCCCAGGTATTTGTAATCCTCCACCATGTCCACACTGACCCCCTGGATGGAAACAGGGGTCATCGGTACCTTAGCTCTCCTCAGGTCTACCACCAGGTCCTTAGTCTTTTTCACATTAAGCTGCAGATAATTCTGCTCACACCATGTGACAAAGTTTCCTACCGTAGCCCTGTACTCAACCTGATCTCCCTTGCTGATGCATCCAACTATGGCAGAGTCATCAGAAAACTTCTGAAAATGACAAGACTCTATGCAGTAGTTGAAGTCTGAGGTGTAACTGGTGAAGAGAAAGGGAGACAAGACAGTCCCCTGTGGAGCCCCAGTGCTGCTGATCACTCTGTCGGACACACAGTGTTGCAAGCACACGTACTGTGGTCTGCCAGTCAGGTAATCAAGAATCCATGATACCAGGGAAGCATCCACCTGCATCGCTGTCAGCTTCTCCCTCAGCAGAGCAGGGCGGATGGTGTTGAATGCACTGGAGAAGTCAAAAAACATGACCCTCACAGTGCTCGCTGGCTTGTCCAGGTGGGCGTAGACACGGTTCAGCAGGTAGATGATAGCATTCTCAACTCCTAGTTGGGGCTGGTAGGTGAACTGGAGGGGATCTAAGTGTGGCCTGACCATAGGCCGGAGCAGCTCCAGAACAAGTCTCTCCAGGGTCTTCATGATGTGGGAGGTCAATGCCACCGGTCTGTAGTCATTGAGGCCGCTAGGGCGTGGCGTCTTAGGCACAGGGATGAGGCAGGACATCTTCCACAGTACAGGAACCCTCCAGAGCCTCAGGCTCAGGTTGAATACATGGCGAAGTACTCCACATAGCTGAGGGGCTCAGGCTTTGAGCACCCTGGTACTGACACCATCCGGTCCTGCAGCCTTGGTTGGGTTGAGATGTTTCAGCTGTCTTCTCATCTATTCAACCGTGAAGCCCACCATGGTGGTTTCGTGTGGGGGAGGGGTATAGTCATGAGAGCAGGGTGGGTTACTTCTCTAACTTGCATTAATGCCGATCCTCCCCTTCTTACCCCATCCCATATTTATTTATTTATTTATATTCCCCCCCCCCCCCACCACCACCTTTTTCTCTCTCTCTGTCCCTCTCACAATAACTCCTTGCCTGCTCTCCATTTTCCTCTGGTGCTCCTCTCCCCCTTTCTTTCTCCCTTGGCCTCCCGTCCCATGATCCTCTCCCATCTCCAGCCTTCTATCCCTTTTGCCAATCAACTTTCCAGCTCTGAGCTTTATCTCTCCCCTTCATATCTTCTCCTATCATTTTGGCTCTCTCTTCCCCCTCCCACTTTCAAATCTATTACCATCTCTTCTTCCAGTTAGTCCTGATGAAAGGTTTTGGCCCGAAACGTTGAGTGTGCTTCTTCCTGTGGGTGCTGTCTAGCCTGCTGCGTTCCACCAGCATTTTTTGTGTGTTGCTTGAATTTTCAGCATCTGCAGATTTCCTTGTGCTCTCATTAACAAAGTGTTCTCGCCCACAGAACTACCACTCAATGGATTTTTTTCTGTTTGTTTTTCACACCATTCTCTGTAAACTCTAAAGACTATTGTGCGTGAAAATTCCAGAAGATTAGCAGATCCCGAAATCATCAGGATCTTGAACAAGAAGGGATAGCTACACTCATTTAAGGACTCTGGATACTGTTATTTCAGGCTCATTATTTAGTAAGTGTTATTTCTGTCTGCATTTGCACAGTTTGTTTACAGTTAACAGTTACTGTTCTATGGATTCCTGAGTATGCCTGCAGACAACGGTTAAAGTCACTTCGAACAAATTTCTTCTCCATTCCAAAATTTGCTCTGAACAACAACAGAATCCCTTAACCATGTCTGCATGCTTTTATGCATTGAGTTGCTGACACATGATTCGCTGATTAGATATTTGTATTAACGAGCAGGCGTACAGATACTTAATAAAGTGGCCACTGATTGTGTCTGTGTATCAAAGGATAAAAAGTCCACTGACTTTGCATTTGTACTTAGGGATGTAGCAATGCATCCACTTACACTCCACAGTGAGGGTGATGGCTCTCTCCGCTGTCCCGTGTTCATTCTCTGCCACACACTCATAGACTCCAGCCTGCTGGGGTGTCACCTGAGGAAAGTCCAGCCATAGTTCGCTGCTGGAACTTGTTATGTTCAGCATGACACCGTGATGTCTCCACGTTAGATTAGATACTGGGAAACTCTGGACAGAGCAGAGGATCGATGTAGGAAAGCCTTCCTTCATATTCACCCGGGAATTGTTCATGTTGTTGGGAGAAATGATTGTGAGATTCTGTGGGGCATCTAATAAAGACAAATAAAGAGTTATGTATGAGAACACACAGTGTAGAACAAGATTCCACCTGAATGATTTCTACAATCAATTCCACTCCATCTTTGCAATGCGTTCCAATGTACATAGAATGTGGAAGAGTACAGCTCAGGAACAGCCCCTGTGGCTCATGATGTTATAGTGAGAGAATTATTCTAGAAACAATATCGCTAACTAAGCTAACCTATTCTGCTTACAAAATGTCCATATCCCTCAAATCCCTGCATATTCATATGCCTAGCTTACTGCCTTTGAAACACCTCTATTTTCACCACGCCCCCGACAGAACATTGCGGGCTCCTTCAACTCGCTGTATAAAAAGGAAACTTGTCCTGTGAACCTTCATTGCATTTACGCCTTCCTGCCTTCGACGCATGGCCTCCAATATTGAACATTACAACCCTAGGTAAAAGATACTAACCGTCTATTTTTGCCCTGAGTTCTCCACTCAGTCTCTGGAGAAAACAGTTCTTATGTCCAACCTTTCCTTATTGCTCATGCTCTGTCATCCAGATGGCATCCTTTTCTTCACCCTCTCCACCCTTCCAATAATGTGGTGAACAGAACTGAATGTAATTCTTCACATGGGGTCTAATCAAAACTTTATTCAGCTCTAATGTAACTTCACAACTCTGGAACTCATAAAGGCAAACATGCCTTACACCTTCTTCCCCACCCCATCAAACTTTTTTGGAGCTATGAACTCACATCTGCAGATTCTTCTGATCATCAACATTGTTAAGGGTCCTGCCATTAACTGTTCTCGTCATGTTAGACATGATCTTCCAAACTGCAACACTGCACACGTGCCTCAATTCATCCCCATCTGGCACATCTCTGCCCCAATCTGCACCTGATCTGTCTCCCACCCAATCTTTTGGCAACCTTATTCTCTATTCACAACAACAGCAACTTGGGACATTTTAACTTTAGGAACTGGCAAATTAAAAGGACCCATGAGCCGTGAAGCTGGGCTCATGGACAACAAGAAGGAACGTTCCTCATCCCTACAACTTCTTCATTCTGTCGGAAGCTTCAAACGATGGCTCGTCATAACCTTGGCCATTTCGTGGTAGATGTGGGACACTGGAGATCTGGGTGGGGTGAGGAAGGTTGGGTTTGTGGGATATCAGTGTCAATTCATTCTTCCTGTTGGTCAGCCTTGCTCACCCCCTGTGTTAGGTGAAGTGGGGAGTGATGGGTAACATGGGAAAGTGCTGAAGGTTTCTGGAGAGGGCAGAGCAGCATCACCAGGGTCCCATGGCTGGTGTTTGTGGCACATGATATCCATGAAAATCAAACTGAGCTTAGAAGATCAGACAGAGTGAGAGCAGGCAATACAGGTGGGATCAATCTGTCCCACAGTAAGGGCCAAGGTATAGGTGTGTGTGTGTGTGCCTGAATGAGTTCTATATGATTCTCTCTCATTCTCGCTCTCTCTCTTTCTCCAGGTAATAGTGTGTGACTGTGTTTGTGTGTTCATGTCTACGAATATGTATGTTTCAACCACGTGAGGGCATGCTTACATTGAAATGTAAATCCATGTTTGTGTGCCTTATTAACACCTGTGCGAGGTCTGACACCAATTTATTTCCACGGCCATACGTTCCTGAACCCACCCACTTTGTTTTATTTATTTTGTTGATGAAATGTATGTTAATTCACATTCATCGTGTCTATATTGAAACTCTGCTGTTGCTGCGAGAAGATCGTTTTCGCGGCATTGATACCCCGTGATGGCCCGTGATAATAAACAAACTAATATATATCTCTCCCTCGCACATGTGTGTTTGAGACAAGTGAGTAAATGGTCACATGTTGCTGTGTGTGTCATCACGTGTTTGTGTGCCTTGTAGATCTGTGGACTCACTGACGGAATGAGCTAGAGGGAGGAGTGAGAGAGAGGGGAGTAAGGGAGTGTGCTGGAGGAGGGGATGGAATGATGTGTAGGCAATAATTGAGGGTCGAGGGGGAAATGGTTAATGCAGGAAGAGTGAAAGAAACTGAGAACAAAGAGAGAGGGTGAGGGGGAACTGTGAGGGTAAATCTGTGTCTGATAACGTGTCTGCATCTTGGAGGCACATCTGTAAACTGAGTGTGTACTTGCACGTGTTCTATCAATGTGGGCTTTTGCAGTTAACCACGTGTGTGTATGCATCACATTTCCTTGTGTGATCACACACGTGTGGAGCTAGTGTAAACTGTCCCGTGATTAGGTTAGGATTAAACTATAGGATTGCGTGGCGGTGTGGCTCGAAGGTCTGGACAGTCTTTCAGCGCCATATCTCAATAAATAGATAAATAAATTTAGAGAGAACTGTTGGGCGATGTCCATCCACTCACATTCCACAGTGACGGTCACTGCCCCCTCCGCAGTCCCGTGTTTATTCTTTGCCACACACCGATAGTCTCCGGCCTGCTGGGGTGTCACCTGAGGAAACACCAGCCACAGCTTGTTGCTGGAACGAGTTCTGTTCAGTGTGACCCCGAGATGTTTCCACCTGAGGTCTGATGCTGGGAAGCTCTGGACGGAGCAGAGGATCGATGTAGGAATCCCTTCCCTCATATTCACCCAGGAATTGTTCACGCTGTTGGTAGAAGTGATTGAGAGATTCTGTGGGGCGTCTAAAGACAAACAGATGGTTAACAGTGCAACAGTTTCGAGACAATAAAAGATCATAAATCAGTTTTAGAAGTGAGCGGGCCCTGTTGGGACACGACTGCACAACAAGAGATCACGGAGTGAGTTGGAGACAGGTCTTTGTGGACTTGCGTGTATAAGGAGCATTTGATGGCTCTGGGCCGATACTCACTGGAGCTTATAAGAATGAGGGGGAATCTCATTGAAACTTAGTGAATATTGAAAGCGTATACCGGGAGGACGTGGAGATAATGTTTCCTGTAGCGTGCAGGTCGAGGACCAGAGGGTACAGCTTCAGAATAGAGGGACGTCCATATAGAAAGCAGATGAGGAGCCAATTCTTTAGCCAGAGGGTGGTGACTCTGTGTAAGTCATTGCCACAGTCGGCTGTGGAGGACAAGCCATTGGGTATATTTAAAACGGAGGTTAACAGGTTCTTGCTTAGGGTGTCAAATATTATGGAGGAGACCAGAGAATGGGGTTGAGAGGGATAACAAGTCAGCCATGATGGAATTTGCCTGGAAAAGTCAATTCACCAAGTGGCCTAATTCTGCTCCAAGGTCATATGGTCAATGGTCCAAATTCCTGATCACAAGCTCACAACCAAGGACAGCCCTACACTGATCACGATGAAAGTGTTGTCCAGTTTGAAGTGCAAAAACGAGGAACAGTGCGGTATCGGAGAGACAATGCTGAGGGAGCGATGTGGGAAAGGATACAGTGCTGAGCATCATCAGTGGATCATTGTCACACCGAGGGAGTGCCGTATTGTCGGGGGGGGGGGTGATACTGACATAGGGTCACACTGTGGGAGGGACAGTACTGATGGAGGCTGACACTGTGAGAGGGGCGATACTGGGGAAAAGTCACACTGCAGGAGGTGAAATACTGAGGAAGAGTCACACTGTGGGAAGGACGATACTGAGGCGGAATTACATGGTGGGAGGAGTGATACTGAGGAAGAGACACATTGAGGAAAAATCACACTATGGAGGGGCGATACTGAGGAAGAGTCACACTGTGGGAGGGGCGATACTGAGGAAGAGCCACACTGGAGCAGCGGCAATACTGAGGAGGGTCACACTGTTAGAGATCTGTCTCCTAAAGTTGAACAGCGGCAAAGTCCTAAAAGAACGGGTTTCGAGACCTCCAGAAGGTTTTGAGAGTGTGGGTGTCATATTGACAGTGGACTAGAGCGGTTTCTTTTATGCGAGGACTCGGTTTTTGAAGTTTTCGGTCTGTGTTTCTCGTGCGCTGAGCAGTGGTTGCAGCTGACGGATTGCCAAAGTTCGCGTCTTTAACTTTGTCCAGAGCGGGAACGGATTAATTCCCTTTTGAAACAGCGGAAACCCCTCTCGTTTAGCTTGCCGAGCCCTGGGCGATTGGGAAGACTTCAGAGCGGCCGGAGGAAGAGCGGACTGACCTGGGAGACACCTTTGTCTTTGCAGCAGCACGGATGGCGCTAAGGTTTTCCAACCAGACCGATATCCCAGTCTATCCACGGATAACTCCCATTTCCCTTTCCTCTCTGAACTGTTACTTTTTGAAAGATTATTTGCTGGGGTCTCGCTGTGTTTAATGCCAGCGGCGCTATCGAATTTTGGACTGAGCTGTGACCGTCGTGGAGTCGTGCAGCTCCAAGATGTCGGCATCGGAGTCATATGCGGAGACTGCGAGCTCTGGGGTTACATCTCGCGAAGTGGGTCACCCTTTCAGATTAATGGCTCGAAAAATGCTGTATTGTACTGTACCAACTTCAGTCAGTAGGAATGACGTTTTAAAAACCATGGCTAAGACAACTGAGGGTCGTGAATGTGTTGTTGCATCTCAGAAAGTGAACGGGAAGACCATTTTCTATCTGCGGTCTTTGTTTCTTGTCCTGAGTAGGGAGTTACAGGCGGGGACGGTTTCCATTACGGTGGAACCAATGTTGGTCCCTCTGCAGATGGTTATATTTTCAGACGTCCACTATCGCTGATGTGGCCCTCCTCCCCGCCAGAACTCTGAGTGAAGTGCGGTTAAATATACAATAACTCCATTGCGCTACAGGGCACCTCCGCGGGGATTTAACCACCTGTTCTCCTTTCCTCGTCGTCTGCTCATACAGCTGGAGCAGGGTGGGGATGTCGAGGGCTGCTTTCAGGGGTAATGTTATACGATTCCATGGCTACCAGCCGCATGCAATGCAAATAGTTTGGGCATTTTCATAACGGCCAAACTGCTAACTCCATCACGAAAGCATAAACCTAGGATGCTAGGAAGGCAAGGAAAAACAAGAAACATCCCGAGGCTTCTACCCCTGCGAAGAGGCGGACAGTTTCTGTTAAACCGGACCCGAAAGGCCCCAAGGCCTCTGAGTTCCAGTAAAGGCCGGGAAAGCCTGGTGCCGGTGGCTGCAGACACATCCGAAATAGAGGTCTGCACGTCTGTGATCTGAAGGAGACCATGGGTCACACGAAGGGATGGATTTACTCTTCAGTTAAAGCCGGATGCTCAGAGTATGTCTCCCCAGAGCTGGAGGATAGTCCGACCGTACAAGAGCCCGCTGCCGCGGCGGCATCTCCTGAGCATGCGCCCGCCGGGCTGGTGAATGGCGTCGTATCTCTGGGTGCTGGCGGGGAACAAGCCCTGCCCCAAGGTCGGCAGGTGAAGGATGATGCTTTGGTAAAGCTGCAGTATCTGGAGGACGATGCTGACGGCCGCTACTGAGATTATTTCAGATGGCCCGGTAGGTTTAGAGCCCAGCGGCCCTCAGCATCGGTCATGCCGGCGGCCCAGTCCGCGGCGGGAGCAGCGAACAGTGAGGAGGTTTATGGCAGATCGGAGATGCTTGTTTAAAAGGAAGCCTTCGCGGGCGTTCTGTGTCATCCCGGCCTCCCAGTCAGTGAGACGAGCAGCGCAGGGAGGAGTAAATAAAAGTACAGAAGGGACAAGCAGAGCGACCATTGTTGAATGTGGACCAGTGGTGAGAGTGCGAGTGACAGGCTTTGGCTAAAGGAGGCTACAGCTCGGAAGAGGCTTTGGCTCTGGGTAAGTTTTTGTTAAGTTTCTCTTTTTTTTTGCTGTGTCAGGTGCACTTAATGTAGATTAAATGGCCATTGTATGTTCTTCATGCTGGATGTTGAAGTTATGAGAGACCCAGAGCTTCCCAGGGAACTGCATCTGCATGAAGTCCGTCCAGCTGCGGTTCCACGAAGACCATGTTAGGGACCTGGAGGAACAGCTGGCGATGGGCTTTGGTTTGTCCAGGAGAGTGAGGAGATTATCAATTAGAGTTGCAGGGAACTGGTCACCCCTAGGTTGCAGGAGGAGGGTAGTTCAGTGACTGTCAGGAGACATGGACATGTGGAAAGACATGTGCAGAGCGTCCCTGTGGCCATTCCTCCCAATAATAAGTATACCGTTTTGAATACTGTCGTGGGGGATGACCTTCCAGAGGAATGCCATGGAGACCCATAGACAACAGATAACAGGTGCAGGAGTAGGCCATTTGGCCCTTTGAGCCAGCACCGCCATTCACTGTGATCATGGCTGATCATCCACAATCAGTATCCAGTTCCTGCCTTATCCCCATAACCTTTGATTCCATTATCTTTAAGAGCTCTATCCATCTCTTTCTTGAAAACATCCAGAGACTTGGCCTCCACAGCCTTCTGGGGCAGAGCATTCTATACATCCACCACTCTCTAGGTGAAAAAGTTCTTCCTCAACTCCATTGTAAATGGCCTACCCTTTATTCTTAAACAGTGGCCTCTGTGGGAACATGCGGGGACATGCTTCCTGCCTCCAGCGTGTTCAATCCCGTAATAATCTTATACGTTTCAATAAGATCCCCTCTCAGCCTTCTAAATTCCAGAGTATACAAGCCCAGTCGCTCCAATCTTTTGACACATGACAGTCCTGCCATCCCAGGAATTAACCTTGTGAACCTACGCTGCACTCCCTTAATAGCAAGAATGTCCTCCCTCAAATTTGGAGACCAAAACTACACAGAGTACTCCAGGTGTGGTCTCACCAGGGCCCTGTACAGCTGCAGAAGGACCTCTTTGCTCTTGTACTCAATTCCTCTTGTTATGAAGGCCAGCATGCCATTAGCTTTCTTTACAGCCTGCTGGTTTACTGGCACTGAGCATGGGTCCATGGTGCAGAAGGGAAAGAGGGAGAAGAAGGGAGCGGTAGTGATTGGGGCATCAGTAGTCAGGGGAACAGACAGGAGATTCTGTGGATGTGAACAGGACACCTGGATGGTTTGTTGCCTCCCAGGTTCCAGGGTCAGGGGCATCTCGGTTTGTATCCAGAGCATTTTGGAGGAGGGAGAGCAGCTAGATGTCTTGATAAATATTGGTACCAATGACATAGGAAGGAAAAACAAAGAGGTCTTGAAGACAGAATTTAGAGAGTGAGGCAAAAAGCTGAGAATCTGGACATCCAGGGTAGTAATTTCTGGAATGGACCTGTGCCACATGCCGGTGAGAGTTAAAACAGGATGATTTGGCAGATAGATGCATGGTTGAGAAGTTGATGCAGGGGGCAGGGTTTCAGGTTCTTGGATCGTTGGTTTGGGGGAGGTATGACCTGTAGAAGAGGAATCTGAGGGAGACTAATATTCTTGCAGGCAGGTTTGTTATAACTGTTGGAGAGGGTTTAAGCTAATTTGTCAGGGGGATGGGAACCAGAGTGAAGGGAGTCAGGATAGGATGGATGGCAAAAAAGCAAAGATAGCATGCAGTCAGACTGCCAAGAAAGACAAAATTGCAGCCAGCAGGGTGAGTATCAGTGAATTAGGGATGCAGAGTCAAAAAAAGTAACCAATACAGTACTCAAAGTGAGATATCTCAATGCATGGAGTATAAAAAATAAGATGGATGATCTGTTTGCACTTTTACAGATTGTCAGGTATGATGGTGTGTCCATCAGTGAATCAGCCTGAAGGATGGTTGTAGTTGGGAGCTGAATGTCCAAGGTTACATATTGTATTGGTGGGATAGGAAGGTAGGTGGAGGGGATGGTGTGACTCTTCTGGTAAAGTATGACATCAAATCATTAGAAAGATGTGACATCAGATCAGAAGATGGAGAATTCTTGGGGGTTGAGTAAACAAATTGAAAGGGTAAAAGGACCCTGTTGGCAGTTGCATTCAGGCCTCCAAACAGTAACTGGGATGTGGACTACCGATTACAATGGGAAATAGAAATGGTGTGTCAAAAAGGAAACATTATGATAGACCTGGGAGATTTTAACAAGTGGGTAGGTTGGGAAAATCAGGTTCATAATAGATCCCAAGATAGTGAATGTGTTGAATGCCTACAAGATGGCTTTTTAAAGCAGTTTGTCATTGAGCGTACTCGGAGATTAGCTGGATTATACTGGATTGGGTGTTATGAAAATGAGGTGATTTGGAAGCTGATGGTAAAGGAACCCTTAGGATGGAGTGATCATAATTTGGTTGAGCTCAACTTGAAATTTGATAGGGAGAAAGCAAAGTCTTACAGAGCAGTATTTCAGTAAAGGAAATTGCAATGGTATGAGAGAGGAGTTGGCCAAAATAGATAGGAAGGAGATGCTGGCACGCATGACAGCAGAGCAACAATGGCTTGAGTTTCTGGGAAAATTGAGGAAGATGCAGGATAGGTGTATTCCAAAATCAAAGAAATACTCAAATGGGAAAATAGTACAATCATGGCTGACAAAGGAAGTCAAAGCTAATGTAAAAGCGAAAGAGAGAGCATACAAAAAAGCAAAAATTAGCAGGAACATATGGGATTGGGAAGCTTATATAAAAAAAAAGTTACAAAGAGAAACTAAAAGAACCATTATGAGGGGAAATATGAGAGCAAGCTAGCAAACAATATCAAAGGGATAGAAAAAGAATTGTGAAGTATATAAAAAGAAAAATAGAGTTAAGAATCGATATAAGACCATTAGAAAATGAGGCTGGAGAAATAATAACAGGAGAAGGAGATGGCAGATGAGCTAAATAAGTATTTTGCATCAGCCTTCACTGTGGAAGACACGAGCAGTCTGGCAGGTGTTGATGGCTGTGAGGGAGGAGAAGTGAATGCAGTTACTATTACAAGGGAGAAGGTGCTCTAAAAGCTTGAGGACCGAAAGGTATACAAGTCACCCAGACCAGATGAACTGCACCCTAGGGTTCTGAAAGAGGTAGCAGTAGAGATTGTGGAGGCATTAGTTATGATCTTTCAAGAATCTTTGCGCTTTGGCATAAGACCATAAGACATAGGAGGAGAATTAAGCCATTCACCCCATTGAGTCTGCTCCACCATTCTATCACCCACTCACCTCCATATGCCTGCCTTCTCTTTACTTGGCATCCTTTGATGCCTGCTTGGTCAGGAAACAATCAACTTCCACCTTAAATATGTGCACAAACCTAGCCTCCACCACAGCCTGTGGCAGAGCATTCCCAGATTTACTACTTCCTGTCTAAAAAACATTCCTGCTGCCTCTCTTCTCAAGGGCCTTCCCTCAATTTTGAGGCTGTGCCTTCTGGTTCTGGATACCCCCACCATAGGAATCATCCTCTCCTATGATCATCCACACTATCTAATCATTTTAACATTTGGCCTAACTAGTGTCTTAAGAAGGCTAAGCATTATCTCCTTGTTTTTATATTTTATTGCCCTTGAAATAAATGCCAACATTGCATTTGACTTCTTTACCACAGACTCAACCTGTAAATTAACCTTCTTGGAGTCTTGCCCGAGGGCTCCTAAGTCTCTCTACACCTCTGATGTTTGAACCTCCCCATTGAGATGATAGTCCACACTATTGAACCTTTTACCAAAATGCATTATCATACATTTCCCAATCCCGTTTTCAATCTGCCACTTTTTTGCCCATTCTTCCAAAAGTCCTGCTGCAATCTCGTTGCTTCCTCAGCGCTAACTATCCCCACCTATCTTTGTATCATCCACAGGTCCATCAATTCCATGATCTAAATCATGGACAAACAATGTGCAAAGCAGCGGTCACAATACTGACCCTGGAACACCACCAGTCACCGGCAGCCAAGCAGAAAAGGCCCCTTTTATTCCCACTCACTGCCACCTGCCTGACAGCCATTCTGCTCTCTGTGTCAATATCTTTCCTGTAATGCCATTTATCTTGTTAAGCAGTCCCATGCGTGGCACCATATCAACCGCCTTCTGAAAATCCAAGTAAATTACATCCACTGCCTCTGCTTTGGCCACCCTGCTTGTTTCTTCCTCGAAGAACTCTAACAGATTTGTCAGGCAAGATTTCCCTTTACAGAAACCATGCTGACTTTGACTTAATCATTAGGCTCCAAGTACCTCGAAGCCTCATTCTTAATAATGGACTCCAACACTTTCCCAACCACCGAGGTTAGGCTAACTGGCTGATAATTTCCTGTCTTTTGCCTTCCTGCCTTAAAGAGTGGAATGACATTTGCAATTTTCCAGTCTTCTGGGATCATGCCAGAATCAAGGGATGGTTCCAGAGGACTGGAAAATTGCAAATGAGAGAGGCAGCTGTAAGGAAATTATAGAGCAGTTAGCCTGACCTCAGTGGTTGGGAAGATGTTGGAGTCAATTGTTAAAGGACAAGGTTATGGAGTACTTGGTGACAGAGGACAAGATACGATAAAGTCAGCATGGTTTCTTTAAGGGAATATCTTACCTGACAAACCTGTTGGAATTGTTTGAGGAGATGACAAGTAGGATAGATAAAGGGCAAACACTGGATGTTGTACTTTTGGATTTTCAGAAGGAATTTGACAAGATGCCACACATGACGCTGCTGATTAAGTTAACTCATGGTTAGAGCATTGGCTGATTAGTAGGAGGCAGTGAGTGGGAATAAAAGGATCTGTCTGCCTGGCAGTGACTTGTGGTGTTCTGCAGGGGTCAGTGTTGGGACCACTTATTTTTGTTGCCTAGGTGATTTAGACGATGGCTTTGTTGCCAAGTCTCCAGGTGATATGAATATTGTTGGAGGGGCAGGTAGTGTTGTGGAAACAGGAAGGCTACAGGACTGTAGATCAGAAGAGTGGGCAAGAAAGTGACACATGAAATACAATGTTGCAAAGTGCATGGGCATGCCTTTTGGTAGAAAAAATAAACATGCAGACTATTTTCTAAATGGGGAGAAATTCCAAAAGTGTGAGATGTCCTTGTGCAGAACACCCTAAGGGTTAACTTGCAGGTTGAGTCGATGGTGAGGCAGGCAAACGCACAGTTAGCATTCATTTCAAGAGGTCTGGAATATAAGAGCCGGGTTGTGACGCCGAGGCTTTAAGAGGCACTGGTGAGGCCTCACCTTGAGCATTGTGAACAGTTTTGGGCTCCTTATCTGATAAAAGGTGTGCTGGCATTGGAGAGGGTTCAGATGAGGTTCACAAGGATGATTCTGGGAATGAAAGGGTTATCATATGAGGACTATTTGATGGCTCTGGGCCTCTGCTTGCTGGAATTCAGAAGGATGAGGGGGGATCTCATTGAAATCTTTTGAATGTTGAAAGCCTTAGACAGAGTAGATGTGGAAAGGATGTTTCCCATGGTGGGAGAGTCTAGGACAAGAGGACACAGCCTCAGGGCAGAGGGGTTCTATTTAAATCAAAGAGGCAAAGACATTTCTTTAGCCAGAGGTTGGTGAGTTTCTGGAATTTGTTCCCACAGGTAACTGTGGAAGTCAGGTCACTGGGTGTATTTAAGGCAGAGATTGACAGGTTCTTGATTGGCCATGGCATCAAAGGTTATGGGAAAGAGGCCAGGGAGTGGGGTTGAGGAGGGGAAAAATGGATCAGCCATGACTGAATGGCAGAGCAGATTTGATGGACCAAATGGCCTAATTCTGCTCTTCGGTCTTGTGTTCTTCTCATGGATATTCAGGGCAACATCTGTCACTAAATATATAATTTAGTAATCAAACTGAAATGTTCAGAATATTTCTGTGTACTCTGCGGAGTATTGCTGTGCCTGAATGATAACTGATCCCCATACTTACACTGCACAGTTAGTGTGAGGGTCTGCTCCGATGAAACAGGTGGGTATCTGACTCTGCAGGTGAGACCCTGCCCGTGGTGTTTGAGCGCTGGGGTCATGGTCAGGACAGAAGTGTATGTCAGAGTGTCGTGCCACCGAGTTACGCTGCTTGAGACTGATGGTGCTACATCAGTGGGGCTGAGCCAGGTTAAGGTGGCTGAAGTTCCATCACACGTGGTGTTGAAGATGCAGCTTATGTTCACAGACTTTCCTTCAACAAGTTCAGCAGCGAATATCGTGGGTTTATCTGTGAAATCTAACACAGAGAAATAGATCCTTTTAGTTCAATATCACCAAATGCATCAGTTCAGATAGAAATCCCAGTCCGACAAGAGAAAGGATGTTTACAGGATAATCCCAGAACAATGAGGGTACAGTGTGAGGGAAAGTTGAACAGTGTGGTGGTCGTTACTGTTCTGAAAGCTGTTGAGAGGGGAAACGGGAAACAGAGTCCTCCACTGACAGCCACAATATCACACAGTCACTGATACATCCAGTGGGGTCCGTCCTTCCCCAGACAGTGAGATATGGGCCAAGTGGACTGAGTCGTGGTGGGGATGAGTTCAAAAAGTTCAAATTAAATTCGTTAGCAAAGTACATATGCAAGTTGCTATGATATACTCTACTACCTTGAGATTCATTTTCTTGCAGGCATTTACAGGAAAAAATAAATCAAATAGAGTTTATAAAAATCTACACATAAGCAGACATAGGCTGACAACAAAAAGACAAATTGCAGATTCAAAAATAACTACTGTCACTGTGAGATGTGAAGAGTCCTTGAAAGTGAGTCTGTAGGGCATGGGATCAGTTCAGAGTAGGGGTGCTTGTGGTTACCCACACCATTTCAGGAGACTGGTGTTTGAAGGGGAATAACTGTTCCTGAACTAGGTGGTGTGGGATGCAAGGCTTCTGTACCACCAGCCCAATGTTAGTAGTGAGATCAGGGCATGGCCTGGATGGTGGATAGAAGAGAAAGGATGATGGAAAGGAAGGTGCGGATGGTTGGGATGAAGATGAAGAAGGAGTGGAGGGCCAGTGGATGCTGAACACTGCCACATGCAGAGAGGCCAAATTCACCAAGAAACTGAATGTAACTCTGAGAACTTCTCATGTCCATGTCAGTGCTACTTCAATATGATTAGGAACAGTCAATAAGCTGGAAGTACAAAGGCTGCATTGGTAATGATTTGGAAGTTTCCTGAAAATTGGGAGTTGTGACGATGTGAATATGGACCCAGTACAAGTTTATATTATTCCCCACTGACTGCTGAATGTCTGCTGTTGAATGACCACACAGAACACCTACCAGTGACACGGAGCCATGTAGCAGGGAGATAGTTGAACTTATACCTTCCCCCAAATTCAATCCTGAATAAGTACCACCCTTCATCTTTCCGATTGATGTTGTTGATAACCAGGGAACAGTCACCGTCTTTCAAGTCTCCAGACAGACGGGTCCGAGAATGAAACTTCTGTATCTCCTGACTGTGATCGCTGGAGTGAAAGGCTATACGTTTGGAGTTTGCTTTGTCACTGTTATACCAGATACCAGTCCATGACGTCTTAACAACACTTGATGGATAACGGTAGTGGCATGGAATCCGGGCACACAAGCCTCTCTGTGCTGTCACGTTTGACGGTGTGTCAGCTGACCACTCATTCGACACTGCGGCTGAGGAGAGAATTAACAATGTTTGGTAATGGACGGCTTGTGAACACACCAGACTTGATATCCATCCCCTGTATCACTCCTGCACTGTGGACATAGTGTGTACCGAGTGTGGGAGACACAAAGAAACCCCCCAGGTCTCATCACAGATGGAGGGGATGTGGTAGTCATGGCGGGGACCTGTAGTCGGTGGGGGGAGTGGTGTGGAGCAGGTTCATTTTCTGTTAGCTCGTTGGCCTCAGGACCGATGAAGTTGGTCCAGCACTGTCAGGAAGAATCAACGATGGGGTGTCGACTGACATGCAAGAAGAAGTGGAGTGGCCAAAACTGGTTTCCTCTCCTCTACTGAGAATCACTTCCTGCTTGCTCTACAACATGTCACTGTCTCTGCTCCTTCCATCAATCTACTACATTGGATCCATCAGATCTTATGGATCTAGGAATGAATGTAGATCATTATTATCTAAGTGATCCCTGTCGGACTCCCACAGGTACAAGGTTGCCACCGTGCCTGTGATCGAATATCACAGATACTGGTGACAGACAGACTGGAACAGGGGTCCTTGCTGACAGTTCCCACACTAACAGTGCAACTTTCTCACAACCTGGCCCATTCAACAATGCATCAATCCCACAGCAATGTCCTGCTCATACTGCAGCCCCGTTAGCATGCACCATCACAGTATATAACACTACGGTGATTTGAATCTGCTGGAACATCAGAAGCTACCAAGAGTAGTGAATTTAGCAAAATACATCACAGGTGCATCCCTCCTGGCCATCGGAAGTCTCTACAATAGTCGCTACCTCAGGAAGGCAATGTCCATCGGCAGACATCCCCACAATCCACACCATGCCGTGTTCTCACAGCTCTCATCAGGCTGGATCAGTGACAGAGGAAGCCCCACCACTCCTGGATTCAAAATCCCCCACCCCACCCCCCATAGCCAAGTCCTGAGGCGGGACAGGGTGGGTCTCCCACTCACCGTCACCACCCAGTGCCGTATAATCCGATCTCGGAGCAAACAGCCCACTGCTCCTCCTGGAATTTGATCAGAGGTCACGAGCCATCCGGGACATGTTCACCTCTACGCACTTGTCACCCTCCCCAGAAGCAGCATCAGCAGAGTTCCCTCCCTCCTCACCCGTTGAGACACCCTCCTTCTGAATAACTGCGCGGGATAGTGATCCAGGGCTACTCCGGTTCCCCTCATCCACCGGGACCGGGCTCTCTCAGCAGGGCACGGCCTTGATTGAGGCAACAGTTTGAGAGACTAACCCCACTGGTGACTCTCCACTCACAGGCGATCCCTATTCTCCAGGGATTTCCTCCTCCTCAGAGGATGGGTGCTCTGGGCACACAGTCTCAACCGAAGGCAATTCTGCCTCCTCACGCACCCCCTCTAAAATGGCGCCGCTCACCCGCCTGCACTTTGCATGCTGAAGAAAAACCGTCCATCCAGAGGGCCCTTGTATGACAGGGCTATCCTACAGCTCTGGGGAGACAGACGCTGAGCATACGGCCTTAACCGGAGGTAAATCCTTCCCCTGGATTGTAGACACAGAGACACATCTCTCCATATTTTCAGAGAACAGGGGCACTGCGGCATGTTGACCTCCATTTTGGAGGCGGCCTCAGACTTAGGCATCACTTTCCGTACCCCGACCTCCCCAGGCCTTTGCTGAATCTCAGACACCATAGGGCCTTTCAGGTCGGGTTCAGGGGTAACCTCCTGCCCCTTCTCTGGGGAGAGGCCTCCAGATTGTTGTTATTTTTCTTTGCCTTCCTATCAGTCACCTGACCTCACGCCCACCGTCATCCGCATCGCCTGCATCCCCAAATTTCAACACCACGGGTAGTGGGATGGAGGAGGAGCGACTGGAGGGGGAACAGCAGGAGTAGGGGCAGCTCGGGAACACTCAGCAGTGCTGTCCTGTGCCTCCGAAGTGAAGTTAGCGGTCTTCGAGTGTGCCCAAAGTCTCCACAGGCATGTCGTCGTGGCAGTATAATAATGCCCCTCAAATTGCACCTGAAAGCACCCATCTGCATCCCCATCCCATTCCAAATGCATAAGCAGGCGGCACTAGAATGAGAAAAGGTGACATGTATCGTATTGGGGTTGTATTTGACCGCACCAAGAGAGCACAGCTGGGGATGAGGGCCATACCAGTTACATTGGGGGTGGGCGTCCGGAAGAATAACCAACTTCACAAGGGCCAGCGCAGGTTCCACTGACCGTCATTGAAAGCCTACTCATGGCCAGGAACATGTCTCTCCCAGACCGAAGATAGAATATGATCTTCCTGTTCAATTATCACGACAACCAACAGTCTTAGGCATGGCTTTTAAAGTGCCATTCTTACTGATTGAGGTTAGTACAGTACATTGCATAACGCTTTCAAAGTCAATAATTTGAAAGGGTAACTTTTCGCTGCCTGCAACTCCAGAAAGCACAGCCTCTGCATACAACTGATTGGTCAGGGCATCAAAGGTTATGGCGAGAAGGCAGGTGTATGGAGTTGTTTGGGATCTGCGATCAGCCATGATGGAATAGCAGGGCAGACTTGATGGTCTGAATGGCCTAATTCTGCTCCAAAGACTTGTGGTCTTATGGACTTGGATGCCGACATCTTACAGCTGCAGCACGCCAAGATGATTATGCTCCTGCTGGGATAATACACAGCTATACAACCAGGGGAACACCAGCAAACGGTCTTTCGAAAACAACAGGTCGGAGAGGGGAGGGAAAATAGGAGTTATCTGTGGACAGGCAGGGATGTCCTTGTGTTGGGAGAAAAACTTCAGTGCTGTCCGTGTCACTGCGAAAACCAAAGTCTAAAGTTCTCTTCACTCAGTCGCCCTGACGGGAGGGATTTTTCTCTGTGACAAAACGGAATAAATCCATCCCCACTGCCAACAAAGTTTAAGAAACAAGCATTCGCAAGCCATCAGCTGCAGAAATGACTCAGTGTTCGACACACGGACCAAAAACTACACAAACGGAATCCTTCCGGGAAGAGAACCTGCTCCAGTCCGCATCCAAGATAAGACTCTGTTCTCCAAAAACCTTCTGGTTGTTCTGAACCTGTTCTATCAGTTTGTTCCACAATTTTCCAACTTTAGGAAGGAGAGTTCATAAAGTGTGACCCTCCCTCAGTTCCACCCATCCGGCAGTGTGACCGTCCCTCAGTACCTCGCGTCCCTCATTGTGACCCTCCCTCAGTACCACGCGTCCCTCATTGTGACCCTCCCTCAGTACCACGCGTCCCTCATTGTGACCCTCCCTCAGTACCACGCGTCCCTTAGCGTGACCCTCCCTCAGTACCACCCATCCCTCAGCGTGACCCTCCCTCAGTGCCACCCATCCCTCAGTACCACCTGTCTCTCAGTGTGACCCTCCCTCAGTACCACCCATCCCTCAGTGCTACCTGTCTCTCAGTGTGACCGTCCCTCAGTACCACCTGTCTCTCAGTGTGACCCTCCCTCAGCACTGCCCCTCTCACAGTGGTATCTTGCCCTACTGGCTTAAAAGGGATAGGTGAAGCAAAGCGATGACTTGCCGATAGCTAAGCTAACAAAGCTATGAATTACGGTATTAATCACGCCTGTAACTTCCCTTTCGCAGTTGATCTTTTGAACTGCCTGTATGGCCTGGTATTTTTGCCGTGTGAAGTCTGGGAGGTACAGGACAGGTGTGGCGTGCCTGAACGGGTTGAATTGAGACATCTGGACCTGGTCCTAAGAACGGGGAGTGAACCGGTGTTCGGCGATTGCTGGAGCGACTTGGAGGCAATTCGATGAGGTAGAACAGAGGCGATGCGAGTGGAGGTACAGCAGAATGGAAACAGTGGGGCCTGTGCCCGAGCCCGAGGAACAACCCAAAGTTGGGCAATTTAAATACCGGGACACATTGAAAAGGTCAGGGTGTCGGAGCTGGAGACAAGGTTCAGCTCGCTGCTCTGCATCATATCTCAAGATTGTACAGTACATATTCCGTGTACTTTGAACTATGGCCGCTAATTGCTGATGTGTGATGTCGAGAACCTAGTCAGCCGAGTTCTGAGACTGCCCAACACCAGTGATTTCATACATTTCCACCGTCAGCAAGACTGTGAACCAACACTGTTGAGTTGTCACTGACTATTCTTATCGAGCCAGTGAAGCTGTTCACCAATCAGTCGGGCTCTCACCTCAGTGCCCCACACGTTCCATCCCTGAATGATCCAATTCCCACCGGCTAATCTTGTTAAAACAGCTTCCACTAACCTGATGAGAGAGTGATTTATGGAGAGAGGTTAAACTGGTTGGGACATTCTTTACTGGAGTGTATCATACAGGGTGATCATATTGAGGTGTATAAAATCATAACCGACATAGGGTAAAAGTTCAGTCTTTTTCCCAGAGGTGGGAAATCAACACCACAGAAGCACAGGTTTAAAGTGATGGGTGGAGTGGGGGGGGGTGCGTGGGTGGTGGAGATTGAATAGGGTCACAAGGAACAATTTCTTTTCCTAGAACGTGAACAGTGTAGAAGACCATAAAACACAGAAGAAGAATTAGGCTATTCAGCCCATCGAGATGCTCCACCATTCTCTCATGACTGACTTATTATCCTTCTCAACCTCAATCTCCAGCCCACTCCTTGTAGCTTTTGACGTCCTTGCTAATCAGAAACCTATCAACCTCTGCTTTAAATACACCTCATGAATTTGCCTCCACAGCTGTCTGTGGCAATTAATTCTACAGATTCACCACACTCTGGCTAAAGAATTTCCTCCTCTTCTCTGTTCTGAAGGGATTGTTCTGTTCAGAGATTGTGCTCTCTGGTCCTAGATTCTGCCACTATAGGAAATGTCCTCTCCATGTCCACTCTCTGAGGAACAGGGTGACAGTGGAAGTTGTTGAGGCAGGTAGATTAGCAAACATATGGACGGGAACATGGAGAGAAGATGTTTAGAAGAATATAGAGCAGAGCTGGCCAAATGTCAAGGTGAAGGGTCTCAGCCCAAGAAGTATATTTTCCTCCAGAGATGCTTGATGACCTGTTGAGTTCCCTATCATTTTGTGTGTGTTTCTCAAGATTTCCAGCATCAGCAGAATCTCTTGTGTTTGTGAATAATTTAGATGGGAATCTTGGTCAGCAGGAACAATTTGGGCTGAAGGGCCTGTTTGTGTCGTACAACTCTGGCTCTGTCAGCTAACCAGCCGGACACACAGCCCAGCCCTGAGTACCCTGGTTAGTGACACACCGGCCGGACTAGAGGAAAATCAGGGATTTGCTGCCCCAGCTGCCGCTGATTTACCTTGAAGAAGAGGCAGGAGGAAGTACACCTTTCCGATTGTTCTCAGATCCAGCATATTCTGTCAGTTTTCCACCCTTAGACTGAAAAAGAAAGTAGTTACAATGAAACTCCAGCAAACTTCCATGGTTCCAACATCAGTGTGAGAGACAAGAAGATTCCCAGATTGTGCCATGCTATTCTCATTAGTAATCCCACACACTTCTAATTCATTCCTTTTTAATGTTGTACTGGGCATTTTAAAGGGAGCTTTGAAAATGAGAACACGTGAAAGAGGAACTGGGCCCCAGTGAATCAGAAGGGAACTGGAAACTGACACAAAGTGGTGAAGGAGGCATTTGGCACATTGGACCACATTGGTCAGGACAGTGAGAAAAAAAGTTAGAATGTTATTTTAAAACTGTTCAAGGCATTGGTAGATCGCAGTTGGAGCATTTTCTGCTGATCTGGTCACCCAACTACAGGAAAGATGTCATTAAGCTGAAGAGAATATGGTAAAGATTCACAAGGATGTCACCAGGATTAGAGGGTCTGAGTTATAAGGAGATACTGGACCAGCTGGGATGATTTTCCCTGAAAGAGGCGGTTATTAATGATTACCAACCATGAGGGGAAAGATTGCATACTCAACTAAGGATCTTGGTCCAAGCTTTAATTGAGAAGATTGCAGAACTGACACTGAGGTATTCTATTATCATTTCAACAGCATTCATTGTACGGTCCCTTTGATAATGTGACACTCGATCAGTTCTGTCCCTCTAATAGTGTGATACTGCCTCAGCACTGTCCCTCTGACAGGGTGATACCCTCTCAGTACTGTCCCTCTGACAATATGACACTCCCTCAGTATCATCCCTCTAAAAGTGCATCACTTCCTTATTTTCATCTCTCAAATAATGTTCCCTGTTTCCCCTCACTGCTCTTTTGAAGTACAAGCTCATTACAGGGAGAGAGTGCAGGGTAGATTTCAGAGGATGTTGAGCAGACTTGAGTGACTGAGTTATGCAGAGTGGTTGTGTATTTTGGGATTTATTCTCTGGAGCCAAGGAGAAGGTGGAGTGTCTTCTGGAGGTACATAATATCATGAGCGGCCGAGATAGGATGAATAAACCCAGTCTTTTACCAGGACTACTGAACTAAGAACCAGAATGCTCTTGTTTCAGCTGAGAGGGAAGCAACTCAGTGGGTGCTCTGTGCATGGAACAAGCTACCAGAGAAAGTTCATGGGGCAGTACAATTACATTTAAAATGCAGTTAGACAGCTACATCGATCAGAAAGTGTTAAAAGGATATGGGGAAGATGCTAGCAAATGGGACTGGCTCAGTTGGCATGCATTGGATGGGCTGAAGGGCCTGTTCCTGTGCTGTTTGGCTCTACCATCGCTTGACAGTGTAACACTCTTTGGACACTGACACTGCGGTGGCTTGTCTGATGTGAGGCCCAGTCCCCTGAGGTTCGGTGACATAGTGGTTCACACAATACTTTACAGTACCAGTGACCAGGTTTCAATTCCCACTGCTCTCTGTAAGAAGTTTGTACATTCTGTGTGGCCTCCTCATGTATCCAAAGACACACTGATTGGCAGGTTAATTGGTTTACTTCTGCTCCAATATCTTATGGTCTTAAATTAACCCTACCAAGTGATGCATTTTGGAAAGTCAATGTCTACACTAAATGGTAGGGCACCAAGGAAAGTTCGTGAGTGGAGAACTTTTAAAAATGCTTGAGGATCTCAGCAAATCACACAGAATGTCTGACTCATTGATGTCCTTCGGGAAATTCTACGTGTCACTCAAAATTTAACACATCTGCAGAATTGCTTGTGCTTATGAGCAGCGACTGAGACCATTGTTGTCTGGTAGTAGTAATGTAGGTGGATGGGATGGTGAAAGAGGCATACGGTATACTTCCCTTCATGGGTCAGTGCGCACAATATCAGATTTGAGATGATATGTTGCAATCTTACAAGCAACTGGTGAGACTGCACTTGGAGAACTGTGTGCAGTTACGGTCATTGCACTTTCCAGAGGAAGTTATTGTGCTGGAGAGAACTCAATGGAGATATACCAGAATGCCTCCTCCTGAATTGCAGAAGATCCTTTTTTTTTTCTCTAACTCAGCAACTCTGTTACCCTCTAACCCCCTCTCTCCCCCCCTCTCTCCCCCCCATCTCTCCCCCTCTCACTCTCACTCTCACTCTCACTCTCACACACACACACACACCTCTCTCTCTCTCTCTCTCTCACACACACACTCACACTCAAACACACCCATTTCTCTCTCTCTCTCACACACACACTTACACTCATACACACCCATTTCTCTCTCTCTCTCACACACACACTCACACTCATACACACCCATTTCTCTCTCTGTCTCTGGAGTGAAGGATGACAAGGGGTGACCTGATAGGAATAGAATGCTAGGAGAGGCACAGAGAGGGTTGATCATGAGAATGTATTTTTGTCATGGGTGATGTGTCAGCAACAAGAGGATGCAGGGCAAGTTGCCAAGGAGTTGGTTTCAAAGGGAGTCTGAGAGGAAATTCTGCCAGTTTAGTTTTGAATGAATTTGCGCGGTGCTCCAGGCAGATACATTCAGTATGTTTAAGAGGCATTGGAACAGGCACGAGAATGGGCAGGAACAGAAGGATACAGACCTAAAGCGGGCAAAAGGGCTGACGAGACAGCAGGAGTGTGGAGGGCTGGAGAGTCCATTGCTGTCCTGGATAAAGCTGGGAATTGAGAACCACAACCAAGTCCACCAATAAACAGGACGTAGAACCCCAAAAAAGTCCTCCAATGATCGGACTCTGTTCAAAGTCTCACATCACCAGTTCTTGCCAGAGTTGGCTTCAAGCATGGAATTACATACCCAGGATCAGTCCACTGCTCGTCTCCGGAGTTAATCAGACAGACACATCAGGGGTCACTGCCCTCTCCTGCAGCAGCTGCACTGTGTGGATAAAATTGTTGAAGAGAATACTTAAATCAGGAAAGGGAAACAAAAAGAGGAAGTATTCACAAATGATTAACACATTCAATCCAACAGTGACATTATTTTAGCTTAGCCTAGGGACTGCTGCTCTGTGGGAGAGGTCTCTCAGGCAGAACCCTCCCTCTCTCTGTAACCCCACTCTCACCACACACCCCGCCCTCTCTCTGTAACCCCACACCCTCTGGATCAGTTATCTTGTCCAAATTTCAGAGTCTCTTTATCAATAAATAGGGATGATGAGGAGCATCCAGCAGATAATTTGGAAAAGGCAGGTGATGCGAGGCCACGTCAGGATTGAAGGTGCAGCCCAGATAGGTTAATTGGCCATTTTAAACCGTTCTGACTGTACAACTATTCAGTACAGCCTGAGAGGAACTGACAGGAATTTACGAATAGATTGTGGGTGTTGGGATCACCTTATAAATTGTCAGATTTAGACTCAATGGGCCAAATGTGTCCAATGTCCGAAAGAGATATGGAATTGTAAACAGACTGGACTGAGAGTTTGTAGAGTAACAGGAAAGAATTAAATCTGAAAATGTTATCCTTCAGAATGAATAGAAGTACAGAGTAGATCAGATCACTGAACTGTTCCCACAAACTATAGACTCATTTTCAAGGACTTTTCATCTTATGTTCTCGATATTTATTGTTTCTTTTCTCAGTTGTATTGGCACAGTTTGTTCTCTTTGCACATCGGTTGATTGTCCGTCCTTTTGGGTGCGGTCTTTCATTGATTCTACTGTTCTTCTTGGAGTTATTGTAAAATTCATTCTCTGGGTTGTGTATGGTGACACATATATACTTTGATAATAAATTTATTTCAGCTTTGCACTTTTGAAGTGGATTCCCTTTATGAATGTATATTAATGACTGGATATTTTTCTCTGGACAGTTTCCAAGCTGACAGATGAAGCGAACTTGGAGAAGGGGTGGAGCGAGAGGAGGATTGTGCGAGACTTCAAGGAGATAAATATAGTATGGGGAGGTAACAGAGAAGGGACAGGCGTAAGTTTTCAAATACAGGGAGGAAGAAAGAAAGGAGAATGCAATTCTGCAAGCCGTACTAAAAAGGAGAAAGACTTGGGGAAAATGTGCTGAGTTCATCACAGGGGTAAGGCAGGGCAAAGGAGTAGTTAGAGAAACATTTTGATTTGAGGCAAAAACGAGAGATCACTTTAACCAGAGGGTGGTGAATTTGTGCAATTCATTGCCCCAGGCTGCTGTGGGGTCCACATCATAGGATATATTTAAAGCAGAGGTGGATAGGACCTGGATTAGTCAGGGTGTCAGTGGTGATGGGAAGAAGGCAGGAGAATGGGGTTTGAGAGAGATAATAAATCAGCCACGATGGAATGGCAGATCAGACTCAATGGGCCGAATGGTCTATTTCTGCTTCTCTGTCTTATGGACTTATATCACAATGAAGCATTCTGAAAAGCCTAGTACAGGTGTTTCAAACCTTTTTTTATGCCATGGACCCCTGCCCTTAATGAAGTGTCGGCAGACCCCAGGTTGGGAACCCCTGGTCTAGTGTTTCGTCTGGTTGTCACATTTTGGGGAAAAGGTCGGTGTGTCTGATAGAGATAAACTGAAATTATTCCAGATTCAGGGAGGTCAGTTCTGCGGGTTGACTGGAGAACGATTCTGAGGGTCTCTAACTGATGAGGGTGGAAAAGTGAAAAAAATGCAAAGAACTGGACACAAGGCTGAACTATCCTCAGTGGATAACTGCACACCCTCCAGCACACTCATACAACAAACCACTGTTTACACGTCCACAGGGACAAGCAATAATTTTCACCTTCACAGCTTTGGGTTCAGTTTCAGCATGAAATTCAGTCTCTATTCGAATCATAGAAAGCATGTTGACTGGATCCATCACGGCTCGGTACAGTAACTGCTCTGTCTGTGACCGCAAGAAACTGCACAGGACAGAAACAAGCCTCCCCTCCATGGCCTCTGCCTACACTTCCTGCTGCCTCAGTAAAGCAGCCAGCATTGTCAAAAACCGCACACACCCCAGACACTCTCACCTCTCCCCTCTCCCATCAAGTCAAGTCAAGTTTATTGTCATTTAATTATATAGATGTATACTGCCAAATGATACAACATTTCTCTGGACCAAGGTGTAAAGCACAATAGTACACATAACATACATGCACAATAACAAAGATTAAAATCTATAGATTAATTGAACATAAATAAACAAAGTAAATTTCATAAATTAAATATTATAAGGCACAGTCAGATTTGCCATTGACACTTTGAATGTGATTCAGCAGGGAGCTCAGAAACCTCTCTGTACTATGACTCATCATCGCTGTTGGTGAGGCCAACCACTGTTGTGTGATCTGCAAACTAGATGACTCGGTTTGAGTCAAGTGTCAGGAGTATGAATTGCAGCCAACTGGACACACAGACCTGGAGAGTACCCGTGCTCAGTGTAATGGGATTAGAGACATTGCTGTCTACACGGACTGACTGTGGCCTTTCTGTTAAGAAATCCAGGATCCAGTTACAGAGGAAGGTGTTAAGACCCAGTAAAAAAAATTGCCCCTCTGTTTCCTGGGGTATGCTGGTGTTAAATGCCAAAATGAAATCTATAACACCAGCTTGACATCAGACACTCCATTTGCCTGTGGTAACAAAGTCTACTAATTCACCACCATCTGGCTAAAGAAATTTCTCCATATCTCTGTTTTAAATGGACTTCCTTCTATCCTGGTGCTGTGCCCTCTTGTCCTACACTACCTCGCCATGGGAAACATCCTTTCCACAGCTACTTTGCCTAGGCCTTTCAAAGTTCGAAAGGTTTCAATGAGATGCCCCCTCAGAAGAAAAGAAGATGGCGACGTAACGCAGCATGCAGCGGCCACTCCAGAATGAATATTTGTTATCTGTCAAGTAGGATGCCATGCACAATCCTGATTTGATGGAGCTGGACGTGAGAAGCACGGAGGAACATCTGGTGAAACTTCTGAAATGCCTGTTTCGCTGCCGCTGCGAGATGCAGAATCTCTGCAGGGGAAGGCCCCAAATCCCTGTTGCTTGGTGGCCGGGGCCGGAGTCAAAGCGCTCGGCAGAGATGGTGCTTGGTGTTCGGTGTTGGAGGGCTGGTCAGAGGCTCGAAGTTTTTGGACAGACTCAGAGTTGGCTGTGGTCGGGTGCTTCCAGGGTGCTGCATCGGCAAGTTTGCGGCACTGGAGTTGATAGAGAGTGATACAACTGGTGATAGAGAAGGGATGAACTCAGACCGATGGTTTGAGATATGTCTATTTTAACGCGAGGAGTATTATGAATAAAGTGGATGAGCTTAGAGTGTGGATCAGCACTCGGAGCTATGAGGTTGTGGCCATTACAGAGACTTGGATGGTGCAGGAGCAGGAATGGCTACTTCAAGTGCCAGGCTTTAGATGTTTCAGAAGAGACAGGGAGGAAGGCAAAAGAGGTGGGGGCATGGCACTGTTGATCAGAGATAGTGTCGCGGCTGCAGAAAAGGAGGAAGTCATGGAAGGGTTGTCTCTGGAGTCTCTGTGGGTGGAAGTTAGGAATAGGAAGGGGTCAACAACTTTACTGGGTGTTTTTTATAGACCACCCAATAGTAACTGGGCCATTGAGGAGCAGATAGGCAGATAGATCTGGAAAGATGTAATAATTACAGGGTTGTTGTGGTGGGAGATTTTAATTTCCCAAATATTGATTGGCATCTCCCTAGCCTGAGGGGTTTAGATGGGGTGGAGTTTGTAAGGCGTATTCAGGAAGGTTTCTTGACGCAATATGTAGATAAGCTGACAAGAGGAGAGGCTGTGCTTGATCTGGTGTTGGGAAATGACCCTAGTCAGGTATCAGGTCTGCCAGTGGGAGAGCATTTTAGAGATAGTGATCACAATTCTATCTCCTTTATCATAGCATGGGAGAGGGATAGGAAGAGACAAGTTAGGGAAAGGTTTAATTGGACTAAGGGGAAATATGAGGCTATCAGACAGGAACTTGGAAGCATAAATTCCCAGGGAATCGTATGGAAGAAATGTGGCAAATGTTCAGTGGATATTTGCATTGGCTTCTGCATAGGTACGTTCCAATGAGACAGGGAAAGAATAGTTGGTACAGGAACTGTGGTGTACAAAGGCTGTTGTAAATCTAGTCAAGGTCATGCTGCCTTCTATATACTGCAATATATGCAGTGGCATGCAAAAGTTTGGGCACCCCTGGTCAAAATTTCTGTTACTGTGAATAGTTAAGTGAGTAGAAGATGAACTGATCTCCAGAAGTCAAAAAAGCTAAAGATGAAACATTCTTTTCAACATTTCAGACAAGATTAGTGTATTATTTTTGTTTTGTATAATTTTAGAGTGGGAAAAGAAGGAAAGGAGAACTGTGCAAAAGTTTGGGCACTCCAAGAGATTTGAGCTCTCAGATAACTTTTACCAAGGTCTCAGACCTTAATTAGCTTGTTAGAGCTATGGCTTGTTCACAATCATCGTTAGGAAAGGCCAGGTGATGCAAATTTCAAAGCTTTATAAATACCCTGACTCCTCAAACCTTGTCCCAACAATCAGCATCCACGGGCTCCTCTAAGCAGCTGCTTAGCACTCTGAAAATTAAAATAAATGATGCCCACAAAGCAGGAGAAGGCTATAAGAAGCTAGCAAAACGTTTTCAGGTAGCCATTTCTGCAGTTTATGATGTAATTAAGAAATGGCAGTTAACAGGAATGGTGGAGGTCAAGTTGAGGTCTGGAAGACCAAGAAAACTTTCGGAGAGAACTGCTTGTAGGATTTCTAGAAAGGTAAATCAAAACCCCCGTTTGACTGCAAAAGACCTTCAGGAATCTTTAGCAGACTCTGGAGTGGTGGTGCACTGTTCTGCTGTGCAGCGACACCTGCACAAATATGACGTTCATGGAAGAGTCATCAGAAGAAAACCTTTCCTGTGTCCTCACCACAAAATTCAGCATAAGAAGTTTGAAAAGGAAGATCTAAACAAGCCTGATGCATTTTGGAAACAAGTCCTGTGGACTGATGAGGTTAAAATAGAACTTTTTGGCCGCAATGAGCAAAGGTATGTTTGGAAAACAAAGGGTGCAGAATTTCATGAAAAGAACACCTCTCCAACTGTTAAGCTTGGGGGTGGATCGATCATGCTTTGGGCTTGTGTTGCAGCCAGTGGCACGGGGAACATTTCACTGATAGAGGGAAGAATGAGTTCAATTAAATACCAGCAAATTCTGGAAGCAAACATCACACCGTCTGTAAAAAAAGCTGAAGGTGAAAAGAGGATGGCTTCTACAACAGCATAATGATCCCAAACACACCTCAAAATCCACAGTGGACGACCTCAAGAGGCGCAAGCTGAAGGTTTTGCCATGGCCCTCACCGTCCCCCACCTAAACATCATCAAAAATCTGTGGATAGACCTCAAAAGAGCAGTGCATGCAAGACGGCCCATGAATCTCACAGAACTAGAAGGCTTTTGCAAGGAGGAATGGGTGAAAATCCTCCAAACAAGAATTGAAACACTCTTAGCTGGCTACAGAAAGCATTTACAAGCTGTGATACTTGCCAAAGGGGGTGTTACTAAGTACTGACCATGCAGGGTGCCCAAACTATTGCTTCTGGCCCTTTTCCTTTTTTGTTATTTTGAAACTGTAAAAGATGAAAATAAAAAAGTAATCTTGCTTAAAATATTAAAGAAATGTGTCATCTTTAACTCTATGTCTTTTGGAAATCAGTTCATCTTTTATTCGCTTAGAATGGCAGGCGGTGCCATTCAGTGCTGGGACCCCAGTTGTTTACAATATATATTAATGACTTGGATGAGGGAATTAAATGCAGCATCTCCAAGTTTGCGGATGACACGAAGCTGGGTGGCAGTGTTAGCTGTGAGGAGGATGCAGAGTGACTTGGATAGGTTGGGTGAGTGGGCAAATTCATGGCAGATGCAATTTAATGTGGATAAATGTGAAGTTATCCACTTTGGTGGCAAAAATAGGAAAACAGATTATTATCTGAATGGTGGCCGATTAGGAAAAGGGGAGGTGCAACAAGACTTGGGTGTCATTATACACCAGTCATTGAAAGTGGGCATGCAGGTACAGCAGGCGATGAAAAAGGCGAATGGTATGCTGGCATTTATAGCGAGAGGATTCGAGTACAGGAGCAGGGAAGTACTACTGCAGTTGTACAAGGCCTTGGTGAGACCACACCTGGAGTATTGTGTACAGTTTTGGTCCCCTAATCTGAGGAAAGACATCCTTGCCATAGAGGGAGTACAAAGAAGGTTCAGCAGATTGATTCCTGGGATGGCAGGACTTTCATATGAAGAAGGACTGGATGAACTGGGCTTGTACTCGTTGGGATTTAGAAGATTGAGGGGGGATCTGATTGAAACGTATAAAATCCTAAAGGGATTTGACAGGCTAGATGCAGGAAGATTGTTCCCGATGTTGGGGAAGTCCAGAACGAGGGACCACAGTTTGAGGATAAAGGGGAAGCCTTTTAGGACTGAGATTAGGAAAAACTTCTTCACACAGAGAGTGGTGGATCTGTGGAATTCTCTGCCACAGGAAACAGTTGAGGCCAGTTCATTGGCTATATTTAAGAGGGAGTTAGATATGGCCCTTGTGGCTACGGGGATCAGGGGGTATGGAGGGAAGGCTGGGGAGGGGTTCTGAGTTGGATGATCATCCATGATCATAATAAATGGCGGTGCAGGCTCGAAGGGCCGAATGGCCTACTCCTGCACCTTCTTTCTATGTTTCTATGTTTCTATTCACAGTAACAGAAATTTTGACCAGGGGTGCCCAGACTTTTGCATGCCACTGTGTATATATATATACACTGTCTTCTATATACTGCCCGATGCGGCCTTCTATATATTGGCGAGACCCGACGCAGACTTGGAGATCGTTTCGCCGAACGCCTACGCTCTGTCCACCAGAGAAAGCAGGATCTCCCAGTGGCCATGCCTTTTAATTCCACGTCCCATTCCCATTCTGATATGTCTATCCACGGCCTCCTGTACCGTAAAGATGAAGGCACACTCAGGTTGGAGGAACAACACCTTATATTCCGTCTGGGTAGCCTCCAACCTGATGGCATGAACATTGACTTCTCAAACTTCCGCTAATGCCCCACCTTTCCCTCGTACCCCATCCGTTATTTATTTACTTATATACACACATTCTTTTTCTCTCTCTCTCCTTTTTCTCCCTCTGTCCCTCTCACTATACCCCTTGCCCATCCTCTGGGCTTCCCCCCTCCCCCTTTTCTTTCTCCCTGGGCCTCCTGTCCCATGATCCTCTCATACCCCTTTTGCCAATCACCTGTCCAGCTCTTGGCTCCATCCCTCCCCCTCCTGTCTTCTCCTATCATTTTGGATCTCCCCTCCCCCCTCCCACTTTCAAATCTCTTACTAGTTGTCCTTTCAGTTAGTCTTCACGAAGGGTCTCAGCCCAAAATGTCGGCTGTACCTCTTCCTAGAGATGCTGCCCGGCCTGCAGCATTCACCAGCAACATTTATGTGTGTTGCTTGAAATTCCAGCATCTGCAGAATTCCTCGTGTTAAGGTCATGCTGGCCTTTATAAATCAGAGCATTGAGTATAGGAGTTTGGATGTAATGTTGAAATTGTACAAGGCATTGGTGAGGGCAAATTTGGAGTATTGTGTACAGTTTTGGTCACCAAATTATAGGAAAGATGTCAACAAAATAGAGAAAGTGCAGAGAAGATTTACTAGAATGTTACTTGGGTTTCATCACCTAAGTTACAGAGAAAGGTTGAACAAGTTGGGTCTTCATTCTTTGGAACGTAGAAGGTTGAGGTGGGATTTGATAGAGGTACTTAAAATTATGAGGGGGATAAATAGAATTGACGTGGATAGGCTTTTTTCCATTGAGAGTGAGGGAGATTCAAACAAGAGGACATGAGTTGAGAGTTGAAGGGCAAATGTTTAGGGGTAACATGAGAGGGAATTTCTTTACTCAGAGTGTGGTAGCCGTGTTGAATGAGCTTCCAGCAGAAGTGGTTGAGGCAGGTTCGATGTTGTCATTTAAAGTTAAATTGGACAGCTATATGGACAGGAAAGGAATGGAGGGTTATGGGCTCAGTACAGGTTGGTGGGAGTAAGAGTTTGGCATGGACTAGAAGGGCCGAGACGGCCTGTTTCTGTGCTGTAATTGTTATATGGTTATATATGGTTATAAGAAGAAAAGAAGAGCTTGTGGAAGGTTCAAAGAACTAAAGATAGAGATCTAGAAGATTATAAGGCTAGCAGGAAGGAGCTTAATGAAATTAGGTGATCCAGAAGGGGCATTGAGAAGGCTTTGGTGGACAGCATTAAGGAAAACCCCAAGGCTTTCTACAAGTATGTGAAAAGCAAGAGGATAAAACGTCATGGAATAGGACCGGTCAAGTGTGACAGTGGAAAAGTGTGTATGGAATCGGAGGAGATAGCAGAGGTACTTAATGAATACTTTGCTTCAGTATTCACTACGGAAAAGGATCTTGGCGATTGTAGTGATGACTCACAGCAGACTGAAAAGCTTGAGCATGTAGATATTAAGAAACAGGATGTGCTGGAACTTTTGGAAAGTTTCAAGTTGCATAAGTCACCGGTACCGGACAGGATGTAGCCCAGGCTACTGTGGGAAATGAGGGAGGAGATTGCTGAGCCTCTGGTGATGATCTTTGCATCATCAATGAAGATGGGAGATGTTCCGGAGGATCGGAGGGTTGCGGATGTTGTTCCCTTATTCAAGAAAGGGAGGAAGAATAGCCCAGGAAATTATAGTCCTGTGAGTCTTACTTCAGTGGTTGGTAAGTTGATGGAGAAGATCCTGAGAGGCAGAATTTATGAACATTTGGAGAGGTATAATATGATTAGGAATATATGGCCTTGTCAAAGGCAGGTTGTGCCTTACAAGCCTGATTGAATTTTTTGAGGATGGGACGAAACATATTGATGAAGGTAGAGCCATAGATGTAGTGTATATGGATTTTATTAAGGCATTTGATAAGGTACCTCATGAAAGACTTATTGAGAAAGTAAGGAGGCATGGGATCCAAGGGACATTGCTTTGTGGATCCAGAACTGGCTTGCCCACAGAAGCCAAAGAGTGGTAGTAGATGAGTCATTTTCTGCAATGGAGGCCGGTGACCAGTAGTGTGCCTCAGGGATCTGTTCTGGAACCCCTTCGCCTTCTGATTTTTATAAATGATCTGGGCGAGGATGTGGAGGGATGGGTTAGTAAATTTGATGATGACACAAAGGTTGGGGGTGTTGTGGACAGTGTGGAGGGCTGTCAGAGGTTACAGCGGGACATTGATATGTTGCAAAACTGGGCTGAGAAGTGGCATATGGAGTTCAACCCAGATAAGTGTGAGATGGTTCATTTTGGTAGGTCAAATATGATGGCTGAATATAGCATTAATGGTAAGACACTTGGCAGAGTGGAGGATCAGAGAGATCTTGGGGTCTGAGTCCGTAGGACACTCAAAGCTGCTACACAGGTTGACTCTATGATTAAGAAGGCACTGGCCTTCATGAATCGTGGGATTGAGTTTAAGAGCCGAGAGGTAATGTTGCAGCTATATAGGACCCTGGTCAGACTCCACTTGAAGTATTATGCTCAATTCTGGTCGCCTCACTACAGGAAGGACGTGGAAACCATAGAAAGGGTGCAGAGGAGACTTACAAGGATGTTGCCTGGATTGGGGAGCATACCTTATAAGAATAGGTTGAGTGAACTTGGCCTTCGCTCCTTGGAGCGACGGAGGATGAGAGGTGACCTGATAGATGTGTACAAGATAATGAGAGGCATTAATCATGTGGATAGACAGGGGCTTTTCCCAGGGTTGAAATGGCTAGCACGAGTGGGCATAATTTTAAGGTGCTTGGAAATAGGTAGAGAGGGGATGTCAGGGGTAAGTTTTGTACGCAGAGAGTGGTAAGTGCATGGAATAGGGTGCCAGCGGTAGTGGTGGAGGCGGAGATGATAGGTTCTTTTAAGAGACTCTGGATGGGTATATGGAACTTAGAAAAATAGAGGGCTATGGGTAAGCCTTAGTGGTTCTAAGGTAAGGACATGTGGGTCGAAGGGTCTGTATTGTGCTGTAGATTTTCTATATTTTTATTTCTCTATGTATTTACTGTGGTCTCACAGACTATACTCTTTGCAGATCTCACAGACTGTATTCTTTACTGTGATCTCACAGACTGTATTCTTTACTGTGATCTCACAGATTGTATTCTTTCATCTGTGGTTTCACGGTAGAAGAGTTCTAATAGCTGGATACAATGTTTCACAGTTGGACAAAGTAAGAAAGTTAGCAAGTTCCTGTCAATCCCTACAATTTTTTTGATACTCCAGATAAGCCATTCTAATGGATGCACCATGGCTTGGAATGGCAATGGTTTGGTTTGGCCCATGATCACAAGAAACTGCCGAGAGTTGTGGTCATAGCTCAGCACATCTCCAAAACTAGTTTTCCCTCCATGGACTCTGTCTTCACTTCCCACTGTCTCAGTAATCAAAGACCCCACCCTCCTTGGACATACTCTCTTATACCCGCTTCCATTGGGTAGGAAAGATGAATGCCTTAAATATGTACAGTATCAACAGGTTCAAAGACAGATTCTATCTCACTTTTGTAATAAGTATTTCCCCATTTTAGACTTTATTCTGCGTTGTTAATGTTTTACCTTGTTCTACCTCAATGCACTGTGTAAGAATTTAATCTTTTTGAACAAGCTTTTCACTGCATCTCGGCACATGTGACAATAGTAAACCAATACCAATACACAAGGATCTCATTCTATTCACCCACTTACGCAATGACTACCCCCACCCTCAGATTCTACCACTCACACACTCTGTTCATTCCCAATTGGAACTCCGCAGTGAGCTGAGCAGTCCATTCGTACACAGAGCAAGACCAGACAATATTCAGATACCAGACACGGGAGACGCTGGGATATGGAGCATTCGCCATCTGCTGGAGGAATATAGTGTGTGGTGGGGAAGGAATGGTCAACTTCTCACATCCAGTCGCTGTATCAGAACTCCGAGTGGACGGATGGGATGGTCGGGTATAGAGGTGGTTCAGAAGATCGGCTTTATTTGTCACACTTACATTGAAACATGCAGTGAAATGCGTCATTTGTGTCAATGTACAACACCGTCAGAGGATGTGCTGGCGGCGGCCCGCAAGTATCGCCATGCTTCTACCGCCAGTGTAGCATGCCCACAACTTACAAATTTGAACTTGTGAGGCTTTGAAATGTTGGAGCAAAACTGGAGCACACGGAGGAAGCCCACACAGTTACGGGGAGAACATAAAAATTACCTTCCGCAGTGGAAATTGAAACCCCCCCCCCCCCCGGTAGGTGATTGTGAGGGAGGTGATGAGAGAGTGGTTTGATGATGGGAAGAGACAGTGGTTTGATGATTGGGAAGAGAGAGAATAGTAGCGGAAGTGACAGGTAGATTCTCTACAAAGGAAACACAGAATTACACGTCTGATTCATCCCGGTTCATCTACAACTCCAATTGAATGAATAATTAGATTTTCCATTCTCAGATAAACCCACTCCCCTTCCAGTCCTTCTCCTGTCTCTCTATTTTTGCTGTCTTCCCTCTCCACCAGGCAGTCAGCCCGGTCAGACCCTCCACTGTCCTTCTCCAAGACTCAGGGATTGGTATCTTAGCCAACCTCAGGAGTTGAATAACGAGGACATCCTCCTTCCTCCCTATTCCCCTCTTTACTGGATGACCAAAGATAACGAGGTCGGGGTTAAAATGCGACCAGAAAGCGAGAAACAGCCCCCGCAGATATTTGCATAGGGTCTGCACCCTCGCACAAGCCTTGTTTATATGGTACACGGTCTCTTCCAGCCCGCGGAATCGACGGGTGGCTGGGAGATCCGTGTGGAAAGTAATGAACTTGTTGCAGAGCACAGCTCGATGCAGCACCCTGCACTCCAGGTCTCTGATGTACATGGGAAGGACACACTCGTAAAAGGACTTCCGCTGGGGACATGGCCACCCACCGCAGCCACCTCCACTCCCAGGTGGAAAAACTGACCGCGCTGCGTGTCAGGCTGCCGCATATTTTTTTTGGTTTATTTTGGTGTAATATATTTATTACAAATTTCGTTCTACGATACGACAACAATCAACAATTAACATAAAAGCTAACACTGATTAAGTTAAACAAACACGTCCTACAAATTACATTCTGCGTTATTTCCCATCCTGGTCTGGAATGGCATTTATCCCCTGCAGTTCCCAACGGCCCCGGAACACCTCTGTGGTACCCGTGGACAATGCATGTTACCCTCCGCGGTTACCCGGGCACGGACATGCTCCCCAGAGCATTGCCAGGCAGTCAGCCCGGGCAGAACCCTCCGCTGCCCGCCGCTGGAACCCGCGGAAAGCAATTTTTAGCAGCCCCAGGAACGAGTTTACCAATACATACTCATTCCTCCTTTCCCTCAACCCCCACCATCCTCCCGCGCCATGGATAACTGCATATGAAGAAGGTGGGGCTAAAATGCATCCCGAGAGGAGCAGCCTCTTCAGATATCCGGATGGGGTCTGCAGCCTCGCACACTCCATGTACCTGTGATACTCGGTCTCTTCCAGTCCGCAGAAGCGAGAAGCGGCTGGGAAATTCCTGTACACACACACACACACACACACACTCTCACTCACTCACTCACTCCTGGAGGAACTCAGCAGGACAGGCAGCATCAATAGAAAAAATTCCAGTCGACATTTCGGCCTGCTGAGTTCCTCCAGCATTCTGTGTGCGTTGCTTGGATTTCCAGCATCTGCAGATTTTCTGTTGTTTGTGAACTTGTTACAGAGCACCAGTCTATGCAGCACCCTCCACCCCAGGTCCCCGATGGACATGGGAAGGACACCCTCGTAAAAGGACTTCCCCTGGGGAAACTCTCCTCTTTCCCAGGTGGAAAATCCGACCGCCGTTGCGTGTGGGACACTGCAAGGGCTCGTTCGTTTCTACAAAAAAAAACACATTTGTTATAAATGCAAACCACAACAGTCACATTACAAACAGAACCAGGCAAATCATAATTAATTCCCCATCCTCATCGAGGGAAACATTTTCTGGTGCATTGTCCTGGCGGGACAGAAGAATCAGGAGCCCTGTCCATTGGCAGTGGTTGGGATTTGAATCCACGCCTCCCCGCTGACTGAACCCTTAACCCAGTGATTTTGATCGCTTGGCACAATACCACCCAGCTCGGTACAACTGTTTGCTGCCAAGTGCTGTGCGGCGCTTTCGGGTGAAGTAGAGGTTGTGCCGCAGGGGTTCGGTGTGGGGAGGGGACACGGCAGAGTAATGTTCTTCCGCAACTAGAAGGGCGGAGGGAGGATAGGGTGGGGTGAGGAAGCCCCCTCAATCATTGAAATAGTATTCCATCACAGGGGGGCGACATGTGCGGCAATAGTACTCTTGATTTTAAAACGTAACTTAACACTAATTAACTCAGTCTGCGGACGTAAGAATGAAAAGGCCGTGGCTGATCTGACCATGGACTCATCTCTACCTCCCTGCCTTTTCCCCATAACCCATAATTCCCCAACTATGCAAAAATCCATTCAAACGTCTTAAATACCACCAGGTGGAAAATCCGACCGCCGCTGCGTGTGGGACACTGCAGGCAATAGTGTGGCATGTGCGGCAATAGTGCTGTTGATTTTAAAACGTAACTTAACACTAATTAACTCATAGTCTGCGGACGTAAGAATGAAAAGGCCCTGCATGCTTTATTCTTGTAAATTTTTTGAATATCAATAAAGTTTACAGGCAGAACATAGAACAGGATTCGACCATTCGACCCACATGAAAATATGAGAATTAGGAGCAGGAGTAGGCCATCTGGCCCGTCGAGCCTGCTCCGCCATTCAATCAGGTCATGGCTGATCTGACCATGGACTCATCTCTACCTCCCTGCCTTTTCCCCATAACCCATAATTCCCCAACTATGCAAAAATCCATTCAAACGTCTTAAATATATTTACTGAGTTAGCCTTCACTGCTTCATTGGGCAGAGAATTCCACAGATTCACCACCCTCGCGGAAAACAGTTCCTCTTCATCTCCGTCATATGTCTACTCCTCCTGAATCTAGAGGCTATGTCCCCCAGTTCCAGACTCACCTATCAGAGGAAACAACTTTCCTGACTCTATCTTATCTATCTCTTTCATAATTTTATATACCCTGTACAGTTGCAACATAGCCTCCCTGCTTTTAAATTCAAACCGTCTAGCAATACAGGCCAACATCCCAATTGCATTCTTTTTTTCTCTTTCCAATATTTTTATGAATTCATATATAAGAATACAGAGTACAGGAAAAATATATATGTCAATACATTAAGCTAAATCGTATTTAAAGACCCCTTACCCTATATTCATACAAGTATGAATTAATTCATAACATTGAAAAAATAATAATTTTATTATATAAAATATCTAACCCACTAACAATATCGAAGTTGATTGGTAGAAAAAAGAGAAAAAAGATTGTTAGTCATCATCTGTGCTTTAACAGCAAATCAAAGATTTTGAAAATAATTCAGAGAAGGTCCCCACAATGTTTGAAAGTCTGGATTAGATTCATAGATTGAACATTGAATCTTCTCTGAATTTAAACATGATATCACATCACATAAGCATTGGGAGTGAATAGGAGGCACCACATCTTTACATTCAAGCGAAAGCCATAAGAAACATAAAAGCCAAAATGTGCAAATCAGATGGCTCCAAAATAATATCCTTTCCTCCAACAACACCAAATAAAGCAGTCAGAGGATTAGGCTTGAAATTTACTTTAAAAAGTATCGAAAAGGTTTGAAATACTTCTTTCCAATATTTTTCCAAGACTCGGACATGTCCAAAACATATGAATGAGTGAAGCTTCTCTATTATTACATTTATCACAATACGGAGCTATATCTAAATAAAAACAAGACAACTTATCCTTAGTCATATGGGCCCTATAGACCACTTTAAATTGAAGGAGAGAGTGGCGGGCACATAACGATGAAGTGTTGACCAATTTAAAAATTTGATTCCAAGTTTCCTCAGAAATTGAATTCTGTAAATATTGTTCCCAAAGATTTTTAATTTTATCTAAAGGAACACTTTTTGTTCCCAACAGCATATTATAAATATTAGATATAGATCCATTATAAAAGGTTTCAGATTAAAAATTACATCTAGTAGATTCTTAGTAGGACTTTAGGGAAATGTACTTATTTGAGACCATAAAAAATCTCTTATTTGTAGATATGGAAAAAATGAGTTTTGGGTAAACTATATTTAGTTGACAATTGTTCAAACGAAAATGACTTCTCTCTACAAACAAGTCCTGAAACCATTTAAAACTTAATCTATCCCATTCTTTAAAAGCACATTTGTCATGGTCCATTCTGGCAATCCCCCACCTTGCTATTTACCACAGGAATTGGGCCTCAATCGCCTCATTTAATTTCGAATCATTCCCAGGTTCCACTAACTACACACACCTGTTTCCCATCAGACACTACAGGATTTCGACCCTGTGATCACAATAAGGAGCTGCCAGTTCATTTGGTCGACTCGTGTATGAGTAACCTTGTTCCATGGTTCTTAGGACTATCAGTTCTAAGTCTAGCATCGTTCCTGAATTTGCTACTAAAACCAAGACTCCTGGTAAAAACTCTCTTGGACACCTATTCCAAGCTCGCTAAGACCATAACACCTCCCACTCGTCCTCCGCACCCGTGTTCAGCACTTGGGTTCGTTCCACCACCACGTCCTTGCAAGAACATCAATCATAGAGGGTTTAGAAAAATAATTAGAAAAAAAGGGACGCGAAAGAGAAAATCTCAATAAACCAAAACATTTTTGGAATTGTAACCAATCCTCATAGTGTGTTTAACTAGCTATGTGTCCTAGCTATGCCTGTCTTTTTGTTGGCTTTGTGGAACAATCTATGTTCCAAACCTATTCTGGTATCCGTCCCGCACTTTTCCTTCGCTACATTGACGACTGCATTGGCGCTGCTTTCTGCACGCATGCTGAGCTCGTTGACTTCATTAACTTTGCCTCCAACTTTCACCCTGCCCTTAAGTTTCCCTGCTCCATTTCCGATACCTCCCTCCCCTTTCTCGATCTTTCTATCTCGATCTCTGGAGACAGCTTATCTACTGATGTCTACTATAAGCCTACTGACTCTTACAGCTGTCTGGACTATTCCTCTTCTCACTCTGTCTTTTGCAAAAATGCCATCCCCTTCTCGCAATTCCTCCGTCGCCGCCGCATCTGCTCTCAGGATGAGGCTTTTCATTCCAGGACGAGGGAGATGTCCTCCTTTTTTAAAGAAAGGGGCTTCCCTTCCTCCACCATCAACTCTGCTCTCAAACGCATCTCCCCCATTTCACACACATCTGCTCTCACTCCATCTTCCCGTCACTCCACTAGGAATAGGGTTCCCCTGGTCCTCACCTACCACCCCACCAGCCTCCGGGTCCAACATATTATTCTCCGTAACTTCCGCCACCTCCACCGGGATCCCACCACTAAGCACATCTTTCCCTCCCCCCCGCTGCTTTCCACGGGGATCTCTCCCTACGCGACTCCCTTGTCCATTCGTCCCCCCCATCCCTCCCCACTGATCTCCCTCCTGGCACTTATCCTTGTAAGCGGAACAAGTGCTACACATGCCCTTACACTTCCTCCCTTACCAACATTCAGGGCCCCAGACATTCCTTCCAGGTGAGGCAACACTTCACCTGTGAGTCGGCTGGGGTGATATACTGCATCCGGTGCTCCCGATGTGGCCTTCTATATATTGGCGAGACCCGATGCAGACTGGGAGATCGTTTCACTGAACACCTACGCTCTGTCCACCAGAGAAAGCAGGATCTCCCAGTGGCCACACATTTTAATTCCACATCCCATTCCCATTCTGATATGTCTATCCACGACCTCCTCTACTGTAAAGAAGAAGCCACACTCAGGTTAGAGGAACAACACCTTATATTCCGTCTGGGTAGCCTCCAACCTGATGGCAGGAACATTGACTTCTCTAACTTCCATTAATGCCCCACCTCCCCCTCGTACCCCATCCGTTATTTATTTATATACACACGTTCTTTCTCTCTCTCTCCTTCTTCTCCCTCTGTCCCCCTGACTATACCCCTTGCCCATCCTCTGAGGTTCCCCCCCCCCTCTTTTCCTTCTCCCTGGGCCTCCTGTCCCATGATCCTCTCATATCCCTTTTGCCAATCACCTGTTCAGCTCTTGGCTCCATCCCTCCCCCTCCTGTCTTCTCCTATCATTTTTGATCTCCCCCTCCCCCTCCCCGTTTCAAATCTCTCACTAGCTCTTCCTTCAGTTAGTTCTGACGAAGGGTCTCGGCCCGAAACGTCGACTGTACCTCTTCCTAGAGATGCTGCCTGGCGTGCTGCGTTCACCAGCAACTTTGATGTGTGTGGTGTGTTTAACTACCAGATTATCAGTTAACTTACTCAAAGACAAAGGAAGTGAGGATCCAAGAAGAGAAATAATAGATAATTTATTAACAGAATTAGCTTCTGAAAAAAAACCCACATCCAGCAATCCTCACAATTTATCTAATATCACCAAAATGTAAGATTTCTTACATTAACTGCCCAATAATAAAATCTAAAGTTTGGTAAGGCTAATCCTCCATTCTTTTTATCTTTCTGAAGATGAATTTTATTTAATCTAGAACGCTTATTCTTCCATATATAAGAAGATATAATAGAGTCAAGAGAATCAAAAAAAAGGATTTAGGAATGAAAACTGGCGATGCCTGAAAAAGATATATAAATTTAGGTAGTATATTCATTTTGACAGAGTTAATTCGACTAATTAACAATAACGAAAGGGGCGACCAATTTAATAGTATTCTTTTTACATGATCCAATAGAATAAGAAAATTTTCTTTAAATAGTCACTTATAATTCTCATTTTAATATTCGCCGGTTATTAGATGTTATTTATTCTCCTTCTAGCATGGTATCAGAATGACTGGTATCCCTAGATGCTGAGAAAGCTTTCGACAGAGTTGAATGGAATTATTTATTTCAAACTTCAGAAAAATTTAATTTTGAACCTGTTTTCATTCAATGGATTAAATTACTTTATTTAGCCCCTTCTGCTTGGGTTACCACTGATTTTCATAACTCCAAACCATTTAATCTTCAACGTGGCAGTAGACAAGGCTGTCCGTTGAGCCCTTTGCTTTTTGATCTGGCCTTAGAACCTTTCGCCATTGCTTTTCGAGAATCTAATGATATCACTGGTATTCTAAGGAGAGACACTATTCATAAAGTCTCGTTGTATGCTGATGATTTGCTGCTATTTATTTCTAATGTTGAAACGTCATTACCCCATGTGCTTTCTTTACTCTCCTGTTTTAGCCAGTTTTCAGGTTATAAATTAAGCCTACATGAAAGTAAACTTTTCCCTTTGAACAATTTGATACCAACAAATTCTAACCTTCCTTTTAAAATTGTAAGAAACCAATTTACCTATTTAGGTGTAACAATCGCCCATTGCATTCGTGAGAGCCTGCTACACCTGCAAACCAACCTTTTGCAATTCATACACAAGCACACCCAAGTCGCTCTGTACAGCAGGATGCTGAAATATTTTACCATTTAAATAATCTGCTCTTTCAATATTCGTTCCAAAGTGGCTAACCTCACATTTGCAAACATTGTATTCCATCTGTCAGACCCTTACCCACTCATTTAACCTATCTATATCTCTCTGCAGGCTCTCCGTATCGTCTGCACAATTTGCTTTTCCGCTCAATTTAGTATCGTCAGCAAACTTAATTATACTACATTCGGTCCCCTCCTCCAGATCCACTGACCCTTTAACTTACTCCCTCCCGCCATTATTTTATCCATGTATATATCTGAGAGTCGTTTAAATGTCCCTCATGAACCTGCCTCTACCACCACCCTGGGCAGCGCCTTCCACGTCCCTAACACCTGTGGGATCTCCTAAAATAAACTACCTGTGGTAGTAAAGATAATAAAATAAACTACCTGTGACATCTCCTAAATATTCCTCCAATCACATTAGAATTATTCGCCCTCGTTTTCGCCATATACCAGGAGAATATAGAAACAAGTATCCTCCCTGTTGTATCATGGGGGAGCAGTTGCCCTATTGTGACGGGGAACAACCGCCGAGTGACCGTCCGATGTTCGGAGACCTCTGTTATGCAGCATCCTGCTCCCCCTAACCTACCACCGGTCCCGCCTCGTTCCCGAAGCAGCTCGGAAGGAGGCTCCAATGCGGAGATGCTACGATCCAGCCTGGCGCCCGTGCTAATGCTGCTCGTCGTACTGCTGAACCGGGGACGCGCGTGTGTGACCTGTGACCGGAGGCTGTGGTCCAAGTTTCAGGAGATGATGGGCCGCTGCCTGGTGGTAGCGAACGAGCAAGAATTTTCGTCGCAGCTCAATCCTCTCGTCAGCTACAGCAGGAACTTCAACATGCGTAAGCACAAGAGATTATGGAGACACTGGAGATCATGAACAACAGACGCAAAACGCTGGAGAAACTCAGCAAGTCAGGCAACATCTATGGAAATGAATAAACAGTCAACGTTTCGGGCCGAGACCCTTCTTGAAGTCTGGAACGGAATGGGGGAAGAAGCCTTCTGGCACTTACCCTGCAAGCATGACTTGCTACACCTCCACCCTCACCACCTTTCAGTACCAAATAGTCCTTCCAGGTGAAGCAACACTTCACCTGCGATTCTCTTGGTGCCATCTTCTGTATCCGATGCTCCTGGTGTGACCTCCTCTTCATCGGTGAGACTCGAAGCAGAAGTAGTGACCGCTACTTCCGTCGCAAATGGAATGATATACCGGTGGCCATTCATTTCAATCTATTTCCCATTAACAAACGAGATGGCTGTCCATTGCTTCCTCTGCTGACAAGACAAATCTAAACTAGGGTTGGAAAAGCAACACCCCACATTCCATCTGGATACCTTCCAACCCAGTGGAACGAATATCGATGTCTCCAACGTCCAGTAAATTCTCCACACCCTCTCTCTCTCCATTCCACATTCTGGTTATCATCTTATCTTTTCTCCTTGCCTGTCCACCAACACCTTCTGGTTCTCATCCTCCTTCCCTTTATTACATGGTCTAGTCTCCTCACCTTTCAGATTCCTTCTTCACCTGTCACCTCCCAGCTACTCACTTCATCTCCCTCCCCTTCACTCACTCACCTTTCCCTTCACCCCGTCTCACTCATCACCTGCCAGCTTGTACTCCTTCCCCTCCAGCCACCGTCTTATTCTGGTTTCTTCCCTTTTCCTTTCCTGTCCTGGCAAAGGGTCTCGAACCGAAACGTCTAATGTTTATTTCTCTCCAGAGATGTTGCTTTACACGTTGAATACCTCCAGCATTTTCTGGATTCAAGATGGGTAAACGCTCCCAGCACGGAGATGGGACAGTGGCAGTGGTGAAGGAATGAAGGCGAGAAGAGGGACAAAGGTCTTGGGGGTCAACTCCCCAACTCGAGAGATACTATGGTCTTAATCCGACCAAACTTCTCCCTAGTGATCGTTAGAAGGGCACTATATGCTGTGATATGGAGAGTGCGGAGTGAGCACTGAAGAAGGAATGGTGATGAGGGTGTATTGGGGGAAGGGTGAGGAGGGGGCGCGGTGAGAATGGCGGTGAGGAGTAAGGAGTATGGGTTGGTCGGATTTGGGAGCCCTGTGGGACGGGCGGTGAAGAGAGAAAACTGTGGGGTCGGGTGGTTGGTAATGATGTGTGAGTCCTGTGGGATGGGCGGTGAGGAGGTGTCGCTGAGCTATTAAAGTTCAGTTAGGGTAGGGTGTGTGCCTGGCAGTGCAGCACACTGAATATATGCCCTAGCAAGAGTCAGGCTGTCCTAGTGGCAGGTTAAACCGGTGTTTGTTTGAGATACAGTAGTCACTGCTCTGGAATTAATCTCACCGTAGTTGTGACCCAATTTGTCTCTTCCTCCCGTTAGTGTAAACAGAGACAATAATTTATTCATTCCTGGAACTGATGGATTTGATTTATCCTTTCATGTTTGTCTTGGGTAAGTTGTAGTTCATAGATACAGTGCTCGGTCTTCTCAAGGAAAAGGGCTGAACCAGCGGGAGGGCAACAGTTTCTTGTGCCTCTGTAAAAACCCTGGGAATCCATTCCATATGACTGTAAAGTAGAATTGTTCGCTCGCGCAGTCTCTTCATCTGTGGGTCTGACCCACACCGGGAGCACCGTGCACAGTTCCAGTCTCCGTAACCCTGGGTCAGACTATACCGGGAACACCCCCACCCCACCTCCTACCACCTTTCCCCGCGCAGGTGAACCACTGCAGTGAGGAGGGAGCATCGCGCTGGAAGAAATGAAGTGGAGGAAGCGCCACACTGCGAAAGGGAAAGACGAGACGTTCCTCACACTTCCGTTCCCACTCAGAAATAGATTAGTGGACACCGAAACATACAGCGAAATGTGTCACTTGCGTCATCGTTTGCGATGTCCTGGGGCAGCCCACGAGTGCGCTACGCTCCCGGTGCCAACATAACATTCACACAATTTACAAATTTTAATCCTTACATGCGAGAATGTGGAAGAAACCAGATGAAACCCACGGTTTGTAGCTACAAACTCCTTGCAGTTAGCGGCATGAATCGACCCTCGGTGAAGTCTATTGTCATTCAACCATATATATGTTTACTGCCGAACGAGCCCCCGGTTCTGCTTCATCGGATGTGAACCCCGGGACTCCCTTCACCCCTGATCCTCAAGCGGACGGCAGAGGAACGATAGTGCAGGCCTGTCCTTTGAGGGACAGATCCAACACTGTACATTGGGGTCTTGTTGTTCTGTCCTCTGGGAGCTCTATGTGTATTGATGTTTGTTTGCAGAGGGATGTATGAAAGACTGGAGTTTAACAATGTTATTCTCTCTCTTGACTATGAACCGTTGGATATGTCGCATGCCTTTATTCAGATGAGATTGATTGAATGAAGGTCAGACAAAATTCTTTTCCCAAGATCATATCAACAACTCATGTAAATTCGTGTTTTAATTCCCCCTGAAAATTGAATTGCATCTATCGATGGTCTGACCCATTTCGGAGGAAAGTGTAGGGGAATACTGAGCTGTGGGAGAGGCGGTGAGAAGGAGACGCTGAGCTGTAGGGGGAGCAGTGAGGAGGGAGAGCTGTGCTACGGGAGGGATGGTGACGGAATGTGTGACAGCGGAATGTGCTGTGAGGAGGAGCACTCATCCCAGTGATAGAGTTCCTCCTGTCCTTCCCTACAACCCCATGAGTCTTTACATCCAACACATCACTCTCCGCAAGCGATACAAACGGCCAAAGTGCTACAGCTGTCCATCACCTCCTCCCTCACCTCCATTCCGGGCCCCAAACAGTCCTTCAAGGTGAGGCAAAGCGTCACCTGCGAATTTGCTGGGGTTGTCTACTGTGTCCGGTGCTCCCGATGCGACCTCCTCTATATTGGTGGTACACATTGTAAATTAGGGGGAAGATTCACTGAGCATCTTCGCTCCATCCAACACAAACATGACTTCTCAGTGACCCAGCATTTTAATTCCATTCCCATTCCCGTTCCAACATATCAGTCCATAGTCTCCTCTTCTGCCCCGATAGGCCACATTCAGAGTGGAGGAGCAACACCTTACATAGCGTGTAGCCTCCAATCTGATGGTATAAATGTTGGTTTTATGTCCAATAAAGGAATCTTCCCTTCTCTCTTCATCTATTTTTCTCTAGCCTTCTACCTCTTCGCACCAGCCTTTCACCTCCCGCTGTGCCCCTTCTACTTCCCTTGCTCCTCTGGTTCACTCTCCTCTCCTATCAGATTCATTCATCTCCAGCCCTTTACCTGTCCCACCTACCTGGCTTCACCTATCACCATTTAGCTATCACCCTTCCCTTCCCCCTACCGTTTTAATCTGGTGTCTTCGTCTTCTTTTCCATTCCTGAAGAGGGGTCTGGACCGGAAACGTCGGCTGTTTGTTCATTTCCAGAGATGCTGCCTGACCTGCAGAGTTCCTCCAGCATTGTGTATGTGTTGTTTTCGATTTCCAGCATCTGCAGAGTTTCTGGTGTTTATAACCTGCTAACCACACACTTTTGGAATGTGGGGGAGAACCGGAGGACCCGAAAGAAACCCGCTCAATCACGAAGAAAACGTACAAACACCTCACCCACAGTGCTGGAATTGAACCCAGGTCGCTAGCGCTGTAATAGTGTTCCGTTAACCGTTACACTACCGTGCTGCCCACTGAATCGCTGAGTGTAGATGTTCGGGTTCCTGTAACTCGTTCCGATAGTTTTAATGAGAAGAGGACATGCCCTGGATGGTGAGGGTCCTAGTGTTGGATGCTACCTTCTTGAGGCACCGCTTCTTGAAGATGTCTTCGATTATGGGAACGGTTGTGGCCGTGATGGAGCTGGCGGAGACTATAACACTCTGTATCCGCTTTCCATTCTGCAGAATTTAAAATCTCGACAAGCTCCCAACGAAGTGGAGCCACTGGATAAATTGTTCGGAAGGTGAGAGTAGACATTGACACCCGAACAGAATGCCCCTGTTTCCCTACTGAGCGATATAAAAATACAGACTTGCAGGTCCTGTCATCCGCTGATAGTCTCTCCCTCTCTTTCTCAACCCCAGCTGTGTGTGATGACGACTGCAGTGAGTATCAGCTACTTTTGAACCAAACTTCAAATTAACAATTACTTTTAAACGTGTGTTGGGTGGTGGTTATTAACCCTCCCTGTCTCTGTGAGCCCCTCCGTCCCCTACACCCCTCCTCGTTTCTGTGACTCCTTCTGGTCCCTACAACCCTCCCCATCTCGGTGACACCGTCTAATTGCTTCGCCCTTCCCGTCTCTGAACCCCAATGTTCCGAAACGTCCTTTCTCTCTCTGACCCGTCTTGGTTATACACCCCTCCCCGTCTCTGTGACCCCCTCTGTTTCCTATACCGCTCCCCCTATCTGAGCACCTCCGTCCCCTGCACATCTTCCTGTCTGTGTCCCCTCTAGTCGCTACACTACACTGTGTCTCCGTGACGCCCTTCTGGTCCCTAAAACCTTTCCCGTGACTACAATCCTCCCCCATCCTTTCACCAGTCCCTGTATCTGTGCTCCCTACTGGTCACTATGTTTCTTTCCGGCTCCTACGTCCCTCAGTATCTCGATATACTGTACCTGCCATCCCCTACATCCCTCCCCGTCTCTGAGACTCCCTACAAATCTTCCTCAGTCTCTTCCCTCCTCTAATTCCTTCATCAGCAAGGACCCCACCACCCAGGCCATACTCACATGTCGCTGCTGCCATCAAGATGGAGGTACAGGAGCCTCAGGACCTACAGCAGCAAGTTCAGAAACAGTTATTAGCCTCAACCATCGGGCTCATGAACCAGAGGAGAAAACTTCATTCGCCCCGTCATCTATGGACTCAAGGATTCTTTATCTGATGTTTTCCATATCTATTGCTCATTTACTTATCTATTATATTTTTCTCAGTTCAAGCTGGTAAAGCCTGAGGTACGGACATAGCCAAACACACTCATTTCTCAATAGCTAGGAACTTTTTAACTACACTAGTGATGTTTAGTATTGTGGCTTTCTGGATATGTACATAAATATTGCCGTGTCGGCCTAATTATTTAATGTTATTGTGTGGTGACTTTGGGATGATACCAGTTATAGATATTACTATTGGGATAATGTATACCTGTTCACATTCCATGGTCTTTTAAATTCTTGTTTTAATTCAGCACATTTCTGGTCTTCTTCACTTATTGACTGATGTATGTGACGTGTGTTTGGAATGGCTATATCTAATTAGCAGTGTTGGCGCATGGCCAAGTGGTTAAGGCGTTGGACTAATGATATGAAGGTCGCGAGGTCGGGTCCGAGCCAAAGCAGCGTGTTGTGTCCTTGAGCAAGGCACTTATCCACACATTGCTCCTGCACGTTTATAGCCCAGTGGCGGCAGTTAGTGCAGTATGGACAAGACAAGTAAGTTGTTCTTGCTTGTTTATCCTTAACCTCGGAAGATCTCTGTGGTACCCGTGGACACTACATGTTACCCTCCGCGGTTACCCGGGCACGGACATGCTCCCCGGAGCATTGCCAGGCAGTCAGCCCGGGCAGAACCCTCCGCTGCCCGCCGCTGGAACCCGCGGAAAGCAATTTTTATCAGCCCCAGAAACGAGTTTACCAATACATACTCCTCCCTACTTTCATAGAAACATAGAAAATAGGTGCAGGAGTAGGCCATTCGGCCCTTCGAGCCTGCACCGCCATTTATTATGATCATGGCTGATCATCCAACTCAGAACCCCGCCCCAGCCTTCCCTCCATACCCCCTGATCCCCGTAGCCACAAGGGCCATATCTAACTCCCTCTTAAATATAGCCAATGAACTGGCCTCAACTGTTTCCTGTGGCAGAGAATTCCACAGATTCACCACTCTCTGTGTGAAGAAGTTTTTCCTAATCTCGGTCCTAAAAGGCTTCCCCTTTATTCTCAAACTGTGACCCCTTGTTCTGGACTTCCCCAACATCGGGAACAATCTTCTTGCATCTAGCCTGTCCAATCCCTTTAGGATTTTATACGTTTCAATCAGATCCCCCCTCAATCTTCTAAATTCCAACGAGTACAAGCCCAGTTCATCCAGTCTTTCTTCATATGAAAGTCCTGCCATCCCAGGAATCAATCTGGTGAACCTTCTTTCTACTCCCTCTATGGCAAGGCTGTCTTTCCTCAGATTAGGGGACCAAAACTGCATACAATACTCCAGATGTGGTCTCACCAAGGCCTTGTACAACTGCAGTAGTACCACCCTGCTCCTGTACTCGAATCCTCTCGCTATAAATGCCAGCATACCATTCACCTTTTTCACCGCCTGCTGTACCTGCATGCCCACTTTCAATGACTGGTGTATAATGACACCCAGGTCTCGTTGCACCTCCCCTTTTCCTAATCGGCCACCATTCAGATAATAATCTGTTTTCCTATTTTTGCCACCAAAGTGGATAACTTCACATTTATCCACATTAAGTTGCATCTGCCATGAATTTGCCCACTCACCGAACATATCCAAGTCACTCTGCATCCTCTTAGCATCCTCCTCACAGCTAACACTGCCACCCAGCTTTGTGTCATCTGCAAACTTGGAGATGCTGCATTTAATTCCCTCATCCAAGTCATTAATATATATTGTAAACAACTGGGGTCCCAGCACTGAGCCTTGTGGTACCCCACTAGTCACCGCCTGCCATTCTGAAAAGGTCCCGTTTATTCCCACTCTTTGCTTCCTGTCTGCCAACCAATTCTCCATCCACATCAATACCTTACCCCAATACCGTGTGCTTTAGGTTTGCACACTAATCTCCTGTGTGGGACCTTGTCAAAAGCCTTTGGAAAATCCAAATATACCACATCCACTGGTTCTCCCCTATCCACTCTACTAGTTACATCCTCAAAAAATTCTATGAGATTCGTCAGACATGATTTTCCTTTCACAAATTCCTCAACCCCTACCATCCTACCGCCCCATGGATGACTGCATATGAAGAGGGTGGGGCTAAAATGCATCCCGAGAGATGCAGCCTCTTCAGATATCCGGATGGGGTCTGCAGCCTTGCACACTCCAGGTACCTGTGATACTCGGTCTCTTCCAGTCCGCAGAAGCGAGAAGCAGCTGGGAGATCCCTGTACACACACACACACACACACACACACACACACACACACACACACACACACACACACACAGACACACACACACACACACACACACACACAGACACACACACACACACACTCACACAGACACACACACACACACACACACACACACACACTCACACAGACAGACAGACACACACACACACACACACACACACACACACACACACACACACACACACAATATCCTGGAGGAACTCAGCAGCATCAAGACAGGCAGCATCCTGGAATAAAGTACAGTCGACATCTCGGCCTGCTGAGTTCCTCCATCATTCTGCGTGCGTTGCTTGGATTTGCAGCATCTGTAGATTTTCTCTTATTTGTGAACTTATTACAGTACACCGGTCTGTGCAGCACCCTCCACCCCAGGTCCCCGATGTACATGGGTAAGACACCCTTGTAAAAGGATTCCCCTGGGGAAACCGGCCTCTTTCCCAGGTGGAAAATCCGACCGCCGCTGCGTGTCGGGACGCCGCAGGGTCTCGTTCAGTTTTACAAAAAAAAAAATCATATGTTACAACTTCAAGCCACAACAGTCACAATACTAACAGAACCAGACAAGTCATAACTAATTCCCCATCCTCATCGAGGGAAAAAAAAATCTGGTGCATTGTACTGGCAGGACAGAAGAATCAGAAGCCTTGCCCATTGGCAGTGGTTGGGATTTGAATCCACGCCTCCCCGGTGACTGAACTCTTAACCCGGCGATTTTGATCGCTTGGCACAATACCACCCAGCTCGGTACAACTGTTTGCTGCCAAGTGCTGTGCGGCGCTTTCGGGTGAAGTAGAGGTTGTGCCGCAGGGGTTCAGTGGGGGGAGGGGACACCACAGAGCAATGTTCTTCCGTCACTAGATGGAGGGAGGGGGGATAGGGTGGGGTTAGGAAGCCCCCTCAATCATTGAAATGCCAGGGGGCGGCATGTACGGCAACATGGATTTTGATTAACGCTAATTAACGCGTTGTCTGCGGACGTTAGAATGAAAAGGCCCTGCATGCTTTATTCTTGTAATTATTTTGAATACTGTATCAATTAAGTTTACAGGCAGGACATAGAACAGAACGGCACATTACAAACCATTCGATCCACATAAGGACATGAGAAATAGGACGAGGAGTAGGCCATCTGGCCCGTCGAGCCTGTTCCGCCATTCAATCAGATCATGGCTGGTCTCTGACCATGGACTCATCTCCACGTACCTGCCTTTCCCTATAACCCTTAATTCCCCAACTATGCAAAAATCTAATCAACCTTGTCTTAAATATATTTACTAAGTTAGCCTCCACTGCTTCATTGGGCAAAGAATTCCACAGATTCACCACCCTCTGGGAAAAACAGTTCCTCTTAATCTCCGTCCTAAATCTACTGCCTCGAATCTTGAGGCTATGTCCGCCAGTTCTAGACTCACCTATCAGAGGAAACAACTTTCCTGCCTCTATCTTATCTATCCCTTTCATAATTTTAAATGCTTCTAGAAAATCTGCTTTCGCTCATCTGAAGTCCAGCGAGTACAGACCCAGGCGACTCAATCTCTCCTCATAGTCCAACCTCCTCATCTCTGGAATCAAACTGGCGAACCTCCTCTGCACCACTTCCAAAGCCAGTGCATCCTTCCGCAAGTAAGGAGACCAGAATTGCACGCAGTACTCCAGGTGTGGCCTCACCAGTACCCTGTACAGTTCCCTGCTCTTAAATTCAATCCCTCTGGCAATACAGGCTAACATCCCCATTTGCCTTCTTGATCGTCTGCTGCACATGCAAACCAACCTTTTGCAATTCATACACAAGCACACCGAAATCCCTCTGTTCAGCAGCATGCCGCAATGTTTTACCATTTAAATAATTATCTGCTCTTCCCTTTTCCCTTCCAAAGTGTCTGACCTCACAATTACCAACATTGTATTCCATTTGCCAGACCCTTACCCACTCATTTAACCTATTTATATCTCTCTGCAGGCTCTCCGTATCATCTGCACAAGTTGCTCTTCCACTTAATGTAGTATCATCAGCAAACTTAGTTACACTGCATTCGGTCCTCTCTTCCAGATCCACGATGTAGTACTGACCCGTTAACTTACTCCTTCCCTCCATTATTTTATCCTTGTTTATATCTGAGAGTCGTTTAAATGTCCCTCATGAATCTACCTCTACCACCATCCCTGGCAGCGCCTTCCACGTACCTAACACCTGTGGGATCTCCGAAAATAAACTACCTGTGGCAGTAAAGGTAGTAAAATAAACTACTTATGGCATCTCCCAAACATTCCTCCAATCACATTAAAATTATGCGCCCTCGTTTTCGCCAAATACGAGGAGAATATAAAAACAAGTATCCTTGGTCTTTGTTGTATCGTAATACAGCGGTTGCCCTGTTGTGACGGGGAACAACCGCCGAGTGACTGCCCGATGTTCGGAGACCTCTGTTACGCAGCATCCTGCTCCCCCTAACCCAGCACCGGTCCCGCCTCGCTCGCGAAGCAGCTCGGAAAGCGGCTGAGACATGGAGATGCTTCGCTCTGGCCTGGCGCCCGTGCTAATCCTACTCGCCGTACTACCGAACCGGGGACACGCGTGTGTGACCTGTGACCGGAGGCTGTGGTCCAAGTTTCAGGAGCTGATGGACCGCTGCCTGTTGGTAGCGAACGAACAACAATGTTCGTCGCGGCTGAATCCTCTCGTCACCTACGCCAGGAACTTCAAGATGGGTAAGCACAAGAGAGTTTGGAGACGCTGGAAATCGTGAGCAACACATGCAAAACGCTGGAGAAACTCAGCAGGTCAGGCAGCCTCTATGAAAATGAATAAACAGTCGACGTTTCTGGCTGAGACCCTTCTTCAAGGCTGGAACCGAATGGGGGAAGAAACCTCCTGGCACTTACCCTGCAAGCATGACTTGCTGCACCTCCACCTTCACCACCCTGCAGGGTCACAAATAGTCCTTCCAGGTGAGCCAGCACTTCACCTGTGAGTCTCCTGGTGCCGTCTACTGTATCCGATGCTCCTGATGTGACCTCCTCTACATCGGTGAGACTCGAAGCGGAACTGGTGACCGCTACTTCCGTCGCAAATGGCATGCTTTCCCGGTGTCCACCAATTTCAATTCTATTTCCTATTCACAATCCAGATGGTTGTCCATGGCTTCCTCTACTGACGAGACGAATCTAAATTCGGGTTGGAAAACCAAACCCCATATTCCATCTGGTTAGCCTCCAAACCAATCGCATGAATATCGATTTCTCCAACGTCCAGTAAATTATTCCCCCCCCCCCACGACCTTTCATTTTCTATTCCACATTCTGGTTATCATCTCACCTTTTCTCCTCGCCTGCCCATCAACTCCCTCTGGTTCTCCTCCTCCTTCCCTTTATTACACGGTCTAGTCTCCTTTTCTTTCAGAATCCTTCTTCACCTATCACCTCCCAGCTTCTCACTTCATCTCTCTCCCCCCTCCACGCACCAACCTTTCCCTTCACCTGGCCTCACCTATCACCTGCCAGCTTCTCACTTCATCTCCCTCCCCCATTCACTCACTCACCTTTTCCTTCACCCCGTCTCACCTATCTCCTGCCAGCTTGTACTCCTTCCGCTCCAGCCACCGTCTTATTCTGGTTTTTGAGCTTTTCCTTTCCTGTCCTGGCAAAGGGTCTCGAACCGAAACGTCTAATGTTTATTTCCCTATCGAGATGTTGCTTTACACGCTGGGTATCTCCAGCATTTTCTGGATTCAAGATAGGTAAACGCTCCCAGCGTGGAGATGGGACAGTGGCAGTGGTGAAGGAATAAAGGCGAGAAGAGGGACAAAGGTCTTGGGGGTCAACTCCCCAACTCGAAACATACTGTGGTCATAATCCGATCAGGCATCTCCCTCATGATCGTGAGAAGGGGGCAACATGCTGCGATAAGGAGAGTGCAGAGTGGGCACTGAAGAAGGGATGGTGTTGAGGGTGTTCTGTGAGAGGAGGTGAGGAGGAAGCAGTGTGGGAGGGGGAGACGATGGAGCACTGTTGAATGGGCGACGTGGAGGAATTTCTGTGGATGGGTCGGTGTTGGGAATCCTGTAGGACGGGCGGTGAAGAGGGAGCACTGTGGGAGCGGTGGTGAGAAGGGAGAACTGTGGGAGGGTGTGGTGGGAAGGGAGCACTATGGGAGGGGCGGTGGATGGTCCACTGTGTGACGGGCGGTGAGGAGGAGACGCTGAGCTATTAAAGTTCAGTTAGGGTCGGGTGTGTGCCTGGCAGTGCAGCACACTGAGTATGTGCCCTGGAAAGAGTCAGGCTGTCCTGGAGGAAGGTTAAACCGGTGTTTGTTTGAGATACAGTAGTCACTGCTCTGGAATTAATCTTACCATAGTTATGACCCAATCTGTCTCTTCCTCCCATTAGTGTACACAGAGACAATGATTTATACATTCCTGAAGCTGATGGATTTGATTTATCCTTTCATGTTTTCCTTGGGTAAGTTGTGGCTTTAGACATAGTGCTCGGTCTTGTAGAGGAGAGGGGGTACACGTCTGGTCATCACCTCCATATGACTGTAAAGTAGTGTTGTTCGCTTGCACACAGTCTCCGTATCCCTGGGTCAGACCTCACCCGGAACACTGTGAGCGGTTGCAGTCTCCGTATCCCTGTGGCAGACCACACAAAGAGCACCGTGCACAGTTCCAGTGTCCGTATCCCTGTGTCAGACCATACCGGGAATACCGTGTACTGTTCCCGTCTCTGTATCCCTGAGTCAGACTACATAAGGAAATCCAGTGTCCGTATCTCTGGGACAGACCCACAGAGGGATCGCCGTGAACATCTCCAGTCTCCGTATCGCACACCGGGAGCACCGTGCACAGTTCTAATCCCCGTATCTCTGGGTCAAACCACACCCGGAACATCGTGCACAGTTCCAGTCTCCGTATCCCTGGGTCAGACCCACACCGAGTACCATGGTTAGGTTTCCATATCTCTCTGAATTCAGTGCAACGTTTTGATCACCATAATGCTTAGTTGCACCGTGCTATCGAAGTTGCAGTACTGTCAGACCCTCCGCCCTGTCGGTACAAAGTTCCTTGACCTACGGAACCTATAGCATTGGTACATTGCCCAAAGAGGTAACCGAGAAAGGATTTCTGTCCTTTCACCGGCAACATTTTTCCCCTGTGCTTTGTTTGGTCGCTGTCACGTTGCCGTGGGTTGGAGGTTACTGTCTACAATGCAGAGTAATTGCAGTAGTGTCTGCACTTCCAAATAATCGCCTTTCTGATTTGCCGACTGCCCCCCAACCCCCGCGTCACCTCTCCCTGCGCAGGTGGACTGCAGTGAGGATGGAGCACCGCGCTACAGGAGCTGAAGAGGAGGAAACGCCACATTGCGGAAGGGAACGCCGAAACGTTCCTCCCTCCTCTGTTCCCACTCAGAAGTAGATTAGTGGACATCGAAACATACAGCGAAATGCGTCATTTGCGTCATCGTTTGCGATGTCCTGGGGCAGCCCACGAGTGCCGCTACGCTCCCGGTGCCAACATAACATCCACACAATTTACTAATTTTAATCCTTATATCGCGAGAATGTGGAGGAAACCAGGCGAAACTGCAGAGGAACGATAGTGCAGGACTGTCCTTTGAGGGGCAGATCCAACACCGTACATTGGGGTCTTGTTGTTCTGTCCTCTGGGAGTTCTCTGTGTATTGATATTTGTTTGCAGAGGGATGTATGAAAGACTGGAGTTTAACAATGTTATTCTCTCTCTGCAGACTATGAACCGTTAGATATGTCGCATGCCTTTATTCAGATGAAATTGAAGGAAGGTCAGAGAGAATTCTTTTCCCATGCTCATATCAACAATTCATGTAAATTCGTGTTTTAATTCCCCGTGAAAATTGAAATGCATCTATCGATAGTTTGACCCATTTCGGAGGAAAGTGTAGGGGAATATTGATCTGTGGGAGAGGCGGTGAGAAGGAGGCGCTGAGCTGTGGGAGGATTAGTGAGGATGGAGAGCTGTGCTACGGGAGGGATGGTGACGGAGTGTGTGACAGCGGAATGTGCTGTGAGGAGGAGCGCTCATCCCAGTGATAGAGTTCCTCCTGTCCTTCCCTACAACCCCATGAGTCTTTACATCCAACACATCACTCTCCGCAAGCGGTACAAGCTGCCAAAGTGCTACAACTGTCCATCACCGTCTCCTTCACCTCCATTCCGGGCCCCAAACAGTTCTTCAAGGTGAGGCAAAGCGTCACCTGCGGATTTACTGGGGTTGTCTACTGTATCCGGTGCTCCCGATGCGACCTCCTCTATATTGATGGTACACATTGTAAATTAGGGGGAAGATTCACTGAGCATCTTCACTCCATCCACCACAAACATAACTCCCCAGTGACCCAGCATTTTAATTCCATTCCCATTCCCGTTCCAACATGTCGGTCCGTAGTCTCCTCTTGTGTCATGATGCGGCCACACTCAGGGTGGAGGAGCAACACCTATCTGGCGTGTAGCCTCCAATCTGATGGTATAAATGTCGATTTTTCGTCCAATTAAAAAGATCTTCCCTTCTCTTCCTCTATTCTTCCCGACTTTCTCCCTCTTCTCACCTGTCTTTCACCTTCCGCTGTGCCCCTTCTACTTCCCTTGCTCCTCTGGTTCACTCTCCTCTCCAATCAGATTCATTCATCTCCAGCCCTTTAGCTGCAGCATCACACTGGCTTCACCTATCACCTTCCAGCTATCACCCTCCCTTCCGCCAACCATTTTAATCTTGTGACTTCCCTCTTCTTTTCCATTCCTGAAGAAGGGTCTCGGCCGGGAACGTCGCCTTTGTTCATTTCCATAGATGCTGCCTGACCTGCTGAGTTCCTCCAGCATCTTGTATGTGCTGTTTTCGATTTCTAGCATCTGCACAATTTCTTGTGTTTGTAACCTGCCAACCGCACACTTTTGGAATGTAAGGTAGAACCGGAAGACCCGAAAGAAACCCGCTCAATCACGAATAAAACGTACAAACACCTTACCCACAGTGTTAGAATTGAACCCGGGTCGCTAGCGCTATAGTAAGGACAGCCCCGTCCCATCCGGAGTTTCTCGGGTTAGCAGACGATTTCCCTCTACGCCTCTCTGACGTAGTGAGGAACCACGTACGAGGCAAGTTATAGCAGTGGTTTGCCATTGCCTTCTGCCCGGTGAGTTCCCAAAGAGATCACCAGCTCATAACCCAACACGGATCGAAAGCGTGTAGGGGAGTCGGCTGGATTAGAACTCAGGACCTTTCGTCCCGAAGTCCGGCACTGATGCCACCAGCCGGGTCAGCGCTGTGATAGTGTTCCGTTAACCGTTACACTACCGTGCTGCCCACTGAATCGCTGAGTGTAGATGTTCGGGTTCCTATAACTCCTTCCGATAGTTTTAATAAGAAGAGGACATGCCCTGGATGGTGAGGGTCCTATTGTTGGATGCTACCTTCTTGAGACACCGCTTCTTGAAGATGTCCTCGATTATGGGGACGGTTGTGGCCGTGATGGAGCTGGCGGAGACCATAACACTCTGCAGCCCCTTTCCATTCTGCAGAATACTTTGCACCGTACAGCTGTAGAAATTTGTAAGTGTTTGGCGACGTTTAAAATCTCGACAAGCTCCCAACGAAGTGGAGCCACTGGATAAATTGTTCGGAAGGTGAGAGTAGACATTGACACCCGAAAAGAAGGCTCCTGTTTCCCCACTTAGTGGTATAAGAATATAGAATTGCAGGTCTTGTCATCCACTGATCGTCTTCTCCCTTTCTTTCCCAACCCCAGCTGTGTGTGACGACGACTGCAGTGAGTACCAGCTATTACTTAAACCAAATTCCAAATTAACAGTTACTTTCAAACGTGCGTTGGGTGGGGGTTATTAATCCTTCCCGTCTCTGCGAGCTCCTCCGTCCCCTGCACCCCTCCTGGTCTCTGTCACTCCTCCTGGTCCCTGCAACCCTCCCCATCTCGGTGACACCGTCTAATTCCTTCACCCTTCTCCGTCTCTGAGCCCCAATGCTCCTACACCTCCCTTCTCTCTCTGACCCCGTCTTGGTCCTACACATCTCCCCGTCTAAGTGACTCCCTCTATTTCCTATACCCCTCCCGTATTTGAGCTCCTCCGTCCTCTACACACCTTCCTGTCTGTGACCCCCTCTCTTCCCTACAGCGCACCGTGTCTCTGTGACGCTCCTCTGGTCCCTAAAACCCTTCTCGTGACTACGATCCACCCCCATTCCTTCACCAGTCCCTGTGTCTATGCTCCCCCATGGACACTATGTTCCTTTCCGGCTCCTACGTCCCTCAGTATCTCGATATACTGTACCTGCCGTCCCCTACATCCCTCCCCGTCTTTGTGACTCCCTACAAATCCTCCTCAGTCTCTTCCCTCCTCTAATTCCTTTATCATCAAGAACCCCACCACCCAGGCCATACTCTTATGTCGCTGCTGCCATCAAGATGGAGGTACAGGAGCCTCAGGACCCACACCAGCAAGTTCAGAAACAGTTATTAGCCCTCAACCATCGGGCTCATGAACCAAACGGGAAAACTTAATTCGCCCCGTCACTGAACTGTTTCCACAATCTATGGACTCTAGGACTCTTCATCTGATGTTTTCCATATCTATTGCTTCTTTCTCTATCTATTTTTTTTTCTCAGCTCAAGCTGGTAAAGCCCGAGGTACGGACATAGCCAAACACACTCATTTCTCAATAGCTAGGAACTTTTTGACTATACTAGTGATGTTTAGTATTGTGGTTTTCTGGATATGTGCATAAATATTGCCGTGTTGGCTTAATTTTTATTGTTGTTGTGTAGTGACTTTGGGATGATACCAGTAAAAGATATTACTATTGGGGTAATGTACACCTGTTCACAGTCCATAGTCTTTCAAATTCTTGTTTTAATTCAGCATATTTCTGGTCATCTTCACTTACTGATTTATGTATATGATGTGTTTTTGAAATGGCTGTATCTATTAAGTAAGTTGGGTCTTGCTTGTTTATCCTGTAATATTTGCCAGTTATTATGTTTTGTACTATCTGTCATAACAGGTTGTTTGCAATGTAATTTGTGATATTCTGACTCTTAATCTGAATCAGTCTTGTATTTATAATAAAGTATTGTGACTTGCTTGAGGTTGTATTTTAAAGCAAGATTTTAGTGAATGGCGTTTTCCATTTGATTGTTTCTGTGTAAGTATTTATTTATTGTGATTGTGTTAAACTGCAGGAGGATCCTGTAATGTGTTGGATTGTTTCTGGCTTCCCGTGACATTTTCTGAACTTATTGTCTTGAAATTGTTGGTCTTTTATTGTGTATTTTTGATAAGTTCTGTTTGGTCTGTTACATGCTCAAGGAGATGTGTTTTTGTTTTGTGAGAATGATGTAATGGCCTTTTGGAGGTCATCTGATGTGATTTTCCCGCCGATGTGAGGTCATGTGATGACATATGACCCATGACTATATAAGGGTCGACCCAGGTGACGCAGTTGGTTCTTTTAGTTTGTAGATTTCCAGGTAGAACGTGCTGTGTTTCCGTTTCTGTTGCGTGTTTGTTTTGATGCCGCAGTTTCATTTTTAAAATGGTTTGTGCGTTTTGTTGCGAGATACCATATTATTGGATTGGAAATTTTTGCTAGATGTGTTGATTTACCCAATTCAAACAGTAGAAGGGAGAGTGAAGAATTTATCGAAGTACAGAATCGAAGGATTGAGAGGAGTCGGCATCGTTTGGCAGTTTAATACAGGATCGACCTTATTGAGGGTTCATTGGAGGAGTGGCTACCTGCATCGGAGATAACTCTTGCCAAAAAGAGCAAGGAGTTCATGCAAAAAGGTGCTTTCTTTCTCTCTCTCCAAAAGGAATTTAAAGTCAGTTGATTTAAACTGTTTATTTTTGGCGTCGTGAATCCTGTGGATAGAACCAGCAGGAAAGTTGCGTCTGTGAAGAAATCCTTCTCCAGAGAAGTTTCTCCCAATTGAACGTGTAAATCTGTTGGACTTTCGAAGTTATCGCTTTAAGAACTATATCTGACTTTATCGCTTTAAGAACTGTTTTGCATTTAGCGTTTTGAGAACCAGAGCCGAGTGGCGAGTTGGTGAACAGCTGCATATCTGTTAACTTCCGGTTAAAGTTTTCGTTTGTGTTTTTTTTTCCTTATCGTTTATCCGTGTTTAATAAATGTTTGGTTGTTTTTATATAACCTGTACGATTGATATTCATTGTTGTCGGTTACGTTAGGTAAACTGTGGGGGCTCAGCCAGGAAATATTCCGATTTTGAGTTTAAGTGCTGGTAATTGCCATTTTGATTTGGAAAAGGGAAATACCCAATTATTTTCGTTTGATTGGTATGTGTGTGTTGTATTCGGCAACAATGTATATTGACGGGTTTTTGAAGACACCTGACTCGGGATCTTGAGAGAATGCGAGAAAACCTGAGGTACTGGAGATTGCTGGGAAGCTGGATATTAAAGGAATTACGAAAAGTTCAGCCAAGGCTTTCATACAAAGAAAAATTGCTGAATATTATGTTAATTTGGAATTGTTTGTTGCTGAGGTGTCAGAGAAATTTCCTATGAGTAATGTGGAAATGAAGTTGCATCTTCAACAGTTAAAGTTTGAAAGATTTAAAGTGGAAGTGGCTGAAAGTGAGGCTAATAAAATAAAGCAATTCGAAGAAAGAGAGGCCCTTAAAAAAGGGAATTTGCAGAAAGAGAAGCTGACATCCAAAGGAAAATCGAGCTAGAGATGCAGAAATTAAAGTCCGGGAGTCAGTCTTCAGGTTCTACGAAACAGCTTATTGCGAGTCGTGAGGTTATTTTGGCTCCTCCATTTAATGAAGCTGATGTGGACACATATTTCCAACATTTCGAAATAGTTGCTCTGAGTTTAAAGTGGCCGAAAGACCAATGGCCAGTAATGTTACAAAGTGTAATTAAAGGCAAGGCACAGCAAGTTTATACAGTTCTAAATGCTGAGCAAGCACTGGATTATGATATTGTTAAGCCGTAAATATTAAAGGCATATGAGATGTCTGGAAGCGTATAGAGAAAAATTTAGAAGTTTAAAAAAATCAGTGGAAGAAACTTATGTGGAATTTGCCTATGAGAAATCTGTGTGTTTTGAGAGATGAGTTTCCTCTAAAAATGTGGATGGAGAGAATAATAAATTAAAAGAGCTGATTTTGCAGGATGAATTTAAAAGAAGCATTCTTGTTGAAGTGAGAACATACTTAGATGAATGGGACACTGCTAAATTGCAGGAGATTGCTAAATTGGCTGATGAGTATGTATTAATTCACAAGAATAAATTTACTCCAGGTAAAATTTTTAAAGGAAAACTTGCACAGAAAGTCAAGGTAAACCAGAAATTAAATCTGAAGTTAGTGAGAAAAGTAAGGATGAAGGGAGACATGTGAAGGAAAGACATTTTGGTATTATTTGTAATTATTGTAAGAAACCTGGACATGTAATAGCTAATTGCTTCTGATTGAAACGGTAAGAGAAAGAAGTGGCGGCAGATGCTTGTGTGCAGCATATTGAAAAACCTGTAAGACCACAGGGTTTAGAAAATACTAATGAAGATGTGTCAGAGTCTGACCAAGTTAAGAAGGGATATGAAGCTTTTATAACAGAAGGATTTGTATCCTTGAAAGTAGGATCAAATTCAGTACCAATAAGGATACTTAGAGATACTGAAGCTTCACAATCACTAATGCTAGACAGTGTGCTAAGGTTTAGTGTTGAGTCTGACATTGGTGAGGTAAAGTATATAAGAGGAGTTAGGAGTGTCCTTATGCCAGTACATTTACATAGAGTAAATTTAAGGTCAGGATTAGTTACAGGGGCTGTTAAAGTAGGACTAAAATCCAGTTTACCTGTGAATGATGTTTCTCTTTTGTTAGGGAATGATTTAGCAGGTGGACAAGTTTTTTCTGAAGTGCATTTGAAAATAAATTCAAATTCTGAGGAAACACAGAGGGATTCTAACACACATTCCTCCTGTGTTATAACAAGAGCTATGGCTAAAAAGACTGATGTAAAGGCTGAGTTTATTACCCATGAGAGTTCAAATCAAGATGCGAATTTTGAGGATGTGTCAGAAACTTTCTTGCCTACATTATTTGATCAGGATTTTGATGGTAAGTCTGATCAGGAAGATTTATCTTGAAAGGAGATGATAGTAGAGCAGGGTAGAGATCCTGAGATAGTTAAAAGAACTAGCTCTCCCAGATAGTGAAATTGAAAAAAGTACCAGCTGGATATTATTTTGAAAAGGGGGTATTAATGAGAAAGTGGAGATCGTCTACAATTCCTGCTAGTGAGGAATGGGAAGTTAATCATCAGGTAGTAGTTCCTAAAATTTACCGAAATGAGATTTTGACTATAGCTCATAATATTCCTTTGGGTGGTCATTTAGGGGTAAAGAAAACTATGAACAAAGTTTCTAAACATTTTTATTGGCCTAATTTAAGACAAGATCTGGCGACATTTTGTAGAACGTGTCATACATGTCAAATTGTTGGTAAACCTAATCAGGTTACTCCAGTGGCCCCACTGCAACCAATTCCAGTATTCGGTGAGCCGTTCTCAAAAATCATTGCAGACTGTGTAGGTCCTTTGCCAAAAACTAAAACTGGACATCAATATTTATTAACTATTATGTGCACAGTGTCTAGGTTTCCAGAGGCAGTACCTTTTAGGAATATAACAGCTAAAACTGTGACAAAGGCTCTTATAATTTTTTTTTTTACTTCTTTTGGGTTGCCTTTTGGGATCAAGGTAGTAACTTTATATCTGAGTTGTTTCAGCAGATAGTTTATAAACTGGGAGCAAAACAGATTATGTCCTCAGCCTATCATCCAGAATCACAAGGAGCCTTGGGCAGATTTCATTCCACACTAAAAACTGTGATTAGGACATATTGTGTAGAAAATGGAAAGGACTGGGATGAAGGTATACATTTACTACTTTTTGCAGTAAGAGAGGCAGTCAGGAATCATTAGGTTTTAGTCCTTTTGAACGTGTTTGGACATAAAGTTTGAGGACCTTCGGCTTTGTTGAAGGAACAGTGGATTAATAACGAAGTACACACTAGTTTGCTAGATTATGTTTTGAACTTTAAAGACGTTGAACAAATCTTGTAGCTTGGCCAAGGAAAATTTAAAGTTAGCTCAAGAGAAGATGAAGACGTGGTATGATAAGGAAGCTAGGATGAGGTCATTTAAGCCTGGAGATAAGGTGTTGGTTCTTTTCCCAGAGAAAATTAACCCATTACAAGCAAAACTCCATCGTCCTTATGAGATTAAATCTAAGGTAAATGATGTGGATTATGTGGTAAAAACCCCAGATCGGAGGAAGACAACACAGCTGTGTCATATAAATATGATAAAACCATATTATGAGACAGAGGTTGCTACTATGACTGTTGTGATCAATAACGAGTCTGATCTTGATGAGAACTTAATAGAGGATTCATCCAAAACTCATTTTAAACCCAACAGTATTTCAGCCTGGTTATCAAAATCATAAATTCAAAAATATTGATGAAAACTTAACTTATTTACAGCCAGAGCAGAGAGAGCAGATGAAACAGTTAATTTTTAAATATAGAGATTTATTTCCAGACGTCCCTAGAAGAACCACCGTAGCTACTCATGATGTAGATGCTCAAGATGCAAAACCCATAAAACAACAGCCGTATCGAATGAACAGGGAAAAATGCGAACTTGCTGAACAGGAAATTAAGTATATATTAGAGAATGATATTATTAGACATTCTAATTCGATTGGAGTTCACCGTGTGTTATGGTACCTAAGCCAGACCATAGTATTAGGTTTAGTACGGATTACAGAAAGGTGAATGCTGTGACAAAAACTGATGCATATCCAATACCTAGGGTAGATGATTGTGTGGACAAAGTTGGACAGGCCAAATTCCTTACAAAAATTGATGCGTTACAAGGTTACTGGTGAGTCCCATTGACGGATAGAGGTAGAGAGATTTCAGCATTTGTAACCCCATCTGGGTTATATGAATATAATATTCTTCCATTTGAGATGAAGAATGCACCAGGTACTTTCAGAGGATGATTAATAGCAACATTCAGGGATTAAAAGATAGAGATACCTATATTGATGATTTGGTTACAGGGAATAATACATGGAAAGCACATGTTACGGTGGTGGAGAAATTATTTGAGAGACTTTCAAAAGCTACCTTAACTGTTAACTTAGCTAATAGTGAATTTGGTCAGGCCACTGTGACCGTTAAGGAAAAGGGTTAAGGAACTTAGACTCCAATTTAATACCACAGTCTAATGTTACAGGAGTACAATATTTGGATCACTCATATTAAGGGTAAAGACAATGTGATCGCTGATTGTTTGTCTAGATGTTAAATGTACAATGAAAATTTGTTTTTTTGGAGTGATATTTTATCATTTGTGACACGCCAACTGTACATTCGTTTGGAAAGGGCTGAAAGATAAGATTGTATATATTGTGTATTTTGTAAATTTTATACCTTTGTTTTTTTTTGTACAAATTGTTAAAATTTTGTTCTTCAAGAGACCATTTTTTTTTGGAGGGCGTGTTACATGCTCAGGGAGATCTGTTTTTTTGTGAGACTGATGTAATGGTCTTTTGGAGGTCACCTGATGTGATTTTCCCGCTGATGTGAGGTCATGTGATGACATGTGACCCATGATTATATAAGGGTCGACCCAGGTGACGCAGTGGGTTTTTTTAGTTTGTAGACTTCCAGGTAGAACGTGCTGTGTTTCCGTTTCTGTTGCGTGTTTGTTTTGATGACGCAATTTCATTTTTAAAACGGTTGTGCGTTTTGTTGCGAGATACCATATTATTGGACCGGAAATTTTTGCTAGATGTGTTGATTTACCGAATTTAAACAGTAGAAGGGAGAGTGAAGAATTTATCGAAGTACTGAATCGAAGGATCGAGAGGAGTCGGCATCGTTTGGCAGTTTAATAAAGGATCGACTTTATTGAGGCTTCATTGGAGGAGTGGCACCTGTATCGGAGATAACTCTTGCCAAAAAGAGCAAGGAGTTCATGCAAAAAGGTGCTCTCTCTCTCTCTCTCTCTCTCTCTCTAAAGGAATTTAAAATCATTTGATTTAAACTGTTTATTTTCGGCATCGTGAATCCTGTGGACAGAATCGGCAATAAAGGTGCGTCTGTGAAGAAATCCTTCTCCAGAGAAGTCTCTCCCAATTAAACGTGTAAATCTGTTGGACGTTCGAAGTTATCGCTTTAAGAACTATATCTGACTGTATCGCTTTAAGAAATGGTTTCGCGTTTAACGCTTTAAGAACCAGAGCCGAGTGGCGAGTTGGTGAACGGCTGCATATCTGTTAACTTCCGGTTAAAGTTTTCGTTTGTTTTTTTTCCCTTATCGTTTATCCGTGTTTAATAAATGTTTGATTGTTTTTATATAACCTGTCTCGATTGATATTCATTGTTGCCGGTTACGTAACAGGTCCAATTGGTCTGGTACCGCCACAAAGAACTCCTCTGCCTCTGGAAAGAGGTCCAACTCTGAGCCAGATATTCGACACTTCCTCGTCAACATCTAGACTGTTCAGATTGTGGGGATGTCTTCCACAGATCATGCTGTTCCATCGATTAACTTTTTCTTCTATGGTGATAAATTCATTTTTCTGTGTTGTACTTTCTGTGTCTTATCAGAATGGCATAGCTTGCGTGGAGTGCTGAATCCTGTTTTGATGATGGAAGTATATCCTTGGAAGATTTATCTGGCTGTTGTGTAATTATTATGTCTGTTTTTCTTCTTTCTCCTTCTGTCCCAGGTAGTGTTAATCTCAGTGTGTTTTCTAAAATTTGTCATTTCAGTTCTAATTTTTCCTTACAAATTTTCCAGATCGGTTTCAGACCAATATATTATGTCAAAAGAATACGTTAATATGGTATAGTGAAAATGTTTATCATCTTCGTTATATTTTTCTACTATTTGGCTCTGTTTTGGAAATTTTCTTAAGCTTCGAAGTAAATTCTGTCGAGCGTTTTCCCTTTATCCCAAATGCTTATGTGTTTCATATTCATTCATCGATTGTATTGTATCCCGCTTCTCTGTTTTATATTCTAATAGCTCTGCTATTGGTGTTATTTTTTTATTCCTTTTGTATTTGCACAGCTTATTGTCTTTTGCACACGGATTGTTCTTTAGTCCTGTTGGGTGCGGTATTTGATTAATTTTATTGTTTTTCTTATATTTACTCTGAATGTCCGCAATAAAATGTAATCTCAGCGTGTATATGCTGACATAAATGTAATTTGATAATCAATTTAATTTGGACTTTGAATTTTAGCTTCTCCACCCTCCTCCAGTCCCAATTGCTCCACCATTGAGCACGCTCCGAGTTCCGGAGTTCTTTCCCTGACCCTCCTGCCTTTCCCTCCTCTTCTCTCTACCCCTTCCATCATCCTCCCCAATCCCCTGACCTTCGGGAATTGCCTCTTTTCCATCCTAAGTTCCCGGTACCACACCACCATTTATGGGGACCTCGCCCCTCCCACCTCCCCACCCCGCGAGACTAACCCTCGGAGACCAGCGGCGGTGACGCGGGGTGTGATCGGTGGGTTGGGGGTTGGAGGTGAAGAGCGGGTCAGAATCAGAAGCATATGTCGTGAAATCTGTTGTTTTGCGACAGCAGTACGTAATAGAAAAAAACAATAAATTACAATAAGAAATTAAAATAAAGAAATAGTGACAAAATCAGGAAAATGGTGAGGCGGTTTACATTGCCCGTTCAGAAACCCGATGGTGAAAAGGAAGAAGCTGTTTCTGAAATGTCTTCAAGTTTCTGTACCACGGTAGCGATGAGAAGAGGGCATGTCCTGGGTAATGGGGATCTTTAATGTTGGATGCCACCTTTCTGAGTCACCGCCTCCTAAAGGTGTCCTACCATGGCGGCGTTAATTACACTGACACTCCGCCTTGTCCGTGTCTTTTAGGAAAGGATTTCCCCGTCCCGGTGCTGTTCTGCAGCAACTGCTCGGTAAACCCGGTGCCCTGTCACTGGCCGCACATCTGCGGAGGCGGGAGGCGGCGCACAGCGCGGGGTCTGGCCGCCCGATCCCGAAGAGGTACGAAATCAATGCTGGGAGGTGTGGCTGGGACTACCTTTCCTCACCTCCTCTTACCCCATTCAACTCGCCTTCCCGTCCCAGCTGCGCTCCTGGAGATGTGTTTCGGGGAGGAGGGGCCATCCCGCAGCGGTATCTGCGGTGAGTGGGGAAGGTTGAAACAGTTCAGCACTGACTCTACACCAGCTTCACATTCACTCTTACCCAGCCCTTCCTCGGGCTCGGTGTGGAATGGGGAGTGGGGGAATGGTGGATGTTGTACAGACGGGTCCGTGTGTGGCGTGGAGAGGGGTCGGTGTGGGTGGGAGAGAGTAGGTTGGGGACCGATCAGTATGGGGGGAGATGTCGGTGGAGGTTGTGGGAGGACCTGTCGGTGTGGGAGGAGGGTTCGGTTTGAGGAGATAGGTCAGTGTATGGGGACGGATGAGTGTAGGAGCAGGGGTCTGTGAGGGCTCTGGTGGGAGGGATAAGTATGATGTGTGGATGAGAGGGGTCTGTGTGGGATTGGATCGGAGGGAGACAGTGTGGGTTCCAGTCCCGTCACTGAGCTCCGCCCTCCATTCCAGTTCCCAGGCTTCAGCCGAAGACGAGGAGGGATCTCGAAGGTTTCGAGTCCCTGGAAGCGCAGAGGTGGAAGATAGCCGAGATGATCATAATTCCCACCATCGCTGTCCTCTTCATCGGCATGTGAGTGCGCCCCGGTGTTAATGATCTGTTAATTGTCAGAAGCAGAAGTCCTTGGGTGTCAGGGCCAATACAGCAGAGAACAGTGCCGGCCCTTCGGCCCACGCTGTTGGGACTGAGAAACCAGAGGATGGAGGGAGCTTAAGAGGGAGAGGGAGCGTGAGGAAGAGAAAGCACTAATAAACAGAGAGAAACCACTCTGTAAAACAAAGCTATCTTTGATATCTCTCACTCCCCCCCCCCAATAATTTTCCAGTTTCTCGCTTCCTCTTTCTGTTACTCTCCCTTCATCCTCTCGTTCCTCAGTCCCTGACGGCCCAGGTCGAAGGGGCTGTACAGTGCTGTACTGTTCTGAGGTCTATTGTCCCGTGCAAACTCGGACGTATCTGCTTGATCTTTGCCTTTTGTCAGTTTCTACACCGCTATCAAGTCAGAGGTAATGCAGAATCACAGAATTACCGTATCAGATAAGAAAGATCAGGGTCATGAGCGCTGCGGCTTGCCGTAGAGCATTGAGCATCTCGGGTGTTTGAGCACATGTTTCCCACATGCTATGATTATAGAGGACTCTCATTCAGTGCCTCAGTCGGGTCACGGTGTCGGAGAGGATGAATTCTCCTGGTGTCGCTCATTTGCACTTCGAAGGTTCTGATTCCGACGTTTAATCTCTTGTTTCCGTCTATTCCTGGCGATCCAGCCGTTCCCGAGCACCTGGTCCAATCCTTCGTGAGCGCACCATGACAAACATAACTTACGTACAATTTTACACCAAAGAACATAGAATTAAAAGGAAGTGAATTTTAGCGGGAAAGAGTGAAGTGACCATAGTGTTACCTGACTGAGGTTGTGCCGGTTGGTTCAAAAACGTCCCCGCACCCTCCCCAACCCCTTTCTCTCTCCCACCCTCCCTCACAGATACTGTTTCTCATCCACTCACTCACTCACTATCCGCCCTCCAGAATCTGCACTCCACCAATTTGTGTGACATCATTCGGCCCCTGCACCCTCTCTGACCCACGTCCCCGTTGACTCCTACATCCCAGTCCGTCCCTGTCAGCCCCTTTGACGCCTACTCCCCTCCCTATCTCTGATCCCTCTACCAGCACCGATCCCCGTATCCCTCCCCATTTCTGTGACCCTCTCTGTCCCTTGTGTCGCCCCCAACCCCTACAACCCTCCCCGTCTCTGTAACCCTCTTCAGGCCACTACACCCTTCCCCGTCTCTGTGACCGCTCCATCAACTACATGCCTCCCTGTCTCCGTAATCCCCTCCGGCACCTATACCCCTCCCCGTATCAGTCACTCAATTTGAGCCCGACTCCCCTCCCTATTTCTATGAACACCCACCGCCCTCGTATCTCCATTTCTGTGAGCCTCTCTAACCCCGACGCACCGTGACCCTCTTCCGACTCCTGGACCGCTCTCCGTTTCTGTGATCCCCTCCATCCCCTACACCCCTCCCGTCTCTGTGACCATCCCTCCGTACGTGATGTGCAGTATACAACGGACAGAATCGTTACAGGAGTGGGGCTGTGTTCGTACCCGGACAGTGCACGGCACGGGTGTCGCAAGTTCATGCGCAGCGTGGGACGGAGGTGAAGCGCCTACATTGTGGAGCGTATTAATCCTTCTCCTCCTGGTGTTCCTCTCCGGCAGGGTATCAATTCTGATTATTATCCTCCTGTGGATGAAGCAGGTGAGACAGTACGCAGCGAATTGCAGCCAGGGTTACCGATACCTGAAAGACGAGACCGTGACGCCCACCCACTGACATCGAATGCCGAACGGGGGGACCTGATTCTGGGTTGGAGAAGTAGGGCCAGGTCTCGGTCTGTAAACACGTTCTTCAATAAAGACTCAAAGTTTAAACACAAGAGATTCTGAAAAAATTCTGTAGGAAATCCAGAGCAACACACAGAAAATGCAGTAGGAACCCAGCAAGTCAGGCAGGATGTGTGCAGGGGGATAACCAGGGGTGGGGTCGCAAGGTTGCTGTCAATTGCAGAGGTGGGACGGGAGTATTGGGGCGGTGTCAGGCTGAGGGAGATGTGAATTGGAAGCAGGTCAGGGTGAGAGCGATTTGGACAGAAGAGTCTGGACCAGAGGCAGGGCTGGGGTCTATGAGTGAGGGTTTTAAAGGCGGGGAGGTTTCCTCAGTGAGGGAGGGAGTTACAGCGATTGGGGTTTCGTTGGAGGAGGGATGGTTCCACTTACCAAAAGAGTTGTCACCACACCCCTCCCTCCACAGCTCAGCTAATCCCGGGGTGTCCCAACACAAGGCTTGTGTAGAAGACAACCATGTCAATGAAACGGGACAGTCAGTGTGCAGACAGCAAGATCCCACAGTCAGGAATGTGACAACGTGTACCTTCGACTCTGCCGCATCACACACCTTGGGGTCAGACACAGAGTGAAGCTCCCTCCACGCCGTCCCATCTCGCATTCTCATGGTCAGGCACAGAGTGAACTCTCTCCACACTTTACCATCACATAATCCCGGGGTCAAACACGAAGTGAAGCTCCCTCCACTTCGTCCCATCACACACTCCTGGGGTCAGGCACAGAGTGAAAATCCCTCCACACCGTCCCATATCGTACTCTCATGGTCAGGCACAGAGTGAAACTCTCTCCACACTGTTCCATCACATAATCATGGGGTCAAACACGGAGTGCATCTCCTTCCACATCGTCCCGTCACACACTCCTGGGGTCAGACACAGCGTAGTGCTGTTCTGAAAGAGCTGGGCGAAATCAAGGAAAAACTGCTGCACAAAGTTCGTGAGATACTTTGGAGGGGATTCGATGTCGCTCTTCGACATTTCAGTGAGTGGCTGTTTTAGTGTGGAGGCTTCGTTCAGAGTTTTTCTGCCAGTTTGGACTGGGTTTCTTGGCGGCTGCGACCGCTAGCAGCCAGCCAGGAAAACGTTTGTCTCCGAAAACAGGGAGACAAACGCTGTTGTTCTCCCAGTAACATCCGAACAACATCCTTCGTCCTTTGTCGTCGTGATTTTCGTTCGGTACAGGAGCCGGAGCATTTTTTGAGACGTCTCGACCTCTCACGGCCTGGGAATTCCTCAGGACCAACGGGGCCTTTCCTGGTGTTGAAATTTCTGACGCCGAGCCAGCAAGGCACTTTCCAGTACAAGCTTTTCCATCCAGTTACTCCACTCGCTCCAGGATTTTATAACCGGCGCCGCCGCATATTTTTCAATTCGCAGGTAGTGCCAGCATACCAGACCGGTCTCCAGGGAGTCGCAGGCCTTCAGGGAGTTGTGCAAAAGCGGCTGCCTCTCCAACCTCGGACTGTGCCCTGTTTCAGTCGGTGGAAGATGAATGCGGGGCGCAATGTATTTGCGTCCTGGAATAACTCTGGGACAATATGCGGAGGCTATGGAGGACTTGGTTGGGGAAGGCGGCATTTTGGCCTCCGAGAAAGAGTTCGGGAAGGCAGTGTTTTATCTGGGAAAGGATTAGTTAGTGCGCCGGTCTCTCAGTAGGGGGGTCACTGTGGAAGACATCATTTTACAGATGGAGCCGGTGACAGCTCCCACGCAACGAATTGTCCTCCGTCACGTCAAGCCTTTCATCCCCAGCGAAGTCCTGCTTCCCCATCTAGCCTGCTTGGGACAAATACAGTCAGGGATAACTGACATAAGGTACAAATTTAAGAGACGCACCCTCCGCAACGAAATCTCTTTCCGGCGCCAGGTGTTCATGCATCTGGCACGGGATGACACCGTTCAGGGCCGGTTTACTGTCTGGCATAAGCGGGTAGAACATCAGGTGCATTGGAGCTCTGAGCACCCACGATGTCATGCGTGCAGGAAGGTGGGACACTTTCGGAGGGACTGTCTCAACACCCGAAAGCCTAGGGAGACCACTTCTGGCACCAGTGCCCCAGCTGTCTGTGCCCCAGTTCTTATTCCTGCGCCTGCCCCTACCCCTGACCCTATTCCCGCGTCTGTTTCGGCCCCTGCCTCTGCCCCTGTGGTTCGGGTGGAAGATCTTGAGGCTATGTGCAGTGAGGTTCCGGCTGGGGACAGGGTGGAGCCTGCGCAGGGCAAGAAAATGAAGAAGAAATACAAACACCCTAAGAAGTCGGCCCCCGAGAACGCAGAGCTCACGCCAACTTGCCCTGAAGTGGAGCGTGAGGCCCGGGGAAGAGTGCGGGTGGACGGGACGATGGAAGCGGAGAGCGCCGCTGCATCGGTGAATCGTGCAGCTGTGTGCTCCTCCGGATGGAAGAGGAGAAGGGGATCTTCCCCCAAGAGAGCAGGGAATGTAGACGTGTGGGGGTGCCCGGTGGGGGGGGGGGGGTGAGAATCCGGGTGGAGGTTGGTTCTAAACCTGAGTCCCCAGATGTGGCCTCTCGTCCTGTGGTAGGTGCAGAGAGGTGGTGTTAGCCCTGTTTACGCAACTGAGACAGCCCTGGAGCCCTCCACCCAGGACTCCACCTCCCTCCCTGGAGGCAAGGGTCTCAAATAATGTCAGCGGAGCGGAGCCCAGCCTCTCCCACTCTCAGCATCAGACTGCCGGTGGACCCCTAGAACCGGAGTTGCTGGGGTCCACCTCGTACCTGTCTCCTGGGGAGGGTGATGTACTCTGCATGCCGACCCCAGCAACTAATGGCTGGCAGGGAGCTCCTGCGGATTATCCCTCCAATGTCGCAACTGCGGATAAGGTTTATGCGACGGTGGAGCGGGCAGGTATGAGTGAGGTACCCGCTGCGCAGTGTGGGTTACAAGCGCAACCGGCAATTGGTACACACGGGGAGGAGATGAGGGATCTATTTGTAGTGAGGGGGTGGAGGGAGATTCCTTTGATAGCGAGACACCCCTCCTGAGAAATCACCGTTGATACCTGTGGAGGAGATCACAGAGTTCATTCTCACTCCTGAGGGTGAAAAGCAACGGCCGAAATTAGCCTCCCTTCGCTGGTCTAGCATGCCGAGACTGGTTAAGTCCTTGCGTGTCATCCTCAGGCAGAAGGGGAAGGGGAAGAGGAATGCTGTGTCTGGGCACGACAGGCGCCAGCTGAAATCCTTCCCGGATGACCTGGTGAGGGACATCAGAGTGGTAAGCCCCTTTACTCCTTCGGGAGATAGTGGGTTACAGTGTGAAGTTGGAACCACTCGGGCCCGAAAAGCAAAAAGTATGCTTGCTTTTTTCGGGAAAGTGTGGTTAAGGGCGCCTCCTATTGTACTCCCGGCATGACGCTCACCGTAGCGAGTCTAAATGTAAATTGTAACAGGGATTCTCTCCGCAGATTTAATAATTTCTCATTCCTCAGGATGGGAGATATGCGCTGAATTTCCTGCAGGAAACCCATTCCATCCCGAGGGACGAGTCCTCTTTGCTCCTGGACTGGCAGGGAGAGGTCTACATGAGCCACATCAGCAACAGCTCTAGTGGGGTGGCGATCCTGCTGGCCCCAACCTTCCAGCCGGTAATCGTCAGAGTCCAAGATGGCGTGCCCGGCCGTCTGCTCCACCTGGCCGTGCGCCTGGATGGTGTACCTCTGCATATTATCAATGTGAATGCCCCGAGGGGCGGCGTGATGCAGACTCGCCTATTCTATCAGCTGTCCACTCTGCTGAGTTCCATCGATGCTGGAGACTGTGTCATCCTTGGGGAGACTTCAACTGTACCTTCGTGGTGGAGGACCACTCTGGACCCCAGCGTAACCCAGTGTCGGCAAATTAGACCACTCCTTTGACTTGATGCTCATCTGACGGAGTATTTACCACGATTCTAGCGCCTTCTCGAGAAGGTCTAGAGGGGTAGGTTCCCGCATAAAGCGCCTGTATGTCTCTCGAGCGTACTTCTCACGCCTGTCGGCACCCTCCATGCGGCCGGTGTGGTACTCGGACGATTATCTTGTGTAGATGGAATTTACTACTCTGCACCCTCAGGTGCGATTTGGATATTGGCATTTTAACAACCGGCTGCTGGAGGGCAGCCAATTCCCGGATATTTTCCGAGCGTTCTGGGTCACCTGAAGAGAGAGACGGGAAATTTCTGCTGCCTCCGGTTTTTATGTCAGGAGTACACTAGGGGTTCGACAAAGAGGCGGGTCTCTGAGACTGAGCGGCTTGAGAGAGCATTGCTTGACCTAGGGTCCCGTCTTGGTCCGACCGCTGGGGACCAACAGCTATGGCAGGAATACCAGGAGAAAAAGGACTTAGTAAGGAATCTGCAGCTCCAGCAGTCCCGAGGTGCGTACGTGAGGTCAGGGATCCAAATACCTCAGGATTTGGACCGTGGCTCACCCTTCGACTCGTTGGAGAGGTGGCGGGGGGTCCAAAAGTAATTAGTGGAGTTACTGGCTGCTGATGGCTCCTCCGTTACGGACCCCGATAAAATCAATGAAGAAGTCCGTTCATCCTATCAGTGCTTATTCTCACTAGACCAGTCAAATGCAGATTCGTGCGATGAGGCCTGAGGACGTAGACGCTGGACGCTCCCCTGACTCGAGAGAAGCTCCCCTTAAGCAACTCTGGAGCGGTAAGTCCCCTGGCTTAGCTGGACTAAGTGTAGAGTTTTATCAGGCTTTCTGGGATGGCCTAGGGGATGACTACAGCCTTGTCCTAGGGGAGAGACTCGCCACGGGGAAAACGTTCCTCTCATGGCGGAGAACTTTCGTGGTCCTACTGCCCAAGAAGGGAGACCTCTGCCTGCGAAAGAACTGGTGTCCGGTCTCCCTCTTGTGCTTGGACTAGAAAATCTTCGTCCGGGCAATGAGCAACCGTCTTGGCTCGGTATTGAGATAGGTGACCCTTCTTGAGCAATCTCACACAGTCCCGGGCCGGTCAATTCAGGATAATGTCCATCTGGTACGGGACCTGATCCACCTGTTCCAGGAGACTGGGTCCCCGGCAGCGTTTCTCTCTCTTGACCAGGAGAAGGCGTTAGACCGGGTAGAACACAGTTTCCTGGTGGGCAATCTGCAGGCATTTGGGCTCGGACAACACTTTATAACCCGAGTTCGGCTCCTTTTCTCTGCCGCAGAGTGCCTTGTTAAGATCAACGGATCGTTGACAGCGCTCATTCCCTTCAGAAGAGGAGTACGTCAGGGGTGCCCCATGTCCGGCCAGTTGTATGCGATCTGTGTTGAACGATTCCTGAGCCGCCTTCGGCGAAGGCTGACGGGTCTCGTTCTGCGTGAACCGGACATGGAGGTAGTCCTCTCGCCCTACGCCGACAATGTACTCCTCATGCTGACAGATCCCGGTGACCTGCGGAGGATGCTGGAGTGCCAAGATGTATTCTCGGCGGCATCCTCCGCTAGGATCAACTGGGCGAAATGTTCTGGACTCTTAGTGGGTCAGTGGGAGGTGGACTCCCCACCAGAGGAGATGAGAGCTTTTGAGTGGAGCACCGGGCATCTCCTCTGTCTGGGAGTTTACCTGAGTCCTTCTGGGGAGAGCTAGCTTGCGAACTGGCAGGAGCTGGAAACGAAAGTCATGGCCTGGCTGGGGCGCTGGTCAGGCCTTCTCAGTGTGCTTTCCTATCGAAGCAGGGTGGTGGTGATCATAAACCAGCTGGTGGCCTCCATGCTGAGGTACTGTATGGTCATCTTGCTCCCACCTGCCCCCTTTGTCGCGAGAATGCAGAGGAAGTTAGTGAACTTCTCCTGTGGTAACAGGAAACACTGGGTCTCCGCAGCGGTCTTGAGTCTCCTAGTGGGAGAGGGCGGACAGTCGCTGGTCTATGTACGTCCGCAACTGGCGTCTCTCCGCCTCAGGACCCTGCAGAGATTCCTGTATGCCGAGCACCCTCCCAGGTGGCACGTGTTGGCGACATTCTTTCTCCGGAGGGGCTGCTGTCTTCACGAAGAGATGCGGCTACCACCCGAGGGCGTCAGCGGTGCTGTTTTGCGGAGTCTGCCCGGCTTCTATCAGGACTTGCTGAGAGCCTGGAACGTGGTTACCTCAGGCCGGGAATCCCCTCCTCCGGCAGAAGGGCGGAGTTCTGGCCAACCCCTGCCCTACCTCAACAGATGTCAGTGCTGCTCAGGTGTGTGGATCGACTCAGGCTGGTCTCACCTCTGCACCGCCGGAACTGCTTGTTGGGCCCAGGCCCCGCGATCTTATCCGAGCGCCGAGCCACACAACTTGAGCCGTCGCTCCTCGACACCCAAAATCTCATTCATGAATGCATGTAGGAGGTACCTGTATGGATTGCTGATCCACACCTTCCACTTCCTCGCCCTTGTCCGCCGTCCTGACACGCCATGACCGACTGTCTTTCCACCTGGAAGTGAGTGGTGTCCCGAATGGAAGTCCCCTTACGAGGGAGTTCTTCCCATGAAGAACATGGGGGTGGAGGCTGCTGCATCGAGCAGTACCCTGTAATAAGTTATTTAGTTTGTACACTGACCTCCCAACCGCATGGAGGAGACCTTGTACCAAATGTACATGGGTTGTGCGAGGCTGCAGCCCCTTTTTGCGTATCTGCTTGGGCTGCTTCTCGCCATCTGGTTATATTTTAGCTCCAACCTATTTATATATAGTCATCCAGTAATGAGGAGGGCACGGAGGGATGAGGATATCCTTGTCAACTAGCCTCTGGGTCATCCAATGTGTCTTGGAAACGGGTGGCGGAGGGATCTGCCCGGGCAAACTATCTGGCAATGTTTAGGGAGTATGTTCGTGTCCCGGTAAATATTGAGAAGGAGCACACGCTGTGCACGGCGACCACAGAGGAGTTCTGGGCTCCTGGGCTTCTCGTGGGGGGTGGGGGGAGGTGAGGGGTTAGTGCCATCATTGACAGAGCTGGAAACATTTTAGTTTAATGTGTATTGTCTATTTGTAGTGCAGCATTGGTCTGTATATATTGTAGCACTGAATTTTAGAAAGATACTTTGTAAAATACAGGCAACGCACATAAAAGTTGCTGGTGAACGCAGCAGGCCAGGCGGCATCTCTAGGAAGGGGTGCAGTCGACGTTTCAGGCCGAGACCCTTCGTCAGGACTAACTGAAGGAAGAGTGATCCCTTACTCACTCTTCCTTCAGTTAGTCCTGACGAAGGGTCCTGGCCTGAAACGTCGACTGCACCTCTTCCTAGAGATGCTGCCTGGCCTGCTGCGTTCACCAGCAACTTTTATGTGTGTTGCTTGAATTTCCAGCATCTGCAGAATTCCTGTTGTTTGTAAAATACAGGGGTGAGACATAGAGTGAAACTCCCTCCACACAGTCCTGTGGTCAGACACAGAGTAAAGCTCCCTCGACACCGTCCCATCACGCACTCCCATAGTCAGACAGAGAGTGAAGTCCCGTCCACATCCTCCCGTCACGCACTCACATGGTGAGGCGCAGAGTGAAACTCTCTCCACGCTGTTCCATCATATAATCACGGGGTCAAACAGGGAGCGAAGCTCCCTCCATATCGTCTCATCACATACTCCTGGGGTCAGACACAGAGTGAAACTCCCTCCACAGAGTACTGTGGTCAGACCCAGAGTGAAGTTCCCTCAACGTTGTTCCATCACACACTCTCGGGACAGGGAAATCACAGTTTATTGATTCAATCTCCCTTGAGTTAAGCTGTAGTTGCGTCTTTGGAAAGAAATGTGTACATACATGCAGCGTGTAAACACAGGTCAGCAGGGAGGCTGCTGAGAGGTTTCTTTGATGTTAATTAGCGCCCAGTCTGTCTATTATTACCTCGGCTTTGAGGACTGATTTACATCTGCTGAGGATTAAACCCCTGTGATTCAGCCACGGTGACACACTCTCCCCCAAATCCAACATCCCACCACCCTGGCGACCCGCCATGGCAGGCTTCAGGACTGAACCCGTTCAATGAACATCAACGGGTTCTGATCGAGCTGCCGTTCCCAAGCTCCCAAAGGCAGAGAGAAGAGATGATAATGAGCCGATGATGAATATTTTTCATCCCTCAGCGCTGGATTACCCTAGAAACTGGGTTGCAGAGAGGTTGTAATCAGTTCATGAGAGAGGCAGAGACGGCGGGGAGAGAGAAGAAAGCTGCTTGCGATCAGTGTGAGGAAGAGGGCAGAGAGGGGAGAGAGAGGGGCAGAAACAGAGAGTGGCAGAGAGAGAAAGAAATAGTGAAGGGGCAGAGGTAGAGAAATAGTGATAGACATAGCGAGGAAAGCATACTGAGTTTGCTGAGGGATTGTGATCATTTTGTGTGAGAGAGGCAGAGAGAGAGAGAGAGAGAGAGAGAGAGAGACAGAGAGAGGGAGGGAGAGAGAAAGGGAGTGGGAGGCACTGTAAGTGGCAGAGAGTGACAGAAAGAGAGGAACAGAGTGTGTGCGACGGGGAGAGCAAACTCCATGGTTATGGAAACGTAATCAGTTTGTGATCGATAGAGAGAGAGAGAGAGAGAGAGAGAGAGAAGGGGGAGAGACGGAGAGCAGAAGAGACTCCATGATCCCAGTTTTATATTGGATTTCCGCCATCCTGTGCGAAGTTTGTCCTGGAGCACGGTTCTCTGAGACACTATGGGATCTGTCCCTTCCGCAGCCCTGCCCAAGATCATTCACCTGGAGGTGGATGGAAGGATTCGGAAGGTAGGATTATTGTCCAATGTTTTCTCACTTCATCTCTCATTATCAGGGCCCAGAAACAGCACATCCTTTGAAGAAATAGAGTACGCACTTATCCAGTCCTGGGTTGGCGGGATAGGAATCTTTTCCAGGAAGGATTGATTCTGTAACGTAGGTATGTATGGTGGGACGGTGCGGAGGAAGCTTCACTCTATGTCTGACTCCGGGAGTGTGTGATGGCACGATGTGGAGGGAGCTTCACTCTGTTTCTGACCACAGGAGTGTGTGATGGGACGGGGTGGAGAGAACTTCTCTCTGTTTTGACCACAGGAGTGTGTGATGGGACGGTGTGCATGAAGTTTCACTTTGTGCCTGACTCCGGCGATGGTACGATGTGGAGGGAGCTATGCTCTGTTTCTGGCCACAGGAGTGTGTGATGGGACGGTCTGGAGGGACTTTCACTCTGTGTCTCAGCCTAGAAATCTGTGATGGTGTGGTGGAAGTTCCACTTAGTGTCTGACCTCGGGAGCGTGTGATGGGATATTTGAAACATTGACCTCCACTGGTGGTCCTAGACGCTGAAGAAGATTGGTTATTTCCTTGAAACCCAGGAAGTGGCCCTATGGCCCATCCTGATTGTGACGGTGCACGGAGCAGTCCCATTCCCGCACGGATTTAACATATAACCGATTCTGGCAGCTCGTCCTGCTCGTTGCGTGGGTGTCCGACCCCACTCCACGCCGAGGGTCTCTCATGATCCTGGGAAACCTCTCCAGCCTGTTCTGTCTCTCCCATTGCCAGCCTGTGACGAGGCCATTCGGACCATCCCTCTCATTCCAGTCTTAGAAATAGCCTTTCCAATCAGACTCCCATCTCCTTCTCCCAATGTTTATTCTCCATTGGGAAGCTCCCACCCGATGCGTTTCCGTTGCACTTCCCATCCTTTCAGACAGAACATTGTCTCCCCTCCACCTCTCCACGGAAAGTGTTCTACCCCGCAGTTACTCCACGATTTTGTTTTTGCTCCGATCACATTATCGTCCCCAGGAGGGGACATTTCCCATTGTTAAGCCCGGGAATCCAGGAAGGAGGCCCTTCAGCCGGCTCAGAATCTGTTCTAGCTCTTCGTCAATCCCATCATTCCCACCTTCTGTTCCTGAACCAGTCATCAAATGGAACAACCTTCTTCCACACATCTAATCCCAACGGACCGGGGGTTTGCTCATCTCTGAAGATGAATTGTGACATGAATAATTCATGTCGCAGAATTTATTCTGGGTATGTGTGAAATGATCCACCTCAGGAGATCAATATGTGGAGTACTGTGTTGACAGGGTTGTTAAGTAGATGCTTGGTGTTTTGGCTTTCATTACTCACGGGATTGAGCTCCAGAGCCACGAAGTGATATTGCAGCTCGATAAAACTCTGATTAAAACATACTGGAGTATTGAGTTCAGTTCTGGTCACCTCAATTTAGGAAGGATGTGGAAGACAAGGAAATTGACCAGGATGCTGCCTGGATTAGACAGCATGTTTTATGAGGATAGATTGAGTGAACCAGGGGTTTACTCTTTGGAGCAAAGGGGAATGAGACTTCATAGAGGGATACAATATGATAAGTGGTGTGCACGGAGTGGACAGCAGCGACTTTGTCTCGAACGTGCTGCCTGGTGGAGGCGGATACGACAGAGGTGGTTAATAGTCAATTAGACAGGTGCATGAATGTGCGGATAATGGACAGATGTGCGGAGAAGGAGTTGTGTGACATTAGTTTTAATAGTTTTGCACAATATGGTGGGCAGAAGAACCTTTTCCAGTGTAGTACTGTTATCCTTGGCTCCAAGGAGATCTTTCCAATCACTTCAGGTCTCCCTGCCAGAGTCAAACACTGGTGAACATTCCAGTAAACCATTCCTGTGTCTTCTCACAAGCTCCCAGAATGTATTTCCCTGAATTGGACCAAGTCATTCCAGGCTGGGATAACTAAACCCGATGTTTTCGCGCCTGGGGAGGGGGCGTGGTGGGTTGGGGCTTAGGAAAACCAGTTCGGCCCCTATCCAGCCTGTTAGAAGACAGGAGCAGGGGAGGGAGAGCAGAGGGAGATCAATCAGCCGAATGACCCTGCCACAGAAATAGAGGAAGGGGCGATTTAGCCCCATGTCCCAGTGAACACTCGCCAGAGGTCCAAAGACAATTCTAGGGGCTCTGCACTATCCATGCACCCACCTCGTCCGGACTGAACCCTTTCTGCACCAAAGTTCTCATCACGCCCCCTCGTCTGAGATGGAGAAGACTTGCACCATGGGCGATGAGGCAGACCAGCACAGAGATCACTGTCGTGTCATCCCCTTCCCTCCTCCTCTCCCCCTCTTCTTTCTCCACCCTCCCCCTCCCCTCCTCCACCTTCCCTCCTCCTCTTTTACCTCTCGCATCCCTCCTTACCCTTCCCCTCCTTCCCCCTCCTCTCTCTTCCTCACCCTCCCCTTTCCTTACTCTCTCCCCTCGTTCTCCTCTCCTTCCCCTTCCCCCTTCCCACCTTCCCTCCTCTCATCCTCCTATGTTCCACTCTTACCCCATTCCCCTTCACCTCTTCCCTCCTTACCCTCCCAACTCCCTCTATTCCAGGTGATTTTTCAGCCGCTTATCTAGTCCGTCCAACGTTCGGGACCTCTTGTGTGCTGCTGCTGGGCTTGTCAGGTCAGTCGGGCCGCTTGGCGCAGCGACTAACTCCCCTCTCCTTAGCCAGAAGGTGGCACGTTCGAATCCATACGTCTTAGCACCGAGGTCCGTGCTGGGGAAGGAGTAGTGAGGAGGGAGGGCTACAGGAGCCGTGGTGTGTAAGGAGCGCTGCGTGACCGACCGACTGTGGGAGGGAGGGAGTTTTACGGAAAGCTGAGGCGAAGTGTCCCTCTCGTTCTCAGATCTTCTCTTCCTATGCAGAGGGGGCACGCTGTCCTTGCTTGACCACAAGGGGTCGCCGGTGACCATTGATCCTGAGATGCCAGCCAATACCAGGAGGTAGGATTCGACTGTCAAGAGGCCCGGGATGTTTGGGAATATCCTTGGAATGAGGAGATGATTGAGTAAATAATACAGGTTTGGTAAAGATTTAATCCCAGAGACCTGGGTTCGATACGGTCCCTCACGCAATGTTCCCTCCCTCCTCACTATCTGTTTGGAGTTTGTCAGTGGACTGTGGCTGGAGATTCACCGTGGGGAGATTGTCCGTGAGCTGTGGAAAGAGATTCAGTGGGTGAAGGGGGAGTTGGTGATGGGGAGTGGGGAGTGTCTGTGGGCTGTGGGAGGAGATTCAGTGGGTGAGGGGGGAGTTGGTGATGGAGAGTGGGGAGTGTCTGTGGGCTGTGGGAGGAGATTCAGTGGGTGGCGGGGAGCTGGTGATGGAGAGTGGGGAGTGTCTGTGGGAGGAGATTCAGTGGGTGAGGGGAGAGTTGGTGATGGGGAGTGGGGAGTGTCTATGGGTTATGGGAGGAGATTCAGTGGGTGAAGGGGGAGTTGGTGATGGAGAGTGGGGAGTGTCTGTGGGTTATGGGAGGAGATTCAGTGGGTGAAAGGGGAGTTGGTGATGGGGAGTGGGGAGTGTCTGCGGGAGGAGATTCAGTCGGTGAGGGGAGTGTTCAGCAAAGTGACGGATATTAATTATGAAATATTTGTTTTATAGTTCTCCATATAAGGTTATTGTTCCATCATCAGGGTCCTCAGGTAAACAATTTTTAAATGTTAAATTCTTCCTTGGATCAGGCCCTCACTGACCCAGATCAGCACTTTGCCCATCACTCTATCCCTGTTGCTTCGAGGGCCATAGTCCTGGTTCAGAAACGTATACGCCACGGACAGGACAGCTCACAAAACCTCTACTTCCTCCGGAGGTTTGAGAAATTCAACATGTCACTGTTGACCTTGACGATCTCTATCAATGCGCCAAGGAAAGCTTCCTGTCCTGGTGCATTAGGGCTTGATATAGCAACTGCTCTGCCCGTGACCGCAAGAAACAACAGAGTTGTGGACACAGCTGCGCACATCGCAGGCACCAACTTCCCTTCCAAGCACTCTGCTTACACTTCCCTCTGCCTTGGTAAAGCAGCCAGCATAATCAATGATCCATCCATCCCCAGACATTCTCTCTTCTCCCCTCTCCCATCGGACAGAAGATACAAAAGCCTGGAAGCATGTACCACCAGGCTCAAAGACAACTTCCACCTCACTGTCATAAGATTATTGAACAGTCCCCCAGTGCGATAAGATGGACACTCGACCTCACAATCTACCTTGTACCTCGCTGTCTGCCTGACTGCGCTTCCCGGGTAATTCTAACAGCTACTGCTTTACCCTTGCACTATGTCGATGCACTGATGTGAGGAAACGATCTGTGTGGACAGGATGTAACATCACTGTACCTCGGGACTTGTGACAATAACAAGCTGATTTATTGATTTCACTCACAGACAGAGAGGTCCTACTACAGAAATTCTGCACTGATGTCACCGTCCAGCTCTCCAGGTACTGGATTCAGAACAGCGGAAAGCGGGAACGTGATTACCGGCGCTTTCTCTGCCCTTCATTGCTGACGTCCCCGTTGCCTTTGGTGGCCAGGCCCATAAGACCACAAGACATAGAATTCTGCTCCGCTATCCCCCATCATGGCTGATTTATTTTCCCTCTCAACTCCATGGACCTCAGGAGACTGGAGAGAGCAGATAGTCTGAGACTGTTTACCCCGGAGCAGTGGAAGCTGAGGGGGTGACCTGGTAGAGGTCTATAAGATTTGTGGGAAACAGATGTAGGGAAGACATTTTACCTTGCTAATGGATCCCCAAGCATGATAACGTTGACTTCTGAACTCAAAATCTACCTCGTTGCGGTCCTTGTCTGCCTGCGCTGCACTTTCTCTGCCACTGTGACACTTTATTGTGCATTTTGTGATTGTTTCCGCTTTTCATGTTTTTTTTGATATGGGTGTCAAAAACAAGGGGGACAGAGAGTGGGGGGCGTAAAGTCCATCTGAGGTGTAATCACTTTCACACAGGAGGACATTAAAATTATTCTTACACAGAGAGGGGTTGGTTATCTAGAATGGTCGGTCAGAGAACATCTGTTTCTGTTCTGTTTTCTCCTTGAACCTCCCCTCATCTCTCGCCACATCTTCAGGATGTGTAGGTCTTTGACACAGAACGACATCTTTCATAGTATGTATCAATGTTTTGTTGTTTGATATGACAAATATAGCTGAACTTTAATCCTAATCTTTTTCCACTCTCGCCCTTGATTCCCCGGAAAAATCCCTCTGTCCCCTCTCTCCTCACTGCCTCCCTCCCTCCCCCTCCGCAAGTACCTGAGCGTAGACGAAATCGAGATTCGGAATAAGCTGGCCGTCTTGGAGAGACGAGTGGAGGGTGAGAGATGTTTGTCCACCCCTGCATCTCCGACCATGGTCTCCATCCCCCACCTCTGATGGGGGGGGGGGGGGGGGGAGGGGAGGGGAGATCGTGGCATTTCCACAGTAATGTCCTACAGCTACTCCCTCCTCCTGTTTCTTCCTACTTATCCTCCTCCCCCTCGCTCTGCCTCTCTACCTCGTTCTTGTCCCAGTCCTTCTTTGAGACACGCTCTGGCTCTCACAACCTTTCCTCATAAGATATGCTCTCTAATCCAGCCAACATCCTGATACATCTCCTCTGCACCCTGAGGTTTCCACTTTCTTCCTATAAAGAAGTGACCGGAACTGAACACAGTTCTCCAAGTGGGGTCTAACCAGAGTTTTACAGAGCAGCAACGTTACCTCTTAGCTCTTGAACCCAACCCAATCCCCCCACTGATGAAGGCTAACAGATTATAAGCCTTCTCAAAAACCACTCCCATGTTTCTAGTAAATCTCACCCCTTTCACGGCAAACATCTCGTTCAGTAGTTCCAAACCTGGGGTCCATGGACCTCTCGGCTAGGGGTAGAGGTCCATAGCATAAAAAGGTAGGGAACTGCAGCTGTAGTTCTTGGTTCTCTAACCCTGGCGAAAAGATTCATCATAATTACACGCCTCATGATTTTCTACACCTCTAAAATTTCATCATTCAGTCTCCTGTGCTCAAAGGAATGAATTCCTAATCTGCCCAACCTGTTCCTATAACTCAGGGCCTTGAGTCCTGGCAATATGTCCATCAACGTCTGCCTTTTTACAGCTTCATGGTAGTTTTTTTTCCAGAACGGTGTGACCAAAAGTGTACACAATATTCAAAGTGTAGCCTCAACAACATTTTGTCACAGTGGGGTGCTGGTAACGGACCCAAATACAAGACACAGACACTGAAGTACAAGGAACAAGACTTGACTAGAGCAGGAATGTGACAGGATACAGGCAAGGAGCAGGGACAAGAACATAGACTTGGGCTAGGGAAAGCGGGACCAGGACGAGGAACCATGGGCTAGGAGACAAAGCTTGGACTCCGAACCCGAGACGGGACAAGGACCCAGAACCTGGGTCTTGCCTCGGGCTCAGACCCCAGAACCAGGCAAGTACATGTCATGGCTTCAGGCTGAGGTCTTGGGTCTTGAGCTTGGCTGTAGGCTGCGGGATCTTCGAGGCTCGGGTTCTTGGAGCTTGGCTGCGGGATCTTCGAGGCTCGGGTTCTTGGAGCTTGGCTGCGGGATCTTCGAGGCTCGGGTTCTTGGAGCTTGGCTGCGGGATCTTCGAGGCTCGGGTTCTTGGAGCTTGGCTGCGGGATCTTCGAGGCTCGGGTTCTTGGAGCTTGGCTGCGGGATCTTCGAGGCTCGGGTTCTTGGAGCTTGGCTGCGGGATCTTCGAGGCTCGGGTTCTTGGAGCTTGGCTGCGGGATCTTCGTCTTGAAATGCAGAGGCTGATAACTCGCAGGCTGGAGCTGAGAGACCGACTGGGAACTGAACATCAACATAGAGCCAGGACTTTTCATTCGAAAAGCCGGGACTCATCGTTAACATAACACCAACATGAGACAGGACAGTACATAGTCAGAGCCAGGACTCATCCATAGACAAGTCGGGACTCAACCTCTCCACACTAAGGTGGGACAGGTCCACCTGTTGGGTAACGGCAGAACTTACCCAACAGTGGCAAAGAGAAGACAAGACAGGTCCCCCCCCCCCCCCCCCTCAGGGCAACGGCAAAACGGCCCGACTTATCCTAGGGAGGCCAGGACAAGACAAGACAGATCCCACCGCAAGGCAACAGCAAAACAGCCTGGCTTTCCCCATGGAGGCAAGGACAAGAGGAGTCAACACCAAAGAATGACAGGCCGTTCTATCTCTGCTCTCGGGTAGCTCCGAGTCTCAGTTCAGCCAGCAACCTCAGCTGGCTACAGAAACAGCCAGATCCCTACCTAGCTCAGAGTAGCTGGCAGCCATTCAGTTGGCCCAGAAAACAGCCAAATCCATACCGCAAAAACAGCTCCGACTACTGACAGCAAGTCTCCATGAGGTGATGGTTCCCCAACGCGGCTGAAAGACGACAATTGGCTGCTCTAGCCTGCCACTGGCAGTCTACTCCCAGGAGATCTTGACAACACAAACCTACCACCCACACTCAACCCCAAGGCTACTTATATTCCAAGCCCAAAGATGGGAATCAGGTGCCTATGATTAACTCACCCAAACGAGGGATAGCTGGAAGATCCGGAGTCCTGAGTCCACAGACCGGACCGGGCCGTGAACTGGAATGCGGATATCACGGACCAGACCATGACGCATTTGGTGCATTTGTAACATAGCAACATAGAAAACCTACAGCACAATACAGACCCTTCGGCCCACAAAGTTGTACCGAACATGTCGCTACCTTAGAAATTACTGGACTTCCCCATAGCCCTCTATTTTTCAAAGCTCCATGTACTTATCGAAAAGTCTCTTAAAAGACCCTATCATATCCGCCTCCACCACCGCTGCTTGCAGCCCATTCCACGCACTCACCACTCTCTGAGTAAAAAAAAACTTACCCCTGACATCTCCCCAGCACCTTAAATGCGCGTTCTCTTGTGGCAACCATTTCAGCCCTGGGAAAAAGCCTCTGACTATCCACACGATCAATGCCTCTCATCACTTTATACACCTCTATCAGGTCACCTCTCATCCTCCGAAGCTCCAAGAACAGAAGGCCGAGTTCACTCAACCAGACGTGACGTCCAACTCCAGTACTCAGTGCCCTAACTGATGAAGGCCGGTGTTTAGAAAGAGATGGGTGAACTCACTGAAACTTCTCAAATCCTGAGGGGACAGGACAAGGGAGATATTTTCCCCAGTGGGAATGTCTCTCGATTGAGGGGACAGAGATAACAGAACTGGGGGTGGGGGGTGTCGCTGGAGGTGTCATTTAATACTGTGATGGGTAAGGACCAGCACGTGTCGTCAGAAACAGTCATTGCTGTGCCTCTGTTTTGTGGAAATCATTGCCACACATTGTGGTCGATACCAAGTCATTGGGTATATTTAAAACGGAGGTTGATAGTTTCTTCGAGTCATAGACTCATAGAACAATATAGCACAGAAACAGACCCTTTGGCCCATCTATTCTGTGCCGAACCACTAATCTGCCTCGTTTCATCGATCTGCACCTGGACCATAGCTCCCCATACACCTCCAATCCATGTGCCGATCCAAATTTGTCTCAAATGTTGAAGTCAGCCCACACCCATCACTTTCACTGGCAGCTCATTCCACTCTCACCGCGCTCTGAGTGAAGTTGGAAAGAAGCTGTTCCCAAATCTGGCCGTACGAGTCTTCAAGCTCCTGAGACTTCTCCTGGAGGGAATAGGGACGAAAAGTGTGCTGGCTGGGTGGATCGTGTCCTTGATTATCCTGGCAGCACTGCTCCGACAGCGTGCGGTGTAAATTGAGTCCAAGGACGGAAGATTGGTTTGTGTGATGTGCTGGGCTGTGTTCACGATCTTCTGCAGCTTCTTCCGGTCTTGGACAGGACAACTTCCATACAAAATAAATAAACAGTACAAACAGAAAAACAATAACCAAGTTCATGGACTGCTCAAGAACATCTTCCCGACAACATGGTGACCAATACTGTACCCAGTACTCGAAAGGTGGCCTCACTAAACTCAGAATCAGAATCAGAGTTATTGTCACCGAAATAAGTCTTGAAATTTGCTTTCTGTACACACAACGCATAACATTACTATAAATAATAAATTAATGAAGAATGCAAATGAGGTAGCGTTTATAGACTGACGGCAGAGGCGACGAAGATGTTTCTGAATTCAAAAGTGTGGGACATCCGGTACCTGTACTTGCTCGCTGATAGAAATGGGAAGACGGCATGTGCTGGCTGGTGAGGGTCCTCAATGATAAACGTGTCTTCTTGAGGCATTGCATCCTGAAGATGTCCGTGATGGTGGGAAGGGTCATGTCCGTGATGGTGGGGAGGGTTGTGTCCGTGATGGATCTGCCTGAGTCTACGACCCTCTGCAGCCTCTTGTGACCCCATGTATTGGAGCCTCCACACCGGGTGGCAACGCAACCAGTCAGAATGCTCTGTTACAGGGAGAGTTGGTGGGTGGGAGGGGGGTGGTAAGCCACGTGTTTGTATACGAGGGGGCTCTGACCTTCTCCCTTTCCCCCCAGGGGATGACGGAGCTGATCTTGGCCACAGACATGGCGAGGCACGGAGACATCATGGATGCGTTTGCACAATGCCTCGATGTGTTTGACTACAAGAACCAGGAACACGTCCGACTGGTCAGAAATGAGACCCCAGGGCACTCTGGACATCAGGCTCTGGACAGCTGAAGGCAGAGCGGAAGGGGACACAAAGACAGCGAGGGGTGGTGGGGTCAGAGGGGCTCATAAAGATCGGATGGGTATAGGAACTGGAGGGTGGAAGGAGTGGCAGAGATGGAAAGGTGCGTAGGGGTTAGAGGGCTCACAGAGACGGGGAGTGTGTTGGAAATGGAAGGAATCAGACAGACAGGTCGGGGTATAAGGGAGGAAGTGGGTCACAGAGACGGGGAGGTGTGTGGAATCCAGCGGCAGGGAGTGGGGTGACACGGAGACAGGGAATGCAGGGGCCATAGGCGGTGATAGAGATGGGGATATACACTCAATGTTCTTGTTAATTAGGATTGGTTTATTACTGTCACATACAGAGATACCGTGAAAAGTACACTGTTCAGACGGATCAGATCATTACACAGTGATTTCAGCTAGAATAAGGTCAAACAATAACCAAATGCAGAATCAGGTGTAACAGCTACAAGGAGAGTGCAGTGCAGGTAGACAATAAGCTGTGAGGCCGAGACCTGGATTGTGAGGTCGAGTACATTAATGGCACAAGAGATCTATTCAAGAGTCTGATCACTGAAGAGTAGAATCTGTTTGAGCCTGGTGGTACGTGTCTTCTGAGGAAGGTTTACCTTCCCCAGGGGTGTGGCGGGAAGGTTTGACGATGAGGGACTGTCTGGTGCCAGGCATCACTGTGTTAACAAGCTGGGTAGAGAGGTAGGAATGCGCTACCCACCACTTGTTGACTTCCTCTTTCTCTGCAGCTCACTGACACCCTCGTCCTCCCTGTCGACAGCTGGAACAAGTACTGATCAAATAATGGTGTGACACCTCCAACGAGGTGCGTCCCACGCAGGTCTCTGAGCCCTGGCTCGACTGTTTGCTACAGGAGTACTTCACGCAGGTGGGTGGTGGAGGGGAAGTGTCATGGGTGGAAGGAGTGAGGCAGGAGCATCTCGCTGTGAGGAGGGAGCGTCGTACTAAGTGAAGGACAGTAGGGTGGATCGCTGGGGGAGGAGCGGCGAGGAGGGAGCACTGGGGAGGGGCGGAGAGTAGGGAGCGCTGTGGGAGGGGGGCAATGGGTTTGAAGTGCCTTGCTGTGGGAGGAACAGTGCAGAGGGAAGGGATGCCTCACTGTCAGGAGAGGTTCCAGTCACTATCACTGCTGATGCAGTTGGACCTGTTCCCAGGGACACCGGGAGAAGCCTGAGGTTTTACCAGTGTCGCCCTTCGTAGATCAGCAGAAAGCCGTTGATTAGACAATCAAGATTTGAATAGCTCAGACTCAGCAGAAAGCAGCTGATTGGGCAATCGAGGTCAGGTGACCAAGCATTTTGAAAAACTCAAACAGATAAAGAGAAGGAGAGGCTTGTGGAAAGCGGCCAGTGAGTGAGTGGGCCAGTGAAGGAGTGGAGCTTTGAGGCTTTGACTCGAGGGGCTTCGATGAGAAGAGGCGGAGGACAAGCTTGCTCGCAGTTAGTCTTTACAATGCCTCCTGAGACAGTGAATTCCCTCTCATGTGTGACGTGACAGTCTTGGGGGAACGCCCCTCTCCCGCAGAGTCACATCTGCCAGAAGTGCATATGGCTGGGCGATATGGGAGACCGTGTAAGGAATCTGGAGCAGCAGCTGGATGACCTTCGACTCATAAGGGAGAATGAGGTAGTCACAGATGACAGCTACAGGGAGGTAGTCACACCTAGGCTGTCGGAAGCAGGTCGTTGGGTGACAGTCAGAGGGCGGAAAGCGAAGGTGAGCAGACAGGTAGTGCAGAGCACCCCTGCAGCCATTCCCCTGAATAAAATGTTTACAGTCCTGGATACTGTTGGTGGGGATGACCGACCAGGTGTGAGCCACGGTGGCAGGGCCTCCGGCACTGAGTCTGACCCAGTGGTGCAGAAGGGTGGGGGGGAGAAGAGGAGAGCTGTCGTCATTGGAGACTCTATAGTCAGGGGAGCGGACAGGAGATTTTGTGGACGTGAGAAGGACACCCGCATGCTTTGTTGCCTCCCGGGTGCCAGAGTCCGGGATGTCTTTGACAGGGTGCATGACATCCTGGTATGAGAGGGAAAGCAACCGGAAGTTGTGATACATGTTGGTACCAATGACATAGGCAGGAAGAGGGATGAGGTCCTGGAGTGTGAGTTTCAGGAACTAGTCAGAAGGTTGAAGAACAGGACCTCAAGGGTAGCGTTCTCAGGATTGCTGCTAGTGCTACGTGACAGTGATGGTAAGAAATGGAGGAGATGGCAGTTAAATGCGTGGCTGAGGGGTTGGTGCAGGGAGCAGGGTTTTAGATATATGGATCATTGGGATCTCTTCTGGGGAAGGTGGGACCTGTACAGATTGGATGGGTTGCACCTGAACTCGAGGGGGAGCAATATCCTTGCAGGTAGGTTTGCTAGCATGGTCCAGGAGGGTATAAACTAATTTGCAAGGGGGATGGGACCCAGAGCGGTAGAGCAGTGAAAGAAGTGCATGGAGTAAAGCCAGATCTGACATACAGAGAGGCTTTGAGGAAAGAGAAGCAGAATAAACGGTGTAAAGACAGTAAGGTAGAAGGGCTGAAGTGTGTGTACCTCAATGCAAGAAGCATCAGGAACAAAGGTGATGAACTGAGAGCTTGGATACATACATGGAATTATGATGTAGTGGCCATTACAGAGACTTGGCTGGCACCAGGGCAGGAATGAATTCTCAATATTCCTGGATTTCAGTGCTTTAAAAGGGATAGAGAGGACGGGAAAAGGGAGGAGGGGTGGCATTACTGGTCAGGGATACCATTACAGCTACAGAAAGGGTGGGTAATGTAGCAGGATCCTCTTTTGAGTCAATATGGGTGGAAGTCAGGAACAGGAAGGGAGCAGTTACTCTATTGGGGGTATTCTAAAGGACCCCCTGGTAGCAGCAGAGATACAGAGGAGCAGATTGGGAGGCAGATTTTGCAAAGGTGCAAAAATAACAGGGTTCTTATCACGGGTGGCTTTAACTTCCCCAATATTGATTGGCACCTGATTAGTTCCAAGGGTTTAGATGGGACATAGTTTGTTAAGTGTGTCCAGGATGGATTCCTGTCACAGTATGAGGACAGGCCGACTAGGGGGAATGCCATACTAGATCTAGTACTAGGTAATGAACTGGCTCAGGTCACAGATCTCTCAGTGGGTGACCATCTGGGGGACAGTGACCACCGCTCCCTGGCCTTTAGCATTATCATGGATAAGGATAGAAGCAGAGAGGACAGGAAAATCTTTAATTGGGGAAGGGCAAATTATGAGGCTATAAGGCTAGAACTTGCGGGTGTGAATTGGGATAATGTTTTTGCAGGGAAATGTACTATGGACATGTGGTCGATGTTTAGAGATCTCTTGCAGGATGTTAGGGATAAATTTGTCCCGGTGAGGAAGATAAAGAATGGTAGGGTGAAGGAACCATGGGTGACAAGGGAGGTGGAAAATCTAGTCAAGTGGAAGAAGGCAGCATACATGAGGTTTAGGAAGCAAGGATCAGATGGGTCTATTGAGGAATATAGGGAAGCAAGAAATGAAACTTAAGTAGGGGCTGAGAAGAGCAAGAAGGGGGCATGAGAAGGCCTTGGTGAGTAGGGTAAAGGAAAACCCCAAAGCATTCTTCAATTATGTAAAGAAAAAAGGATGACAGGAGTGAAGGTAGGGCCAATTAGAGATAAAGGTGGGAAGATGTGCCTGGAGGCTGTGGAAGTGAGCGAGGTCCTCAATGAACACTTCTCTTTGGTATTCACCAATGAGAGGGAACTTGATGATGGTGAGGACAATATGAGTGAGGTTGATGTTCTGGAGCATGTTGATATTAAGGAAGAGGAGGTGGTGGAGTTTTCAAAATACATTAGGACGGATAAGTCCCCGGGGCCTGATGGAATATTCCCCAGGCTCCTCCACAAGGTGAGGGAAGAGATTGCTGAGCCTCTGGCTAGGATATTTATGTCCTCATTGTCCACAGGAATGGTATCGGAGGATTGGAGGGAGGCAAATTGTTCAAAAAAGGTAGTGGGGATAGTCCAGGTAATTATAGACAAGTAAGCCTTACGTCTGTGGTGGGAAAGCTGTTGGAAAAGATTCTTAGAGATAGGACCTCTGGGCATTTAGAGAATCATGGTCTGATCAGGGACAGTCAGCATTGCTTTGTGAAGGCAGATCATGTCTAACAAGCCTGATAGAGTTCTTAGAGGAGGTGACCAGGCATATTGGTAAGGGTAGTGCTGTGGATGTGATCTATATGGATTTTAGTAAGGCATTTGACAAGGTTCCACATGGTAGGCTTATTCAGAAAGTCAGAAGGCATGGGATCCAGGGAAGTTTGGCCAGGTGGATTCAGAATTGGCTTGCCTGCAGAAGGCAGAGGGTCGTGGTGGAGGGAGTACATTCAGATTGGAGGATTGTGACTAGTGGTATCCCACAAGGATCTGTTCTGGGACCTGTACTTTTCATGATTTTTATTAACGACCTGGATGTGGGGGTAGAAGGATGGGTTGGCAAGTTTGCAGATGACACAAATGTTGGTGGTGTTGTAGATAGTGTAGAGGATTGTCATAGATTGCAGAAAGACATTGATAGGGCGCAGAAGTGGGCTGAGAAGTGGCAGATGGAGTTCAACCCGGAGAAGTGTGAGGTGGTACACTTTGGGAGGACAAACTCCACGGCAGAGTGCAAAGTAAGTGGCAGGATACTTGGTAGTGTGGAGGAGCAGAGGGATCTTGGGGTACATGACCACAGATCCCTGAAAGTTGCCTCATAGGTGGATAGGGTATTTAAGAAAGCTTATGGGGTGTTAGCTTTCATAAGTCGAGGGATAGAGTTTAAGAGTCACAATGTAATGATGCAGCTCTATAGAACTCTGGTTAGGCCACACCTGGAGTACTGTGTCCAGTTCTGGTCACCTCACTATAGGAAGGATGTGGAAGCATTGGAAAGGATACGGAGGAGATTTACCTGGATGCTGCCTGGTTTAGAGAGCATGCATTATGATCAGAGATTAAGGGAGCTAGGGCTTTACTCTTTGGAGAGAAAGAGGATGAGAGGAGACATGATAGAGGTGTACAAGGTAATAAGAGGAATAGAGAGAGCGGATAGCCAGTGCCTCTTCCCCAGGGCACCACTGCTCAATACAAGAGGACATGGCTTTAAGGTATGGGTTGGGACGTTCAAAGGGGATATTAGAGGAAGGTTTTTTTACTCAGAGAGTGGTTTGTGCGTGGAATGCACTGCCTGAGTTTGTAGTGGAGGCAGATACAGTGGTGAAGTTTAAGAGACTACTAGACAGGTACATGGAGGAATTTAAGGTGGAGCTTATATGGGAGGCAGGGATTAAAGGTCGGCACAACATTGTGGGCCGAAGGGCCTGTACTGTGCTGCGCTATTCTATGTTATATATTGTTCATGGACCGGGACCGGGTGTGGAAATCTCACACACATAGCGCATTCATCACTTTCACGCTCATGCCCAAATTCAAGTTCTTGAACAAGGTAACGGGGCTGAGAGTGTGTGTGTGTGTGTGTGTGTGTGTGTGTGTGTGTGTGTGTGTGTCTTGGGGGGGGAGATTCATTGGGGGAGGGAACAAGTAACAGGGCTCATACTGAGTCGTGAGGGGGAAGGGAGCAGCTCTTCACCCTCTCTTCATCCCATCCCCTGCTGCTCTTACCCTTCCCTCTTGAGGGTCAATCTCTTGAAGATGTACTCAGTGGTGGGGACGGTTATGAGATGGTGGCGTGGAGCTGGCTGAGGTTACAGCCCTCTGCAGCCTCTTGTGATCCACCAGAACAGGTAGTGATACAGCCAATCAGAATGTTCTCCAGCGTACATCTATTTAGAAAAAAATGTTGTGTCTTTGGTGAGATAGCAAATCTCTTCAAAATCTGAACACTGGCATTGCCTTCAAGATAAAAAATATAGACCCTTCGGGCCACAACACCACTCCGCGTCTCCATGATCCCCCTCTGGCCCCTACATGCCTCCCCATCTCGGTGACACCCCTCTGGTTCCTGCACCCCTCCCCATTTCCATCAACCACCAATCGCCCCTACACCCCTCCCCATATCCGTAACCCCGAGTTCCAATTCCTGGGAATATTATCATGACATACCTTGTGATTTCCATAGGATGACCGGGAATGCCAACAGAGGGGACCGTTAGTCAGAATCTACTCCCAGGATGTGATGGGACGTTGTCTCCTCTCTTCCGGCTCTTCCCATAGTTGGAGGAGGTGATGCTGCATCCCCTCAGGCTGGTGAGGGATCATTACCAGCAACTCAGAGAGGGGGAGATGGTGAGACTGGAGGTGTCCTCGGAGCCCACTGTGGCATCAGTCTCCATCTGACGGGACAGCGGGACTTTTGTCTCTTGGAGGTGGAGGTGGGTTGGAGGTTTGGCAAAGGGGGGCGGGATAGAGATGGGCAGAGCACACACACACTCACACTCATTCTCTCAGGGCTCTGTGTTGTATAGACTAACTCTTTCCAGATCCTTTTGAACATCAATACTAACCAATCTCCCACAATTTAACAAATACTTTGCTTCTCTGTTCTGTGGTTCAGTGAATGTCTCCAAACGTCTCCACATTATAATTCCTCTTTCATGTTCTCATCCACTCTCAGCATGCCCTTTCGTCTCATAGCTCTTAATATCCTGCCTTCCCCCTCCCTCCTCCAGTGGCACTAGTGTATAGCACAACACTTTACAGTGCCAGTGACCTGGGTTCAATTCCCAGGTCTGTCTCTGAGGAGTTTGCATGTTCTCCCCATGAACGTGTGGGTTTCCTCTGGTTTCCTCCCGCAGTCCAAAGACCTGCCGCTTGGTAGGTGAATCGCTGGTTGTAAATTGTCCTGTGATTAGTCTAGGGTTAAATCGGGGATTGCTGGGTGGTGCGGCTTTAAGGGCCAGAAGGGCCTATTCCGTGCTGTGTCTCAATAACTCAATAAAAACTCCCGATCTCAGCCAGTCTAATCAGGTCAGCAACCTCTGAGCAGTCTTTATGATGAATTACCTGAAATAAATATCCTGAATAATTTGCACCAGAAACTGAAAATATCTTGTGAACACATATAACCCAGTATCATAAACATCAGTGACAAGCCTCACTGACCACCGTATTGCTAATCAGCCTCAGATATGGTAAATGTTGCAAACCACTGTCTCTGAAAACTGCAAACAATGAACCAGCCCCTCTGAATACCGTAAATATTGTAAACCAAAGGCCAAAGTTGCAGGTAAATTTATTAACGTGGTGTATGTTACCACATAGTACCTTGAGATTCATTTCGTGCAGGCATTTACAGAAAAAGAGAAATACCATAGAGTTTACGAAATGCTACTATTTGTAGAGACTGCAAACAACCAAGGTGCAAAAGAAGACAAACTGTGCAAATTAAAAATAATACTGACAAAAGGAGTTGTAAAGAGTCCTTGAAAGTGAGTCTGCAGCTCAAAGAATCAGTTCAGTGTGGAGGAGACCGAAGTTATCCACGCTGGTTCAGGAGTTGATTGTTGTAGGGGAATAACTGTTCCTGAACATGGTGGTGTGGGATATAACCAGTCTGACTGTCAAAATATTATAGACCTTCTGCACCAGCTGCTGTAAAGATTGTGAACACAACACTATACATACTGAGTTCAAGCGATATTAAATGTAAATATTGGAAGAGAAATGCACTGTACCATAAATATTGTGAAGAAGCTGCAGCAATAAAGGGTTTAAGATCGTGCTGGTGAACACAGTGACAACTTGCTGGCTACAAACAAAACTACTAATTATTTTATTAATCGCACTTCTTCACTAAAACAATCACTATAATCAATAGCCTATAACTTCCCTTTCACAGCTGAGCATCTGAACTGCCTGTACGACCTGGCATTTTTGCGGTGTGAACTGAGATTAGAAGGTGCAGCACACTTGTGACGTGGTGTATATGGGCTGAATTGAGGTGGCAGGTCCCAGGCCCAGGCCTGAGAGGGGGAACCAAGTCGATGCTCACTGATTTAAGTGCTGGGCCAGATGGGAAAGGTCGGGTACGGGCCAGACTGGAAAGGTCGGGTACTGGCCAGACGGGAAAGGATGGGTATGGGCCAGATGGAAAAGGTCGTGTACGGACCAGATGAGAAAGGTCGGGTACGGACCAGATGGGAAAGGTCGGGTATGGACCAGATGAGAAAGGTAGGGTGTGGGTCAGATGGGAAATGTAGGGTACCGACCAGATGGGAAAGGTCGGGTAGGGGCCGTATCGAGGCAACAGGTCTTGGGCCCAAGAGCAAATCAAAGCAGCACGACCCAGGTCAAAGAGCGAAAAATGACCCACTATTGGGCTGATTTAAACTCCAGGCCAAATTGAAAAGGTAAAGGTGGGCCGGTGTTAAGCTCGCTGCTCAGTGAGGTTCACTTGACTCTGCGGCGAACCGAGATTGCAACCTGCAACTAATGGCCTGGATCGACTGTGACTGGCTTCGTGGCTGTGGACTCACTTCTGTAACTTCAGTTCTGAATGACATTTGTTTACTTCTATTGTTTGTACAAATAGTGCTTTTGTTCTGCACATTGGGTGTTTGACGATCTTTTTCCAATGGGTTCCATTGGATTTCTTTGTTTTGTGGCTGCCTGTAAGGAGAGAAATCTCAAGGTTGTATATAGTATACAAACTTTGATAATAAATGTACTTTGAACTTTGAACTGTAACCTGCAAACAATGTGAAGACAGAGCACTAAGCAACATAAATATTATGAACACACTCTGCCAGATACACAAAAGTTTTGCCCTCAATACTGTGAATGCCAGTACCATAATGTACATTCACTGGCCATTTTATTAGTTACGCCTGTACACCAGTTCGTTAATGCAAATATCTAATCAGCCAATCATGTGGCAGCAACTCAATGCATAAAAGCATGCAGACATGGTCAAGAGGTTCAGATGTCACCCAGAAGAAATATCAGAATTGGAAAGAAATGTGATCTAAGTGATTTTGACAGTGGAGTGATTGTTGGTGCCAGAAGGGGTGGTTTGAGTATCTGAGAAGCTGCTCAACTCCTCAGATTTACATGCACAACAGTCTCTAGAGTTTACAGAGAATGGTGTGAAAAATAAAACAGAGAAAAATAATCATCCAGCAAGTGGCATTTCTGTGGAGGAAATGAGAGAGGTCAGAGGAGAATGGCCAGGCTGGCTCAAGCTGACATGAAGGTGACAGTAACTCAGATAAACATGTGTTGCAACAGTAGTTTGCAGAAAAGCCTCTCTGAACACACAGCACCAGAACACCACGAAAGAACACCCCGTGACCACTTTATTATGCAAAGGAGGAACCTAATAAAGTGGTCTCTGAGCATTGATACCATAGTTATGGTACTGGTGTAATACTAAATATCATAATGGTGACCCAGCTTACCGAATACCATAAATATTGCGAACTCACTGCATGAAGTACCATGAAGATTGAGAAACAACCTCACAGAATACTGTCAAGACTCTAAACACACAGCAATACACCACGAATATTGCAACGAGCCACACCGTGTCCTCTCACACGGAATTCTGCAAATATTGTGGACACAGAGCACTCTTCGTCGTAAATATCATAATTAAAGACCACGAAATAGCGGAAACACTGGATGATGTCAGACCAGACGCTATAAATATTGTGAAGCGGGTCCCATAAACATTGTGAAGGTGTTGCCGTTCACAAGTTACAGTGGCTACCGTAAATATTAGGAACACGGGCCACCAAATGCTGTAAATATTGACTGGGTCAATCGCAGTTCTACTGTAGCGTGAGCGCCAATACCGTAAACATTATAAACATCCCGCGCTAAAGCTGATCACTATTGGGTTGGCACATTGAGTACAGTGAAATGGCACCGTGGTTAAACTGGAAAGAATACAGAGAAGAGTTATCAAGCCGTTGGCAGGATTGGCGCGGCTGAGTTACAGGACGAGGTTGGCCAGGCTGGGTTTTTATTCCTTGGAACGGGGGAGAGGGAGCGGCGAATATATAGAAGTATTCAAAATGATGATAGGCATCGATAAGGTGGGCGGTAACTGGGTAGGACGACCGAAAGCTAAAGGGCACGGGTTTAGGTTAAGAGGAGAAACATTTAAAGGGGACCTGATGGACAAATTCTTCACACACAGAGGATGGTGAGTAACTGGAACGAACTGCCAGAGGAAGTGGTTGAAGCAGGAATATTAGTATCATTTATGAAGCGCTTGGATAGGTATGTAGAGGAACACGGGTTGGGGAATTTTGGCCGAATGGAGGAAATCGTGATTAGCTGGTGGGCACTGTGGTCGGCATGTACTGGTGGGGCCGAAGGTCCTGGAGGCGGGCTGTATCGCTGTGACTCCTCGCTGACTCTGTCCAATCCTATCTCTCTTTTACCACTGCTCTTCAGCTCCACCCTTCGTTTCAGATTCCTGCATTTTAACCTCCACTGATGCCTGGCTGGTGGCTCAGTAGTTCACTGTTGTTCAGCAAAGGAACAGGCCTTTCGGCCCATCATGCTAGTGCTGACCATGATACCAATCGACCAATTCCAGTGCATGGTCCGTATCGCTGCAGTCCCTGTGTGTTCACCTGTCTCCCTTAAGGTTTCTTCACTGTTGCTATCATATCTGCCTCCTCACAACCTCTGGCAGCTTTCTCCAGCCACCAACCCTTCTCCGTGTGAAAAAAAAGCTCGGCTGCGCATCTCCTTCAAAGTCCTCTCTCACTTTAAAACTATACCTTCTCGTACTTGACTTCTCTACCATGTCGAGGAAGACACTGTCTGCCTATTGCCTTCTGTGCCGTTAAAAGTATCATTAAAAGTTCAATTAAAATCCCTATCAAACCTCCCTCAGTCTCCGCTACGCCAGAGAAAACAATCTCATCCTCTCTAATCCAGGCAGCATCCTGGTGGACATCCTTTGCACCTCTTCAAATCCTTCCTATACTGGCCGAGCAGGAATGGATACAATACTCCAAGTGTGGCTTGACCAGTTTTAAACAGCTGCGACATAACTCCCTGATGTTGTTCCTTTTCGTGCTTTGCGGTGCAAAGGGCTGCATTTTCCCACTTTGCTGTAGCCTTTGACTGTTGTTTCAACCCAGCCCCGTACAGATAGAAAGCGTACAAAGTACCGGCCGGATTCGAATTCGGGACCATTCGCATCTGATGCTACGACACCACCGGCCGGCTTGTAGTCCACAATATTAACGGCATAGGGTACCGTAAATGTTGGGGAATAGACTTCCAGTATCGTAAATATTGTCGGCTGGTCGGGCACAAAAATATCATGTAATGATATCACAGTAATGAATCCTGTCAATATCATGGAACTCATAATATGAGTATTGCAAAAATTGTGGATTAGAGCGCTTTGTACCATAAGAATTCTGGGCACACGGCAATGCGTAAATATTGTGGACACACGACACTTAGTACTGTACATATTGTCAACACTCTGCATTGAGTACCGTAAATATTGTGGATGTAGTTCTGAATGCCCGTAAATATTTGGAACACTCAGAAAGAAATGTCATTCTGCTGAACATAGAGTCACATGGCACCGAAACAAACCCTTTGGCTGGACGAGCCCATGCCGGTCAAGATAGTCCCATTTGCCCACAGTTGGTCTATTTCCTTCTGAAATGCTGTTGATGTACCTGCCTCAACCACTTCCTCTGGGAGCTTGTTTCATGTGTGGGCCCTACTCTCTGAGAAAATAGTCACCTCAGGTTCCTGTTACATCTCTTCACTCTCACCATAAAACTCAATAAGATCACTTGTTATTCACCGCTGCTTGAGAGAATGAAGTCCCAGCCTGTTCAACCTCTCTTTATAACTCAGTCCCTCATGTCTCATATAGTGGGCTGCCCCACTATATACTCGGACTGTGTTGGTCATTAGTACAAATTTTCACTGCAGGTTTCAATGTTTCGATGTACATATGCCAAATAAAGCTAAACTTTGATTTCAGTAATCATAAAATCACAATTCCTGTGCTCAGTGCCCTGACTGATGAAGACCAGCGTGCCAAATGCTTTCTTCACCATCCTGTCTGCACAGGTCATCACGTTGAGGGAAGAATGTACCTGTATTCCCACATCCCTCTGTCCTTCAGCTTCCTGGAGCCCGACTGTTCACTGACCTCATTTGATTTCTCAAATTATAACAGCTTGCTCTTATCCAAATGAAACTCCATTTGACATTTGTCAGCCCCGCTTATTCAACTGATCAAGATCCGATAACTTCTGCACTGTTGACTTCACCACCTCTTTAAGTGTCATCTGCGAACTTCTTCACCATATCTTGTACATTCTCATCTGAACTGTTGATGTACAGTACTGTGCAAAAGTCTGAGGCATATGTTAAACAAAAGTAAAACAAAGATGCTTTCAAAAAGAATAAAATGGAAAGTTTCTAAATATGAAGGGACACTCTCCATTTCCCTAGTCGAGTGCAACTCTAACAAATCTCAAGTTTATATAATTTATACATTCCTTGATAATAAATGTATTTTAATCTTTGAAACACCAAATAGAACACAGCAGGCCACTTGGTCAGCACTGCAATGCCTTTGGAAAACCAATGCCTTTGAGTGAAAAACACGACAAAAGGTAGTGGATTCGGCCCAGTACATCACAGGTAAAACACTAACAGCCACTGGGCACACCTACATGAAACATTGCCATAACAAAACAGCATCCATCATCAATGATCGTCACCACCCAGGCTATGCACTTTTCTCACTGCTGCCAATAGGTAGAAGGTACAAGAGCCTCAGGACTCACACCACCAGGTTCAAGAACAGCTACTACCCCTCAACCATCAGACTGTTGAACAAAAGGGACAACTCCTTTGATTCAATTATCTTCTTATTTCATACTTGTTATTTGTTGCTATTTATCTGTATTTACACATTTTATTGACAGTTTACAGTTCCTGATGTTAACAGTTTACAGATCCTGTTTCAATAGGTACATTTAATGTCAGAGAAATGTATACAATATACATCCTGAATTTTGTTTTCTTTACAAACATCCACAAAAACAGAGGAGTGCCCCAAAGAATGAATGACAGTAAAACACTAGAGCCCAAAAGCCCCCAAGCTCCGCTCTCCCACGCACAAGCAGCAGTAAGGCAATGTCCACCCCTCCCTCCCCGACAAGCAAAAAAACATTGACACCACCCAACGAGCACTCAAGCACGCAGCAAAGCATCAATAAAGACACAGACTTGCAGACCCCACCAAAGACTACACATTCACCAGGTATTCGACATACTACACAGTTTCTCTGTCCCTAAAAAAGAAAAAAAGAGATGCCCCCATTTAACAGCAAGAGGGGAGACATAACAAAACAACTCTCTGATTCATGGTGTTGAAAGTCTGTTGCATCGCTTTGTCCGAGATCTTTACCTCTTGTTCTCCCACGGCACATCAGTCAGCGGCAGCCCACCTCCAGAGCCACGAAAATCCAGCACCCTGAAGGTGCACCTGTCTTCTAGTCCGCGTCCTTGGCATATCAAAAAGTGGCCGGTCATGAGGCCCTGTGAACGGGTCACGTTCCAGCAAAGAACCGAAGTCAGAGTGTAACTCCAGGTCAGGGTCTTCAAAAGAACCTGAAAGGGAAAAAGGTGATATCAAAGATAGAAATAAAGCTGTTTCCAAGGATGCAAGCAAAGGATTTGCTGTTTCTTTTCTGTAGATTTCCTAAGTATGCCTGCAGAAAAAGAATCTCAGAGTTGTAGGTGGTGAAATGTATGTACTCTGGAAATAAACTTTACTTTGAACTTTAAAATCCATCTTCCTCCCCACCTTCCCCCTTCCTTGCTTGTGGATCATCATTGCAAATTCCAGACCTGCTGGATGGGGGAATGCGGAAAGATGGTGGTTCCTCGGAATTGTGATGGGACAGAGAGGGGAATATTGTTGAGTAGGGGAGTGATTTAAGGTACAGAAAGTGTATGTAGATTTGTTTACCACCACAGGAGATGGAAAATATGAAGCAGAGTCAGCAGAGCAGAGAGTATCCCCACCCATGATCAAACTACGCATGTTCATCTGTATCTGTCAAGTTGAGAGTGTAACAGGAACAGCCCTTCTGTCATCTCACTTCCACACTGCCTTCCAACCCAGCCGCACGTCTCTGTGACTCTAACCACCAGGAGGGGGATTTCCGAGAGTCCTCCCACACGGAGGAAGTACTCCCTACCCCACCCCCAATCCATATAACCCCTCCGGATCCGACAGCAGGATCAAAGCCAACATTTCTGGCCTCCGTTTGCCGAAATCAGATCAGGAAGAGGTGAATCCGATCTAAGGCTGCTGGTGAGAGACGTGACAGTTGGAGTTGAGGGGAGGCATGTTTGGGTGTGAGGTGGGGGGAGAAGTGGGAAGACTGTGTAACTAATTTAACACTGGCTTCTGTTGCTACTTGCAAAGTTACCTCATCATCGATACGGACTTAGGAAAGCGAAGCCAAGTTTGGCAAAGTTTCTTAGAGTTTTCTGCTTGGCGTTGTCACAGACAGAATTGTGCAAGGGCAAACAGTAGTGGTTGAAGTGTACAAGGCTTAAAATAGAATGATTGTTAAGCAGAATTAGAACATGCAGGAGGTGTACGTGTGGGGATTAATGGACAGAGAACATTGTTGTGCTTGTATTAGATGCGGGATTGAACAGAGCCACTTCACGAGTTACACCCGGGAGGATCGTCTGTCATATCCCCAAGCTTGCGGCTGATGTGATGCTGGGAGGGTGAGAGAACAATTTGTAGGGATCAAGAAAGGAGGGAGACGGAAAATCTGGTGGGAGGTAGCGAGGTCATCCCCAGAGAGAGAGAAAAACAAAAAGTAACGCTGACATTTAATGGTGAGGGTCTGTGAGTCACCAGGGTCCTGAGGTTTGGCTGTGACAGCCAACACAGAACAAAGAAAATAGAGGATCGACCATGGCAACACACAACAGACCTTTGTCCCACGATATTGTGCCATTCTTTTAACTTACTCCAATATTGTTGTAACCCTTCCCTCCAGCATAAATAACCTCTGTTTCTCTTTTGTGCATTTAACTGTCTAAGGCTCCCTGAAATGATGCTAATGTATCAACCTCTACCACTACTTCGATGGTGCGTACCATGCACCCATAACACTCTTTGAAAAAGAAACTTACTTCTTGCATCCTCCGATCACCTTAAAGTTATGCCTTCTTATAATCACCATTGCTGCTTTGGAAAATAAACTGCTTGCTGTTCTCTGTGACTATACATCTTATCATTTTATACAGCTCTCTCAAGCTGCCTCTCATCCTCCATTACTCCAAAGAGGAAGCCCTCGCTCACTTAACCTTTCCTCATAAGACATGCTCTCTAATCCAGGCAGCATCCTGGTAAATCTCCTCTGCACCCTCTATAAAGCTTCCACGTTCTTTCTATAACGGACAGGGGAGGACCCAGAGGATTGGATGATAGGTAATGTTGTTCTACTGTTTGAAAAAGGCTCTAAACATAAACCAGTACATGATAGACCGATGAGTCTGATGTCAGTAGTGGAAATGTTATTGGACAGTATTCTAACAGACCGGATATATAAGTATATAGGGAAACATGGACTGATTAAGGATAGTCAGCATGGGTTTGTGTGTGGTAGATCATGTCTAACTAATCTTATAGAGATCTTGAGAAAGTTACCAGGAAAGTGGATGAAGACAAAGAAGTGGATGTTATCTACATGGACTTTCATAAAGCACTTGACAAAGCCCCACATGGGAGTTGGTCAAGAAGGTTTAGTCACTCAGCATTCAGGATGAGGTAGTAAACTGAAAGAGACATTGACTTTGTGGGAGCAATCAGAGAGTGGTAGTAGAGGATTGTCTCTCTGACTGGAGGCCCGTAACCAGTGTTATGCCACAGGGATTAGTGCTGGGTCCTTTGTTGTTTGTCATCTATATCAATGATCTGGATGATAATGTAGTTAACTGGATCAGAAAATTTGCTGATGACACCAGGACTGAGGGTATAATGGATAGTGAGGAAGACTACTGTGGCTTTTAGAGTGATCTGCATCATTTGGAAAAATGGGCTGAAAAATGGTAGATGGAACTTAATGCAGACATGTGCGAGGTGTTGCATTTCAGCAGGACCCATCATGGTAGGTCTTACACAGTGAACGATGGGGCACAGAGGAGTGTGGTAAAACAAAGGGATCTGGGAATACGGGTCCATAACTTGTTGAATGTGGCGTCACAGGTAGACAGGGTCGGAAAGAAAGCTTTTGGCCCATTGTCCTTCATAAGTCAATGTATTGAGTAGAGGAGATGGGATGTTATGTTCAATTCATATAAGACATTGGTGAGACCTAATTTGGAGTATTGTGTGCAGTTTTGGTAAACTACCAACGTGAAAGATATAAACAAGTTTGAAAGAGTACAGAGAAAATTTACAAGTATATTGATGAGTCCGGAGAGTCTGAGTTATAAAGAAAGATTGAAGAGGCAGGACTGTATTCTTTAGAACAGTGAAGATTTGACAGAGGTATACAAAATTATGACGGGTATAGATTGGGTAAATGCAAGCAGATTTTTCCACTGAGATTTGATGGGACTACAAGCAGAGGTCATGGGTTAAGGGGGAAAGGTGAGAAGTTTAAGGGGAACATGAGAGGGAACATTTTCATTCAGAGGGTCCTGAGAATGTAGAATGAGCTGCCAGCACAAGTAGTGAACTCCATTTCAACGTTTAAGAGAGGTTTTGAGAGGTACATGGTTAGTAGGGGTATGGAGGGCTATGATCCTAGTGCAGGTCAACGGGAGTAGGCAGTTTAAATTGTTTCAGCACTGACTAGATGGGGCAAAGGGTCTGTTTCTGTGCTGTACTTTTCCATAACTAAGGAGAGGACCAGAACGAAACACAATACTGCATCCAGAGCCGAACACAATACTCCCACTAGAACTGAACACAATACTCCACGTGTGGTCCATCCAGGATTTTATACAGCTGCAACATTATCTTGTAGCTCTTGAACTCAATCACCTGACTGCTCTCTTAATTACCCTCTCACCTTGCCCACAGCTTTCAGAGATCTATGAGTGTGGTCTGCCCTAATGCAGTCAGGAGAGGAAAGGGCATGGGGGTGTTCGTCGACAGTTGGAGGTAGAGAGGAGTGCCTCACCCCTATTCCCATGGGGGGGGGGAATGGCCCCTGGAACACCCTGTACTGTTATGGTCTCCATCACTGAGGAAGGTCAGACTCCCTTCTGGTGGGGAAGTGGTGAACATTTGTCAGACCAATTGTTGGGACGGTGGTGTTGGGTGGGGGGATGTTGTTTGGAGAGATCAAGCAGATTGGGACATGTGGTCCCCTAGAATACAGAAGGAGAATGGGGTGGAGGGAGTCTCATTGTTCTAACAGGGAAAAAAACAGGATGTTTACCCCAGGGATAAGAGGTCAGACTGAGAGGCATGGGATGGGAAGAGGTTTCTTCACCCCAGCGGTGGGAAGTCTTGGAAATTTCTCCTCCCCCCAACCCCCAGAGCTTGGTCAGAAGGGAGATGCAAGATTGAGAGGAGTAGGACATGAAGTAGAGGTTTAGTATAGGGGGCCTGGGGGCTGATCAGCTGGGATCTCGCTGCAGGGAGGAACGGTGGGGAGGGCTGAATGACCTGCTGACAGTTTCAGTTCCTCATCTTTTAGCACCCTCGAGAGGGGAGGGGGGAGGGTAAAGGGGAGGAAGAGATGTCCATAGCCAACCCCGGTGTGAGACGCTGGCAGAGAGGGTGGGGGAAACAGATAAATCTAGCTCCCCCCCCCCCACCAAACAAACCTTCTCTGTTCAATGACTCACCAACTCTCTCCCTTCTCTCTCTAGCCCTGTTCGCTCTTCCCCCCCGCCATCCCACCAACCTGATCTTTTCTGTGCAGTGGCTCCCCAGCACTCTCTTCCCTCCCTCTCTACCCCTGCACTGTCCCTCTCCCTCATGTGATCTCCCAACCCTATGTCCCCCACTGTCCCTCTCCTGACACATTTCACATATTCCCCCATCCTCTACCACCACACTCCCCAGCCTCACATTCCCCTTCCAGCCCAGCTCCCCTCCCTCTCCCCACATTCTCTCATCCCTCTGCCCCACCCTGTCCTCTCCCTCTCCTCTCACTCTCTCCCTTCTCACTAGCCCCACCCTCTCCCCTCACTCCTCCTACACCTCTCCCCTCTTTCCTGTCACCCTCTCTCCTCCCTCTCCCACACCCTGTACTCTCCCTCTCCTCCCACCCTCTGCCCTCACTCCTCCTACACCTCTCTCCTCTTTCCTATCACCATCTCCCCTCTGTCTCCCCCCACCTTCTCCCCCATATCTTTGTCTCGCTCCCTCTTCCTCCCTCCCTCCCTCATTCTCACTTGTCTCTCTCTCTGCCTCTCTCTCTCATTCCATTCCTCCCTTCCTCTCTCTCTATACCCCCACAGTTTCTTCCTCCCCTATTCTCTTCCCTCCTGTGTCTCTCATTCCCTCACTCTCTGCTGTCCCTCATTCTCCCTCTTCTCCAGAGAAGCTCTCGGGCTGCAGTCGCAGATGTGAGGGAGTGCCTGAGGCGACCTCTGTCAGAGAGGGGCAAAGAGAGAGGGAGGGAGAGACAGAGGGGATAAGAGTACAAGGGAAGGCGGGAGAGAGAGTGGACGGGAGGAGAGGAGGAAGAAGAGGAGGGAAAGGGGGATTTATTATTTGGTTAATTATTATTAATAGCTTTGTTGTATGCACAGTTTGTTCTCTTGTGCACACTGGTTGTTTGAATGGCTTTGTGCGTAGTTTTCCATTGATTCTAATGTATTTATTTACATCTTCCATTGAGGCTCAGTTGAAAGGAAGATGAATGTAAATGAAACTGAGAGGTTTGGGAGAGCGAGAAGGGGAAGTTCAATGTGTTAGGTTCGCTGAAAGTGGCAGTGAAAGTGGTTAAGAAGCTGACAGGATGCTGGTTTTATAAATAGATTACAGAACTAAAGATGGTGAAGGAGGTACAGCAGACACTTGTTCTGCAAACATGTGCATAGAGTTGGTGCAGGGGTTTTGGCTGCCTGGTCAGCAGAAAGTGCCATTAGCTGCTACCGACCATCACTGTGGCACTTGTATGTGTCCAGAACAAAGAAGAAGGCAGGAAAATTCATTGCAGACACTACACACCCTGCAAACTGCCTTTTCCAAAAGTTCCATCTGAAAGTGCTTATTGGGCAATTGAAACAAAAACCTTCATGCAAACAAGGCGAGCACGGTAGTGTAGTGGTTAGTGTGACGCTTCACAGCACTAGCAACAAGGATTCAATTGTCACTGCTGTCTGTAAGGAGTTTGTACACTCTCCCCGTGTCCTTGTAAGTTTTCTCCAGGTGTTCCACTTCCTCCCACATTCCAAAGACATACAGATTAGGGATAGTAAGGATCTGTGGAATGGGAAGAGGCCATTCTGCCCATCACCTTCCTGCAGGCAGAATGGCCCCTGCCCATGTCAAAGAGTCATACTATTCCTAACTTTGAGTTCTGAAATGAGTGGAGACCTCGTTGAAATGTGCCGTTCTTCACAAATGGGCAGGGTGTTTCTTCAGGGTGAGGCCACCTTGAAACAAGGTGTCATGTGTTCCTTACAGACATTTTCAGGAGTTAACAGCAGTCAGGAACCTGCAATGGAGTGGTGCTGAGCTTGAACAGGGTAGGGGGCTCAAAGGGGTAAACGTCTCCTGATTTATCCATCTTCCGCAAGCACACAGGTGCAGGATGTGCACAGTGAACGACAGGGCCCTGCAGAGTGTTGTAGAACAGAGGGACCTTGGGGTACAGCTACATGGTTCCCTGAAAGTGGACACAGATAGTTAGGGCTGTGATGAAGGTGTCTGGCATGCTGGCCTTCATCAGTTAGGACACTGAGTACAGGGGTTGGGACGTCAGCTTACAGCTGTACAAGACAATGGTGAGACCGCACTTGGAGTACTGTGTGCAGTTCCAGTCCCCCAGCTACAGTAAGGGTGTCATTAAACTGAAGAGGGTGCAGGAAAGATTCACCAGGATGTTACCGGGACTGGAGGGCTTGAGCTATAGGACAAGGTTGGACAGGCTGGGACTGTTTTCCCTGAAGTGAAAACAGAGGGGTGACCTTTTTGAGGTTTATAGAACCATCAGGGGTGTTGATAAGGTGGATGGTCACAGTCTTGTCCCCAGGGTAGGGAGTCTAAACCTAGAGGTATAGGTTTAATGTGAGAGTGGACTATCAGCTGTAAGGCACAGAAATAGGCCATTTGGCCCATCAAGTCTGCTCTGTCATTTCATCATGGCTGATCCATTTCCCTCTCTGCCTTCTCTCCATATTCCTTCAAGTCCTGACGAATCAAGAATCTATCAATCTCAGCTTTAAATATATCCAATGGCTTCAGTCTGCAATTCAACAAGCCTTTCTCCTCTCTGTGCTGAAGTAGGGCTGCGATCTGCAGCTAACCGGTTCCTGAACCGGCTGCAGTGATGACTGGCTTTGTCACTCTGAACTCACTTTCGTCAACTTTATTTCTGAATGTTATTTCCTGACTTTTTATTGTTTGCACAATTTACTCCACTTGACAAACATTGGGTGTTTGGTGGTGATCTTGTTTTAAATGGGCTCTATTGGGTTTCTTTGTTTAGTGGCTGCCTGTAAGAGATAAACCTCAAGGTTGTATATAATATATAAACTTTGATAATAAATATACTTTGAAACTTGTACTTCAATGATTGAGCCTGCAGTGCAGGGGTCCCGACCTGGGGTCAATGGACTCCTTGGTTAATGGTAGGGGACCATGGCTAAAGAAAGATTGGGAGCCCCTGCCCTCGTGAATCCCACAGCTTCACTGCTCTCTGCAGAATCTCTTGTGTTTCTGCCTCTCACCATGTCTGGTTCCAGCACATCCTCTGAGAGGGTGCAGGGAGAGGCAGGGGAGGAAGAGAGAGAGGGAGATGGAGTAGAAGGAGAGGGAAGAGGCGGGGAGTGGTGGTTAAGTCTAGTGGAGAAGTGGGGTTGGGGAAGATAGGGGAGAGGCAGGGGAGGGAGGTAGAATGACGTTGGATGAAGAGTGAGAGACGGTGTGGAGGGAGCAAAGGGGGGCATCAGGAGTTCGGGAGGGGAGATAGTTGGTATATGTTGAGAGAGGAGGAAAAAGAGGGGGACAGAGAAAGAGCTTTGAGTGGAGGAGGCGAAGGGAGAGGAAACAGAGATAGAAAGGAGGGAGAAGAGAGGTTACAACAAGAGAGAAAGAGAGAGAAAAAATGGAGAAGCGAAAGTATGGAGATAGCAATAGGAGAGGATGGGGGTTGGGTGGATAACCCATTTCATTCACCTCACCCTCCATTTTACCTCACCCTCTCCTTACACTCCTCACGCCCTATAGTCTAACTCCCTCTCCCTGTTACTAAATCCTCTCTATTCGGTGCTCCCCTCTTTCCCTCACTCCCTTCCCCTCTCTCTACCACTTCCTCACCTACCTCAATCCCCTCTCCCCATCTCCCCTCTCCCCTGTCTTTCCACCATTTCCTGCCTATTCCTGTTTCTCTCTCTCTCCCCCCTCCTCTCCCTCAGCCACCTCATTCCTTCCTCCCTTCCCTTTCCCCGCTCTCTTGCCCCACTCTCCACCTTTCCCTCTCTCTCCACTCTTACCCCTTCTTCCCAGTTTCATTCTCTCCCCACCTCTCCCTCCCCTTCCTCTCCCTTCTCCCCTCACATCCTCCTTTCCTCCACAGTTAGCCCTCCCTCTCTCTCCCAACTCTTTTCTACTCTACCCAGTCTGGCTCCCTCCCCACCTTCTCTCTCCCACCATTTACACTTACTCTTTCTCTCTATCTTACTTGCTCTGTCTCTTTCCCCATCTCTCTTCCTCTCTCAGTCACTCTCTTCCCCATTCTCTCTCTCTTCCTGTTCTCTCTCATTTTCTCTCTTTATCTCCCTCTCCATCTCTCCCCCTTTTCACCCCACTCTCTTCCTATACCTCCTCCCATTCTGTCCCTCCTCTGGAGTTGGGCTGGATGATATAATGAGCCCATATAGTGTCCAGCATGCCCAGCATTTCTACAGACAGGGACCTGATACCAGCCGCAATTCGTGTGATTGGTGAGTGCGTGGTAAATCTGAGCCCGGGGACCCCTGTGAGAAAATACCTTCCTCACCAGCTTACCCCAACCCCCCGATCGTGCTCATGGGATCATTCACATCCCACCACTTGACAACCCTACCACTACCCAGAGAGAAAAGTTATACACATGGGCAAGTCAGAATGATTCAGTTCCTGGAAACTCCATCTCCCACCAGCTCCACACCGCATTCCCGATAACTTCATCCCGAACAATCTGTCAGCCCCACACTGCCAGCCACTGAGATTCCCCGCTCTCTGCAACAGGGAATTCTGAGGATTTCCAAATCTCAGAGGAAAGACATTCCAAATCCTAGTTCCCTCCGTCCTGACACTGAGTGATCACAAGGCACTGGGCTGGAGAGGTGGGGCAGCAGGAGTGGATTCTGAGGTGAATCAGACACCCTTTGCCAATAATTCCTGTCTTGTGTTTAATTACAGACGCTTCAGAATGATGATGAAAACCATCCTTTTCCTGCTCCTCAGCATCCTCCAGGGTAGGTACATCGAAGGTGGAACTGGAGTTTGCTGAAGAAGGCAAAAGTTTTAAATATGGAGAGGCAGAGCTGGGGAAAGGGAGAAGACTGGGAGTAGCATTAAAGGGTACGGAGAAAGTAAAGGGAGAGTGGGGATTAAAGAGGTGGGAATGATGTGGGTGGAATTATGGGTCAAAGGGAGTGAGAGGACAGTGGATATTAATGGGTGCAGTTACTGAGGGGAGAGTGGGAATTAAAGGATGCAGTTACTGAGGGGGGAGTGGGTATTAAAGGATGCAGTTACTGAGGAGAGAATGGAAATTAAAGGGTGCAATACTGAAGGGGGGAGTGGGTATTAAAGAGTGTAGTCACTGAGGGGAGAGTGGGTATTAAAGGGCACAGTTACTGAGGGGAGAGTGGGAATTAAAGAGTGCTGTGACTTTGGGGATAGTGGGTATTAAAGGGTGCAGTTACTGAGAGCGGAGTGGGTATCAAAGAGTGTAGTTACTGAGGGGAATTAAAGGGTGTGGATACTGAGGGAGGAGTGGGTATCAAAGAGTGCAGTTACTGACGGGAGAGTGGGAATTGAAGGGTGCAGTTAAAGTGGGAATTGAAGGGTACCGGAGAGAGCAAAGAGTGGGTATGGAATAATGCACAGAGGGAGAATATTAAAGGGTATAGGAAGAGGGGAGTGGGTATTAAAGATCACAGCGAGTGAGGGAAACGTGAACTATTTTCACATGCTCTCCAAAGTCTCTGCATGTTCCCTGAAGTGTAATGCCCAGAACTGGAATGGATTATCCAGCTGTTATTAAATTGATGTTTCATAGCCTAGAATGATGCAGAACACAGCAGAGTAGAGCACAGGAACAGCCCTTCGGCCCATTGAGTCCATGCTAACCCAGGTGTCAACGTAACCAATTCCATCTGCCTGTGATGTCCAGCTGCTTCCATCTCTGCATATTTGTTTGTTTCAGCACAACCTTGTGGGCTGAAGGGCCTGTTGTCGTACTGTACTGTTCTATGTCACATTTATGTCCATATCTAAGATCCCCATCACAACCTCTATCACATCTGTCTCCACCAGCACCCCTGGGAGCACATTCCAGGCACCCACCACTCTCTGTGTAAAATCCCTTTCTGCACATCTCCTTTGAACTTTCCCCGTCTCTCCTTAAAGTAATGCCTCCTTGTATTTGACATTTCTACCCTGGGAAAAAGACGCTGTCTACTCTTTCTCTGCCTTTCATAATCTTATTAATGCTGTCAGATCTCTGAACTTCCGACACTCCCAAGAAAACTACCCAGGTTTGTCAGACTTCTTACAGCCCCTGCCCTCTATTCCAGGCAGTGTCCTGGTGAGTGTCTTCTGTTCCCTTTCCAAATTCTCCACATCCTTCCTGTAACGGAGTGACCAGAACTGAATTCATTACTCAGCTTACAGCCCAACCAAAGTTTTGTAAATCTGCAGCGTAACTTCCTGACTTTGGAACTCAGGGTGTACAACTAACAAAGGCAAGCATGCGGTCTGCTTTGACCTCACACTCCATATCACTATAATCTTGTACCTTATTGTTTACCTGCCCTGCACTTTCCTGACATGGTCACAGTTCTTCTGCATTCTGTTATGGTTTCCCTCACTCTCACTCCCTTCCCTCGCCTCTCCCAGTCCCCCCTCTCTACCCCCTCTTCCCCATTCCCTTTTCTCTCCACCTCTTTCCCTCCTTCCCTCCCACTTCACTCTACGCCCTCTATTCATTCTCTCCCTCTCTCCCCTCCCTCCCTCTCCTCCTCCCCTCTGCCTCTTCCTCTCATCTGATGAAGGGTCTTTGATCTGAAATATTGACTGTCTACCTGCTGAATATTTCCAATGCCTTCTGATGTTATTTCTCCAAGGTCTATATGACAGCTTTACTTCCCTAGACTTTGCCTTCGGGATCTGCCCCATTATCTAACCACCTCCCTTTTCCTCTCCTGGTGAACTGTGCATACCTGACCAAATTCCTCTGGAGGCTAAAGAAATGCAGCAAGTCTCCAGTGACCCTCACCAATTTTTAATCAATGCTCCACAGGAAGCCATGTTTCATGGCTTTGAACAGCAACTGATCTGCTCGTGAGAAGAAACACAGGGAGCTGTGGACAGCTCAGTCCATCTTGTCAGCTCCGGTGCCGTATTTAAATTTGCTGACAACACCACTGTCATTGGCTGAATCAAAGGTCGTGATGGATCGACATACAAGCTGGAGACTGAAAAGCTGGTTGAGTGGTGTCACAAACAGCTCAACGTCAGAAAAACCAACGAGTTGGTTATCGACTGCAGGAGGAGTAAACTGTAGGTCCGTGAACCTGTCCTCACTTGAAGATCAGAAATAGAGAGGATCAGAAACTTTAAATTTCTCAGCATTATCATTTTGGAGGATCTGTCCTGGGACCAGTACATAATGTCATCACAAAGGAGACACGACAGCACCTGTACTTTCCCAGAAGTTTGTGTAGATCCGGAATTTCATTAAAAACCTTGACAAACTTCTATAGATGCACAGTGGAGAGTATTATGAGTAATTCTGTCAGGGCCTGGCATAGATCCAGCCCAGTCCATCACAGGAAAAGCCCTCCTCATCACTGAGCACATTTACATGGAGCACAGGCACAAGAAAACAGCATCCACCATCCAGAATCCCCAGCATCTCCAGTTCTCTTCTTGCTACTGCCATCTAGTAGGAGGCACAGAAGCCTTTGTTCATTGGTTATGTTCCGTATCATATGACGTTGGCAATCATGGTCTTTCCATGACCGTGATAGTTTTGGCATATTTTTCTGCAAAAGTGGTTTGCCACAGGAGCCTCAAGTCCCAAAAAAACAGATTGAGGAAGAGTTATTGCCGTACACCAGGGTTTCTCGAGAGGTCGCTAGGGGTTCAACCAGAGATCATGATTTAAAAAATAAACATAGTTGTTTGAACTTTGCACAACACCATTAGCAATCTCATTAGGGGTCACTCAGTGCAGTGTGAAGTAGGACTGTGTTTATTTGGTTGAGTCTGGAGGTGAGGTCGGTCGGCTTATGAGAAGCACGAAATGTGTTTTCTGAGCATTGAATGGACTCGCCCAACTTGGGCTGTGACGTCTGCCTCTTCAAGTGTAAAATACACAGGGGTATTTTATTAACCTTTGTGTGGTACGGACACGTCTGACAGTCCACTGTGGTGATTTCTGAAATGGACGTATGAGATGGAAGAAGAGTATTCTCGACAGAGTCCTACGGACAATCCTGATAAAGTTAATGATGAAGAATAACGATCTTCTGAGTCATTTCAGTGCAATAGTACAACAATGGACACAAAAAGTCTGTCTTTACAATGAAAGCTACTTACCAATAGGTTTTATATGGACTGGCGATCGAGGTTGCCGTATTCGATTGTGCCTAGTCTGTAGCAAACAGCTAACAACTGCAGCAATGGTTCCAGCAAAATTGAAAAGATACTTAATTACAAATCACAGCCATGTGACATGTAAAAGCATTGATTATTTTAAATGGTATTGGAATCTCAAAACAGAGTAAAGCTTTTGTTAATAAAGTCACAGCCAGTAGAAAGATCAGGAAGCAAGTAATTTAGTACTAGAACTTATCACCCAGAAAAATGAAAAGCCACACAGTTGGTGAGAACCTAATAATGCCAACATGTAAAATGCTAGGACAAGGTGCAGAACAAGAAACTGAAAAGGTTTCACTCTCGAACAGTACGATAAGGTAATGCATTGATGACATGTCATGTGATGCTGTAGAGGTTTTGTGTGATAAACTGGAAAATGACAACTTCTCTATCCAGGTTGATGAGTCAACAGATTTCACCAATAAATGTCACGTTGTAGCATTTGTAAGATTTGTAAATGATGGTGAAAACTTCTTCTGTTGCAAATAATAGCCCAAAACAAGCAAAGGCCAAGATATATTTAATGTTTTATCTTCATATCTGGAAGCAAAAGGTCTGTCTTGGAGGAACCTCGCTGGCAGCTATACTGATGGTGCCCGATCAATGGTCGGCTCCATGAGAGGTTTCGTTTCTCTTGTGAATAAAGAAAATCCTGACGTTGTCACAACACACTGCTTTCTTCACACAGAAGACTGATGTCAAAAACACTTGAAGATGAAAAGAGTTCTGGATAGTGCTACAAAAATGGTTAACTTTATTAAACATAGACCAGTTCACTCGAGAATGTTTAAAAAACTGTGAAAACCTCGACAAAGAGCAAACCGATCTCCTGCTACATACGGACGGTGGTTGAAAGCTGAATGCAGGAGTACTTTCAAGAAAATAGCAGGCCAGATTTTGATGAGTGCTTTGAAGATTAAGAATGGCTGCAGAAACTCATCTACTTTGTAGACATATTTCATCATATGAACCTGGTGAGCAGGTCTCTGCAAGGCCTTGGAGAAAATGCTTTGACTTCAACTGACAAGATTCTTGGATTTAAAAGGAAACTAGATCTTTGGAAAAACCATGTTGCAACAGGAAATCTTGAAATGTTTCCATTGCTTGGGCTTGAGAGTGAGGAAGGATATCAGAAAATCTCGAGTCTGATTGTAAACCACCTGGAAGAACTGTGGAACAGAACTGAACTCTATTTTTCCTCCAACACAAGTGTATGACTGGGTGAAGGACGCTTTCTCTGAATCTTCTGCACAGCCAGAGAATTTGACTTTGAGAGAAGAGGTTGAACTTTGCGAGCTGCACTCTGATCATGCACTCAAGATGAGATTTACTGACCAGTCCCTGGACAAGTTCTGGATTTCTATGAAAGAAGAGTATCCTGCCATTCATAGGAAAGCAATGAAAGTTTTACTGCAGTTTTCAACTTCTTATGTGTGTGAGTGAACATTTTCTTGTTTAGCAAGCATCAAGAGCAAGGACAGAAATCATCTCATTTCAGTTGAAAATTAAATCTGTGTGTGCTTATCTCAAGTTCGACACAGAATTGAAAATTTGTGCAGCAAAAAAACAAGCACAGGTTTCACATGCTAGACTTATATTTGAGCCTGATAATGTCACCTATTAAGAAAATATTCTTTCAAAGTCTTGTATAAAACTGTGTCCTTGGCTATATTTTTATTCATAAGTTCTGACTTATGGTTTTTAGGAACTTTAGTATTCAAAATTGTCAATACATTTTCATGTTGTAAATATCATTAATTAATATCACTTTACAACTTTTATTTAGATTAAATCTACTGAGCCTACCTTTAGAAAAATTTAATCCCAGTTTGCTGAAGCCAGTTATTTTACAGGAATTTATTATGTTTGCCTTATAAGTTTTTAAAATTTATGGAAGGGATAAAAAGAGATTAATTTCAAGAAATGTAAGCTAAGCCGAACTATCTGTTTTTTTTTCAAAGGTTGGCTAAAGTACATTCTCTGCTCAAAAGAGCCTTGACAATTATTTTTGGATAATTATATCTACAACTTACTGATCACGCTTATGTACCGTGAGCTGTAGATATAATAATTTTTACACAGGTGTTCCCTGCGACCTGAAAATTGTTTCAAACGGTTCATTCAGGGCAAAAAGATTGAGAAAGGATGCCCCACACCATCAGGCTCCTGAACTTGCGTGTATATATTAACTCAGTATAACTCTGATCTGATTCTACAACCCACAGAGTCACTTTTAAGGATTCTATTACTTGTGTCCTCAGTATTTTTTTGAATTGGCTAATATGAGAGAGATTAATTTCAAAGTGATTGGAGGAAAATATAGGGGAAATTCAGGGTTTGGACACAGGGAGTGAAGGGTGTGTGGAAGTCGCTGCCAGAAATGGTGGAAGAGGCAGAAATTTCAGGGACATTTCACAGACTTTGATATAGGCCCAAAGATGGTGGAAAAAATGGAGGGTTATATGCAAAGGAGGAAGGGTTATAATAATCTCTGAGTATGTTCAATGGTTAGTACAACATTGTGGACTGAAGGGCCTATTCCACGGACTAAAGGAGAGTTGTTGTCTTGACAGGAGTTGTCTGCTCATGGTGGATGGTCCGAACACCACAGATCATCATGGTCTCAGATGGTTCCTGTGTGCAGATCCCCTGCACCTTCTCCCATCCCGCAAACTTTTCACTCACTGTGGTGAAGTGGTTGAAAGACAAAAAGATTCATGGGACCCTTGTCATCGATTCCAAAAAGCGATCAGACCCTCCGTTCCACCAGAGAGCTAAACTCTACCCACAGGGGGAAGCCGAGAAAGACTGCACATTAACTATTACTGATGTGACCCGGAGGGATGTGGGCCGGTACTATTTCCGAATGGAGACCAGCAATGGTGGGAAGTATTCTGGACCGGGTGGAGTCCTGGTGAATGTATCAGGTACGTCCACAGGCTGGATCTGATACTGTTAGGAACAGATCACAGGCAGAATGGATTCCTTGTATTCTTGTCCTGAAGAGTGACTTGGCTCTTCTTTTACTGATGCTCTGACCTGCGTATCAGATCGGGAGCACTGTACACAGTTCCAGTCTCTGTATCCATGGATCAGACCCACACCGGGGGCACCATGCACAATTCCTGTCTCCGTATCCCTGGGTCACACCACACTGGGAGCAATGTGCACAGTTCCAGTCTCCATATCCCTTGGTCAGACCCACATCGGGAGCATCGTCTATAGTTCTAATCTCTGGATCCCTGGGTCAGACCCACACAGGGAGCACCGTGCACAGTTACAGTGTCTGTATCCCTGGGTCAGACCAACATTGGAAGCACCGTGTACAGTTCCAATCTCTATATCTCAGGCTCCGACCCACATCGAGAGCACCATGTACAGCTTCAGTCTCCGTATCGCTGGGTCAGACACACACCGGGAGCACCGTGCACAGTTCCACTCTCCGTATCCCTGGGTTAGACCCACACTGGGAGCACCAGGCAGTTTTAGTGTCCTTATCCTAGAGTTTGCCCACACCGGAAACACTGCACATGGTACCGGTCTCCATATTCCTGTGTTGAGCCTCACTGGGAGCACTGTACGTATTCCGATTTCGATATCCCTGGGGTATAGCACACTGGAGTCCACTGCAATCACACAAACTGATTAACCCACTCTCTCTTTCTCAGGTGTGTCCAACTTGCCAATTATTTCCTCACCTGAGGAGATCATCGAGGGAAGGGAGGTGACGTTAACTTGCTCTGTGAAATACGGCTGCCCAGGTCACCTGACATGGACGGGTTCAGATGGATTAGCTGATCAAACTTCAACAGAAACTCAGCGCAGAGACCAGAACGTTGCAACAACCAGCCTCACTCTGAGCTTTGTCGCTTCCTACCAGGACCACGGCAGGACACTGAGCTGTGAGCAAACATCCTCACTGGGAAAACCTCCATCCCAAACTATCACCTTAAATGTGAAGTGTGAGTATTGGGAGCTGCTGAGCGTCACGGCAACAGACAACAACCTTGGCTCAGTGAGATCCATCACCTCTCATGTCAGAGTGAGGAGGGTCAGGGTCTAACACAAGACCACAGACTGGGAGGGGTGGTCAGGAGACAGCGCAGTGGGAGTGGTGAAGAGAAGGGCCATTGCAGGAGAGTCAATGGGGTGTTATGAGATGGATAGTGAGGAGGGAGTGCACTGGAAGGGGCAGTGGGGAGGGAGCTCTTTGGGAAGGGGGTGAGGAGGAAGCGCGATGAGAGGGGCATTAAGTAGGGAACATTATTGGAGGGATGGTGAGGAGTGAATACTATTAGAGGAGCAGGAAGGAGGCAGCACTTGAGGAGTTTTTGAGAAAGGAGTGCTGTGAGAGGGGCAGTGAGGAGGGAGCTTCACACTGTGTCTGACCCCGGGGGCATGTGAGGGGATAGTGTGGAGGGAACTTCACTCTGTGTCTGACCCCGGAGTGTGTTACACAGGTCTCTATCGCCCGTTACTTTTATCCACGCTGAGTTGATATTCGGTCCAAATGCTTCCTAGTCTCAGCGTTTTGTAGTGGAATTCGGGTATCTGATTTAACTGAAGGGGGTTTCTTTCTGTAGACGCTCCCACCAACGTGAGAATCACATCTCCCGCTGGTGCTCCTGTTGGTCAGAACATCACACTGTGGTGTGAATCTGATGCCAACCCAGCACCGCAGTACTACAGCTGGAGGAAGGTGTGTGGCTCTCGGCCATCAAATCCGAGGAGAAATGATAGAAAATATGTATTTCGTGTTAAAATGGAGGATGCCTCCTGTGAGTTTTACTGCACAGTGAAGAATTCCATTGGTGATCAGGAGTCTCCACCGAAACACCTCACTGTGGAGTGTGAGTAGTGACACTGTTCTATCCTGTTACCTCACACACACAATCTGATTCCATGACAACTTGACACAAACACACACAAAAGAAATTCTGCAGACGCTGGAAACCCAGAGCAACATGAGCAAATTGCTGGAGGAACTCAGCAGGCCAGGCAGCATCTATGGGAAGGAGAAGTGTCGATGTTTCGGGCCGAAACCCTTCAGCAGGACTGGAAATAAAGAGATGAGGGGTAGAGTTATAAGGTGTGGGTAGGGGAATGAGAACCACAAGCTGATAGGTGAAACCTGAAGTGGGGAGGGATGAAGTGAAGAGCTGGGAAGTCGATTGGTGATAGAGATACAGGGCTGGAGAAGGGGGAATCTAATAGGAGAGGGCAGAAGGCCATGGAAGAAAGAAAAGTGGGGAAGAACACCAGAAGGAGGCGATGGGCAGGCAAGAAGAGATGGTGAGAGAGGGAAAAGGGGATGGGGAACGTGAAGAGGAGGGGAGGCATCACCGGAATTTTGAAAAATAATTGTTCATGCCATCAGGCTGGAGGCTACCCAAATGGAATATAAGGTGTTGTTCCTTCAACCTGAGAGTGGCCTCATCGCGACAGCAGAGGTGGCCATGGATTGACATGTCAGAATGTGAATGGGAAGTAGAATTAAAATTGGTGGCCACTGGGAGATCCTGCATCTTCTGGCAGACGGAGTGTATGTGCTCGGCAAAGGGGACTCCCAGGCTATATTGTGTCTCACTGATATACAGGAGGCTACACTGGGAGCACTGGACACAGTATATGACCCCAACAAAGGTGAAGTGTCTGCTTGGGGCCTCGAATGAGGAAGGAGGTGTAGGAGCAGGTGTAGTATTTGTTCTGCTTGCAAGCATAAGTGCCAGGAGGGAGATCAGTGGGGAGGGATGAATGGACGTGAGGGAGTGATTCCTGTAGAAAGCAGAAAATAGGGGAGAGGGAAAGATGTGATTGGACGTGAGATCCTGTTGGAGATGATGGAAGTTCCAGAGAATTATGTGCTGGACACAGAGACTGATGGGCTGGAAGATAAGGACAAAAGAAACCGTATCCTTCTCTGACCATCTCCACAGCTCTCCCTCCCCAACCCTTTCCTCCTCTCTGGCTCCCACAATCAGTCTCTCCTGTACCCCTCCCTTTGCAAAGGGATTCCTGGACACCCGCCTGATGTGTCCAATGTTTTGTTTTCTTTGTGCTCCCTCTTTCACGATGACCTTGTGACATTTTGTTACGGAAAGTTACTTCCATCTGTTTCTTATTCTCATTGACAATTGCTGGTTTTGTGAATATTTACCCAAGATTTGCAGTTCCCCTTAACATTTGGAATAACTGGAGGGATTTTTACTCTTAAACACGTCACAGATAAACCCGAAGATGTGAAAATCCTGTCCAATGACTCTGTGGTCGAGGGATCACAGGTTATGTTACGATGTGAGGGTGTTGGGAATCCACCTGCAGACACCTACCAGTGGAAGAAGGAGTGTTCTGGGTTGGATATGAGACTCGAAGGATCCACGCATGAGCTTCAGATCCGGGTCTCAGCCGAGGATGAGTCCTGTGCCTATTACTGCAGAGCTGGGAATGGGATTGGAGATCAGGATTCTGAACCCAAATGCTTTAACGTTCAGTGTAGGTGTTTACATTTTGATAAAACTTTCACCGTCATCCAAACAGCCGCCTGGCCCGTGTTCGAACCTTCATCCCTCTCTCCTCAAACCCGAACCTGGTTGTAACCTCTAAACTTTTGACTAATGCTAAACTCCCAAACCCATACTCCTTGGCTCAATAGTCTACACCCTGCCCTAACCTTTAACCCCTGCCATTGCCCTACCCCCTAACCCCTGCCCTAAACCCTGACCCCTGCACCTTGACCTAATTTCTCACCCCTGTTTTCTGCGCTAACCCATAACCCTCGGCTGCGTCCTAACACCTTCCTTACCCGTAACCCCAGCCCTAAATCTAATCCTTAACTGCTGTTCTAATCTGCAACCCATGCTTCACCCCAAACTCCCTCAGGACTCCTGACCCCTGCCCCTGCCGTAATCCCTAATTCCTTGTACTAAGTCATATTCTGGCAGACGGAGTGTAGGTGCTTGGCAAAGGGGACTCCCAGGCTATATTGTGTCTCACCGATATACAGGAGGCTACACAGGGAGCACTGGACACAGCATGTCACCCCAACAAAGGTGAAGTGTTTGTTTGGGGTCCCGAATGTGGGAGGAGGTGTAGGAGCAGGTGTAGTATTTGTTTTGCTTGCAAGACTAAGCGCCAGAAGGGAGATCAGTGGGGAGGGATGAATGGACATGAGGGAGCGATCCCTGCAGAAAGCAGAAAATAGGGGAGAGGGAAAGATGTGATTGGTCGTGGGATCCTATTGGAGATGATGGAAGTTCCAGAGAATTATGTGCTGGACACAGAGACTGGTGGACTGGAAGATGAGGACAAAAGAAACCCTATCCCTGGTGGCGTAGTAGATGAAGACAAAAGAAACCCTATCTCTCTGTAACCAACCCCACAGTTCTCCCTCCCCAACCCTTTCCTCCTCCCTTGCTCCCACAATCAGTCTCTCCTGTACCCCTCCCTTTGCGAAGGGATTCCTGGACACCCGCCTGATATGTCCAATGTTCCGTTTTGTTTGTATTCCCTCTTTCACGATAAACCTTGTGATATTTTATTACAGTAAGTTATTTCCATCTATTTCTCATTCTCATTGGCGGTTGTTGGTTTTGTGAACATTTACCGAAGTTTCGCAGTTCCCCTTAACATTTGGAATAACTGGGGAGGTTTTTACTCTTAAACATGTCACAGATAAACCCAAAGATGTGAAAATCCTGTCCAGTGACTCTGTGGTCGAGGGATCACAGGTTACGTTACGATGTGAGAGTGTCGGGAATCCACCTGCAGGCACCTACCAGTGGAAGAAGGTGTGTTCTGGGGTGGAGATGAGACTCGAAGGGTTCACACATGAGCTTCAGATCCGGGTCTCAGCCGAGGATGAGTCCTGTGCCTATTATTGCAGAGCTGGGAATGGGATTGGAGATCAGGATTCTGAACCCAAACACTTTAACATTCAGTGTAAGTATTTACATTTTGATAAACCTTCACCATCATCCAAACAGCCGCGTGGCCCGTGTTCGAACCTTCATCTCTCTCCCCTCAAACCCGAACCTGGTTGTAACCTCTAAACCTTCGACTAATTCTAAACTCCCAAACCCCTGCCTCTTGACTCAATAGTCTACCCCCTGCCCTAACCTTTAACCTCTGCCATCGCCCTACCCCTTAACCCCTGCCCTAAACCCTGACCCCTGCACCTTGACCTAATTTCTAAGCCCTGTTTCCTGCCCTAACCCATAACCCTCGCTGCGTCCTAACACCTTCCTTACCCATAACCCCTGCCCTAAAATATAATCCTTATCTGCTGTTCTAATCCACAATCCATGCTTTATCCCAAGCTCCCTCAGGACTCCTGACCCCTGCCCCTGCCATTACCCCTAATTCCTTGTACTAAGTCATATTCCCTACTTTCACTCTAAACCATGCCCTAAACACTGTTCCTACTCTGTACCTGAACTCCTGCACTAACCCCTAACCCCTTGTCAAAGTATGTCAGGCTCTGTGTCTGTGTGTGGTGTGTCGGGGTGTATGTGTGTGTGTGTCTGTACCATAGTTCTTCACACTGTGTGTGGAAACCATGACCAAAGAGAAGGTTTTAGGAAATTCGGGGATTTCTCCCCTCTGCCCCTTCCCATGAGCATGTGGAGTGTAGCACTCACTCATTCCCCTGGGGAGGGGCTCAGGATTATACCGAGTTCGTGTTTCTGGGGACTCTGTGTGTGTGTGTGTGTGTGTGTGTGTAGGTGGGTGGGGGGGTGGCAGAAACACAACAGTTTCCACCAGCCAAACACTCAAACTCTCACACAGGAGGATGATCAACTGAAGTGCCTGCACATTTAAAGGGGGGAGGATGAAGATCAGTTTTATTGTCAGACCCACTAGGTGTGCAGAGGTGCAATGAAAAACTTACTTGCGTAGCATCACAGACACACAGCATCAGATACACAACAGAGATTGTGGGTGTCAGTGAGAGACGGCTCAAGTTGTGTGGGTTCGGCTCCCGGATAAGATTCCAGGGCCGGGGGCCGACAAACAGCTCCAGCGGAGCGAAGATGAGCCCATCCGGAGTCACTCCACACACCTGAGCCGCAACAACATCCATCGGGGTTGGGCAGGGGTAGGCCATTCCTTCAGCCATGTCTTCACCCTCTGTCAGTGGAGAGGGTTCCTGGCCTGAGGCAACCATGTTCCAGACTCTCAGTGATTAAAGCTGGGCAGCCTCCGCAAAGCAGTACGGCTGCCGCCTGCTGACGACAAACGCATCTCTTCGTGAAGACAGCAGCCCCTCTGGAGAATGTACGACGCCAATACATATCACCTAGTCGGGTGCTCGGCATACAGGAATATCTGCAGGGTCCTGAGATGGAGAGCAGCCAACCACATACGGACACACACCAGCTACTGTGTGCTCCCTCTCATTGAGAGACTCAGGGCCGCTGCAGAGACCCACTGTTTTCTTTCACCCCAGCAGAAATCCACCAACTTCCTCTGCATCCTTGTGACAAAGGGAGCTGATGGGTCCAATGTGACCATTGGGTACCACAACATGGAGGCCACCAGCTTGTTTATAACCACCACCCTGCCTCAATAACAAAGCACCCTGAGAAGGCCTGACCAGCAGTCCAGCAGGACCATGACTTTCATTTCCAGGTCCTGCCAGTTCACCACCCGGGACTCAGCTAGACTCCCAGACAGCGGAGATGCTTGGCACTCCATTCCAAAGGTCTCACCTCATCCAGTAGGGAATCCACCGCCCACTGACCCACTGAGAGTCCGGAACATTTTTCCCAGTTGATCTAAGCGGAGAACGCTGCTGAGGAAAAATCCTGGCACTCACGCAACCTCCACAGGTCACTGGGATCTGTCACCATCAGGAGCACATCGACAATATTGGTTGTGAGCACAACCTCCATGTCCTGTTCACGCAGAACCAGACCCGTCAACCTCTCCCAAAGAAGGCACAGGAGTGGCTCAACACAGATGGTGTACAACTGGCCGGACATGGTGCACTCCAGCAATGTTCCCTCCAAGGTGTGCGCACACACGTCTTTTGTTACTAGCGCACAAAGGAATTTAAACTGCACACAAAAGGTTGTCGTCATCTATGTTAAATATATTTCACAATCATACACAATCACATTTCCTTTTCCAGTTTTTGATGCAACGGTGTTGACAATGTGAAGTTTGCAATGATTTGTCTGCAGATTTTAGAATTGGCTTATTTATATTGTTTTTACTGAAGAAATTATTGATTCACTATGTCGAATTCAAAGGAAGCAAAGTATGTGAGGTGCAAAAGAACTGCTAGTTCATTTTAAGTGGAATGGTTCAATGACCATTTCAAACAACTTTAATAACATGTGACAAGATTGATATAATCACTTGCTGCCATTTACTATATGAAAAATAAGTCTCATTTATGTGTATTATTTTATTTTTTTAAAAACAATGAACAACAAACTGCAATCGGTAGTTTATTATCCTTAGATTGGCTTCAGGTTTACTTCCACTGAAAAATTCAATGGGCACATGTTGTTGTCACTGGGCAAAAAATTGCACAGAACAAGATTTTTCATCACACTGGTCATCACAGATTAGAGAGAACACTGCACCCCTGACGTTTCACTCTTCAAAGGGGTTTGGGCGCTGTCAATGATCCATGGACCTTGACAAGGCACTCTGCAGCAGAGTATAGGAGATGAATCTGGGCTACAAAGTGTGGTCAGAACCCAAATGCCTGTAGAGTGCCCACCAGGAAACTGGTTTACCTGCTCAAATATCTTCTTGTGGTCATGAGAGAGATACACTGCTGGGGACCCAGTCAGGTCCCGGACTAGATGGACATTGTCCTGAATGGACCAGCCTGGGGCTGTTTAAGATTGGTCAGGATGGACCACCTGTCTCAACTCTGGGCCAAGACAATTGCCATTGCCATTGGCCATATCGGGAGTACACTCGGCCTCTTGACCAATTCCCTTCCCGTGAGAGTGGAGCCACTCTCTACCCTACTCTTTCCAAAAACAGCAAGAATACTCATTGGCTGCTGGACTCGAGTGATGCCAGTTCCACCCTGTGACCCACCATCCTCTGAACGTGTGGTTTGACCCTCTCCCTGACGTCTCTCACCAGGTCATCCAGGAAAGACTTAAGCTGCCACCTATCATTCCCAGACACAGAACTCCTCTTCCCCTTCCCTTTCCAGCATCCTGGACCAGAGTAGGGAGGATCGTTTCGGCTGATACTTCACAGAGGTGAGAATAAACTCTCTGTTCTCCTCAGTTGGTATCAACGGGCACTTCTCAGGATGGATGAGGATGTCCATTGTTCACTATCAAATGAGTCTCCCTCTGCACTGGCCCCTGTATCTTCCTCCCCGTGTATACTAACAGATGGGAGCACTTCTAACCTAACTATGCAGTGGTACATTGTTTATACCTGTCAACTCCATCTTCGCCTCAGCCCTACACCCAGGAACACCAAAGGAGAGATCATCCCCAGGAATTCCCTGTGAACGATGGGTTAATTGGGTCAACATAGAGAGTACATCTCTCTCCTCAGGAGCCAGGCCCAAGTGTTTCCCGACAACTCCAGTTCTCAGGGTCCACCTGGAGCCTGATCCTGAGAGTGAGAGGGGCTGGCCGCTGCTTCGCCATCATTATCCAGTGTACTTGCCTCGGGGGAGGCTCTATCTGATAAGTCCACAGTGGAGGGCACAGGGGCTTTTTCAGTTGCCAGATCAGGGGCAACACCACTTTCAACAACAGTTTCCTACACACACACTCCACACACCACAGGGCTCGAGGCTACATCTAGGGACACATATGGATTCCCTCCCCATCTGGTGACTCTCCCATGTCTACAATCTCTACCCTGTTAGGAGAAGAGCTCCTTCTCCTCTTCAGGCTGGAGGAGCACCCGGAACAGGGGTCCCTAATACAGCAGCACTCTCTGCTTCCATCACCCCGTCCAGCTATGCACTTCCCTAAGCCTCCAGCTGAACTTCAGAGCAAGCAGGTTCCTTGGTGCAGGACACAGGGCAGATGTGAGCTCTGCGTTTTCAATGGCGTTCTTCCTATTGTGTTTGGACTTTTTCTTCACCCTCCTGCCCTGTGGAGTCCCCTCCCCATCCCCTGCTGCATCCTCCCTGCATGTAGCCTCAAGTTCCCCCACCCAAACCCACAGGGGCAGAAACAGGCGCAGGGATAGGGGCAAGAGCAGAGGCAGCTGGAGCATTGGTGCTGAAGATGGACTCTCTGGGTCAGGAGTTGGGACACACCCTGTGAAACTGCCCTCCTTCCCCTCACATGAGGGACCATGGGTGCTCTGAACTCCAGGACACCTGGTAGACTTCCCTTTCAATTCACTCGGTAAATCGACCCTCAATGTCCTCCTCCTGCACCAACTTCATGAACACGTTGCTGGAAAGAGATAATGTCGCAGAGGGTGTGGCACTTAATCTTGTGCCTAATGGCAGTGATCTTAGATCTTATTTGACCCAAGCGGGTAAAGTGGGGAAGGAGGATCTCATTAGGAATGAAGGGATTGAGTCCGAGGATGATCCGCTGTTGCTAGATCCAACTGTAGGAAGGACATTCCCCATTCTCAGCCCTCTGCAGAGAGCTTGATGCAACAACTCCTTGGTCCTCACATAATACACCACCTTACCCCACTCCTTCTCAGAGGCCGGCATACTGCCGACGCCAACCAAATCCTCTGTGGCCTCTGAGCAATCTTCTAGAGTCAGTCCGGAAGGCAAAACTCATTGCACCCTGCGTTTAATCGACACTGGCCGAAACAGGACACTGTCCACAGTTTTAACAGCCTTTGCATATCAAGCAGTGGTAAATCAAAAAATTGGATGTTATTTGTTGTCTACAAGAAGTGTCACCACTCATCCGAGAGGAATCTTCAATTCTAATCCTTGGTGGATAAATTTCTGGTGACTAAACTCTGTTAGTTGTTCAAAGAGATAAAAATCACATGCTGGTCGTAGAGGTAATGAAAGAGTCATTAATCTTATCTTTGCATGAATGGGGGTTTAATCTGTTGTGGTTATGCCGGAATAGAGATGTTAGGAGTGCATTGTAAATTGCTGATGGGTGGTGTCGAAGGTCACTCCCTCTGCTCAGGGATGGGTTTTCCAGTTTGACAAAGGGGGAGTCTGGAATCTGGAGGGAGTTTCACTCTGTGTTTCACCTAGGAGTGTGTGATGGAACAATGTGGAGGGAGCCTCACTCCCTGTCTCACCTTGGGTGTGTGTGATGGGACAGAGCAGAGGGAGCTTCACTCTGTTTCTGATCCTCAGAGGGTGTAATGGAACAGTCTGGGGTGAGTTTCACTCCGTGTCTGTCCCGAGAGTTTGTGATTGGACTGTGTGGAATGAATTTCTCTCTGTCCATCCCACGAGTGTCTGATGTGACACCGTGTGGAGGGAGCTTCACTCTGTGCTTGACCCTGGGATTGTGAGATGAGACGGTGAGGAGGGAGCTTGCATTTATGCCTGACCCTTTGAGTGTGTGATGGGACAGTGATGAAGGAGCTTCACACTGTGTCTGACCTCGGGAATGAGTGATAGGCTACTGTGTACAGAGCATAACTCTATGTCTGACCCCGGGATTGTGTGGTGGGACAGTGTGGAGAGAGCTTCACTCTGTGTCTGATCCTGTGAATTGCTGATGGGACAATGTGGAGAGAGCTTCACTCTGTGTCTAACCTTGGAGTGTGTAATGGAACAGTGTGGAGTGAGTTTCACTCAGGGTCTGATCTCAAGGGTCTGTGATTGGACTGCGTGGAATTAAATTCTCTCTGTGTCTGACCCCGGGAGTGTGTGGTGGGACGCTGTGGAGGGAATTTCACTCTGTGTCTGACCCCCTGGAGTGTATAATAGGACAGTGTGAATTGAGTTTCATTCTGTCTGATCCTGAGATTGTATGATTAGACTGTGAAATGAGTTTCCCTGTGTGTCAGTCCCCAAGAATGTGTCAAGGGGCACAGTGTGGAGGGAGCTTCACTCTGTGTCTGACCCCAGTTGTGTGTTTTGGGACTGTGTGGAGGGAGCTGCATTCTGTGCCTGATGTCGAGAGTGTGTGATGGCACAGTGTGGAGGGAGATTCACTCTGTGTCTGACTTCTGGAGTGTGTAATGGGACAGTGTGGAGTGAGTTTCACTCAGTGTCTCATCCTGAGAGTATGTGATTAGACTCTGTGGATTGAATTTCTCTCTGTGTCTGTCCCCGGGAGTGTCTGATGAGACTCAGTGCAGAGGGACCTTCACTCTGTGTCTGATCCCGGGGATGTATGATGGGACGGTATGGAGGAAGTTTGGATTTGTGCCTACACCATGAGTGTGTGATGGGACAGTGTGAAAGGATTTTAACTCTGTTTCTGACACTGGGCGTGTGTGTGATTGGACGGTGTGGAGGGAGCTTCACTCTGTGTCTGACCGCAGGGGCTCATGATGGGACTGTGTGGTGGGCGATTCTCTCTGGTCTGATCCTGGGAAATTTTGATGGGATGATCTGGAGAGAGCTTCATTCTGTGTCTAATCTTGAGAGTGTGTGATGGCATGGAGTGGAGGGACTTTCTCTCTGTGTCTGACTTCTAGAGTGTGTAATGGGACAGTGTGGAGTGAGTTTTACTTTGTGTCTGATCCCGAGAATGTATGATTGGACTGTGTGGAATGAATTTCTCTCTCTGTCTGTGTGTGTGATAGAGGGTGAGGATGGAGCTTCACTCCGTGTCTGACCCCAAGAATGTGTGATGGGATGGTGAGGAGGGAGCTTTCCTCCATCCGACCCTGAGAGTGTGTGTTGTGACACAGTGTGCAGGGAATTTCACTCTGTGTCAGACCTGGGGAGTGTGTGATGAGATGGTGTGGAGGGAGTTTTACTGCGTGTCTGACCCTGGGAGTGTGTGATGGAATGGTGTGTGTGGATTTTCACTCTGTTTCTGATCCTGGGTGTGTGTAATGGGAGGGAGTGGAGAGAGTTTCAGTTTGTGTCAATTTCCGAGAGTGTGTGATGGGGTTGTGTGGAGGGAGTTTCACTCTGTCTCACCCCAGGCGTATGTGTTGGGACTGCGTGGAGGCAGCTTAACTTCCTGTCTGAACACGGGAGAGTGTGATTGGACAGTTTGGCGCTTTGCACTCTGTGTCTGACCACGAGAGTGCATGATGGGGCTGTTCACTCTGCGTCTGATCCTGTGAATTTTTGATGGGAAGATCTGGAGGAAGCTTCACTGTGTCTAATCCCTAGAGTGTGTGATTGTACGCAGTGGAGGGATTTTTACTGTGTCCAACCTCCGGATTGTGTAATAGGATAGTGTGCAGTGAGTTTCTCTCTGTGTCTGATCCTGAGAGAGTGATTCCCACTCATTCTCTATCCACTCACCCTCCTTCCTCTCGTTTCCCTCACTCTCCCTTCCCTTCCTCCACCTTGTTTCCCTCCAACCTACCCCTCCTTCTCCCCTCCCACTATCTCCCCTTGAACGTTCTTCCCCCCACCCCACCCCACCCCATACACAATCCCTCCTCTCTCCCTCTGATTTCAACCTCCTCTTTTCTCTCTAATCTCTCCCCCTTCCTGCATCACCTCCACTCTCCCCAAACCACTCCGACCTTCCCCTCGCTCCCTGCCTTCTCTCTCCCCACTCTCACCCCTCTCTCAGCCCTCTCTCCCCACTCTCTCCTCCTCCCCACTCCCACCCACCCCTTCTCTCTCTCCCTCCCTCTCCCCTTTCCCTACCCTCACCCCAACCCCTCCCTCTCCCTCTTCCTCAAACTGTCCCACATCTACCCAATCCCTGCCCCCTCTTCCACCATCTCCACCTTTGATGTCTGCTCCGCAGTCACCCCTCTCCCCTCTTCTCTCCCCTCTCCTCTCCTTTCTCCTCTTCTTTCCCCCCTCTCCAGCTCTATCCCCATCTCTCCCCTACATCTCTCCCCCACATCTCTCTCCCCATCTCTCACTGTCATTTCTCACCCCAGTCTCTCACTCCCATCTCTCTCCCCATCGCTCACCTCGCCTCTCCACCCTTTCACCCCTCCCTCCCCCTCTCCCCCACACTCTAACCCCTCTCTTCCCCAATCTCTCCCCTCCCCCTCTCCTCCTTCTCTCCCCCTCTCTCCCACTCTCCGTTCCCTCCTCTCCCCGTTCCCTTGTCTCCTCTCCCGTCCCTGCACTCTCCTCTTTCCCCTCTCTTTCCCTCTGGCTCCCCCTCTCTATCACACACTCTCCTCTGCTCTCTCCCCTTCTCTCTACCCCTCTCTCTACCTTCACTCTCTCCCCTCTCTCCCTCACCTCTCTCACCGGCTCTCTCGTTCCCCTTTTCTCCCTTCATCCTCCTTCTCCCCACTTCTCTCCTCCCCTTCAACCCCCAAAATCTCTCCCCATCACTCCCTCATCTCCCCTTATCTCCCCCCTTCCACTCTTAGCCTCTCTTACCCCTCCCGCATCTTGCTCCATACCCCCTACCCTCTCTCCCATTCCCCTCTATCCAACTCTCCGTCTCCCCCATTTCCACCCCTCTACCCCACTCCCCTCCCCCCTCCCCCTACTCTCCTTACCTCCGCCCTGCCCTCTCACCCCTTCTCCTCCCTCTCGCACCCTCTCTCCCACTCTCTCCACTTCTCTCCTGTTCTTTTCCTCATCTCTCCGCCTTCCACCTTCCTCCCACTTCTTTCTCCCCTCTCCCTCTCTCCCTTCCCCTTCTTTACCCCTGTTTCCCCTTTCTACCATCCTCCCCCACTCTCCACTCCCTCTCCCCGTCCCTCCACTCCTCCTACTTTCCCCCTTCTCCCCTCTCAACCCCTCTCTGCCTCCCACTCTCCCCCTCTCACTCCTCTCCCTGCTCTCATTCCCCCTCACTCAATCCCCCTCTCTCTACACCCCTCAAACCATTCTGTCTCCCCTCTCCCCCTCCTCCTCCTTGCATTCTCTCTCCCCTCTCCCCTTCTCCACTTCACACCTTCACCTTTTTCCTCTTTCCCATCTCCTAACACTGTCCCCATCACTCCCTCCCATTCCCCTCTCTTTCCCCCTAAAAACCTCCTTCTCTGCCCTCTCTCCCCTTCTTCCACCATCTCCACCATCACTCTACCTCCCCTATCTTTCGTCTTTCTCCTCCCACCCCTTCCTTCTTCCTCAATCTCTCCCCTTTCCACCCGATCTACCCCTCTGCCCCTCTTTCTGCCCTCTCCCCTCTCCACCCTCTCTCCCACTCCCTCTCTGCTTCTCTCCCCATTCCCTTTCAACCTTCCTCCCCTCTCTCTCTCTTTTCTACCCTCATTCTCCACCTGTCCCTCCACTTTCCTCTTTCCCCTCTCCTTCCTTCTGTCTCTCCTCTCTCCCCTTACTCTCTCCCATCTCCTCACCCTGCCTCCTCCTCCTCCTCCTCTCCTTGCCTTCTCTCTCCTCTCTCCCTCACCTCTCTCCCTGCTCCCTCGCTCTCCCCTTGGCCTCCTTCATCACTTCTCCCCCTTCTCTCTGCTTTCCCTCTTCCCCCTTCAACACCTACTCTCCATTCACCGCTCACCCCCCTAAATCTCTGCCCATCACTCCCTCATCTCCCCCTCTTTCTCCTCCCCTGCTCCTCCCTCTGTGCCCTCTCCCCCTCCTCAACATTAGAACCCCCTCTCCCCTCTCTCCCCCTCCCTCCTATCGTCCCACTCTTCCCACTCCACCCTCCTCTCTGGCACTCTCCTTCCCTACCTCCCCTGCAGTCCTCCCTGTCTCCCCCAATCTTTCTCCCTTTCTTTCCCCCCTCTTCCCCTTATCCACCTTCCTCCCTCCTCTCCCCACATCCCTCCAATCTCCTCTCTTTCCCCTCTTTCCACACTCTTTCTGTTCTCTCTCCCCTCTTTCCCCTCTCTTCTCCTTCTCTCCCCCTCTCTCTCCCTCCCTCTCCCTCTCTTTCTCTTCTCTCTTCCCCCTCTCTCTCCCCTCTTTCCCCCCTTGCCTCTCCTCCTCTCCCTGCTTATTTCCCCCTCAGTCTACCCCCTCACTCTAACCCAGCTCTCTGTCCCCCTCTCTCCCCGTCTCCTCTCTCTCCCACCCTCTCCTCTCTCTCCCCTCTCTGCCCTTCTCTCTCTCTCTCTCTCCCTCCCTCTCTCCTCTCTTCCACCTCTTACCCCTTCTCTCTTCATCCACCCTCCTGCCTCTCCCTGCTCATTCCCCCTCAGTCTACCCCCTCACTGTAACCCAACTCTCTCTCCCACCTCTCTCACCCTCTCTATGTCGTCTCCTCCCTCTCTCCTGCTCTCTCCTCTCTCTCTCCCCTTCTCTCTCTCTCTCTCCCTCTCTCTCTCCTCTCTACCCACTCTCTCTACCCCTTCGCACTGTGCCTTCTCTCCTGCCTCTCCCCCCTCTCCCTGCTCATTCCCCCTTCAGTCTACTCCAGCTCTCTCTACACTCCTCTCTCTACCCCCTGTCCCTCCTCTCTCCTTCCTCCTCACTCCCCTCACCTCTCTCCCCTCTCCTCCTCCACCCTCCTTGCCTTCCCTCCCCTCACCCGCACCTCTCTCCCTGCTCTCTTTCCCCTTCTCCCCTTCTCCCCTTCTCCTGTTCTCCGCTCTTCCGCCCCTTCTCTCCCATTTGCCCATTCCCCATTCTACCCCTACTCTCCCTTCTCCCCTTCACACCCCAAATCTCTCCCCATCACTTCATCTCCTGCTCCCTTTTCCCCTCTATACCACTCCCCCTCTCCTCCGTCTCTCCCGATCCCCTCTCTTTCCCCACTCTGACCCCTCTCCGCCTCTCTCCTTCCCTACCTCCCCCTCTCCCCTTCTCTCCAATCTCCCCCTCTCTTCCCACCTCCCTCTCTCCAAACCTGTCCTCCTGCTTGCCTTCCTGTGTCCCCCTTCTCTCCCCTCTTCCCCTCTCTCTCCCAGCTCTCTCTACACTCAAGCCAAGCCAAGTCTCTAGCCTCGAGCCTGGAGCCGCCAGCCTCCAGCTCCAGCCTCCAGCCTTCAGCCTCCAACCTCCAGCCTGCAGCATCGAGCTTCTTGCCAAGTCAAGCCCTGTCTCTAGCCTCGCGTCTCTAGCCTCTAGCCTCTTGCCAAGCCAAGCCTAGTCTCTAGCCGCGAGCCTCTAGCCTTGAGCCTCCAGCCTCAAGCCTCCAGCTCCAGCCTCCAGCCTTCAGCCTCCAGCCTTGAGCCTCCAACCTCCAGCCTGCAGCCTCGAGCTTCTTGCCAAGCCATGTCAATTCTCTAGCCTCGAGCTTCGAGCCTCTAGCCTCGAGCCTCCAGCCTCTTGCCAAGCCAAGCCTCTAGCCTCGAGCCTGTAGCCTCGAGCCTTTTGCCAAGCCAAGCCAAGTCTCTAGCCTCGAGCCTCGAGCCTCTAGCCTCTTGTCAAGCCAAGCCAAGGAAGTCTCTAGCCTTGACCCTCTAGCCTCTTGCCAAGCCAAGCCAAGTCTCTAGCCTCGAGCCTCGAGCCATAAGCCTCTTGCGAAACCAAGCCAAGTCTCTAGCCTCGAGCCTCTAGCCTCTTGCCAAGCCAAGACAAGTCTCATGCCTTGACCCTCTAGCCTCCTGCCAAGCCAAGCCAGGTCTCTAGCCTCGAGCCTCTAGCCTCCAGCTTCTTGCCAAGTCAAGCCAAGTCTCTAGCCTCGCGTCTCTAGCCTCTAGCCTCTTGCCAAGCCAAGCCAAGCTAAGTCTCTAGCCTCGAGCCTCGAGCATCCAGCCTCCAGCTCCAGCCTCCAGCCTTCAGCCTCCAGCCTTGAGCCTCCAACCTCCAGCCTGCAGCCTCGAGCTTCTTGCCAAGCCATGCAAATTCTCTAGCCTCGAGCCTCTAGCCTGCTGCCAAGCCAAGCCTCTATAGCCTCGAGCCTCCAGCCTCTAGCCTCTTGCCAAGCCAAGCGAAGTCTCTAGCCTCGAGCCTCGAACCCCTAGCCTCTTGCCAAGCCAAGCCAAGTCTCTAGCCTCGAGTCTCGAGCCTCTAGCCTCTTGCCAAGCCAAGTCAAGTCTCTAGCCTCGAGCCTCTAGCCTCCAGCCTCTTGCCAAGTCAAGCCAAGTCTCTAGCCGCTACCCTCTAGCCTCTTGCCAAGCCAAGTCTCTTGCCTCAGGCTTCTAGACTCTAGCCTCTTGCCAAGCCAAGCCAAGTCTCTATCCTCGAGCCTCTAGCCTCCAGCTTCTTGCCAAGTCAAGCCATGTCTCTAGCCTCGCGTCTCTAGCCTCTAGCCTCTTGCCATGCCAAGCCAAGTCTCTAGCCTCGAGCCTCTAGCCTTGAGCCTCGAGCCTCCAGCCTCCAGCTCCATCCTCCAGCCTTCAGCCTCCAGCCTTGAGCCTCCAAACTCCAGCCTGCAGCCTCGAGCTTCTTGCCAAGCCAAGTCAATTCTCTAGCCTCCAGCTTCGAGCCTCTAGCCTCTTGCCAAGTCGAGCCTCTTGCCAAACCAAGCCGTCTCTAGCCTCGAGCCTCGAGCCTCTAGCCTCTTGCCAAGCCAAGCCAAGTCTCTAGCCTTGACCCTCTAACCTCTGGCCAAGCCAAGCCAAGTCTCTAGCCTCGAGCCTCCAGCCTCTAGCCTCTTACCAAACCAAGCCAAGACTCTAGCCTCGAGCTTCCAGCCTCTAGCCTCATGCCAAGCCAAGCCAAGTCTCTAGCCTCGAGCCTCGAGCCTCTAGCCTCTTGCCAAGCCAAGCCAAGTCTGTAGCCTCAAGCCACGAGCCCCTTGCCTCTTGCCAAGCCAAGCCAAGTCTCTAGCCTCGAGCCTCCAGCCTCCAGCTCCAGCCTTCAGCCTTCAGCCTCCAGTCTACAGCCTCCAACCTCCAGCCTGCCGCCTCGAGCTTCTTGCCAAGCCAAGTCAATTCTCTAGCTTCCAGCTTCGAGCCTCTAGCCTCTTGCCAAGCCAAGCCTCTAGCCTCGAGCCTATAGCCTCGAGCCTCTTGCCAAGCCAAGCCGTCTCTAGCCTCGAGCCTCGAGCCTCTAGCCTCTTGCCAAGCCAAGCCAAGTCTCTAGCCTTGACCCTCTAACCTCTGGCCAAGCCAAGCCAAGTCTCTAGCCTCTAACATCCAGCCTCTGGCCTCTTGCCAAGCCAAGCCAAGTCTCTAACCTCGAGCTTCCAGCCTCTAGCCTCTTGCCAAGCCAAGCCAAGTCTCTAGCCTCGAGCCTCCAGACTCTAGCCTCTTGCCAAGCCAAGCCAAGTCTCTAGCCTCGAGCCTCCAGACTCTAGCCTCTTGCCAAGCCAAGCCAAGTCTGTAGCCTCAAGCCACGAGCCCCTAGCCTCTTGCCAAGCCAAGCCAAGTCTCTAGCCTCAAGCCTCAAGCCTCTAGCCTCTTGCCAAGCCAAGCCAAGACTCTAGCCTCGAGCCTCTAGCCTCCAGCATCTTGCCAAGTCAAGCCAAGTCTCTAGCCTCGAGTCTCTAGCCTCTATCCTCTGGCCTCTTAGCAAACCAAGTCTCTAAACTCAAGCTTCTAGCCGCTAGCCTCTTGCCAAGCCAAGCCAAGTCTCTAGACTCGAGCCTCCAGCCTCCAGCCTGCAGCCTCGAGCTACTTGCCAAGCCAAGCCAAGTCTCTAGCCTCGAGCTTCCAGCCTCTAGCCTCGAGCTTGTAGCCTCTTGCCAAGCCAAGCCTCTAGCCTCGAGCCTCCAGCCTCGAGCCTCTCGCCAAGCCAAGCCAAGTCTCTAGCCTTGACCCTCCAACCTCTTGCCAAGCCAAGACAAGTCTCTAGCTTCGAGCCTCCTGCCTCTAGCCTCTTGCCAAGCCAAGCCAAGTCTCTAGCCCCGAGCCTCGAGCCTCCAGCCTCTTGCCAAGTCAAGCCAAGTCTCTAGCCTCCAGCCTCCAGCCTCGAACCCTGAGCCTCCAACCTCCAGCCTGCAGCCTCGAGCTTCTTGCCAAGCCAAACCAAGTCTCTAGCCTCTAGCCTCGAGCCTCTTGTCAAGCCAAGTCATGTCTCTAGTCTCGCACCTCTTGTCAAGCCAAGCCAAGTCTCTAACCTCGAGCCTTGAGCCTCTTGCCAAGCCAAGCCACGTCTCTAGTATCGAGCCTTTTGCCAAGCCAAGCCAAGTTTCTAGCCTCGTGCCTCTTGCCAAGCCAAGCCAAGTCTCTAGCCTTTAGCTTCTAGCCTCCAGCCTCTTGCCAAGTCAAGTCAAGTCTCTAGCCTCGAGCCTCGAGCCTCTAGCCTCTTGCCAAGCCAAGCCAAGTCTCTAGCCTCGAGCCTCTAGCCTCTTGCCAAGCCAAGTCTCTAGCCTCAAGCTTCTAGCCTCTAGCCTCTTGCCAAGCGAAGCCAAGTCTCTAGCCTGGAGCCTCTAACCTCGAGCTTCTTGCCAAGTCAAGCCAAGTCTCTAGCCTCGCGTCTCTAGCCTCTAGCCTCTTGCCAAGCCAAGCCAATTCTCTAGCCTCAAGCTTCTAGCCTCCAGCCTCCAGCCTCCAGCCTCCAGCTCCAGCCTCCAGCCTTCAGCCTCCAGCCTTGAGTCTCCAACCTCCAGCCTGTAGCCTCGAGCCTTTTGCCAAGCCAAGCCAAGTCAAGTCTCTAGCCTTGACCCTCTAGCCTCTTGCCAAGCCAAGCCAAGTCTCTAGCCTTGACCCTCTCGCCTCCTACCAAGCCAAGCCAAGTCTCTAGCCTCGACCCTCTAGTCTCCAGCCTCTTGCCAAGTCAAGCCAAGTCTCTAGCCTCTACCCTCTAGCCTCTTGCCAAGCCGTCTCTAGCCTCAAGCTTCTAGCCTCTAGCCTCTTGCCAAGCCAAGCCAAGTCTCTAGCATCGAGCCTCTAGCCTCTAGCCTCTTGCCAAGCCAAGCCAAGCCAAGTCTCTAGCCTCGAGCCTCGAGCCTCCAGCCTTCAGCCTCCAGCCTTCAGCCTCCAGCCTTGAGCCTCCAACCTCCAGCCTGCAGCCTCGAGCTTCTTGCCAAGCCATGTAAATTCTCTAGCCTCGAGCTTCGAGCCTCTAGCCTCGAGCCTCTAGCCTCATGCCAAGCCAAGCCTCTAGCCTTTAGCCTGTAGCCTCGAGCCTCTTGCCAAGCCAAGCCATGTCTCTAGTCTCGCGCCTCTTGCCAAGCCAAGCCAAGTCTCTAGCCGCGAGCCTCTAGCCTCCAGCTTCTTGCCAAGTCAAGCCAAGTCTCTAGCCTCGAGTCTCTAGCCTCGAGCCTCGAACCTCGAGCCTCGAGCCTCGAGCCTCCAGCCTCCAGCTTTCAGCCTGCAGCCTCGAGCTACTTGCCAAGCCAAGCCAAGTCTCTAGCCTCTAGCTTCGAACCTCTAGCCTCTTGCCAAGCCAAGCCTCTAGCCTCGAGCCTGTAGCCTCCAGCCTCTTACCAAGCCAAGCCAAGTCTCTAGCCTCGAGCCTCCAGCCTCTAGCCTCTTGCCAAGCCAAGCCAAGTCTCTAGCCTCGAGCTTCCAGCCTCTAGCCTCTTGCCAAGCCAAGCCAAGTCTCTAGCCTCGAGCTTCCAGCCTCTAGCCTCTTGCCAAGCCAAGCCAAGTTTCTGGCCCCGAGCCTCCAGCCTCCAGCCTCTTGCCAAGTCAAGCCAAGTCTCTAGCCTCCAGCCTCCAGCAATGAACCCTGAGCCTCCAACCTCCAGCCTGCAGCCTCGAGCTTCTTGCCAAGCCAAACCAAGTCTCTAGCCTCTAGCCTTGAGCCTCTTGTCAAGCCAAGCCATGTCTCTAGTCTCGCACCTCTTGCCAAGCCAAGCCAAGTCTCTAACCTCGAGCCTTGAGCCTCTTGCCAAGCCAAGCCACGTCTCTAGTATCGAGCCTTTTGCCAAGCCAAGCCAAGTTTCTAGCCTCGTGCCTCTTGCCAAGCCAAGCCAAGTCTCTAGCCTTTAGCTTCTAGCCTGAAGACCCCAGCCTCGTCCTGCCTGCTTGCCAAACCTTGTCCTTGCCTAGTTCTGGGGTCCGAGCCAGAGTCAAGACCCAGGCACTAGGTCCTTGTCTAGTCTCTGGCTCGGAGTCCAAGCCCGGGCTCCTAGCTCTCTTGTTCAGTCCTGTTCCAGGTTCCTGGTTTTCCTGTCCATGTCCTTGCCATCGCTCTGTATCCTAGTCCTGTCCCTAGTACTTCAGCGTCTGTGTCTTGCACTTGGGTCCGTTCCCAGCCCGTGCCCTTATGACATCCTCAGTACTACCATTCCCACAGTAGGCTGGTTGTTCTGTTCTGTGACTGTCCCTCAGTATTAGATTTTTAACAGTGGGACAATCCCCCAATCCTGCCCCAGACTGTCTGAAAACCCAGAGCTTCTTTTCTCACAGCATGCCATAATCTGTTGTCTTCACTGTGGGCAATACTCCAATGGGGAGGGGGGTGTTTTGTGTGTGTGTGTCTATGTGTGTGTTTTCATCTAACTGTGTTACTGTGTTTGTATGTGTGTCTAAGGCCAAAAGATATAGGAGCAGATGTAGGCCATTTGGCCCATTAATTCTGTTCTGCCATTCAAGCATGGGCGGATCCACTTCTTCCAGTCATCCCCACTCCCCTGCCTTCTCTCTATACCCTCTGATGCCCTGGCCAATCAAAAAGCTATCCATCTCCACCGTAAACGCACCCAATGACTTGGCCTCCACAACTGCTCGTGGCAACAAATTCTGCAGATTTGGCACCCTCTGACTAATGTAATTTCTCCACATCTCTGCTTTAAATGGATATCTTTCAATTCTAAGGTCGTGCCCTCTTGTCCTAGACTCCCCGACCATGGGAAATAAGTTTGCCATGTCTAATTTGTTCAGGCCTTTTAACATTTGGAATGTTCCTATAAGATCCCCGCCCCCCCATTCTCCAGAACTCCAGGGAATACAGTCCAGCAGCTGCCAAACATTCCTCATATGGTAACTCTTTCATTCCTGGAATCATTCTTGTGAGTCCTCTCTGAACCCTCTCCAATGTCAGTATACCCTTTCTAAAATAAGGAGCCCAAAACTGCACAAAATACACTAAGTGAGGTCCCACGAGTGCCTTATAGAGCCTCAACATCACACCCCTGCTCTTATATTTTATACCTCCAGAAATGAATGCCAACATTGCATTCACCTTCTTCACCATAGACTCAACCTGGAGGTTAACCTTTAGCGTCTCCTGCACAAGGACTCCCAAGTCCCTTTGCAATTTTGCATTTTGAATTCTCTTCCCATCTAAATAATAGTCTGCCTATTTACTTCTTCCACCAAAGTGCATGACCATACACTTTCCAACATTCTATTTCATTTGCCACTTCTTTGCCCATTCCCCTGAACTATCTAAGTCTCTCCACAGACTCTCTGTTTCCTCAACACTACCCGTCCTCCACCTATTTTTGTATCATCGGCAAATTTAACCACAAATCCATTAATCCCACAGTCCAAATTATTGACATACATAGTAAAAAGAAGCAGTCCTAACACCAACCCCTGTGGAACTCCACTGGTAACCAGCAGCCAGCCAGATTAGGATCCCTGTATTCCCACTCTCTGTTTTCTGCTGACCAGCCAATACTCCACCCACTCCAGTAACTTCCCTGTAATTCCATGGTCCCTCATCTTGCTAAGCAGCCGCATGTGCAGCACCTTGTCAAAGGCCTTCTGAAATTCACTTGGTCCATTTCTGATGCCTCTCTCCCGATTCTTGTTCTTTCTGTCTCCATCTCTGGAAAGAAATTGTCACCCGACATCTTTGATAAACCTACTGATTCCCACAGTTACCTTTACTATCGCTCTTCCCACGCTGTCCCCTATAAAAATATGATTCCCTTTTCACAGTTCTTTTGTCTCCGCTTTCTGAACCCGGTCATCAGAGATGTACTCCTTCAAGGAAATGGGTTTCCCTTCCTCCACCATTGATGTTGATCTCTCCCACATGGAATCTGTTTCCTGAACATCATCCCACCGCCCTAACTGTGCAAGCATTCCTCTTGATCTTACCTGCAATGTATGAATCTATTTCTTTTCATCCAGCGACTCCCCATAGCACTGATTATTGACTGTGTGCATTGATTTGTTGCTCTCTCTGCAAAGAGAATATACACCTTAACTTCACCTCCAAGTGCGTGCCTTTAGTTATTTGATATGTAGTTGTACAGACACAACAAATTGCCACTGAGTACAACGTGTTTGCCAGTGAGTATCACCAGCTGCACCAACAGTTGCGAGATGACAGAATTCAGAGGAAGGGTGATAGGTAGTGAGAGAAAAGAGTGAACCAATAGGAAGAAGGCAGTCACGGATGCTCACACAGGGATGTATGTGTACAGTGCACAGTTCACAGTGAGAGACGCACAACTATCAACACTGAAGTGAAAATAATGTGGTGCTGCCCTTAGTTGGGAAAACTGGTGAATTTGAGCATGCTAATGAAGACTGGGATTCGCACTTTAAGAGGGCTGAAGTGTATTGTATTGCTAACAATGTCGATGAGGTAAAGAAAGTCCACACTCTTCTTAGATTAACGGATAATAAAGTGTTCAGTCTTTTACACAACTTAGTAACTCCTGAAAAGCCAGCAAGCAAAATGTTTAATGAAATTGTTGCAGTTTTGTATGATCACTTGAGCCCAAAAATAGTAATTGCTGAGAACTACAGATTTCACAGAAGGAACTAGTCAAAGGATAAAAGTATTTCTGAATATATTGCAGAACTGTGCAAACTTTCCCAATACTGGGACTTTGGAGATGGAGGTGCATTAAGAGATAGGCTTGTATGTGGCATGCATACTTAAAGCACTCAAAACTGGGTACTGTCAGAAAGAGACATAACCTTTGAACAATCATTGACCATTGCAATCTTATTGGAGACTACAGAAAAGGATGCAGCAGAACAGCAGAAAAGGGTTTGAGAATGTGAAGTGCACAAAATGTTCCCGAATACTGCAAAAAGCCAAAAATTTTATCAATGTGGCAAAGCCTCCCATGATGCAAATGATTGTTGGTTCAAAGAAAAAATTTGCAGAAAGTGTCACAGGCAAGGCCACATAAAGGAAATCAGACAAAAAGCACAACCAAAGAGGGAAAAAAAACACACAGAGTGCAAAGTTTCAAACACAAAATGTTACTGAATGTGAAACTGAATCAGACAATTTGGAATCTGAGAAAGGTGAAGTCTCATGGTTAGAACTGCAGTGCATTACTGAAGCAGATCACAAAATCATATGGATAACATGTACTTGTTATAAAACTGAAAATAGAGCGGGATACAAGGTCAACTTTGTCTATAATTTCAGATGCTGACTACAACAAACTGTTTTCTAAACTACTATTAGAAAAGACTCCAGTGATGCTGAAGACCGACACAGGTGAGAAAGTGAGCTCCAAAGGCAAACTGAAATTGATGGTGACCATGGAGGCCTAACACAGCAGTTAGAGCTTTATATGTTGAAAGGTGGAGGGCCAGCACTTTTCAGATGTGAACGGTTGAGAAAATGCAACTGGACTGGCATAAAATCAAAGCTCTCAATGTGTCATCAATGGGCAACTGTAGCCTAAATGTCTAAATGGCAGCACTAACCAAGGTGTCACAGCTGCGTAATGCTAATGAAAAGGTGTTTGAGTGGGTATTAGACCGTAAGACCATAAGACATCGGAGAAGAATGAGGCTATTCAGCCTAGAATTCACTCAAACCCATCCACCTGCCTTCCCGCCATATCCTTTGATGCCCTGACCGATCAGGAAGTGATCAACTTCCATCTTAAATATACCAACAGACTTGGTCTCCATTTGGTCTGTGGCAGAGCATTCCACAGATTCACTACTCTCTCATTAAACAAAATCCTCCTAAGTCTGTTTTAAAAGGTCACCACTCAATTTTGAGGCTGTGTCTTCTACTTCTGGATATCCCCACCAAAGGAAACAACCTCTCCAACGTTTGGTAGGTGTAAATGAGATGCCCCACATTTTTCTAAATTCCAATGAATACAGACCCAAAGCTGTCAAACACTCCACTTATTCAGCCCCTTAATTCTTGGAATCATCCTCATGAATCTCCTCTGGACTCTCTCCAGTGACAGCACATCCTTTCTGAGATGTGGGGCCCAAAACTGTTGACAGTACTCCAAATGCAGCCTGATGAGTGTCTTGTAAAGGTTCAGCATTATCTCCCTGCTTTTATATTGCATTCTCCTTGAAATAAATGCCAATATTTCATTTGCCTTATTTACTGCAGACTCAACCTGTAAATTAACCTTCTGAGAGTCTTGCACAAGGACTCCTAATTCCCTCTGCACCTCTGATGTTTCAACCTTCTCCCCATTTAGGTAATAGCCACACCATTGCTCCTTTTGCCAAAATGCATTATCATACATTGCCCAGCATTGTATTCCACCTGCCACTTTTCTGCCATTCTTCCATTTGTCTGTTTTGCTGCAATCACATTGCTGCCACAGCACTACCTACCCCTCCACCTATCTTCATAACATCCGCAAACTTTGTCACAAAGCCTTCAATTCCATTATCCAAATCATTGACAGTGTGAAAAGTAGAAATCCCAATACTGAACCCGGAAGAACAACACTCGTCACTGGCAGCCAACAGTAATAACCCAAATTATTCTCACTCACTGCCTCCTGCCTGTCAGCCATTCCTCTATCCATGCCAGTATTTTTCCTGTAATGTCATAGCATTTTATCTTATTAGGCAGCCTCATGTTTACACCTTATCAAGTGCCTTCTAAATATCCAAGAAAATGACATCCACTGTCTCTCCTTTGTCCAGCCTGCTTGTTCCTTCTCTAACAGATTGTCAGGCAAGATTTCCCTTTACAGAAATCATGCTGACTTTGACTTATTTTTTCATTAGTCTCCAAGTACCCCGAAACCTCATCCTTAATAATAGTCTCCCAACACTTTCCCAACCACTGAGGTTAGGCTAACTGTCCCATAATTTCCTTTTTTTTGCCTTTCTCTCTTCTTAAAGAGTGGAGTGACATTTGCAATATTTCAGTCCTCCGGGACCTAGTCAGGTTCATGTGATGTTTGAAAGATCGTCACCAATGCATCTGCTAACTCTTCACCAACCTCTGTCAGGACTCTGGGGTGTAGACCTTCTGGTCCAGTTGACTTATTCATCTCAATTCTTTTGAGTTTGCCTGGCACATTTACTTTGGAACAGCAATGGCATTCACACCTGTTCCCTGACACTCACAGACTTCTGGCACACTGTTAGTGTCTTCCATGGTAAAGACAGATAAAAAGTACCCATTAATTCATCTGCCATTTCTTTGTCCCCTATTACTATCACACCAGCATCATTTCCCAGTGGTCCAATATCAACTCTTATCTTCCTTTCACTCTTCAAATAACTGAAAAAAAACTTTTGGTATCCTGCTTTATATTATTGGCTAGTTCACCCTCATTTTTCATCTTTTTCCTTCTCACAGCTTTTATGGCTGCCTTTTGTTGGATTTTAAAATTTTCCCAATCATCCAACTTTTGCTAAATTATATGCCCTTTCCTTGACTTTTATCCAGTCCTTAACATATCTTGTCAGCTACGGTTGCCTACCTCTGCCATTTGAGAACGTCTGTGAGATACAGCTATCCTGCACCTTGTGAACTATTCCCAGAAACATTAGCCATCATTGCTCTGCCATCTTCCCTGTCAGCATCCTCCTCCAAACCACCTTGGCAAGCTCCTCTCTCATGCCCCTGTAATTCCCTTTATTCCATTGTGATACTGATACATATGATTTATGCTTCTCCCTCTCAAATTGCAGTATGAATTCAATCTTATTATGATCACTGCCTAAATGTTCTTTTACATTAAGCTGCCTAAAAAGATATGAGTTATTACACAGCACTCAATCTAAGATAGCCTTTCCCCAAGTAGGCTCCAGCACAAGCTGCTCCAAAAAGCCATCTCATAGGCATTCAATAGATCACCTCTCTTGCGACCCAGCACCAACCAGATTTCCCAAATCCCCTTGCATATTGACGTCCCCCATTACAATTGTGTCATTACCCTTATTACATGCCTTTTCCTGCCCCCTTTTGAAATTTCAACTCTACATCTTGTCTACTAGTTGGAGGCCTATATATGATTCCCTTCATGTATTTTCAACCCTTGCAGTTTTTTTTAACTCCACCCACAAAGACTCAACATTCTCTGACCCTCTATCATCTCTATCTAAAGATGTAATCCCATCTCTTACCCACAGAGCCATATCGCCACATTTGCTGTCCTTCCTGTATCCTTTAATATTAAATTCCCAACTATGGCCTTCTGTCAGTCATAACTCAGTGATGCCCATAACGCCATGCTGACTAGTCTGCAATTGCACCACAAGTTCATCCACCTTATTCCAAATGTGATGCACATTTAAATACGGTACCTTTAGTCCTGCATTCTTCACCCTTTTGAATGTTGCCTTTGTGATACAATTTAACTCTGTGCTCTGTCTGCATTTGTACCCAATCATTGCCTTGTCCTTCCTTACATACATGTTACATCCATCACCTACCTGTAAACCTGTTGACCTCTCCTCAGCTCTGTCATACTGGTTCCCATCCCCATGCCATATTAGTTTAAACCACGAGTAAGACCAGTACAAAGAGTTTAAAAGGAGACAGTTTTTCCTTCAGTGGTTTGATCAAGGAATGACTGCACATGTGCATGGACGTCAGCGAGTTAGATCAGCGCGAAGAGTTTAAAAGGAGATAGCTTTATACAGCAAGCATCAGAGGAGCAGGTGATGGAGTAGAGGAATTCAGCGTAGCAGGGCTTTCGCTCAACGGGGCTTCGGCGATAACAGGTCGAGGCGAGGTAAGTTACCTGCGAAGGATAGAAACAGAGTATATGTCTGTGAGGCCAGTGTTCTGTACTGGGTTTCAGATGTGGGAATTCCAGGAGACTCCCAGCCTCCTGGAAGGCCACATCTGCACCAGGTAGGTCGAGCTGCAGCTCCTTAGGGATTGTGTTAGGGAACTGGAGATGCAGCTTGATGACATTCGTCTGGTCAGGGAAAGTGAGGAGGTGATGGAGAGGAGCTATAGGCAAGTAGTCACTCCGGGGGCTTGAGAGACAGATAAGTGGGTAACAGTCAGGAGAGAGAAGGGCAAGAGTCCAATACTGGAGAATACACCTGTGGCTCTCCCCTTAACAATAAGTACTCCTGTTTGAGTACTGTTGGGGGGACGGCCTACCTGGGGGAAGCAACAGTGGCCGCGCCTCTGCCACAGAGTCTGGTCCTGTGGCTGAGAAGGGTAGGGAAAGGAAGAGGATGGCAGCAGTGGTAGGGGATTGTACAGTTATGGGGTCAGACAGGCGATTCTGTGGACGCAGGAAAGAAACACAGATGGTAGTTTGTCTCCCAGGTGCAAGGATCCGGAAACACGAGGAATTCTGCAGATGCTGGAAATTCAAGCAACACGTATCAAAGTTGCTGGTGAACACAGCAGGCCAGGCAGCAACTCTAGGAAGAGGTACAGTCGACGTTTCAGGCAGGACTGAAGGTTCTCGGCCTGAAACGTCGACTGTACCTCTTCCTAGAGTTGCTGCCTGGCCTGCTGCATTCACCAGCAACTTTGATGTGTTTTGCAAGGATCCGGGATGCTTCTGCTCACATCCATGATATCCTGAAGTGGGAAGGCGAACAGCCAGAGGTCGTTATACCAACAATAGAAGTAGGAAAAGGGAGGATGTGCTGAAAACAGACTACGGGGAGTTAGGCCGCAAGTTGAGAAGCAGAAGCTCAAGAGTAGTAATCTCGGGATTACTGCCTGTGCCACGCGGCAGTGAGTATAAGAATAGAGTGAGGTGGAGGATAAATGTGTGGCTGAGGGATTGGAGCAGGGGGAAGGGAATCAGATTTCTGGATCATTGAGGCCTGTTATTGGGCAGGCCTAATGTGTAAAAAAGGACGGGTTGCACTTGAATCCGAGGGGGATCAATATCCTGGCGGGGAGGTTTGTTAAGGCTTTTTGGGAGAGTTGAAACTAGAATTGCTGGGGGTTGGGGACTGAACTGAAGAGATGGAGGAAGGGGCTATTGGCGCTCAAATAGACAAAGCTTGGAGACAGTGCGAGAGGCAGGTGATAGAGAAGGGTTGCGCTCAGACTGATGGTTTGAGATGTGTCTATTTTAATGCAAGAAGCATTATGAACAAAGTGGATGAGCTTAGAGTGTGGATCAGTACTTGGAGCTATGATGTTGTGGCCGTTGCAGAGACTCGGATGGCTCAGGAGCAGGAATGGTTACTTAGGGTGCCAGGTTTTAGATGTTTCAGAAAGGACAGGAGGGAGGCAAAAGAGGTGGGGGCGTGGCACTGCTGATCAGAGATAGTGTCACAGCTGCAGAAAAGGAGGAAGTCATGGAGGGATTGTCTACTGAGTGTCTGTGGGTGAAAGCTGAAAACAGGAACGGGGTCAATAACTGTCCTGGGTGTCTTTTGCAGACCACCCAATAGTAACAGGGACATCTAGGAGCAGATAGGGAGACAGATTCTGGAAAGGTGTAACAGTAACAGGGTCATTGTAGTGGAAGATTTTAATTTCCCAAATATCGATTGGTATCTCCCTAGAACAAGGGGTTTAGATGGAGTGGCGTTTGTTGAGTGTGTTCAGGAAGGTTTCTTGACACAATATGTAGTTAAGCCTACAAGAGGAGAGGCTGTACTTGATCAGTTATTGGGAAGTAAACCTGTTCAGGTGTCAGATCTCTCAGTGGGACAGCATTTTGGAGATAGTGATCACAATTCCATCTCCTTTGCCATAGCATTGGAGAGTGATAGGAACAGACAAGTTAGGAAAGTGTTTAATTGGAATAAGGGGAAATATGAAGCTATCAGGCAGGAACTTGGAAGCATAAATTGGGAACAGATGTTCTCAGGGAAATGTATGGCAGAAATGTGGCAAATATTCAGAGGATATTTGCGTGGCATTCTCATAGGTACGTTGCAATGAGATGGTAGGGTACGGGAACCGTGGTCTATAAAAGCTATTGAAAATCTAGTCAAGAGGGAAAGAAAAGCTTATGAAAGGTTCAAAAAACTAGGTAATGATAGAAATCTAGAAGGAGCTTAAGAATGAAATTAGGAGAGCCAGAAGGGGCCATGAGAAGGTCTTGGCATTCCCAAAAAAAAACGCCCGAGGCATTCTCCAAGTACGATAAGAGCAAAAGGATAAGACGTGAGAAAATAGGACAAATAAATTTTGACAGTGGAAAAGTGCATATGGAATCGGAGGAGATAGCCGAGACACTTAATGAATACTTTGTTTCAGTATTCACTACGGAAAAGGACCTTGGTGATTGTCGGTATGACTTACAGAGGACTGAAAAGCTTGAACATATAGACATTAAGAAAGGGGATATGCTGGAGCTTTTGGAAAGCATCAAGTTGGATAAGTCTCCGGAACCGGATGAGATATACCCCAGGCTACCGTTGAAGGTGAGGGAGGAGATTGCTGAGCCTCTGGCAATGATCTTTGCATCATCAATGGGTATGGGAGAGGTTCCAGAGAGTTGGAGGATTGCAGATGTTGTTCCCTTATTCAAGAAAGGGAATAGAGATAGCCCAGGAAATTATAGACCAGTGAGCCTTACTTCAGCGGTTGGTAAATTGATGGAAAATATTCTGAGAAACAGGATTTATAAACATTTGATTAGGAATAGTTAGCATGTCTTTGTGAAAAGCAGGTTGTGCCTTACGAGCCTGACTGAATTTTTTGAGGATGTGACTAAACACATTGATGAAGGTAGAGCAATAGATGTAGTGTATATGGATTTCAGCAAGGCATTTGATAAGGTACCCCATGCAAGGTTTATTGAGAAAGTCAGGAAGCATGGAATCCAAAGAGACCTTGCTTTGTGGATCCAGAGCTGGCTTGCTCACAGAAGGCAAAGAATGGTTGTAGATGGGTCATATTCTGCATGGAGGTCGGTGACCTGTGGTGTGTCTCAAGGTTCTGTTCTGGGATGTCTCTCTTCATGATTTTTAGAAATGATCTGGATGAGGAAGTGGAGGCTTAGCAAACTTGCTGATGACACAAAAGGTTTGGGGTGTTGTGGATAGTGTGGAGGGCTGTCACAGGTTACAGCAGGACATTGATAGGAAGCAAAACTGCACTGAGAAGTGGCAGATGAAGTTCAACCCAGATAAGTGTGAGGTGGTTCATTTTAGCAGGTCAAATATGATGGCAGAATATAGTATTAATGGTAAGACTCTTGGTAGTGTGGAGGATCAGAGGAATCTTAGAGTCTGAGTCTAAAGGACATTCTGACAGGGTTTGCAAGACATTACTTCCTGCAAGGCTAATCCCAGTAGCATGAATGGCAGGGATGCTTCACTACCAGATGAACTCAATGCCTTCTCTGCACGCTTTGAAAGAAAGAACACAACTACAGCTGTGAAAATCCCTGCTGCACCTGATGACCCTGCGATCTCCATCTCAGGGGCCAATGTTAGGATGTCTTTAAAGAGAATGAACCTTCGCAAGGCGGAAGGTCCCAATCGAGTACATGGTAAGGCTCTGAAAACCTGTGTCAACCAACTAGTGGAATTATTCAAGGACGTTTTCAACCTTTCACTGCTATGCGCAGAAGTTTCCACTTGATTCAAAAAGCCAACAATTATACTTGTGCCTAAGAAGAGTAATGTTGTCTACCTCAATGACTATCGCCCAGTGGCACTCATATCGACAGTAATGAAATGCTTTGAGAGGCTGGTCACGACTAGACTGAACTCCTGCCTCAGAAAGGACCTAGACCAATTGCAATTTGCCTTTTGCCACAATAGGTCAATGCCGGATGAAATCTCAATGGCTCTCCACATGGCTTAAGACCACTTGGACAACACACGCACCTACGTTAGCATGCTGTCAACTATAGCTCAGCATTTAATACCATCATTCCCACAATCTTGATTGAGAAGTTGCAGAACCTAGGCGTCTGTACCTCCCTCTGCAATTGGACCCTCGACTTCCTAACCGGAAGACCACAACCTGTGCAGATTGGTGATAGAATATCCTGCTCACTGATGATCAACACTGGCACACCTCAGGGGTGTATGCTTAGTGCACTGCTCTACTCTCTCTGTGGCTAGGCATAGCTCAAATACCATCTATAAATTTGCTGACAATATACCATTGTTGGTAGAATCTCAGGTGGTGACGAGAGGGCGTACAGGAGTGAGATATGCCAACTAGTGGAGTGGTGCCGCAGCAACAACCTGGCACTCAACAACAGTAAGACAAAAGAGCTGATTGTGTACTTCAGGAAGAGTAAGACGAAGGAACACATACCAATACTTATAGAGGGATCAGAAGTGGAGAGAGTGAGCAGCTTCAGGTTTCTGGGTGTCAAGGTCTCTGAGGATCTAACCTGGTCCTAACATACCAATGTAGTTATAAAGAAGGTAAGACAGGGGCTATACTTCATTAGGAGATTGAAGAGATTTGGCATGTCAACAAATACACTCAAAAACTTCTATAGTTACATTGTGGAGAGTATTTTGACAGGTTGCATCACTGTGTCGTATGGAGGGGCTGCTGCACAGGACTGAAAGAAGTTGCGGAAGGTTGTAAATCTAGTCAGCTCCATCTTGAGTAACACCCTACAAAGTACCTAAGACATCTTTAAGGAGTGGTGTCTCAGAAAGGCAGCCTCCATTATAAGGACCTCCAGCACCCAGGGCATGCCCTTTTTTCACTGTTGCCAGCAGGTAGGAGTTACAGAAGCCCAAAGGCACACACTCAGCAATTCAGGAACAGCTTCTTCCCCTCTGCCATCCAATTCCTAAATGGATTTTGAATCTTTGGATGCTACCTCACTTTTTTTTTAAAAATAGAGCATTTCTGTTTTTGCACGTGTTTTAAGATCTATTCAATATATGTAATTGATTTACTTGTCTATTTGTTATTATTTTAAAATTTTTATATATGAATATTATTTTTTTCTCTCTGCTAGATTATGTATTGCATGGAACTGCTGCTGCTAAATTAACACATTTCATGGCACATGCCAGTGATAATAAACCTGATTCTGATTCTGATTCCAAGATGCTGCACAGGTTGACTCTGTGGTTTGTTACATACTTCATAGATATCTTGTGACTGTCTTGTGAGGGTGATGTAATGGTCTTGCAGAGGTCACATGATATAATTTTCCCACTGATGGGAGTTCATGTGATGACCTGTTCTCACATAAGTGTAGGCCCCTAGGGTGACGTAGTTGGCTTTCCAGTTAGAACGTCAGCCAGATACTCCGCTCCGCTGTGTATTTTCCTTATGACGCAGTTTCGATCTAAAACACAGTTTTACGTTCTATTGTAAGGTACAAAGGTGTTGGACCGGCAGTTTAATCAATAGCTGCCAGATTTATTGATGTACCTTTTCAGTAATATTGGAGAGTGAACACTGGAACCTGAAGGAGTCATTCGACGGTTTTGAAGAGAATCGACCATTATTGAATTCATTCAAGAAAGAGTGATCTGCATGAGATAGCCTCTGCTAAAAAGCAGCAGAAAAAGCTGTGCAGTATCTAGTATCAAGAGGGAAAGGTCAGTGCCTTTAAATCATTTTATTTCCGTCGTCGTGAATCCTGCAGACAAGGCAGGACCCGGCTGGGACTGGCAGTGACGTCGTGTCTTTGAGGAATTCTTTACTTCAGGAAAGTCTCTCCTAATTGACTGTATAAATCTTTTGGACTTTCAAATTTACCATTCTAAGAACTGTGTTTGAATTTACCACTTAAAGAACTGTTTTCGTATTTATCGCTTTAAGAACTAGTACTGAGTGGCAGTTTGTTAAATGGCCGCATAGCAGTTTATTTCTGGTTAAGATTATCATTTGTTATTTTTATATTGGAGCAGAGTTGAATAAATATTTGATTGTTTTTATAAAACCTGACTCAATTCAATTGATATTCATTGCTGCCGATCACATGACAGGTTAAGCAAGCATACGGTGTATTCAGCTTCATCGACCATGAGATTGAGCTTAAGAGCCAAGAGGTAACGTTGCAGCTATATAAGACCTTGGTCAGACCCCACTTGGAGTACTGTACTCAGTTCTGGTCACCTCACTACAGGAAGGATGTGGAAGTGTGCAGAGGAGATTTACAAGAATGTTGCCCGGATTGGGGAGCATACCATAGGAAAATAGGTTGAGTGAACTCAACATTTTCTCCTTGGAGCAGTGGAGGATGAGAGGTGACCTGATAGAGGTGTATAAGATGATGAGAGGCATTGATCATATGGATAGTCAGAGGCTTTTTCCCAGTGCTGAAATGGCTAACAAGAGAGCACACAGCTTTAACATGCTTGGAAGTAGGTACAGGGGAGAGGTCAGGGGTAATTGTTTTTACGCAGTGCGTGGTGAGTGTGTGGAATGGGCTGACGGCACTGGTGGTGGAGGCAGATACGACAGGGTCTTTTAAGAGACTCCTGCACAGGTACATGGAGCTTAGAGAAATAGATGCCTATGGGTAACCCTTGGTAATTTCTAAAGTAAGTACATGTTCAGCGTAGCATTGTGAGCCAATGGGCCTGTATTGTGCTGTAGGTCTTCTATGTTTCTATGTTTCACTCTAGTATACCTGTCTGCAAGAATATTGGTCTCCCTCGGATTCAAGTGCAACCTTTCCCTTTTGTAGTGGTCACACCTGCCCCAGAAAAGGTCTCAATTATCCAGAAATCTGAATCCCTGTCCCCTGCTCCAATCCTTCAGCCACGCATTTATCCTCCACCTTATTGTATTCCTATCCTCAGAGTCACGAGACACAGGAAGCAATCCTGATATTGCTACATTGAGGTTATGCTTCTCAGCTTCCTTCCTAACTCCCTGTATTATTTTTTAACGACCTGCTTCCTTTTTCTACTTATGTCATTGGGACCAATATGTACCACGACTTCTGGCTGCACACTCTCCCTTTTCGGGATATTGTGGACATGTAAAGAAATGCTGGCACATGGGAGGCAAACTAACATCTGTGTTTCCTTTTCCCGTCCACAGAATTATCTATCTGCCCCGCTGACTACAGAGTCCCCTATTATTGCTAAAGTACCATCCTCTTCAGTTCTCTACCCTGCTGAGCTGCAGGGACAGACTCGGTACCTTAAGAGCAACCACTGTTGCTGCCCCCAGGTAGATCATTCACCCAATAGTACCCAAAATGGAGTACTCATTGTTGAGGGGGATGGCCACAGGGTGCTCTCCACTATTTGATGTTCTTCCTTCCCTTTTCTGACAGTCAGCCATTTATCTATCTTCAGTAGCCTTGAGGTGACCACCTCCCTGTAGCTCCTGCCTGTCAATGCTTCACTTTCTCTAACAAGCCAAAGGTCATCGAGCTGCTGCTCCATTTCCCTAACACAGTCTTTAATGAGCTGTATCTCGATGCACCCGGTGCAGATTTACTGGAAATCTCACAACTGCCATCCAGAACAAAATACTAGCTCTGTAGACATATCCCCTATTATCTCAAGAGATAAATAAGAAAAAAAGAAATCAGAAATGAGGAATGAACTTACCTTGCCTCCTCCTGCTCTCGCCGATGCCCAATTGAACTAATGCCTTACTACTCTGCAAACACGAGGAATTCTGCAGATGCTGGAAATTCAAGCAACACACATCAACATTGCTGGTGAACGCAGCAGGCCAAGTAGCATCTCTAGGAAGAGGTACAGTCGACGTTTCGGGCCGAGACCATTCGTCAGCTAACGAAGGGTCTCAGCCCAAAACGTCAACTGTACCTCTTCCTAGAGATGCTGCCTGGCCTGCTGTGTTCACCAGCAACTTTGATGTGTGTTCCTTACTACTCTGACTCTGACTGCTCCAACAATGACCACTCCCATGATGGCTGTTCCACAAGGCAGTACCTCTCTTTTATAGAGATTGAGTTTTTGGAGCTCTTTACCAGTCCTGCATGGGAGTGCTTCTATTGCATCTGCACAGTACTCCAACCAAGTACTTGTAAACTCAAAGGCACAAAGGCCAGAATTAAACTGGATGAAGCAGCAACAACAAGATTCTGTAAAGTGAGTCCAGTGCCTAAAGTGGTTGATGAACATCAGAACTTGGAGGCGTGTGTCATTCTCTCCAAGGTTGAGTGCAGCAGCTGGGCCATGGCCATTGCCCTGGTGATGAAGAAAGGGAAGCCTGGAACTGTTTGCGTTGGTGGTGACTTCAAAGTGAGCACCAGCCCTGTGCTGTGTACTGTGTAGTATCCCCTGCCGCGAATAGAAGACAGTTTTTGTATCTTGGGCAAGTGGGGAGAGGTTTTCACAGATTGGCTTGTCACAAGCCTATCTGAAAATGGAGATTGAGGAGTCAAGCAGGAAGTTCCTCACAATCAACACTCACAAGGGACTGTTCCAGTATAATTGTCTCAACTTTGGTGTCGCATTAGCTCCTGCAATTTGGAAAAAATATGGCAATTTTGGCAATTTGACCAAGTGTTCCAAGATATCCCAGGAACACAATGTTATCTTGATAACATCATCGTGGCTGGCCAAAATGATGAAGAGCACCTCCAGAACCTGGAGCTTACCAGGCTGAATGAATATGGTCTGCACGCAAAGAGAGACAAATGTGAGTTTTTCAAGAATGAAATATCATATTGAGGACATGTCTTTGACAAGTAATGACTTCCATAAGTCACAAGAGAACACTGAATTGCTGCTACAGGCACCAAAACCAGAAAATGTGTTACAACTCAGGCCACACTTGTGCCTTGTAAACTACTACCACAGGTTTCTCACAAACATTGCTACAGTGCAGGAATGCCTAAAGGTTAATTTGTAGGCTGAGTCTGTGGAGAGGAAGGCAAATGTGATGTTAATATTTATTTCAAGAGGATTAGAATATAAAAGCAAGAATGTAATGCTAATACTTTATGAAGCACTGGTGAGACCTTACTTGGAGTATTGAGAGCAGTTTTGGGCCCCTTACAAGAGAAAGGATGTGCTGAATCTGGAGAGAATCAGAGAATCCTTTAATCTTCAAATTTTGCCCACCCACCTTTCCATCCCCTCCTCCAGCACACTCCCTTACTCCCCTCTCTCTCTCACTTCTCCCTCTTGCTCATTCCCTCAGTGAAGCTACAGATCTACAAGGCAGACAAACACGTGATGACACACACCAGCATGTGACCATGTACTCACTTGTCTTAAACACGCATGTGCAAGAGAGACATACATATTAGGTCGTTTAATGTCATGGGCCGTCACGGGGTATCAATGCCGTCAAAATGAGCTTCTCGCATCAACAACAGAGTTTAGATACAGACACGATGAACATAAATTACCAAAACCTCAAAATAGCATACATTTAATCAACAAAATACTGTAAATAAAACGAATTGTAGGAATGGTGTAGATGAGGGCAAATATGGCTTAACATTGGGTTAGGGTTTTTTGAGTGGGTTCAGGAACCTATGACTGTGGAAATAAGCTGTTGTCAAACCTCTTTAGGTATTAAAAAGGCACACAAACATGGCATTACATATCCATGTGAACGTGTCCTCATATAGTTCAAACATACATGTTCGTAGACATGAGCACACCAACACAGCCAGGCACTCTTACCTGGAGAGAAGGGGAGGACGGAAAGAGAATGTGTGTGTGTGTGTGTGTGTGTGAGAGAGATAGATAATGAGAGAGAGAGAGAGAGTGAGAGAGAGAGATAGAGTATTGTTCAAGGCACACACACACACTCACATACATTGGCCCTCACTGGGGGTGGGGGGGGTGGGTGTTGTGGTTGATTTTACCTGCATTGCCTGCTCTCTCTCTGTTTGACCATTTGGGGTCAGCTCAGATGTTCATGGAATATCAAAAGCTACAATCACCAGATCCACGGGACCCTGGTGCTGTTGCTCTGCCCTCTCCAGAGAGCTTCAGTACCTCCGCTTGTACCCCGTGACTCCCCACTTGACCTAACATGGGGGTAAGCAAGGCTGACCAACAGGAAGAAACAAGTGACCCTGACATCCCACAAACACTACCTCCCTTATCCCACCCACATCTCTGGTGTCCCACATCTGCCATGAAGCAACCGAGCTTACAATGAGACATCGTTTAGAAGCTTCCAACAGATAGGTCAGTATCTGTTACCCAGGGTTGTAATGTTCAATATTAGGGGACATGCATTGAAGGTGAGAAAGTGTAAAAGACTCACAGGACAACATTCCTTTTCATACAGTGAGCTGAGGGAGCCTGTAATGTTCTGTCAGGGGTGGAGATGAAGGTAGAGGTGTTTCAAAGGCACTTTGATGGGCATATGAATGTGCAGGGAATGGAGGGACATGGACATATTGTAGGCAGAATAGGTTAGCTTAGTTAGGGATTTGCTTTCTAGAATAATTAGATCAGCATAACATTTTGAGCTGCAGGGGCTGTTCCTGAGCTGTACTTCTCCACATTCAATGTACGTTGGAATGCATTGCAAAGGTGGAATAGAATTGATTGTAGAAATTATTCCGGTGATTAACATGTGGAATCTTGTGTTCTCATGCTTAAATCTTTATTTGTCTTTATTAGATGCCCCACAGAATCTCTCAATCACTTCTCCCAACAACGTGAACAATTCCCGGGTGAATATGAAGGAAGGGATTCTTACATTGATCCTCTGCTCCGTCCAGAGTTTCCCAGTGTCTAATCTAACGTGGAGACATCTCGGTGTCACACTGAACACAACAAATTCCAGCAACGAGCTATGGCTGGAGTTTCCTCAGGTGACACCCCAGCAGGCTGGAATCTATGAGTGTGTGGCGGAGAATAAACACGGGACAGCGGAGAGAGCCATTGCCCTCAACGTGGAGTGTAAGTGGATGCATTGCTACATCCCTAAGTACAAATGCAAAGTCAGTGGACTTTTTATCCTTCGATACACAGACACAATCAGTGGCCACTTTATAAAGTACCTGTACACCTGCTCGTTAATGCAAATATCTAATCAGTGAATCATGTGGCAGCAACTCAATGCATAAAAGCATGCAGACATGGTTAAGAAATTCCGTTGTTGTTCAGAGCAAGTATTGGAATGGGGAAGAAATATGATCTAAGTGACCTTAACCATTCTCTGCAGGCTTGCTAACCTTGAGTGTGGGTGAGGGACAGGAGGATGTGACCGCTTTCTGTACAATCCGAAACCAGCATGGAGAGGCCATGTTTGCAGTGTCCCTGTGGATGAAAGGTGAGGATATCTCTGAAGAATATTCTCCATTCAGCAATTCCCTCCAACCTCAACTTGAGTTCCATCTGAGCATAGTCCACCTTCCCTCCCAACTGGATGGGAAAGATCTCGTGGCCAGAGGGAAGCTCATTCCAGTGTCTCGGTGCCAATAATAGTCACTGTCGCATTGCTGGCTGTGGGATCTTGTTGTGTACAGACTGCTGCCCTGCTTCTCTTGGGACCTGATGACAACCATACACCACAAGCTGTGGAACACATTGGGATGGTGAACTGTACCGGTGAGATGGGAATCACACTCTCCACTCTCCTTCAAGACCCCACTGCTTTTATCCAAGGATTTAGCCTTTTCCCTCAATGTGCTGAGGACAAAGCCCAAGTAAAATAGGGAAGGAACACATGGATCTCTCTCTCCCAATCAAAACACCTTGACTGTACATAGGTCTCCAAAGACAAATCCCCATTTAACTAATGATGTGACTTCTAAAACCAATTGGCTGCACCAGTGATGGTTTGGTGTGCCATGTGAAAGAGGGGTGAATACTTATGCAATCAATTATTTTGTGTTTTGAATTTGCAATTAATTTAGATCACTTTGTAGAGATCTGTTTTCACTTTGACACAAAATAGACTTTTTCTGATGATCAGTGTCAAAAAAGCCAAATTAAATCCACAGTGATTCAGTGTTGCAAAGCAATAAAACATAGATAATTTATAGGCCCTATATTTTTGTTATAAAAATTAAATTAAATAAGTAATGCAAAAAGAGAGCAAAAAAAGTGAAAATAGTGAGGCAGTGGCAGTGAGGATGAAGCTGTTCCTCACACATCTGTGTGTGTCTTTGGGATCTTGTACTTCCTCCTTGATGGTAGCAATGAGAAGAAGGCACATCCTGAGTGGTGCAGGTCTATAACGATGCCTTTTTGAGGCTTCAACTTTTGAAGATGATTTAGGTCCTAAAGAGGCAGGTGACCATGTTGGTGCTGAGTTTGCAACTTTCTGCAGACTTTTTGGATCCTGTGTAGTAGTCCATCCATAACTGAAAAGAGTTTGACTTGGTCAGCAGACTGTTCTGAAGCTGTCCTGTTGATTTCTGTTACGGTGGGGTCACTGCTATTTGGATCACCGTGTTACTCACGAGCAGCCTCATTCTCAGTACACAATTGGCTGGATTCTTCATCTACAAGTACATCCTGAAGTAAGTCCAGATGAACATTCAAGTTCAGTATTATTGTCATTTCAATTGTTTACATTTATACCACCAAATGAAACAACGTTCCCTGGACCAAGGCACACAACACAGTGCATACAACACACACAGCAGATAAAGCAGCATTACCACAAATAAATTAACAAATAACAAAATACATTCCATAAGATTGACATCTATCATAAGCTGCACTTACGAGACAAATGGTATTACACCACTTCTGCTTCAGCAGTGGGGAAGAAGCTGTTTCCCATCCTATCCTAACAGTCCTTCTCATAATGCTACGGTTCCTCCTCCCTGATGGTGGGGGTTGGAGGGGGCAAAGATGGTCAAAGAGATTGTGAGATGGATGGGAGGGATCCTTGACAATCCTAAAAGTTGAAGTCTGTCCCGAGCCTTGTGGCCCATCAGGCCGGAGCTTATGTCGGTTTCTGTGCGTGAAGCGGCTGAGAGTACGAGACTCCTGCCCGGATAGGACGCCAGTCTATTGAAAAGTTAACTCCCAGCATTTGCCGGTACTAATTTTCAGCTGGGTGGACTGGAGCAGTGTGTGGTTAAGTGCCTTGCTCAAAGACACAACAGGCTACCTTGGCCGAGTCTCGAACCCACGACCTTCAGATCGTGAGCCCAACGCCCTAACCACTTGGCCACGTGCCACACCTGACAATCCTAAGGGTCCTGGTAAACATCTTGGATGGGTGGAAGAGATACCCTGATGATCATCTCAGCAGCCCTTATAACGCTTTGCCGGGTCTTGTGGTCAGATGCTTTTCAATTGCCGTATCAGACGGTGACACAGCTCGTCAGGGTACTCTCGATGGCACTCCTGTTAAAAATTGGTTAGAATAGAGGGAGGAGGTAGCCTCGCACACCTCAATCTCTTTAGGAAATGGAGACATTGCTGTGCTTTCTTGACTAAAGAGATGGAGTTGCGGGGCCAGGTGAAATTACTAAAGAGAAGTTGATGGAGTTTCACCTTCTGTTTAAACCCTACCCTCTGCTGTCTACTTGTGGGTGACTGCTCTATCAGGTCTGCATCTGTTCTTGTCCCTATCTCCTCTACTGACTAGCAACCAATGAACACTCACATTCATTTTTGCATCCTACATACTGGAGGTGTGCAGTTCTTATAAAAAGTATTCACCCCTCCTTGGAAGTTTCTTGTTTTACTATTTTACAACATTGAATCACACTGGAATTAATTTGGCTTTTTTGACACTGATCAGGAGAAACTGACTCTTAATGTGTCAAAGTGAAAATAGACCTCCACTAAGTGATCTAAATTAATTTCAGATATAAAGCACAAAATAACTGATTGCATAAGTATTCACCCTCTTCAAGTCAGTATTTAGTAGATGCACCTCTGGCAGCAATTACAGCCTTCAGTCTGTGTGGATAACTTTATTTCAGCTTTGCACATCTGGACACTGCAATTTTTCCCTATTCTTCTTTGAAAAAAACTGCTCAAGCTCTGTCAGATTGCATGGGGATCTTGAGTGAACATCCTTTTCTAGTCCAGCCACAAACTGTCAAGTGGATTGAGGTCTGGACTCTGACTTGGCCACCCCAGGACATTACATTTTTAGTTTTTAAGCCATTCCTGTGTAACTTTGGCTTTATGCTTGGGGTCATTGTCTTCCTGGAAAACATATCTTCTCCCAAGTCTCATTTCTCTTCCAAAATCAGGATTTATCAAGAAATTTATCATAAAAGTACATAAATGTCACCACATTCTATCCAGAGAGTCATTTTCTTGTGGGCATTCACAATAAAAACTAAGAAACATAATAGAATCAGTTAAAACTCCACACATCATTGATACAAACAGCAAATGAGCAAAAGACAACAATCTGCAAATCCAAATAAAAAGTAACAATAAACAAGAAGTAAAAAATATTGAGAGCCTGAGTTGTGGAGTCCTTGGAAGTAAATCCAGAGGTTGTGGAATTAGTTCAGTGATGGGGTGTGAGCAGTTCAATGGTGTTGGAATGAAGAGTTGAGATTTGCTTTTATTTCTGCCCCAGGACACAGAGAGGCAGAGGACGAGCCAGATCCCACAGGAAGTTACAACAGTAATGTCCGTTGGAGAGGGGGAGGAGAATGGCCCGGTGTACAGCAGTCTGTGGGAATTGCCCAGCGGTGGAGGTCCTGTTCGCAGGGGGGAGACGGTCACATACTCAGAGCCAGCCTGAGAGGTCGCAGCACTAGTGGGTGGGGGTGAGGGAGAGAGCCTTCTGGTTTTCTGGGAGATGGCCAATGATGTAGGAAGCATTGCAGCCAACTACACAGTAAGATCCCACAGAGCACTGGATCCAGAGACCCAGGTTACCAACTGTTTTCCAATCTTCGTATGGTCAGGGAGAGTGAGGAGGTGATAGAGAGGAGCTCTGGCAGGTAGTCACACTGGGGTCTCAGGAGACAGATAAATAGGTAACAGTCAGGAGAGGGAAGGGCAAGAGCCAGATACTAGACAGTATCCATGTGGCTGTCCCTCTTAACAATAAGTACTCCTATTTGAGCACTGCTAGGGGGAACGGACTACCTCGGGGAAGCAACAGTGGCAGCTCCTCTGGCACAGAGTCCGGCCCTGTGGCTCAGACAGGAAGGGAAAGGAAGAAGGCAGCAGTAATAGGGGGTCAGACAGGCAATTCTGTGGACGCAGGAAAGAAACACAGATGGTAGTTTGCCATCCAGTGCCAGGGTCCAGGATGTTTCTGTTCGTGTCTGTGATATCCTGAAGTGTGAAGGTGAGCTGCCAGAGATCATGGTACATATTGGTACGGACGAAATCGGTAGGAAAAAGAAGGAGGTCCTGAAAACAGACTAGAAGGGAGTTCAGAAACAGGACCACAAAGGTAGTAATCTCAAGATTACTGCCTGTGCCACATGACAGTGAGTTTTAGAATAGAGTGAGGTGGAGAATAAATGCATGGCAGAGGAATTGGAGCGGGAGGCAGGGATTCAGATTCCTGGATCATTGGGACCTTTTCTGGGGCAGGTGTGACCTGCAGAAAAAGGATGGGTTGCACTTGAATCCCAGGGGGACCAATATCCTGGCAGGGAATTTCCAAAGGCTACTGGAGAGAATTTAAACTAGAATTGCTGGGGGTTGGGAACTGAACTGAAGAGATGGACGAAGAGACAGTTGGCACACAAATGGAGAAAACTTGGAGTCAGTGCGAGAGGGAGGACAGGCAGGTGATAGAGAAAGGTCATGCTCAGATCGATGGTTTGAGATGTGTCTAATTTAATGCAAGGAATATAGTGAACAAAGTGGATGAGCTTAGATCGTGGATCAGTATTAGGAGCTATGATGTTGTGGCCATTACAGAGTCTTGGATGGCTCAGGGTCAGGAATGTCTACCTAGAGTACCAGGCTTTAGATGTTTCAGAAAGGACAGGGAGGGAGGCAAGAGAGGTGGGGGTGTGACACTGTTGATCAGAGATAGGGTCACAGCTGCAGAAAAGGAGGAAGTCATGGAGGGGTTGTCTATGGATTCTCTGTGGGTGGAAGTTAGGGACAGGAAAGGGTCAATAACTTAGTGGGTGTTTATAATAGACCATCCAATAGTAACAAGGACATCAAGGAGCAGATAGGGAGGCAGATTTTGGAAAGGTGTAATAATAACAGGGTTGTCATGGTGGGAGATTTTAATTTCCCAAGTATTGATTGGAATCTCCATAGAACAAATGGTTTCGATGGGGTGGAGTTTGTTAGGTGTATTCAGGAAGATTTCTTGAACAAGAGGAGAGGCTGTACTTGATCTGTTACTGGGAAATAAACCTGGGCAGGTGTTAGATCTCTCAGTGGGAGAGCATTTTGGAGATAATGATCACAATTCTATCTCCTTTACCATAGCATTGGAGAGGAATAGGAACAGACAAGTTAGGAAAGCGTTTAATTGGAGTCAAGGGTAATAAGAAGCTATCTGGCAGGAACTTGGAAGCATAAATTGGGAACAGATGTTCTCAGGGAAATGTATGGAAGAAATGTGGCAAATGTTCAGGGGATATTTGTGTGGATTTCTGCATAGATACGTTCCAATGAGACAGGGAAAGGATGGTAGGGTACAGGAACCGTGATGTACAAAGGCTGTTGAAAATCCAGTCAAGAAGAAAAGAAGAGCTTATGAAAGGTTCAAAAAAACTATAGAGATCTAGAGGGTTATAAGGCTAGCAGGAAGGAGTTTAGGATTGAAATTAGGAGAGCAAGAAGGGGCCATGACAAGGCCTTGGTGGACAGGATTAAGGAAAACCTTAAAGCATTCTATAAGTATGTGAAGGGCAAGCGTATAAGACGTGGCTGTCATGGTCCGGATCGGGGTCTCTTTAAATTTACTTTGTTTATGTTACGATCCGGACCGTTGACTCCCTGCTTCCCTTTGGTTCCCTATTTTCCCGTGTCCCTCGGCCTTGGCGATGAGAGGCAATTTACTCTCGGCTGAACCGGTAGTTTATAGTCTCCGGCTTTCAGCTGTTCAGAGCGAGAGCGTCTGTGAAGTCACCAAGGGCACGGCATGCCAATGTCATCTGGCTGGAGCAAACCTGGTCTCCGCCTGAAGCGAGTGCTGGTAATTCACCCTTCCTCACCTGAGCAACCCTGTCAACCTCGACAAAGCGAGTCTGCAAAGTTTCCTTACCGAGGTGGGTCTGTCAGTTAACCCGCTAGAGGGAATCAAGAACCGCTGTCTACTGTTCCTGGGCTGAGTTGAGAGCTCGCCACTACCCGGAGGCTCTAAGTCAAGTCCTGGCTCCGGGGGCATTCAAGAACCAAGTCAAGTCTCGTCCCTGGCGGCATCCAAGTTCTGAGTCAAGTCAAGTCCCGTCCCTGGCGGCATCCAAGTTCCAAGTCAAGTCCTGGCCCTGGTGGTCTGTGATTCCTGTCCTACCCCCCTGTCTGAATCCCTTCTCTGCCCATCTCCCCTCTAGCCCTCAACTGCAGCCCTCGCCTGCACTTCAGTCTACTTCTATCATCGGGGCTAGATAGGTACTGTCTGGTGTTCTTTCGTGTTGGTCTTGTCTTATCCTCACCTCCGTGGGGTAAGTCAGGCCATCTTGCCGTTGCCCCGCGGGGGGTCATGTCTTGTCGTGTCTTGTCCTCGCCTCCGTGGGGTAAGTCAGGCCGTCTTGCTGTTGCCCCGCGGGGAGTCATGAGTCCCAGCCCTATGTCCTGTACCCAAGGAGGGGTCCCAGCTCTCTGTTCTGTGTGTGAGTCCCAGCCCTGTGTCCTGTTCCCAAGGAGGGGTCCCTACTCTGTGTTCTGTGTATGTGCTCATGGTGCCATGTACCTGCTCTCCCGAGACTGAGACTCTGTTTTCCATGTTCCTCCTCTCCCTAGCCCATGTCATGTCCATGCCTGGTTCTGGGGTGTGAGCCCGAGGCAAGATCCAGGCACTGGGTCCTTGCCCAGTCTCTGGCTTGGAGTCCAGATGGTGTCCTCTTCATGTCGCCGCTAGTTCTGGGATCCAATTCCGAGTCCTAGCCCAGACCCCGAGTCCCAGCCTAGTCATAGTTCTGAGTCCTTGTCCAGTTCACTATACCTGCTTCTGCTTTGCTCTCCTGGTATCAAACAATAAACTCTATTTACTTAACCTCACAAGATGTGTCTTGCATTTGGGTCCACCCTTGCCACCAATGCTCCCATTGTGACAGTGGGAGAATAGGACCAATCAATGGGACAGTGCAGAAATGTGTATGGAACCAGAGGAGATAGCGTGGGTTCTTAATGAGTACTTTGCTTAAGTATTCCTATGGAAAAGGATTTTGGCAATTGTAGCGATGACTTAGAGTGGACTGAAAAGTTTAAGCATGTAGGTATTAAGAAAGAGGATGTGCTGGAATTTCTGGAAAGCATCAAGTTGAATAAGTCACCATTACCAGACAAGATATACCCCAGGACACTGTGAGAGATGAGGGCAGAGATTGCTGAAGTCTCTGGTGATGATCTTTGCATCATCAATGGGGACAGGAGATGTTCCCGAGGATTGGAGGCTTGCGGCTGTTGTTCCCTTATTCAAGAAAGGGAGTAGAGATAGCCCAAGAAATTATCGACTCATGAGTCTTACTTCAGTGGTTAGTAAGTTGATGGAGAAGATCCTGAGAGGCAGGTTTTATGAACATTTGGAGAAGCATAATATGATTAGGAATAGTCAGCATGGCTTTGTCAAAGGCAGGTCGTGCCCTGTGAGCCTGATTGAATTTTTTTACAGATGTGACTAAACACATTGATGAAGGTGGAGCAGTAGATGTAGTATATATGGATTTCAGCAAGGCATTTGATAAGGTACCCCATGTGAGGCTTATTGAGAAAGTAAGGAGGCTGGGATCCAAGAGGACGTTGCTTTGTGGATACAGAACTGGCTTGCCCACAGAAGGCAAAGTTGTAGACGGGTCACATTCTGCATGGTGGTCGGTGACCAGTGGTGTGCCTGAGGGATCTGTTCTGGGACCCCGACTCTTCGTAATTTTTATAAATGACCAGGATGAGGAAGTGGAGGAATGGTTTAATAAATTTGCTAATGACACAAAGGTTGTGGGTATAGTGGATTGAGTGGAGGGCTGTCAGAGGTTACGACAGGACATCGCTAGGATGCAAAACTGGGCTTACAAGTGGCAGATGGTGTTCAACATGGATAAGTGTGAAGTGGTTCATTTTGGTAGGTCAAATATGATGGCGGAATCTAGTATTAATGGTAAGACTCTTGGCAGTGTGGAGGATCAGAGGGATCTTCGGGTCCAAGTCCATAGGACACTCAAAGCTGCTGAACAGGGTTCAGAAGGCATCATGGGATTGAATTTAGGAGCCGGAAGGTAATGTTGCAACTATAGAGGACCCTAGTCAGACCCCTCTTGGAGTACTGTGCTCAGTTTTGGTCGCCTCACTACAGGAAGGATATGGAAACCCTGGAAAGGGTGCAGAGGAGAGTTACAAGGATGTTGCCTAGATTGAGGAGCATGCCTTATGAGAATAGGTTGAGTGAACTCAACTTTTTCTCCTTGGAGCGACGGAGGATGAGAGGTGACCTGATAGAGGTGTACAAGGTAATGAGAGCCATTGATCGTGCGGATAGTCAGAGGCTTTTTCCCAGGGCTTAACTGGCTAGCACAAGAGGGCACAGTTTTAAGATGCTTGGAAGTAGGTACAGAGGAGATGTCAGGGGTAAGTTATTTATGCAGAGTGCATGCAATGGGCTGCCGGCGACTGTGGTGGAGGCAGATATGATAGGATCTTTTAAGAGACTCCTGGATAGGTACATGGAGATTAGAGAAATGGAGGGCTATGGGAAACACTCGGTAATTTCTGAGGCAAGGACATGTTCAGCACATAGGTTTTCTATGTTTCTATGTCCATTGATCTGAAGGGAAATTGGAGATTCACTGACTCAGACAAATAAAATTGCATTGGTGAAGAGGATGAGCCACATTGTGGAAAGTGTGGGAATGAGGGAGCACTGCGTTGTGGGAGGGGCAGTGAGGAGGGTGCATCGTACTGTGAGAGGGACTGTGAGGAGAGAGTGACACATTGTGGGAGGGGCAGTGAAGACAGAGCATTGCACTGTGGGATGGGAAATTAGGAAGGAGTGTCTCAATATGGAAGGGGCAGTGTGGAGGGAGCGTGACACTGTGGGAGGGTCAGTGTGGAGGGAACGCCCCACTGTGGGAGAGGCGGTATGGAGGGAGCGTGACACTGTGGGAGGGTCAATGTGGAGGAAGCGACCCACTGTGGGAGAGGCAGTAACAAGGGAGTGCTGAGGTGTCGGTGGGCAGTGAGGAGGGAGCGCTGTGGGCATGTGGCATGGAGGGTGAGCCGCACTGTGGGTGGGGCAGTGCTGTACTGCGGAAGAGGAGGTAGGCATTTCCAGGGGAGCTTGATATTTTCGAACAAGCCACAGACATGTGGAGAAGGTGTGGCATTTCCTCAGGAGTGGAACTCTCTCAGCTTCACCATGTTGGAATCAAAATCTGGAGATCTCCTTCTGACCAAGATCAGTTACATTTGGCAGTATAACATCGACAAATAACAAAGGTTTGACATCCTCAGTGAGATTCCTTACACTGAAAAGGCAACTTACCTTTCAGTTCAACAAACTATTTTCTGATTGAGTAAGTTATCTTGGCAAAGACAGTGTTATTGGCACTGAGGAATATGGAAAAGGAATGAGGTATTGCACTCGTAACCAGACAAAGGAAGATGGGAACTTATAAAACACAATTTGTCAGTCTACTGCGAATGGTAGGAGGACAGAGACCATGTGAGGGTGGGGAGTGAGTGCAACGTACAGAGACAGTGCCAGAGAGGGGGGCCCAGAGTCTGCAACTCCAACATCATTTGGGACAATTGTCTTCCAGTTTGTCACAAAACAACAGGAACACAAAGATTCTTTTTCTTTAAATAATGAGACATTTTGAATACAGACATTCTTTTACCCAGGGTTAGGGAATCAATGTTCGGTTTATGTCTTGCTGTAGGGAAGAATGAAGATGACATTGTCAGGACTCAGGCAACTGAGTTATGCGGAGAGGATGAACAGGCTGAGATTTTGAGTGTAGGAGAACGAGGTGTGACTTTATAGAGGTGTATAAAAGTGTGAGGGGCACAGGTAGGGTTAAAGCACAGTATAAGATGAAAAGGGAGAGATTTACTGGGGACTCAGGGGCATCTCTTTCACCTAGCGGCTGATCCGTAAATGAAACAAACTTCCAGAGGAAGTGGTTGAGGCAAAGATGCCTGGACAGGTACATGTACAGAGGGACATGGGCTAAAAGTGCTTGGATGGTACTCTTGGTTGGCATGGACAAATGGGGTGGAACGGCCAATTTCCCTACCTTGTGACTCGATGAAAGTTGTCATAGTTCATTGTGCACAGGTTGCTGATGGTTAAAATGCAGGTACGCTGGACATGTGAAAGGAAACACTGCATTGGTGCTAATTGTATAGGGATCCAAGTTCAAGGGCAGAGATATCTTGCCAAAATCATATGTGGTCCTCAAACATTGATCTATTTCTCCTTGCACAGAAGCTGCTTGGACAGGTGAAATATTGCAGCCAGCTCTGGGCTCCCTCTGAAGGGGGGTCTACTTGCAAGGTGGTGGGGGCTCAGACACTGCCTGCGTTCAGTGACAGTACTGATTGGTTGGATATTAATGGAATCAGCGGGCATGGGGTTAGGGGAGGGAAGAGACGATCAGATCAACAATCAGTCATATTCATTGAATAGTGGAGAAGAGACGGTCTTGTCCTGATTTTGCAGGTTATGTGGTCTTCTGCTGCTATAGCTCACCCTCTTCAAGTTTCGACCTGTTGCGTGCTCAGAGATGTTCTTCTGCACACCACTGTTGTAATTCATGGTTATTTGAGCTAATGGTGTCTTCCTGTCAGCTTAAGCAGTCTGGCTATTCTTCTCTGAGTCTCTCAGTAACAAGGCATTGTCCCTCACAAAATTGCAGCTCATCAGTTTTTATTTTTTGTTTGTTTGTTTTTATACCACACGCTGTAAACTCTAGAGACTATTGTACATGAAAATACCAGGAGATCAGCAGATTCTGAGATACTCAAACCACCCTGTCTGGCACCAATAATTATTCCACAGTCAGTCACTTAGATCACATTTCTTCATGACTCTGATGTTTGGTATGAACCTCTTGACCATGTCTGTAAGCTTTTAAGCATGAAATTACTGCCAGATGATTGTATGTACCTAATAAAGTAATCACTGAGTGCATGTTCCACGGAGGATTTGTCTAATGTTACATTTATTAAGAGTGGGATTAAAGGTCTATCAGTTTTACATCTCTGAACTGTTTGCTTCTATTGTGTTTCCTTCCTCTCCTTGACAATGCAGCTCCCTGTGTCCATGTTTCTAATGTCATGTCACACTGCCTGAGCACATTCCTGCCCAGGACAACTTCTGTTGAAATGTACTCAGTGAAGCAGAACACATGCTTCATTCCAACAACTATGCATTTTCTCCCTCAGCCACAGTCAGTCCAATTTATGTGGTTTTGGGAACTGTGTGATGCCCTTAATGTCAAAGTCAAAGCACACATGGCCTTGATGGCAGGGGGTCTTTGATGATGAATGCTGGTTTCTCTCGACATTGTATATATTCTGCATACTTCAATAATAAATGTACTTTGAACTTTGAGCAATGGAAGATAATTGTTGATGTGTGATATCGAGAACCTAATCAGTCGAGTTGTGAGACTCGTGGTTTCACACATTTCCACCATCAGCAAGACTGAACTAACACTGTTGAGTTGTCACTGACTATTCTCATCGAGCCAGTGATGTCTCCGTGAAGCTGTTCACCAATCAGCTGGGCTCTCATCCCACTGCCCCACACGTTCCATCCCTGAATGATCTAAATCCCACCGGCTAACCTTGTTAAAGCTGCTTCCACTACCCTGATGAGAGACCGAGTAACGGAGAGAGGTTGAACTGGTTGGGACATTCTTCATTGGAGTGTATCATACAGGGTGATTATATCGAGGTATATAAAATCATAATGGACATAGACAGGGTAAAAATTCATAGTCTTTTTCCCCAGAGATGGGAAATCAAGACCACAGAGACACAGGTTTAAAGTGATGGGGGAGAGACTTAATGGGGACACAAGGAGCAATTTCTTCTCCCAGAAAGTGAACAATATATAAGACTATAAAACCATGAAACACAGAAGTAGAATTAGGCCATTCAGCCCATCGAGTTGCTCCACCATTCTCTCGGGACTGACTTATTATCCTTCTCAACCCCATTCTCCTGCCTTCTCCTTGTAACCTTTCAGGTCCTTACTGATCAAGAACCTATCAACCTCTGCTTTAATGAATTGGCCTCCACAGCTGTCTGTGGCAATTAATTCTACAGATTCACCACACTCTGGCTAAAGAATTTCCTCCTCTTCTCTGTTCTAAAAGGATGATTCTATTTGGATGTAGTGCCCTCTTGTCTTAGACTCTGCTGCTAAAGGAACCGTCATCTCTAAGTCCACTCCATGAGGAACGAGGTTCCAGAGGAAATTGTTGAGGCAGGTGGATTAACAACATATGGACAGGAACATGGTGTGGAGAGATTTATAAGGATATGGGGCAGAGGTGGTCAAATGTCCTGATGAAGGGTCTTGGCCCACAATGTTTATTCCCCTCTAGAGATGCTTGCTGACCTGCTGAATTCCTTCAGCATTTTGTGTGTGTTGCGCAAGATTTCCAGCTTCTGCAGGATCTCTTGTGTTTGTGAGTAATTTAGATGGGTATCTTGGTCAGCAGGAACAATTTGGGCTGAAGGGCCTGTTTATGTGTTGTACGAGTAACCAGCCGGAAACACAGCCCAGCCCCCTACTCAGCCCTGAGTACCCTGGTTAGTGACACACCGGCCGGACTAGAGGAAAATCAGGGATTTGCTGCCCCAGCTGCTGCTGATTTACCTTGAAGAAGAGGCAGGAGGAAGTACACCTTTCCGATTGTTCTCAGATCCAGCATATTCTGTCAGTTTTCCACCCTTAGACTGAAAAAGAAAGTAGTTACAATGAATCTCCAGCCAACTGCTATGGTTCCAACATCAGTATGAGAGACAAAAAGATTCCCAGACTGTGCCATGCTATTCCCATTTGTAATCCCACACGCTTCAAATTCATTCTTTTTAATGTTGTCCTGGGTTTGAAAACAAGGACACATGAAAGAGGAACTGGGTCCCAGTCAATGATAAGGGAACAGGAAACTGGCACAAGGTGGTGAAGAGGCATTTGACACATTGGACCGTATTGGTCAGGGCAGTGAGAACACAAGTTAGAACGTTACATTAAAACTGTGCAGGTCGTTGGTGAACGAGACTTGGAGCACTTTGTGCTGTTCTGGTCACCAAACTACAGGAAGGATGTCATTAAGCTGGAGGGAATACAGGAAAGTTTCATGAGGATGTCACGGGGATGAGAGGGTCGGAGTTACAAGGAGAGACTGGACAGGCTGAGACGGTATTCACTGAAAGGGGCAATATTATTAATGATCAATGTGACAGTCCCTCAGTACTGTCCCTCTGACAGTGTGACACTCTCTCAGTACTGTCCCTCTGACAGTGTGACATTCCCTCAGTGCTGTCCTTCTGACAATGTGACGCTCCCGCAGTGCAGTCCCTCTGACAGTGTGACAGTCCCTCAGTACTGTCCCTCTGACAGTGTGACACTCCCTCAGTACTGTCCCTCTGACACTGTGACACTTCCTCAGTACTGTTCCTCTGACAGTGTGACACTCCCTCAGTACTGCCCCTCTGAGAGTGTGACACTCCCTCAGTACTGACCATCTGACAGTGTGACACTCCCTCAGTACTGTCCCTCTGGCAGTGTGACACTCCCTCGGTACTGTCCCTCTGACAGTGTGATACTCCCTCAGTATTGTCCCTCTGACAGTGTGACAATCTCTCAGTACTGTCCCTCTGACAGTGTGACACTCCCTCAGTACTGTCCCTCTGACAGTGTGACATTTCCTCATTTCTGTCACTCAAATAATGTTCCCTGTTCCCAGTCATTGATCTTTTGAAGTACAAAGTTCATTACATGGAAAGAGTTCAGGGTAGATTTGGGAGGGTGTTGATCATACTCGAGGGACTGAGTTATGCACAGAGATTGTATAATTTAGGATTTATTCTTTGGAGCCTAGGAGAATGTGTGGTGTCTTCTCGAGGTACATAAAATCATGAGGGTAGAGATAGGATGAATACACCCAGTCTTTTACCAGGGCTACTGAATTGAGAACCAGAAGGCTCCTGTTTCAGTTAAGAGAGGAGAGATTTAATAGAACCTGAAGAGACAACTTTTCCACTCAGTGAGTGCTCTGTACCTGGAACAAGCTAACAACGAAAGTTGATGAGGCCGTACAATTAACTTCAAAATGCAGTTAGAGAGATACATGGATTGGAATGTTTTGCAAGGATATGGGGAAGTAGCTAGCAAATAGGACTGGCATAGTTGGCATGCAATGGATGGGCTGAAGGGCCTGTTCCTGTGCTGTTTGGCTCTACCATTGTTCGACAGTGTGACACTCTTTGGGCACTGACACTGCGGTGGCTTGTCTGATGTACGGCACAGTCCCCTGAGGTTCGGTGACATAGTGGTTCACACAACACTTTACAGTACCAGTGACCAGGTTTCAATTCCCACTGCTCTCTGTAAGAAGTTTATACATTCTGTGTGGCTTCCTCATACATCCAAAGACACACTGATTGGCAGGTTAATTGGTCATTCTAAACAGAAGAAAGGGAAGGAGGAGAGGCATCGGAGGCAGGTGATGGGCACAAGATGAGAAAGGGTGAGAGGGGAACCAGAGTGGGGAATGGATAGAGAGACGGGGGAGGGGAGAGAAATTACTAGAAGTTAGAGAAATCGATATTCATGTCATCAGGTGGGGAGTTATCCAGATGGATATGAGCTGTTGCTCTTCCAACCTGCGTTTGGCTTCATTGTGACAGTAGAAGGGGTGGCCATGGACAGACATGTCAGAATGGGAATGGGTATTGCACTGGGTCGCCAATGGAGGATTTGCCTTTTTGCAGTGGATGGAGCTAATATGTTCAATAGATCAGCCCCTCAGTCTCTATTGGGTCTGAGCGATGTAGAGTCTAGACCGAGAGCATCGAATACAGTAGATGACCATGACAGATCCTCAGGTGAACTGTGACACGTGGAAGGACTGCTTGGGGACTTGAATAATGGTGAGGAGGGAGGTCAAGGGGCAGGTGGGAGTAGGGCAGGTGTAGTATCTGCCCCTCCTCCCTCCTTATTCTGGCTCCTGCCTCCTTATTTACCAATCCTGATGAAGGGTCTTGGCCCAAACACTCTCTGTTTATTCCTCTCCATAGATGCTGACTGACCTGCTCTGTTCCTCGTGTATTATGTGTGCAGTAGCTATATGTATTTACCACTCTCCCTCTCCCCCCCAATCTCAGTCCAGATTCAGGGTCTCAACCCAAAACATCTACAATTGCTTTCCTGCCACAGACCTGCTGAACACTGAGTTCCTCTTGTGGGTTGTTTGTTGCTCCAGATTCCCACCTCTGCCATATTTTATCTCTCCAGAGGTTGGAGGTTAGTAAGTAGGCAAACGACATACAAATTAACAATGTTGTTGTTAGCAGGGAACTGGAGAATAAAGACGCATATGTAAGACTCCTTTTCATTGACTACAGCTCTGCCTTTAATACCATCATTCCAAATAAAGTGATTCCTAAACTCCGGAACCTGGGCCTTAGCACTCAGATCGGCAGCTGGATCTTCATCTTCCTCACAGACAGGACCCAGGCTGTAAAAATAGGGGACAAGCTCTCCTCTACAATCACTCTGAGCACTAGTGCCCCATAAGGCGGTGTACTCAGCCCCCTGCTGTACTCACTGTACACCCATGATTGTGTAGCCAAGTTTCCATCGAACTCAATAAATAACTTTGCTGATGACACCACAAATGTAGGCCGTATCTCAGGTAATGATGAGTTTGAGTACAGAGTAATTAAGAACCTGGTGGCATGGTGCAAAGACAATAACCGATCCCTCAACGTCAGCAAGACGAAGGAATTAGTTGTTGACTTCAGAAGGAGTAGTGGACCGCACAACCCCATTTACATCGGTGGTGCGCAAGTGGAACAGGTCAAAAGCTTTAAGTTCCTCGGGGTCAATATCACAAATGACCTGACTTGGTCCAACCAAGCAGAGTCCACTGCCAAGAAGGCCCACCAGCACCTTTACTTCCTGAGAAAGCTAAAGAAATTTGGCCTGTCCCCTAAAACCCTCACTAATTTTTATAGATGCACCGTAGAAAGCATTCTTCTAGGGTGCATCACAACCTGGGATGGAAGTTGTCCTGTCCAAGACTGGAAGAAGCTGTAGAAGATCGTGAACACAGCCCAGCACATCACACAAACCAATCTTCCATCCTTGGACTCACTTTACACCGCACGCTGTCGGAGCAGTGCTGTCAGGATAATCAAGGACACGACCCACCCGGCCAACACATTTTTCGTCCCTCTTCCCTCTGGGAGAAGGCTCAGGAGCTTGAAGACACATACGGCCAGATTTGGGAACAACTTCTTTCCAACTGTGATAAGACTTCTGAACGGATCCTGACCCAGATCTGGGCCGTACCCTCCAAATATCCAGACTTGCCTCTTGGTTTTTTTGCACTACCTTACTTTCCCTTTTCTATTTTCTATTTATGATTTATAATTTAAATTTTTAGTATTTACTATCAATTGGTATTCCAGGGAGCGTGAAGTGGAGAATCAAATATCGCTGCGATGATTGTACACTCTGGTATCAATTGTTTGGAGACAATAAAGTAAAGTAAAGTGTGTCGAACGTTGCCACAGGACAAAGTGCAGGTGAAAAGTTCAGTAATGAAATGGCAGATGGAATTTAACCCTAACAAGTGTGAGGTGATGCAGTTTGGAAAGTCAATGCCTACACTAAATGGTAGGGTCCCAAGGAAAGGTGAAAAGCAGAGAAATTTCAAGAATACTAGAGAACTCAGAAAATCACACAGAATGTCTGACTCATTGAGTTTGTTCAGCATTTTGTATGTGTCACTCAAAACTTTCCGCATCTACAGAACCTCTTTTGTTTATAAGCAGAGACTCTGAGACTATTGTTGTCTGATAGTAGCAACAGAGGTGGATGGGATGGTGAAAGAGGCATGCGGTATACTTCCCTCATCGGTCAGTGTGCACAATAGAAGAGTTGGGATGATATGTTGCAATGTTACAAGCCACTGGTCAGACTGCACTCGGAGAACTGTGTGCAGTTACGGGCATCACACTGTACAGAGGCAGTCATTGTGCCGGAGAGAACTCAGAGGAGATTTACCAGAATACCTCCTCCTGGATTGGAGGACATCCATTTTTGCTCTCTCTATCTCTTCTCTCTCTCTGTCTCTCTCTGTCTCTCTCTCTCTCTGTCTGTCTCTCTCTCTCTTTCCCTCTCTTTCCCTCTCCCTCCATTGCTCTCACCCTCTCCCCCTCTCTCCCTCTCTCCCTCTCTCCCACCCTCTCACCCTCTGGAGTGAAGGATGACAAGAGGTGACCTGATAGGAATAGAATGCTAGGAGAGGCACAGAGAGGGTTGATCATGAGAATGTATTTTCGTCATTGGTGATGTGTCAGCAACAAGAGGATGCAGGGCTAAGGGGCCAAGGAGGGGTTTCAAAGGGGGGTCTGAGAGGAAATTCATTTCTGCTGTGTATAGTTTTGAATGTATTGCCAGAGATACTCCAGGCAGATATATTCAATATGTTAGAGAGGCATTGGAACAGGCACAAGAATGGGCAGGAACAGAAGGATACAGACCTAAAGCGGGCAAAAGGGCAGATGAGACAGCAGGATCGTGGAGGGCTGGGGAGCCCATTGCTGTTCTGGATAAAGCTGGGAGTTGAGAACCACAACCAAGTCCACCAATAAACAGGACGTAGAACCCCAGGAAGTCCACCAATGATCAGACTCTGTACAACGTCCCGCTACCATTAAACAGGATGTAGAACCCAAAAATTGCATCAATAATGAGACGCTGTACAATGTCTCACATCACCGGTTCTTGCCAGAGTTGGTTACAAGCATGGAATTACATACCCAGGATCGGTCCACTGCTCGTCTCCAGAGTTAATCAGACAGACACACCAGGGGTCACTGCCCTCTCCTGCAGCAGCTGCACTGTGTGGATAAAATTGTTGAAGAGAATACTTAAATCAGGAAAGGGAAACAAAATGAGGAAGTATTCACAAATGGTTAACCCATTCAATCCCACAGTGACATTATTTTAGCTTAGCCTAGGGACTGCTGCACTGTGGGAGAGGTCTCTCAGGCAGAACCCTCCCTCTCTCTGTAACCCCACTCTGGACTACACATCCCTCCCTCTCTCTGTAACCCCACTCTGGACCACACACCCCTCCCTGTCTCTGCAACCTGACCCTCTCTGGATCAGTTGTCTCATCAAAATTTTGGAGTCTCTTGATCAATAAATAGGGATGATGAACGGAATCCAACTGATAGCTTCAAAAAGGCAAGTGATTCGAGACCGCGTCAGGATTGAAGGTGCAGCCCAGATGGGTTAATTGGCCATTTTAAACCGTTCCAACTGTACAGCTATTCAGTACAGCCTGAGAGGAGCTGATGGGAATTTACGAATAGATTGTGGGTATTGGCATCACCCTATAAATTGTCAGATTTAAACTCAATGGGCCAAATGCCTCCGATGTCCTAAGAAGATACAGAATTGTAAACAGACTGGACTGGGAGTTGTTTGAGCAATAGAAAAGAATTAAATCTGAAAATGTTTTTTTCAAAATGAATGGAAGTACAGAGTGGATCGGATCACTGAACTGTTCCCACAAACTATAGACTCACTTTCAAGGACTTTCCATTTCATATTCTCGATATTTATTGTTTCTTTTCTCAGTTGTATTGGCACCGTTTGTTCTCTTCACACATCGGTTGATTGTCCGTCCTTTTGGGTGCGGTCTTTCATTGATTCTACTGTGCTTCTTGGAGCGACTGTGTATGCCCGCAAGAAATTCAATCTCAGGGCCATGTATGGTGACATATACATACTTTGATATAAATTTATTTTAGCTTTGAACTTTTGAAGTACATTCCCTTTATGCATATATGTTACTGACTGGAACTTTTGCACTGGACAGAGTTTCTAAGCTGACAGATGAAGCAAACTTGGAGAAGGGGTGGATCAAGAGGAGGATTGTGGATCACTTCAAAGAGATAAATGTAGGATGCAGAGGTAGCAGAGAAGGGACAGGCACAGGTTTTCACTGAGAAAGGGGAAGTGTTCAATGGAGGAAGAAAGTAAAGAGATGCAATACCGCAAGCCGTATTAGAAAGGAGGAAGACTCGGAGAAAATGTGTTTAGTTCATTACAGGGGACAAGGCAGGGTGAAGAAGTGGTTCAAATTGTTTTGAATAGAGGCAGAAATGAGAAGTCACTTTAACTGGGGGTGGTGAATCTGTGTAATTCAATGCCCCAGATGCCTGTGGAGTCCAAGTTGGTAGATATATTTAAAGCAGAGGTTGATAGGATCTTGATTAGTCAGGGTGTCAATGGTTATGGGAAGAAGGCAGGAGAATGAGATTTGAGAGAGATAATAAATCAGTCACAATGGAATGGCGGAGCAGACTCAATGGGCTGAATGGTCTATTTCTGCGTCTCTGTCTCATGGACTTATGGTCACAGTGAAGCATTCTGAAAAGCCTAGTACAGGGGTTCCAAACTTTTTTTATGTTATGGACCCCTGCAGTTAACCAAGACTCCGCTGACCCCAGGTTGCAAACCCCTGGTCTAGTCTGGTCGTCACATTTCGGGGAAAGGTCGGTGTGTGGTAGAGATAAACTAAAATTATTCCAGATTCAGGGAGTTAAGTTCGGCGAGTTGACTGCAAGATGATTCTAAGTGTCCCTAATGATGAGGGTGGAGAATTGGAAAAATAATGTAAAGAACTAGACACAAGGCTCAGCTATCCTCAGTGAGTAACTGCACACCCTCTAAGCACACTCAGACAACAAACTATTTGTTACACATGGGCAGAGACAAGCAATAATTTTAACCTTTACAGTTTTGGGTTCAGTTTCAGCATGAACTTCCTTCTCTATTCGACTCATAGAAAGCATGTTGACCGGATCCATCACGGCTCGGTACAGCAACTGCTCTGTCTGTGACCGCAAGAAACTGCACATGACAGAAACAAGCCTCCCCTCCATGGCCTCTGCCTACACTTCCTGCTGCCTCAGTAAAGCAGCCAGCATTGTCAAAAACCCCCCACACCTGGACAATCTCACCTCTCCCCTCTCCCCATCAGGTCAAGTCAAGTTCATTGTCATTTGATTATATACATGTATACCGTCAAACGATACAATGTTTCACTGGACCAAGGTGTAAAGCACAGTAGTACAGATAACATACATGCACAATAACTTAAAGGATAAAATCTACAGATGAACTAAGCATAAATAAACAAAGTAAATTTTATAAATTCAATATTATAAGGCACAGACAGATTTGCTGGTGACACTTTGAATGTGATACGGCAGGGAGTTCAGAAGCCTCTCTGTACTATGACTCATCATCGCTGTTGATGAGGCCAACCACTGTTGTGTGATCTGCAAACCAGATGAGTCGGTTTGAGTCACGTGTCAGGAGTGTGAATTGCAGCCGACTGGGCACACAGCCCTGGAGAGTACCCGTGCTCAGTGTAATGGGACTAGAGACATTGCTGTCTACACAGACTGACTGTGGCCTTTCTGTTAAGCAGTCCAGGATCCAGTTATAGAGGAAGGTGTTAAGACCCAGTGAAAATAGTTTCCCCACTATTTCCTGAGTATGATGGTGTTAAATGCCGAAATGAAGTTTATAACAACAGCCTGACGTAGGAGACCCCATCTTCCAACTGGGGCAGCACAGAGTGGAGGGTAGAGGTCACTGATCATCAGTGGATCAATTCAAGCAAAAATCAAACTGGAAGGGGTCCAATGTGGCTGGGATTAAGGCTTTAATACGTTCCATGAGCAGCCACTCAAAGCATTTCATAATGGTTGATGTTAATGGCACCGGACAATGGTCATTTAGACAGGTTACCGTCACCTTCTTTAAAACTGAAATGAAAGTTGTTGTCCTGAAAACCAAGGGGACAATGAGCATTTCCAGAGAGAAGCTGAATATATCCGTCAGCACCTCAGTTATCTGGGCTGTGCAGTCTTTTGGAACCCGACCTGGTTTATTATTGGGCCCCGCAGCTTTGCGTGAGTTGACTTGGCCAGGGTCTTCCTCACCTCAGCTTCATCCAGATGGAGATATTCAGTCTGTTGGGGAGTGAGACGTCTTGGTCACTGGTATGCCGAGGGTAGATTTTTCATTTGTAATCTATTAAGTTCCATAAACCATACGCCATAAGTCATAGGAGCAGAATTAGGCCATTTGGCCCAGTAAATCTGCTCCACCAATCAATCATGGCTGATCCTTTTCTCCCCTCCTCAGCCTAACTTCCCTTCTCCCTGTAACCTTTGATGTCATGTCCAATCAAGAAGCCACCAAACTCTGCTTAAGTACACCCAATGACCTGGTCTCCAAAGCTGCCTGTGGTAACAAAGTCTACTAATTCACCACCCTCTGGCTAAAGAAATTTCTGCACATATCTGTTTTACATGGACGTCCCTCTATCCTGACGTTGTGCCATCTTGTTCTAGACTCCCTCAGCATGGGAACCATCCTTTCCACAGCTACTCTGTCCAGGCCTGTCAACATTCGAAAGGTTTCAATGAGATACCCCCTCATCCTTCTAACTTTCAATGATTACAGACCCAGAGCTCTCAAACGTTCCTTGTATGATAACCCTTTCATTCCGGAATCATACTTGTGAACCTCCTCCAAACCCTCTCGAATTCCAGCACATCTTTTCTTAGATGATGAGCCCAAATTGTTTACAATATTCAAGGTGAGGCCTCACCAGTGCCTTATAAAGCCTCAGGATCACATCCCTGCTCTTATGTTTCTCGACCAGTTGAAATCAAAAGGAACGTTGCATTTGCCTTCCTCACCACCAACTCTACCTGCAAGTTAACCTTCAGGGTGATCTGCACAAACTCTACCAAGCTGCTTTGCATCTGAGATTTTGGATTTTTTCCAAGCTTAGAAAGTAGTCGGTACATTTATTTCTTCTAGAAAAGTGCATGACCATACATTTTCCAAGATTGTATTTAATTTGTTATTCTCTTGCCCATTCTCCTCATCTATCTAAGTCCTCCTGTAGCTTCTCTACTTCAGCAAAACTACTTGCTCCTCCACCTATCTTCATGTCGTCTGCAAACTTTGCAGGAAAGCTATCAGTTCCATCATCCAAATCATTGATATCTAATGTGAAAAGAGTTGGTCCCAGCGCAGACCCTGTGGAAAACCAGTGGAACCAGTAGCCAACCAGAAAAGACTTCCTTTATTCCCACTTTTTCCTCCTGTCAATCAGCCAGTGCTATTTCCATGCCACAATCTTTCCTGTAATACCATGGGCTCGTAGCTTGTTAAGTGGCTTCATGTGTGGCACCTTGTTAAATGCCTTCTGAAAATCCAAGTACACTGCATCAATCGATTCTCCTTTGTCCATCCTGCTTGCTTATTCTGCATTCTGCTTTCAGTTATTACTTTACCTTGTTCTACCTCAATGCACTATTTGATCTGTAGAAACAGTATGCAACACAAGCTTTTCCATTTGTTCGTGTATGAGACAATAATAACTGATTTCAGTTCCAATGTTACTTTTTAAATAGTTATGGATAAAGACAGTGCAGGACCACGGGTTCAAATCTGGAACTGGAGCAGCGTTGACTTGGAGGGCATTAGGAAGGATCTATCTGGAGTCGACTGTTATGTGGAAGACTTTAAGAAGGGCCATAAAGAGTCAGAGGCAGCATGTTCCTTTTTGGCTGAAGGGTAAACATACCAAGTTCAAATCTGAATTTGAATTAGGCTTATTATCACTGACATATATCATCAGATGTGTTGTTTTGTGGCAACAGCACAGTGCAATACATAAAACAGAAGAAATATAGCAAAAGTTAACAAATCTGGTGGGGTAGTGTTCATTGACTATTCAGAAGCCAGGTGTCAAAGGAAAAGGGGATTTGACTAAAACGTTGAACGTGGGTCTATTCAGGCTCCTGGACCTCCTCCTTGAAGGTAGCAATGAGAAGATGTCCTGAATGGTGAGGTTCCTTCATGATGGATGCTGTCCTCTTGGGACATCACCTTTGAAGATGTCCTCGACAGTGGGGATGGTTGTGCCTGTGAGGGAGCTGGATGAGTCTGGAACTCTCTGCAGCTTTTTGCGATTTTGTGCATACCAGACCGTGATGCAACTGGTCAGAATGTTCTTCACGGTACATCGGTAGAAGTTTACTCGAGTTGTTGGTGACATTCCAACTCTGCTCAAACTCCTATTGAAGTATTTCTGTTCATCAGCATCTCAGAGCTTTGTGTGAGGGAGCTGAGAAGAAAGTGAAAACTCCATTTACGCTCTGCCTTCGCAACTTTTCCCACTGATTGTTATCATCCATATATATCATCCCGCCTTCTCAGGAGGAGAGATAAAGCAGGGAAATATACACCTCTCAGACCAACATGATGAGTAATTTCAGGACCTTTGCCCAGTCCCGAATATTTCATCATTTCTTGCGTCGTCACAATTTGAAAATGATGTCATTGAAGCCAAACTTAGAAGAGTAAAACTGATATTAGGTAACTCTCTGTGGATTAATATCGCTCTCTGAGGTGTATGGATCCCTAACATGGGATATCAGACACCAAGGAAGATCTAAGCAACACACAAAATGCTGCAGCAGCTCAGCAGGTCAGACAGCATCAATGGAAATGAATAAACATTTCAGGCAAGATCCTTCATCAGGACTGAAAAGGAAGGGGTCAGAAGCTGGGGGAGGAATTTACAATCTGTCAGGTGATAGACAAGTCGAAGTGAGGGGGTAGATAGGTGATTGGGGAAGGTTCAATGAAGTAAGAAGCTGGGATGTGAAAGGTGGAAGAGGTGAAGGGTAGAAGAAGGAATCTAATAGGAGAGGAAAGTGGGCCACGGAAGAAAGAAAAGGCAGTGGGGAACCAGAGTGCTGTGATGGACAGGTCATGTGTGCGGGAGAGGGAAAGAGAAGGGCTTCCAGAATGGGTAATGAGGAATATAACTAAAAAGAGGAGGTGGAGGTGGGAAGACAGAGGGGAATGGTTACCAGCAGTTAGAGAAGAGCAACACAGTATCACAGTAGTCAGCATAGCTTATTACAGCACCAGCAACTGCTGTTCATTTCCTGCTGTTGTCTGTAAGGAGACTGTATGTCCACTCTGTGACCTCATGGGTTTTCTCTGAGTGCTCTGGTTTCCTCCCACAAAGACACCCGGGCGAGGGTGAGTAAGTTGTGGGCATGCGACATTGGTGACACTGGCAGGCTGCCCCCAGCACAGTCCTTGGTCTGTGTTGGTCATTGACACAGATGGAATATTTCAATGTTTCGATGTACATGTGACAAATAATCTTCATCTTTAGAAATTTATGTCCATGCCATCAGTTTGGAATATGAGGCGTTGCTCCTCCAAGCTGCATTTGGTCTGCAGCCACAGACAGACATGTCGGTGTGGAATGGGAAGTATGGAAAGGAGGATACAAAGAAGGCAATCACTTCTCCATCACTATCCACCACCTCGAGGTGCCCTTGAGACCTGACAGCCAGTGATGAATGCTCGACGTGGGGTCACTGGAACCACAGAAGCCAATGTGCACACGTCTCAGTCACCACATGAACAGCAGCAGTTCAAGGTACTGGGACAACTCTACCTTCCTCTTAGGTCAGAACCCACATACTGAATAAGAAGAGAACACATCAGACTTTGTGGACCCAATTGATTTCAGAGGCCTCAATTTCCCTGTGCTCTGATTGGTCCGAAATACACTCAGGGGTACCTCCTGTATCATATAAAGTGACCACTGAGTGTATGTTCATGGTCTTCTGCTGCTGTAGCTCATACACCTCAAGGTTTTATTCAGAGTGTATTCAGAAATGCTCTTTCCCAAGCCACTGAGTAATGTGTTGCTTCCTGTCAGCTTGAACCGGTCTAATCATTCTCCTCTGGTTTCTCTCATTAAGAATACCTTTTACTCACAGAACTGCCACTCACTGGATTTTTTGTTTTGTTTTTCACACCTTTTCTGTAAATGCTAGAAACTGCTGTATGTGAATATCCCAAGATATTAGCAGAATCTGAGCTACTCAAACCACCCCATCTGGCACCATCATTTAGATTCCTTCTCTTCCCCATTCTGCTGTTTGGTCTGAACAACAACCGACTCTCTTGACCACATCAGTATGTTTTTATGCATTGATTCATTGAATAGATACAGTATCTTCATAATGAACAGTGTGCAGGTGCATTTAATAAAGTTGCCTCTGAGTGTTGTGTACAACTAGAAAGCTGTGATCTCACAGCCTGTATTCATTACTGTGCTCTCACAGACAGCATTCTTTACTGCGCTCTCACAGACTGTATTCTTTACTGCGCTCTCACTGATAGCATTCTTTACTGCGCTCTCACAGACTGCATTTTTTACTCTGATCTCACAGACTGTATTCTTTACTGTGCTCTCACAGACTGCATTCTTTACTGCAACCTCACAGACTGTATTCTTTATTGCGACCTCACAGACCGTATTCTTTACTGTGATCTCACAGACTATTCTTTACTGTGATCTCACAGGCTGTATTCTTTACTGCACTCTCACAGACAGCATTCTTTACTGCGCTCTCACAGACTGCATTTTTTACTGCGCTCTCACAGACTGCATTCTTTACTGCGATCTCACAGACTGCATTCTTTACTCTGATCTCATAGACTGTGTTCTTTACTGTGCTCTCACAGACTGCATTCTTTACTGCAACCTCACAGACTGTATTCTTTATTGCGACCTCACAGACCGTATTCTTTACTGTGATCTCACAGACTATTCTTTACCGTGATCTCACAGACTGTATTCTTTACTGCGATCTCAGACTGTATTCTTTACTGTGATCTCACAGACTATTCTTTACCGTGATCTCACAGACTGTATTCTTTACTGCGATCTCAGACTGTATTCTTTACTGTGATCTCATAGACTATTCTTTACTGTGATCTCACAGACTGTATTCTTTACTGCGATCTCAGACTGTATTCTTTACTGTGATTTCACAGACTGTATTCTTTACTGCAATCTCAGAGTCACAATGGGGGCATTGGGAACGGATCCAAATGCAAGACACAAACACTGAAGTATAAGGAACAGCACTTGACTAGATTAGGGATGTGACAGGATACAGACAAGGAGCAGGCACAAGAATGCAGACTTGGGCTAGGACATGGACTAGACAGGGAACCCGGACAAGGAACTATGAACTAGGAGCCTGGGTTGAACCCTGAGCCAGAGACTGGACAAGGACCCAGAACCTGGGTCTTGCCTCAGGCTTGGGCCCCAGACCAGGCAAGGACATGACATGACTGCAGGATTGGAGGCTGGGGTCTTGATGCTTGAGGCTTGGAGACAGGCTTGGTGTCTTGATGCTTGAGGCTTGGTGTCTTGACACTTGAGGCTTGGAGACAGGCTTGGGGTCTTGAGGTTTGGGTCTAGGACTGTATTCTTTACTGTGATCTCACAGACTGTATTCTTTACTGCGATCTCACAGACTGCATTCTTTACTCTGTGATCTCACAGACTGCATTCTTTCCGCTGTAGTTTCACGGTAGAAGAATTTTAACAGCTGGACACACTGTTTCAGATTTGGACAAAGTAAGAAAGTTCCAGTCAACCCTTACAAAATTTATCAATGCACCATTCTAATGGATGCTTCACGGCTTGGAGTGACAACGTTTGGCCCATGATCACAAGAAATTGGTGAGAGTTGTGGACATTGCTCAGCACATCTCCGAAACTAGTTTTCCAGCCATGGACTCTGTCTATACTTCCCATTGTCTCAGTAAAGCATCCAGTATAATCAAGGACCCCACCCACTTTGGACATTCTCTCTTATACCCCCTTCAATTGGGTAGGAGAGATGAAAGCAGTAAACACGTGCAGTATTCCCAGGTTCAAGGACAGATCCTATCTCACCTTTTTAACAGGATTAAAAATGTTCCCCAGTACAATTGGTTGGACTGTTGACCTCACAATCTACCTCATTATGATGTTGCACTTTATTGTTCACCTGCACTGCACTTTCTCTGTAGCTGTTACACTTTATTCTGCGTTGTTACCGTTTTACCTTGTTCTACCTCAAAATACGATGTAAGAATTTAATCTTTTTGAACAAGCTTTTCACTGCATCTCGGCACATGTGACAACAGTAAACCAATACCAATACACGAGGATCCTATTCTACTCTCCCACATTCCCAACGACTATCCCCACCCTCAGATTCTACCAGTCACACACTCTGTCCAATCCCAATTGCAACTCCGTAGTGAACTGAGCAGTCCATTCGTGCACAGAGTAAGACCAGACAATATTCAGATATCAGAGACGGCAGACGCTGCGATATGGAGCTCTCACCATCTGTTGGAGGAATTTAGCGAGTGGTGGGGAAGGAATGGCCAACTTCTCACGTCGAGACCCTGTATCAGAACTCAGAGTGGACCGAGAGAGATTACTCAGGGCGAATGGGGTGGCTGGGTCCAGAGGTGGTTAAGAAGATTGGCTTAATTTGTCACATGTACATTGAAACGCATTGATAAGCGAAATTTGCGTCAACGAACTACGCCGCCCAAGGATGTGCTGCGGACAGCCCACAAGTATCGCCACGCTTCTAGCGCCAGCAGAACATGTCCACAATTTACAAATCCGAAATCGTGAGTCTTTGGAATGTTGGAGCAAAACTCGAGCACACGGAGGAAGCCCACACGTTTACAGGAAGAACATAAAAATTACTTTCAGCGTGGAAATTGAACACCCCCACCTTCATAGGCGATCGGAAGGGAGGTGGTGAGAGACTGGTTGATGATGGGAAGAGTGAGACTGGCAGCGGAAGCGGCAGGTATATTCTCTACAAAGGAAACTCTAAGAATTACACGTTTGATTCCATCTGGCTGATCTACAATTCCAATTGAATGATTAAGTAGATTTTCCCTTCTCGGGTAAACATACTCCCCTTCTGATCCAAGTCCTCTCTCTCTATTTTTGCTCTCTTCCCTCTCCACCAGGCTGTCAGCCAGGTAGACCTCCACTGTACGTCTCCAAGACTCATGGATAGGTAGCTTAGCCAACCTCAGGAGTGGATTAACGAGGACATCCTCCTCCCTCCCTACTCCTCTCTTTACTGAATGACCAAAGATAACGAGGGCGGGGTTAAAATACGACCAGAAAGCGAGAGAAAATCCCAATAGATATTTGATTGGGGCTGCAGCCTCGCACACTCCGTGTTTATATGGTACACCGTCTCTTCCAGCCCGCGGAACGACGGGTGGCTGGGAGATCCGTGTAGAAAGTGATGGACTTGTTACAGAGCACAGCTCTATGCAGCACCCTGCACTCCCGGTCCCTGATGTACACGGGAAGGACACACTCGTAAAAGGACTTCCACTGGGGACAACGCCACCCACCACACCCACCTCCACTCCCAGGTGGAAAAACTGACCGCGCTGTGTGTCAGGCCGCCGCATAATTTGTTTTCGGTTTATTTTTGGTGTAATATATTTATTACAAATTTCGTTCTACAATACGACAACAAACACAACAAACATAAAAGGCAACACTGATTGTTAAACAAACACGTCCAACAAATTACATTCTACGCTACTACAATAAATATCGTAACTTAGATAAACACTAACACAGACTAAATTAAACCAAAATATTCCCATCCTGATCAAGGATGACATTTATCCCCTGCAGTTCCCAACGGCCCCGGAACACCTCTGTGGTACCCGTGGACACCGCCTGTTACCTCTCCACGGTTACATTTGTTATAAATTCAAACCACAACAGTCACATTACAAACAGAACCAGACAAGTCATAACTAATTCCCCATCCTCATCGAGGGAAACATTTTCTGGCGCATTGTCCTGGCGGGACAGAAGAATCAGAAGCCCTGTCCATTGGCAGTGGTTGGGATTTGAATCCACGCCTCCCTGCTGACTGAACCATTAACCCAGCGATTTTAACTGCTTCAGCACAATACCACCCAGCTCGGTGCAACTGTTTGCTGCCAAGTGCTGTGCTGCACTTTCGGGTGAAGTAGAGGTTGTGCCGCAGGGGTTCGGTGGGGCCATTAGGAGGGAGGAGGGGCGATAGGGTGGGGTTAGGAAGCCCCTCCAATCATTGGCTGATCTGACCATGGACTCCTCTCCACCGACCTACTTTTTCTCCATAACCCTTAATTCCCCAACGATGCAAAAATCTAATCAACCTTGTCTTAAATATATTTACTGAGTTAGCCTCCACTGCTTCATTGGGCAGAGAATTCCACAGATTCACCACCCTCAGGGAAAAACAGTTCCACTTCATCTCTGTCCTAAGTCTACTCCCCCGAATCCAGAGGCTATGTCCCCTAGTTCTAGACTCACCTATCAGAGGAAACGACTTTCCTGCCTCTATCTTATCTATCCCTTACATAATTTTATATGCTGCTATGAGATCTCCTTTTACTCTTCTGAAGTCCAGCGAGTACAGACCCAGGCGACTCAATATCTCCTCATAGTCCAACCCCCTCATCTCTGGAATCAAACTGCTGAACCTCCTCTGCACCACCTCCAAAACCAGGATATCCTTCCGCAAGTAAGGAGACCGGAATTACACTCAGTACTCCAGGTGTGACCTCACCAGTACCCTCTACAGTTGCAGGATAACCTCCCTACTCTTAAATTCAATCCCTCTAGTAACGAAGGCCAACATCCCCATTTGCCTTCTTGATCGTCTGCTACACCTACAAACTAACCTTCTGCAATTCATACACAAGCACACCGAAATCCCTCTGTACAGCAACATGCTGCAATGTTTTTGCCATTTAAATAATAATCTGCTCTTCCATTTTTCCTTCCAAAGTGGCTAACCTCACATTTACCAACATTGTATTCCATTTGCCAGACCCTTACCCACTCATTTAACCTATCTATATTTCTCTGCAGGCTCTCCGTATCATCTGCACAATTTGCTTTTCCACTCAATTTAGTATTGTCAGCAAACTTAGTTACATTGCATTCGGTTCTCTCTTCCAGATCCACGATGTAGTTCTGACTATTTAACTTCTTGCTTCCCTCCATTATTTTATCCATGTATATCTCTGAGGGTCGTTTAAATGTCCCTCATGAATCTACCTCTACCAACTCCCTCGGCAGCGCCTTCCACGCTCCTAACACCTGTGGGATCTCCGAAAATAAACTACCTGTGGTAGTAAAGACAATGAAATAAACTACCTCTGACATCTCCTAAATATTCCTCCAATCACATTAAAATTATGCGCCCTCGTTTTCGCCAAATACGAGGAGAATATAAAAACAAGTGTCCTCGGTTTTTGTTGTATCTTAGGGGAGCGGTTGCCCTATTGTGACGGGGAACAACCGCCGAGTGACCGTCCGATGATCGGAGACCTCTGTTACGCAGCATCCTGCTCCCCCTCACCACCACCGGTCCCGCCTCGCTCCCGAAGCAGCTCGGAAGGCGGCTCCAACGCGGAGATGCTTCGCTCTGGCCTGGCGCCCGTGCTAATCCTACTCGCCGTACTGCCGAACCGGGGATGCGCGTGTGTGACCTGTGACCGGAGGCTGTGGTCCAAGTTTCAGGAGATGATGGACCGCTGCCTCGTGGTAGCGAACGAGCAAGAATGTTCGTCGCAGTTAAAACCTCTCGTCACCTACACCAGGAACTTCAAGATGGGTAGGCACAAGAGATTTTGGAGACGCTGGAAATCATGAGCAACACACGCAAAACGCTAGAGAAACTAAACATGCCAGGCAGCATCTATGGAAATGAATAAACAGTCAACGTTTCGGGCCGAGACCCTTCTTCAAGACTGTAACGGAATGGGGGAAGAAGCCTCCTGGCACTTACCCTGCAAGCATAACTTGCTACACCTCCACCCTCACCACTCTTCAGTACCAAATAGTCCTTCCAGGTGAGGCAACACTTCACCTGCGGGTCTCTTGGTGCCGTTTTCTGTATCTGATGCTCCTGGTGTGACCTGCTCTACATCGGTGAGACTCGACGCAGAACTGGTGACCGCTATGTCCGCCCCAAATGGCATGATTTCCCGGTGGCTACCCATTTCAGTCCTGTTTCCCATTCACAAATTGCTCTCTCTGCTGACAAGACAAATCTAAACTAGGGTTGGAAAGGCAACACCCCATATTCCATCTGGTTAGCCTTCAACACAGTGGCACGAATATCGATTTATCTAACGTCCAGTGAATTCTCCCCCCCTCCCCACCCCATCATTTTCTGTTCCACATTCAGGTTTTCATCTCACCTTTTCTCCTCGCCTGCCCACCGACACCCTCTGGTTCTCATCCTCCTCCCCTTTATTACGCGGTCTAGTCCCCTCACCTTTCAGATTCCTTCTACATTTATCACCTCCCAGCTTCTCACTTCATCTCCCTCCCCCTTCACTCACTCACCTTTCCCTTCACCTGGTTTCACCTATCACCTGCCAGCTTGTACTCCTTCCCTTCAAGCTATCTTCTTATTCTGGCTTCTGCACTCTTCCTTTCCTGTCCTGGCGAAGGGTCTCCAACAGAAACGTCGAATGTTCATTTCTCTCCAGAGATGTTGCTTTGCACGCTGAATAACTCCAGCATTTTCTGTCTTCAAGATGGATAAAATCTCCCAGCGTGGAGATGGGACAGTGGCAGTGGGGGAGGGATGAAGGCGAGAAGAGGGACGAAGGTGTTGGTGGTCAACTCCCCAATTCGAGAGCGACTATGGTCATAATCCGGCCGGACATCTCCCTCGTGATCGTGAGAAGGGGGCAACATGCTGGGATATGGAGAGTGCGGAGTGGGAACTGAAGGAGGAACAGTGATAAGGGTGTATTGGGGGACGGGTGAGGAGGGAGCGCTGTGGGAATGGCGGTGAGGAGTAAGTGCTGTGGGTAGGTCGGTTTTTGCAGCCATGTGGGACGGGCGTTGAAAAGGGACCACTGTGTGACGGGCGGTGAGATGGGAGCACTGTGGGACGGGCGGTGAAGAGGGAACGCTGAGCCATTAAAGTTCAGTTAGGGTCGGGTGTGTGCCTGCCAGTGCAGCACACTGAGTATGTGCCCTGGAAAGAGTCAGGCTGTCCTGGAGGAAGGTTAAACCAGTGTTTGTTTGAGATACAGTAGTCACTGCTCTGGAATTAATCTCACCGCAGTTATGACCCAATCTGTCTCTTCCTTCCGTTAGTGAACACAGAGACAATGATTTATTCATTCCTGAAGCTGATGGATTTGATTTATCCTTTCATGTTTTCCTTGGGTAAGTTGTATTTCTAGACATAGTGCTCGGTCTTGTCGAGGAAAGGGGCTGAACCAGCGGGAGGGCTGCAGTTTCTTGTGCCTCTGTAAACTCTGGGATTCACATCCATATGACTGTAAAGTAAAATTGTTCGCTCGCACAGTCTCTTCATCTGTGGGTCAGACCCACACCGGGAGCACCGTGCACAGTTCCAGACTCCGTATCACTGGGTCAGACTATACCAGGAACACCCACCCCCCACTCCCTACCCCTCTTCCCGCGCAGGTGGACTGCAGTGAGGAGGGAGCACCGGGCTACAGGAGGGGAAGAGGAGGAAACGCCACATTGCGGAAGGGAACGCCGAGACTTTCCTCACTCTTCCGTTCCCACTCAGAAATAGACTAGTGGACACCGAAACATACAGCGAAATGTGTCACTTGCCTCATCGTTTGCGATGTCCTGGGGCAGCCCTCGAGTGCCGCTACGCTCCCGGTGCCAACATAACATCCACACAATTTACTAATTTTAATCCTTACATTGGGGAAATGTAAGGGAAACTAGATGAAACCCACGGTTTGCAGCTACAAACTCTTTGCAGTTAGCGGCAGGAATCGAACCTCGGTGAAGTCTATTGTCATTCAACCATATATATGTTTACTGGCGAATGAGCCCCGGTTCTGCTTCATCGGATGTAAACCCCGGGATTCCCTTCACCCCTGATCCCCAGGCGGACGGCAGAGGAACGACAGTGCAGGCCTGCCCTTTGAGGGGCAGATCCAACACTGTACATTGGGGTCTTGTTGTTCTGTCCTCTGGGAGTTCTATGTGTATTGACGTTTGTTTGCAGAGGGATGTATGAAAGACTGGAGTTTAACAATGTTATTCTCTCTCTGCAGACTATGAACCATTAGATATGTCGCATGCCTTTTTTCAGATAAAATTGAAGGAAGGTCAGAAAAAATTATTTTCCCAAGCTCATATCAACAATTCATGTAAATTAGTGTTTTAATTCTCCGTGAAAATTGAAATGCATCTATCGATGGTCTGACCCAGTTAGGAGGAAAGTGTAGGGGAATACTGAGCTGTGGGAGGGGCGGTGAGAAGGAGGCGCTGAGCTGTGGGGGGAGCAGTGAGGAGGGAGAGCTGTGCTACGGGAGGGATGGTGACGGAGTGTGTGACAGCGGAATGTGCTGTGAGGCGGGAGCGCTCATCTTAGTGACAGAGTTCCTCCTGTCCTTCCCTACAACCCCATGAGTCTTTACATCCAACACATCACTCTCCGCAAGCGATACAAACGGCCAAAGTGATATAGCTGTCCATCACCTCCTCCCTCACCTCCATTCAGGGCCCCAAACAGTCCTTCAAGGTGAGGCAAAGCGTCACCTGCGAATTTGCTGGGGTTGCCTACTGTATCCGGTGGTCCCGATGCGACCTCCTCTATATTGGTGGTACACACTGTAAGTTAGGGGGAAGATTCACTGAGCATCTTCGCTCCATCCAACACAAACATAACTTCCCAGTGACCCAACATTTTAATTCCATTCCCTTTCCAGTTTCAACATGTCGGTCCATAGTCTCCTCTTGTGCCACGATAGGCCACACTCAAGGTGGAGGAGCACACCTTATATAGCGTGTAGCCTCCAATTTGATGGTATAAATGTCGATTTTTCGTCCAATGAAAAAGATCTTCCCTTCTCTTCTTCTATTCTTCCCGACCTTCTCCCTCTTCTCACCTGTCTTTCACTTCCCGCTGTGCCCCTTCTACTTCCCTTGCTCCTCTGGTTCACTCTCCTCTCCTATCCGATTCATTCATCTCCAGCCCTTTAGCTGTCCCACCTACCTGGCTTCACCTATCACCTTCCAGCTAGCATCCTTCCCTTCCCGCAACCGTTTTCATCTGGTGACTTCTCTTCCGTTCCTGAAGAGGGGTCTGGACCGGAAACGTCGCCTTTGTTCATTTCCACATATGCTGCCCGACCTTAAGAGTTCCTCCAGCACTTTGTGTCTGTTGCTTTCGATTTCCAGCATCTGCAGAGTTTCTGGCGTTTATAACCTGCCAACCGCACACTTTTGGAATGTGGGGGAGAACCGGAGGACCCGAAAGAAACCCGCTCAATCACGAAGAAAACGTACAAACACCTCACCCACAGTGTTGGAATTGAACCCAGGTCGCTAGCGCTGTAACAGTGTTCCGTTAACCGTTACACTGCCGTGCTGCCCACTGCATCGCTGCGTGTTGATGTTCGGGTTCCTATAACTCCTTCCGATAGTTTTAATGAGAAGAGGACATGCCCTGGATGGTGAGGGTCCTACTGTTGGATGCTACCTTCTTGAGACACCGCTTCTTGAAGATGTCCTCGATTATGGGAACGGTTGTGGCCGTGATGGAGCTGGCGGAGACTATACACTGTGCAGCCGTTTTCCATTCTGCAGAATGCTCTGCACCGTACAGCTGTAGGAATTTGCAAGTGTTTGGTGACATTTAAAATCTCGACAAGCTCCCAACGAAGTGGAGCCACTGGATAAGTGTTTCGGAAGTTGAGAGTACACATTGACACCCGAACAGAATGCTCCTGTTTCCCCACTTAGTGGTATAAGAATATAGACTTGCAGGCACTGTCATCCACTGATCATCTTCTCCTTCTCTTTCCCAACCCCAGCTGTGTGTGGCGACGACTGCAGTGAGTATCAGCTATTATTTAAACCAAATTCCAAATTAACAGTTACTTTCAAACTTGTTTTGAATGGGGGTTATTAATCCTCCCCTGTTTTTCGTCTTGCTCCTTCTGTCCCAAGTAGTGTTAATCTTAGTGCGTTTTCTAAAATTTGTCGTTTCAATTCTAATTTTTCATTGCAAATTTTCCAGATCGGTTTCAGACCGATATATTATGCCAAAAGAATACGTTAATATGGTATAGTGAAAATATTTATTGTCTTTGTTATATTTTTCTACTACTTGGCTCTGTTTGGGAAATTTTCTTAAGCTTCGAAGTAAATTCTGTCGAGTGTTTTCCCTTTATCCCAAATGCTTATATGTTTCATATTCATGTAACGGTTTTATTGTACCCCGCTTCTCTGTTTTATATTCTATTAGCTGTGTTATTAGTGTTAGTATTTTATTTTTTTTTCCTCTTTGTGTTTGCACAATTTGTTGTCTTTTGCACACGGATTGTTCTTTACTCCTGTTGGGTGCGGTATTTCATTAATTTTATTGTTCTTATATTTACTTTGAATGCCCGCAATAAAATGGATCCCAGGGTGTTTCTGCTGACATAAATGTAATGTGATGATAAATTTACTTTGCACTTTGAATTTTAGTTTCTCCACCCTCCTCCAGTCCCAATTTCCCCACCATTGAGCACGCTCCGAGTTCCGGAGTTCCTTCCCTGACACTCCTGCCTCTCCTTCCTCTTCTCCCCTCTACCTCTTCCATCACCCTCCCCTCCCTATCTCCCTCCGGATATTTTATAACCATTTAACCATATAACAATTACAGCACGGAGACAGGCTATCTCGGCCCTTCTAGTCCGTGCCGAATGCTACTCTCACTTAGTCCCACCGACCTGCACTCAGCCCATAACCCTCCATTCCTTTCCTGTCCATATACCTATCCAATTTTACTTTAAATGACAATGTCCAGCTTGCCTCTACCACTTCTACTGGAAGCTCGTTCCACATAGCTACCACTCTCTGAGTAAATTCCCCCTTGTGTTACACTTAAACTTTTCCCCCTAACTCTCAACTCATGTCCTCTTGTTTGAATCTCCCCTACTCTCAATGGAAGAAAGCCTATCCACGTCAACTCTATCTATTCCCCTCATAATTGTAAATACCTCTATCAAGTCCCCCCCTCAACCTTCTACGTTCTCCAAACAATAAAGACCCAACGCGATCAACCTTTCTCTGTAACTTAGGTGCTGAAACACAGGTAACATTCTAGTAAATCTTCTTTGTACTCCCTCTATTTTGTTGACATCTTTCCTATAATTTGATAACCAGAACTGTGCACAATGCTCCAGATTTGGCCCTATCAATGCCTTGTACAATATTAACATTACATCCCAACTCCTATACTCAATTCTCTGATTTATAAAGGCCAGCATACCAAAAGCTTTCTTCACCACCCTATCCACATGAGATGCCACCTTAAGGGAACTTTGCACCATCATTCCTAGATCCCGCTGTTCTACCGCATTCTTCAATGCCCTACCATTTACCATGTATGTCCTATTTGAATTAGTCCTACCAAAATGTAGCACCTCACACTTATCAGCATTAAACTCCATCTGCTATCTTTAAGTCCACTCTTCTAACTGGCCTAATTCTCTCTGCAAGGTTTGAAAGCCTACTTCATTATCCACAACGCTGCCTATCTTAGTATCATTTGCATAATTACTAATCCAATTTACCACCCCATCATCCAGATTATTAATGTATATGACAAACAACATTGGACCCAGTACAGATCCCTGAATCACACCACTAGTCGCCGGCCTCCAACCTGACAAACAGTTATCCACCACTACTCTCTGGCGTCTCCCATCCAGCCACTGTTGAATCCATTTTACTACTTCAATATTAATACCTCACGATCGAACCTTCCTAACTAATCTTCCGTGTGGAACCTTGTCGAAGGCCTTACTGAAGTCCATATAGACAGCATCCACCGCTTTACCCTTGTCAACTTTCCTAGTAATCTCTTCAAAAAAATTCAATAAGATTTGTCAAACATGACCTTCCACGCACAAATCCATGTTGACTGTTTCTAATCAGACCCTGCCCATCCAGGTAATTATATATACCATCTCTAAGAATATTTTTCATTTATTTACCCACCACCGCCGTCAAACTTACAGGCCGATAATTTCTAGGTTTACTCTTAGAACCCTTTTTAAACAATGGAACCACATGAGCAATATGCCGTTTCTAATGACATTTTGGAATATTTCTGTCAGACCCCCTGCTAACTCTACACTAACTTCCCTGAGGGCCCTAGGGAATATCATGTCAGGACCCGGAGACTTATCCACTTTTATATTCCTTAAAAGCGCCAATACTTCCTCTTCTTTAATCATCATAGTTTCCATAGCTTCTCTACCTGTTTCCCTTACCTTACACAATTCATATCCTTCTCCTTAGTGAATATCGAAGAAAAGAAATTGTTCCAAATCTCCCCCATCTCTTTTGGTTCCACACATAGCTGTGCGCTCTGATTCTCTAAGGGACCAATTTTATCCCTAATTATCCTTTTGCTATTAATATGACTGTAGAAACCCTTTGGATATATTTTCACCTTGCTGGCCAAAGCAACCTCGTATCTTCTTTTAGCTTTTCTAATTTCTTTCATAAAGTTCTTTTTACATTCTTTATATTCCTCGAGCACCTCATTTACTCCATTCTGCCGCTATTTATTGTAGGTATCTCTCTTTATCCGAACCAAGTTACCAATATCCTTTGAAAACCATGGCTCTCTAACGTTTAACGTTTCCTTTCAACCTAACAGGAGCATAAAGATTCTTTACCCTCAAAATTTCACCTTTTAATGACCTCTATTTCTCTATTACATCCTTCCCAGAAGACAATTTGTCCCAATCCACTCCTTCTAAATCCTTTCGCATCTCCTTAAAGTTTGCCTTTCTCCAATCAAAAATCTCAACCCTGGGTCCAGACCTATCCTTCTTCATAATTATATTGAAACTAATAGCATTGTGATCACTGGACCCGAAGTGCTCCCCAACGCACAACTCCTTCACCTGACCTATCTCATTCCCAAACAGGAGATACAACGCTGCCCCTACTCTAGTTGGTAGTTCTATGTATTGCTGCAAAAAAAAAAAACTATCCTGCACACATTTTACAAACTCCGAACCATCCAGCCCTTTTACAGTATGGGCTTCCCAGTCTATGTGTGGAAAATTGAAATCTTCCACAATGATAACTTTGTGCTTACTACAAATATCTGCTATCTCCTTACAAATTTGCTTCTCCAATTCTCGCTCCCCATTTGGTGGTCTATAATACATAGAACATAGAGCATCGAACATAGAATAGTACAGCACAGTACAGGCCCTTCGGTCCACAATGTTGTGCCGACCCTCAAACCCTGCCTCCCATATAAGCCCTTCCTTAAATTCCTCCATATATCTGTCTAGTAGTCTCTTGAACTTCGCTGGTGTAGCTGCCTCCACCATTGACTCAGGCAGTGCATTCCACGCACCAACCACTCTCTGAGTAAAAAAACCTTCCTCTAATATCCCCCTTGAACTTCCCACCCTTTATCTTAAAGCCATGTCCTCTTGTACTGAGCAGTTGTTTCCTATCTATTCCTCTTATTATCTTGTACACCTCTATCATGTCTCTTCTCATCCTCCTTCTCTCCAAAGAGTAAAGCCCTAGCTCCGTTAATCTCTGATCATAATGCATACTTTCTAAACCAGACAGCATCCTGGTAAATCTCTTCTGTACCCTTTCCAATGTTTCCACATCCTTCCGAGAGTGAGGTGACCAGAACTGGACACGTTACTCCAAGTGTGGTCTAACCAGAGTTATATAGAGCTGCATCATTACATCGTGACTCTTAAACTCTATCCCTCGAATTATGAAAGCTAACACCCCATAAGCTTTCTTAACTACCCTATCCACCTGTGAGGCAACTTTCAGGGATCTATGGGCATGTACCCCGAGACCCCTCTGCTCCTCTACACTACCAAGTATCCTGCCATTTACTTTGTACTCTGCCTTAGAGTTTGTCCTTCCAAAGTGTACCACCTCACACTTCTCCGGGTTGAACTCCATCTGCCACTTCTCAGCCCACTTCTGCATCCTATCAATGTCTCTCTGCAATCTTTGACAATCCTCTACACTATCTACAATACCACCAACCTTTGTGTTGTCTGCAAACTTGCCAACCCACCCTTCTACCCTCACATCCAGGTCGTTAATGAAAATCACGAAAAGTAGAGGTCCCAGAGCAAACCCCTGTGGAACACCACTAGTCACAATCCTCCAATATGAATGTACTCCCTCCACCACTACCCTCTACCTTCTGCAGGCAAGCCAATTCTGAATCCACCCGACCAAACTTCCCTGGAACCCATGCCTTCTAACTTTCTGAATAAGCCTACTGTGAGGAACCTTACACCCCTATAAACCGTATACACCCCTATGGCTAGTCCACCTTTGGTCCCCACCTGGCGCTCAGCTCTCACCTGTGGCTCCCCGTAGCTGTTTGCATGTGATAGCGGCCACACCCCGGGCAATGGCTTCGACAAGCCGGCTAAACCAGGTGAGGGTATCCGACGGGTCTCAAACCCTCGGTGTGATAGGGAGTTGTCTATCCCAGCATATGAAGACAGACTCCGGTGGATTGAGCGGACGAGACCAGCGGAAAGTCCAACGGTCAAGAAGGCGGTCTCTGCAAGCGTCGTGGAACGTGTAGAGCAGGACAAGACACAGAAGAAGTCCTGGTCATCCACTGCGCCTAGTCCCATCTCCAGCCGTCTAGACTCTGTCTTGCCACTGGATCCAGTTGGGAATTGGGAAGGGACAGTGAGGATGACGCTGCACAACTCTCCCTCACTTAAATCCAAATCACGCGCTAGTCTCGACTCCATCATAATGGTGTCAAGGTCCTCATCGACGTCAACGATGGACGAACAACACACTTATAAATGTTACTACACCTTTCCCATTCCTCAATTCCACCCAAATAGCCTCCCTAGACGAGCCCTATGATCTATCGTGCCAGAGCAACGCTGAAATATTTTCTCTGACAAGCAATGCAACACCATCCCCTCTTGTCCCTCCGATTCTATCACACCCGAAGCAACGAAATCCAGGAATATTTAGTTGCCAATCACACACCTCCTGCAACCATGATTCACTAATAACTACAACATCATACTTCCAGGTATCAATTCATGCTCTAAGCTCATCCGCCTTTCTTACAATGCTCCTAGCATTAAAATAAATCCATTTAAGAAATTTTCCACCTCTTACTCTCTGTTCATCACTAACAACTTCGCTATCTCCTTTTTCTACATTCTCCCCTATATTTGTTCCTACACTCTGGCTCTCCTCACCCCTTATATCTAGCTTAAATCCTCTGGAGTCTTTCTAGCAAACCTACCTGCAAGAATATTTGTCCCCCTCCAGTTCAGAAGTAAACCGTCCCTCTGGAACAGGTCCCACCTTCCCTGGAAAACTGCCCAATTATCTATAAATCTGAAGTCCCTCCCTCCTGTACCATCTCTTCAGTCACGTGTTGATCTGCGCTATCTTTCTATTTCTAAACCCGCCTGCACGTGGCACTGGTAGCAATCCTGAGATTGCTATCCTGTAGGTCCTGTCCTTTAACTTGGCGCCTAACTCACTGAACTCACGTTTAACATAGAACATAGAATAGTACAGCACAGTACAGGCCCTTAGGCCCACAATGTTGTGCCGACCCTCAAATCCTGCCTCCCATATAAGCCCCCACCTTAGATTCCTCCATATACCTGTCTAGAAATCTTTTAAACTTCACTAGTGTATCTGCCTCCACCACTGACTCAGGCAGTGCATTCCATGCACCAACCACTCTCTGAGTAAAAAACCTTCCTCTAATATCCCCCTTGAACTTCCCACCCCTTACCTTAAAGCCATGTCCTCTTGTATTGAGCAGTGGTGCCCTGAGGAAGAGGCGCTGGCTATCCACTCTATCTATTCCTCTTATTATCTTGTACACCTCTATCATGCCTCCTCTCATCCTCCTTCTCTCCAAAGAGTAAAGCCCTAGCTCCCTTAATCTCTGATCATAATGCATATTCTCTAAACCAGGCAGCATCCTGCTAAATCTCCTCTGTACCCTTTCCAATGCTTCCACATCCTTCCTATAGTGAGGTGACCAGAACTGAACACAGTACTCCAAGTGTGGCCTAACCAGAGTTTTATAGAGCTGCATCATTACATTGCGACTCTTAAACTCTATCCCTCGACTTATGAAAGCTAACACCCCATAGGCTTTCTTAACTACCCTATCCACCTGTGAGGCAACTACCAGGGATCTGTGGACATGTACCCCGAGATCCCTCTGCTCCTCCACACTACCAAGTATCCTGCCATTTACTTTGTACTCTGCCTTGGAGTTTGTCCTTCCAAAGTGTACCACCTCACACTTCTCCGGGTTGAACTCCATCTGCCACTTCTCAGCCCACTTCTGCATCCTATCAATGTCTCTCTGCAAGCTTTGACAATCCTCTACACTATCTACAACACCATCAACCTTTGTGTCGTCTGCAAACTTGCCAACCCACCCTTCTACCCCCACATCCAGGTCGTTAATGAAAATCACGAAAAGTAGAGGTCCCAGAACAGATCCTTGTGGGACACCACTAGTCATAATCCTCCAATCTGAATGTACTCCCTCCACCACCACCCTCCGCCTTCTGTAGGCAAGCCAATTCTGAATCCACCTGGCCAAACTTCCCTGGATCCCATGCCTTCTAACTTTCTGAATAAGCCTACTGTGTGGAACCTTGTCAAATGCCTTACTAAAATCCATATAGATCACATGCACTGCACTACCCTCATCTATATGCCTGGTCACCTCCTCAAAGAACTCTATCAGGCTTGTTAGACACGATCTGCCCTTCACAAATCCATGCTGACTGTCCCTGATCAGACCATGATTCTCTAAATGCCTATAGATCCTATCTCTAAGAATCTTTTCCAACAGCTTTCCCACCACAGACTTAAGGCTCACTGGTCTATAATTACCCGGACTATCCCTACTACCTTTTTTGAACAAGGGAACAACATTCGCCTTCCCCCAGTCCTCCGCTACCATTACCGTGGACAACGAGGACATGAAGATCTGAACCAGAGGCTCAGCAATCTCTTCTCTCGCCTCGTGGAGCAGCCTGGGGAATATTCCGTCAGGCCCCGGGGACTTATCCGTCCTAATGTATTTTAACAACTCTAACACCTCCTCTCCCTTAATATCAGCATGCTCCAGAACATCAACCTTACTCATATTGGCCTCACTATCATCAAGTTCCCTCTCATTGGTGAATACCGAAGAGAAGTATTCATTGAGGACCTCGCTCACTTCCACAGCCTCCAGGCACATCTTCCCACCTTTATCTCTAATCGGTCCTACCTTCACTCCTGTCATCCTTTTTTTCTTCACATAATTGAAGAATGCCTTGGGGTTTTCCTTTACCCTACTCGCCAAGGCCTTCTCATGCCCCCTACTTGCTCTTCTCAGCCCCTTCTTAAGCTCCTTTCTTGCTTCCCTATATTCCTCAACAGACCCATCTGATCCTTGCTTCCTAAACCTCATGTATGCTGCCTTCTTCCTCCTGACTAGATTTTCCACCTCACTTGTCACCCATGGTTCCTTCCCCCTACCATTCTTCATCTTCCTCACTGGGACAAATTTATCCCTTACATCCCGCAAGAGATCTCTAAACATGGACCACATGTCCATAGTACATTTCCCTGCAAAAACATTATCCCAATTCACACCTGCAAGTTCTAGCCTTATAGACTCATAACTTGCATTTCCCCAATTAAAAATTTTCCTGTCCTCTTTGATTCTATCCTTTTCCGTGATAATTATAAAGGCCAGGGAGCGGTGGTCACTGTCCCCCAGATGGTCACCCACTGAGAGATCTGTGACCTGACCCGGTTCATTACCTAGTACTACATCCAGTATGGCATTCCCCCTGGTCGGCCTGTCCACATACTGTGATAGGAATCCATCCTGGACACACTTAACAAATTCTACCCCATCTAAACCCTTGGAACTAATCAGGTGCCAATCAATATTAGGGAAGTTAAAGTCACCCATGATAACAACCCTCTTATTTTTGCACCTTTCCAAAATCTGCCTCCCAATCTGCTCTTCTGTATCTCTGCTGCTACCAGGAGGCCTATAGAATACCCCCAGTAGAGTAACTGCTCCCTTCCTGTTCCTGACTTCCACCTATATTTCAGGACCTCCCCATTCTTCCTACCCACGTCATTGGCCCCTACATGGACCACGACATTTGGCTGCTCACCCTCCCTCTTGAGAATACTGAGAACTCGATCCGATATATCGCGGACCTTGGCTTTCCCCGAAACCACTTATATTTTTCCCCAACCTTCTTGCGGCGTTTGCTTGTGTTAAAGTGGCCGTCTAGACCTTTTGTGCGATTAGATTCTGATACTTGCTGCAGACATTCGGCCACTCATCTCCCTGTTGCACGGTGAGGGAAGATGTTCCACACACATCACCCTCCCCACCCACCTCCCAACATACACACTCTCCTCCCCAATCTCTTTAATAAAATTTCTCTTGGGCCGGATCCGAAACTGTCCGGGTGGGAAATAGGTTAAAACACCTCTTATACCCGAACTTTCCCGAACTTCGCGCCGGGATCCTGTAGTTGGGAATATCCCGACTCCCGCGAACCCACCCCGATCCCCCGACCTTCGGGAATTGTCTCTCTTTCATCCCAAATTCCCGGTACTACACCACCATTTGTGGGGGCCTCGCTCCTCCCACCTCCCCACCCCGCGAGACTAACCCTCGGAGACCAGCGGCGGTGACGCGGGGTGTTATCGGTGGGTTGGGGGTTGGAGGTGAAGAGCGGGTCAGAATCAGAAGCATATGTCGTGAAATTTGTTGTTTTGCGACAGCAGTACGTTCCTATACATAATAAAAAAGACAATAAATTACAATGAGAAATTAAAATAAAGAAATAGTGACAAAAAAAAGAGGAAAATAGTGAGACGGTTTACGTTGCTACATTGCCCGTTCAGAAGTCCTATGGTGAAAAGGAAGAAGCTGTTTCTGAAATGTCTTCAGGCTTCTGTACCACGGTAGCGATGAGAAGAGGGCATGTCCTGGGTAATGGGGATCTTTAATGTTGGATGCCACCTTTCTAAGCCATCGCCTCCTGAAGCTGTCCTACCTAGGCGGAGCCAATTGCACTGACACTCCGCCTTCTCTGTGTCTTTTAGGAAAGGATTTCCCCGTCCCGGTCCTGTTCTGCAGCAACTGCTCGGTGAACCCGGTGCCCTGTCACTGGCCGCGCATCTGCGGAGGCGGGAGGCGGCGCACAGCGCGGGGTCTGACCGCCCGATCCCGAAGAGGTACGAAATCAATACTGGGAGGTGTGGCTGGGCCTAAACTTTCCTCACCTCCTCTTACCCCATTCAACTCGCCGTCCCGTCCCAGCCGCGCTCACGGAGATGGGTCCCGGGGAGGGGGGGGGGCATCCCGGAGCGGTATCTGCGGTGATTGGGGAAGGTTGAAACAGTTCAGCACTGACTCTACACCAGCTTCACATTCACTCTTACCCAGCCCTTCCTCGGGCTCGGTGTGGAATGGGGAGTGGGGGAATGGTGGATGATCAGTGTGTGGCGTGGAGAGGGGTCGGTGTGGGTGGGAGAGAGTAGGTTGGGGACGGATCAGTATGGGGGGAGATGTCGATGGAGGTTGTGGGAAGACCGGTCTGTGTGGGAGAGGGTTCGTTTTGAGGAGATAGGTCAGTGTATGGCGACGGATGAGTGTAGGAGCAGGGGTCTGTGAGGGCTCTGGCGGGAGGGATAAGAATGATGTGTGGATGAGAGGGGTCTGTGTGGGATTGGATCGGAGGGAGACAGTGTGGGTTCCAGTCCCGTCACTGAGCTCCGCCCTCCATTCCAGTTCCCAGGATTCAGCCGAAGACGAGGAAGGATCTCGTAAGTTTCGAGTCTCTGGAAGCGCAGAGGTGGAAGATAGCCGAGATGATCATAATTCCCACCATCGCCGTCCTCTTCATCGGCATGTGAGTGCGCCCCAGTGTTAATGATCTGTTAATTGTCAGAAGCACAAGTCCTTGGGTGTCAGGGCCAATACAGCAGAGAACAGTGCCGGCCCTTCGGCCCACGCTGTTTGTACTGAGAAACCAGAGGATGGAGGGAGCTTAAGAGGGAGAGGGAGCGTGAGGAAAGGAAGGAACTAATAAACAAAGAGAAACCACTCTGTAAAACAAAACTACCTTTGACATCTCTCACCCCCCCCAATAATTTTCCAGTTTCTCGCTTCCTCTTTCTGTTACTCTCCCTTCATTCTCTCGTTGCTCAGTCCCTGACGGCCAAGGTCGAAGGGGCTGTACAGTGCTGTACTGTTCTAAGGTCTATTGTCCCGTGCAAACCCGGACGTATCTGCTTGATCTTTGCCTTTTGTCAGTTTCTACACCGCTATCAAGTCAGAGGTAATGCAGAATCACAGAATTACCGTATCAGATAAGGAAGATCAGGGTCATGAGCGCTGCGGCTTGCCGTAGAGCATTGAGCATTTCGGGTGTTTGAGCACATGTTTCCCACATGCTATGATTATAGAGGACTCTCATTCAGTGCCTCAGTCGGGTCACGGTGTCGGAGAGGATGAATTCTCCTGGTGTCGCTCATTCGCACTTCGGAGGTTCTGAGTCCGACGTTTAGTCTCTTGTTTCCGTCTATTCCTGGCGATCCAGACGTTCCTTGGTCCTGGGTCCAATCCTTCGTGAGCGCACCATGACAAACATAACTTATACAATTTTACACCAAAGAACACAGAATTAAAAGGAAGTCAATTTTAGCGGCAAAGGGTGAAAGTGAACACAGTGTAACCCGACTGAGGTTTTGTCGGTTGGTTCAAGAACGTCCCCGCACCCTCCCCAACCCCTTTCTCTCTCCCACCCTCCCTCACAGATACCCTTTCTCATCCACTCACTCACTCACTATCCGCCCTCCAGCCTCTATCCTCCACCAATTTGTGTGACATCATTCGGCCCCTGCACCCTCTCTGACCCACGTCCCCGTTGACTCCTACATCCCAGTCCGTCCCTGTCAGCCCCTTTGACGCCTACTCCCCTCCCTATCTCTGACCCTCCTCCACCACCACTGATCATCCACAATCAGTATCCAGTTCCTGCCTTATCCCCATAACCTTTGATTCCACTATCTTTATGAGCTCTAGCCATCTCTTTCTTGAAAACACCCAGGGACTTGGCCTCCACTGCCTTCTGGGGCACAGCAATCCACATATCCAGCACTCTCTGGGTGAAAAAGTTTTTTCCTCAACTCCGTTCTAAATGGCCTACCCCTTATTTTTAAACTGTGGTCTTTGGTTCTGGACTCACCCATACATCCCACTCCGTCTCTGTCAGCCCTTTGACGCCTACCCACTCCCTATCTCTGACCCTCCCCCACCACCGACCCGCGTATCCCTCTCCATTTCTGTGAGCCTCTCTGACCCCTGTGTCCCCACCAGCCCCTACAACCCTCCCCGTCTCTGTAACCCTCTTCATTCCTCTACAACCCTCCCCGTCTCTGTAACCCTCTTCAGGCCGCTACACCCTTCCCCGTCTCTGTGACCTTTCCATCAGCTACATGCCTCCCTGTCTCTGTGATCCCCTCCGGCACCTATACCCCTCCCCTGTATCTGTCACCCCATTTGAGCCCGACTCCTATCCCTATTTCTATGAACACCCACTGCCCCCGTATCCCCATTTCTGTGAGCCTCTCTAACCCTGATGCACCGTGACCCTCTTCCGACTCCTGGACGGCTCTCCGTTTCTGTGACCCCCTCCAGCCCCTACACCCCTCCCGTCTCTGTGACCCTCCCTCCGTACGTGATGTGCAGTATACAACGGACAGAATCGTTACAGGAGTGGGGTTGTGTTCGTACCCCGACAGTGCACGGCACGCCTGCCGCACGTTCATGGGCAGCGTGGGAGGGAGGTGAAGCGCCTACATTGTGGAGCATATTAATCCTTCTCCTCCTGGTGTTCCTCTCCGGCAGGGTATCAATTCTGATTATTATCCTCCTGTGGATGAAGCAGGTGAGACAGTACTCAGCGAATTGCAACCAGGGCTACAGATACCTGAAAGACGAGACCGTGACGCCCACCCACTGACATTTAATGGCGAACGCGGGGGAGGCCCGATTCTGGGTTGGAGAAGTAGGGCCAGGTCTCGGTCTGTAAACACGTTCTTCAATAAAGACTCAAAGTTTAAACACAAGAGATTCTGAAGATGGAGGAAATCCAGAGCAACACACAGAAAATGCAGTAGAACCCAGCAAGTCAGGCAGGATGTGTGCAGGGGTATAAACAGGGGTGGGGTCGCAAGGTTGCTGTGAATTGCAGAGGTGGGGAGGGGAGTATTGGGGGCGGTGTCAGGCTGAGGGAGATGTGAATTGGAAGCTGGTCAGGGTGTGAGCGATTTGGACGGAAGAGTCTGGACCTGAGGCAGGGGTGGGGTCTGTGAGTGAGGGTTATAAAGGCGGGGAGGTTTCATCAGTGAGGGAGGGAGTTACAGAGATGGGGATTGAGTCAGGGTTTCGTTGGGGGAGGGATGGTTCCATTTATCAAAAGAGTTGTCACCACGCCCCTCCCTCCACAACTCGGCTAATCCCGGGGTGTCCCAGCGCAAGGCTTGTATAGAAGACAACCATGTCAATGAAACGGGACAGTCAGTGTGCACATAGCAAGATCCCGCAGTCAGGAATGTGACAACGTGTACCTTCGACTCTGTCGCATCACACGCCTTGGGGTCAGACAGAGAGTGATGCTCCCTCCACACCATCCCATTTCACACTCCTGGGGCCATACACGCAGTGAAGCTCCCTCCACACCGTCCCATCTCGCACTCTCATAGTCAGGCACAAAGTGACACTCTTTCCACACTGTTCCATCACATAATCACGGGGTGAAACACGGATGTGAAGCTCCCTCCATATCCTCCCATCACACACTCCTGGGGTCAGACACAGCGTGGTGTGTTCTGAATGAGCAGGGTGAAATCGAGGGAAAACTACTGCATAAAGTTCGTGAGATACTTTGGAGGGGATTCGAAGTCGTTCTTGGACATTTCAGTGAGTGGCTGTTTTCGTGTGGAGGGTTCGTTCGGAGTTTTTCAGCCAGTTTGCCCTAGGTTTGTTGGCGGCTGCGACCGCTGGCAACCAGCCAAGAAAACTTTTGTCTCTAACAATAGGGAGACGAACGTCGTTTTTCCCCCAACATCGAGACATCTTTCGTCCTTAGTCGTCGTGATTTTCGTTCAGTATAGGAGCCGGAGCATTTTTTGAGACGTCTCGACCTCTCACGCGCTGGTAGTTCTTCATGACCGACGGAGCCTTTCCTGGCGTTGAAATTTCTGACGCCGAGCCAGAAAGATACTTTCGAGTACAAACTTTTCCATCCAGTTACTCTGCTCGCTCCAGGACTTTATAACCGGCACCGCCACATATTTTTCGATTCGGAGGTAGTGCCAGCATACTGGACCGGTCTCCAGGGATTCGCAGGCCTTCAGGGAGTTATGCAAAGGCGGCTGCCTCTCCAACCTCGGACTATGCCTTGTTTCAGTCGGTGGAAGATGAACGCGGGGTGCAATGTATTTTGCGTCCTGGAGTAACTGCGGGAACAATGTGCGGAGGCCATGGGCGGCTTGGTTGGGGAAGGCGGCATTTTGGTAGTATTTTATCTGGGAAATGATGTGTTAGTGCACCGGGCTCTCAGTAGGTGGTGGTGGTGGGGGGGCACTGTGGAAGACATATTTTTACAGATGGAGCCTGTGACAGCTCCCACGCAACGAACTGTCCTCCGTCACGTCAAGCCTTTCATCCCCAGTGACGTCCTGCTTCCCCATTGAGCTTGCTTGGGACAAGTAACTGCCATAGGATACAAATTTAGGAGACGTACCCTCCGCAACGTAATCTCTTTCTGGCGCCAAGTGTTTACGCAGCTGGGACGGGATGACACCGTTGAGGGCCGGTTTACTGTCCGGCACAAGGGGGTAGAGCATCAGGTGCTTGGAGCTCTGAGCGTCCACGATGCCATGCGTAGAGGAAGGTGGGGCACTTTCGGAGGGACTGTCTCAAAACACTAGGGAGACAACTTCTGGCACCAGTGCCTCAGTTGTCTCTGCCCCGGTTCTTCTTCCTGCGCCTGTGCCTGCGCCTGCCGCTACCCCTGACCATATTCCTACGTCTGTTTCACCCCCTGCCCCTGCCCCTGTGGTTCGGGTGAGAGATCTTGAGGCTATGTGCAGGAAGGTTCCGAAGGGGACGGGGTGGAGCCTGCGCGGGGCAAGAAAGCGAGGAAGACATACAAACACCCTAAGAAATCGGCCCCCGAGAACGTAGAGCTCACGCTCACTTGCCCTGAAGTGGAGCGTGAGACCCGGGGAAGTGTGCGGGTGGACTGGACGATGGAAGCGGAGAGCGCCGCTGCATCGGTGAATCCTGCAGCTGTGTGCTCTTCCGGCTGGAAGAGGAGAAGGGGATCTTCCCCAAAGAGGGCATGGAATGTATATGTGGGGGAGACCCCAGGGGGGGTGAGAATCCGGGTCGAGGTTGGTTCTAAACCTGAGTACCCAGATGAGGCCTCCAATCCCCAGATGTGGTCTCCAGTCCTGTGGTAGGTGGAGCGTTTGTGCAGAGAGGTGGTGTTAGCCCTGCTTACGCAACTGAGGCAACCCTAGATCTCTCCACCCAGTACTTAGTAGTTAGCCCCTCCCTGAAGACAAAGGTCTCAAATAATGTCAGCGGAGCGAAACCCAACCTCTCCCACTCTCAGCATCAGACTGCCGGTGGACCCCTAGAACGGTAGTTGCGAGGGTCCTCCTCGTACCTGTCTCCTGGGGAGGGTGATGTACTTTGCATGCCGACCCCAGCAACTAACGGCTGGCAGGGAGTTCCTGCGGATTATCCCTCCAATGTCGCAACTGTGGATAAGGCTGATGCGACGGTGGAGCAGGCAGGTATGAGTGAGGTACCCGCTGCACAGTGTGGTTTACAAGTGCAACCGTCAATTGGTACATATGGGGAGGAGATGAGGGATATATTTGTTGTGAGGGGGTGGAGGGAGATTCCTTTGATAGTGAGACAACTCCTACTGAGAAATCAACGTTGATAGCTGCGAAGGAGATCAGAGAGTTCATTCTCAACCCTGAGGGTGTAAAGCAACGGCCGAAACTAGCCGCCCTTCGCTGGTCTAGCATGCCGAGACTGGTTATAGTCTTTGTGTGTCATCCTCAGACGGAACGGGAAGGGAAGAGGAATGCTGTGTCTGAGAACGACAGGCGACAGCTGAAATCCTTCCCGGATGACCTGATAAGGGAAATCAGAGTGGTAAGCAGCTTTACTCCTTCGGGAGATGGTGGGTTACAAGGTGGAATTGGAAACACTCGGGCCCGGTAAGCAAAGAGTATGCTTGCTTTTTTTCGAGAAAGTGTGGTTAAGGGCGCCCCCTAGTGTACTTCCGACATGAACCTCACAGTTGCGAGTCTAAATGTAAATTGTAACAGGGATTCTTTCCGCAGATTTAATAATTTCTCATTCCTCAGGATGGGAGCTATGTGGTGAGTTTCCTGCAGGAAACCCATTCCATCCCGGGGGACGAGTCCGCTTGGCTCCTGGACTGGCAGGGAGAGGTCTACATGAGCCACCTCAGCAACAGCTCTAGCGGGGTGGCGATCCTGCTGGCCCCAACCTTCCAGCCGGTAATCGTCAGAGTCCAAGATGTCGTGCCCGGCCGTCTGCTCCACCTGGCCGTGCGCCTGGATGGTTTACCTTCTGCATATCATCAATGTGAATGCCCCGAGGGGCGGGGTGATGCAGACGCGCCTATTCTATCAGCTGTCCACCCTGCTGAGTTCCATCGATCCTGGGGACTGCGTCATCCTTGGGTGAGACTTCAACTGTACCCTCGAGGTGGAGGACCGCTCTGGCCTCCAGCACAACCCAGTGTCGGCAAAGACGTTAAAGGAGTTAGACCGCTCCTTTGACTTGGTGGTCACCTGACGGAATACTCACCCCGATTCTAGCGCCTTCTCGAGAAGGTCTAGAGGGGGAGGTTCCCGCATAGACCTCCTGTATGTCTCTCGAGTGTACTTCTCACGCGTGTCGGCACCCTCCATGGGGACGGTGTCGTGCTCGTACGATCACCTTGTGTGGATGGAATTTACTACTCTGCACCCTCGGGTGCGATGTGGGTATTGGCATTTTAGCAACCGGCTGCTGAAAGACAGCCGATTCCAGGATACATTCCGAGCGCTCTGGGTCACCTGAAGAGAGAGACAGGAGATTTCTGCTCCCTCCGGCTATGGTAGGATGTGGGCAAAACCCACATCCGGCTTTTATGTCAGGAGTACACTAGCGGTTCGACAAAGAGGCGAGGCTCTGAGATTGAGCGGCTTGAGAGAGAGTTCCTTGACCTAGGGTCCCGTCTTCTTCCGACCGCTGGAGACCAACAGCTATGGCAGGAATACCAGGAGAAGAAGGACTCACTAAGGAAACTGACGCTCCAGCAATCCTGGGGTGCGTACGCGAGCTCAGGGATCCAAATATTGCAGGATTTGGACCGTGGCTCACCCTTCTTCTACTTGTTGGAGAAGTGGCGGGAAGTCCAAAAGGAATTAATGGAGCTACTGGCTGCTGATTGTTTCTCCGTTACGGACCCTGATAAAACAATAAAGAAGTCCGTTCATTCTATCGGTCCTTATTCTCACTAGACCAGTCAAATGCAGATTTGTGCAATGAGGTCTGGAAAGATGGGCCGAAGGTCAGCCCTGAGGACGTCGTGGGGCTGGACGCTCCCCTGACTCGGGAGAAGCTGTCTACTCCCCTTAAGCAACTCTGGAGTTGTAAGTCCCCTGGCTTAGATGGAATAAATGTAGATTATTATCAGGCTTTCTGGGATGTCCTGGGGGATGACTACAACTTTGTCCTAGGGGAAAGCCTCGCCACGGGGAAATGTTCCTCTCATGGCGGAGAGCTGTCGTGGTGCTACTGCCCAAGAAGGGAGACCTCCGCCTGCTAAAGAACTGGCGTCCGGTGTCCCTCTTGTGCACGGACAACAAGATCTGCGCCCGGGCAATGGGCAACCATCTTGGTTCGGTATTGAGATAGGTGATCCTTCCTGAGCAATCTTACACAGTCCCAGGCCGGTCAATTCAGGATAATGTCCATGTTGTACCGGACCTGATCCACCTGTTCCAGGAGACTGAGTCCCCGGCAGCGTTTCTCTGTCTTGACCAGGAGAGGGCGTTTGACCGGGTAGACCACAAATTCCCGGTGGGCACTCTGCAGGCATCTGGGCTTGGACAACACTTTATAACCTGAGTTCGGCTCCTATATTCTGCCGTTGACAGCACTCATTCCCTTCAGAAGAGGAGTACGTCAGGGGTGCCCCATGTCCGGCCAGTTGTATGCAATCTGTATCGATCCATTCCTGAGCCTTCTTCAGCGAAGGCTGACGGTCTGGTTCTGCGCGAACTAGACACGGAGGTCGTCCTCTTGGCCTACGCCGAAAATGTACTCCTCATGGTGACAGATCCCAGTGACCTGCGGAGGATGCGGGAGTGCCAAGATGTATTCTCGGCGGCATCCTCCGCTAGAATCATCTGGGTGAAATGTACCGGACTCTTAGTCGGTGAGTGGCAGGTGGAGTCCCTGCCGGAGGAGATTAGAGCTTTTGAATGGAGCACCGGGCATCTCCTCTATCTGTGAGTCTACCCAAGTCCTTCTGGGGAGACCTGGCTTGCGAACTGGCAGGACCTGGAGACGAAAGTCATGGCCCGGCTGGGGCGCTGTTCAGGCCTTCTCAGGGTGCTTTCCTATCGAAGCAGGGTGGTGGTGATCATAAACCAGCTGCTGCCCTCCATGTTGTGGTACCGTGTGGTCAGCTTGGCCCTACCTGCCACTTTGTCGCGAGAATGCAGAGAAAGTTAGTGAACTTCCTCTGGGTCAACGAGAAACACTGGGTCTCCGCGCCGGTCTTCAGTCTCCCAGTGGGAGAGCGCGGACAGTCGCTGGTGTATGGAGGTCCGCGACTGGTGGCTCTCCGCCTCAGGACCCTGCAGAGATTCCTGTATACCGAGCATCCTCCCAGATGGCACGTGTTGGCGACATTCTTTCTCTGCAGTGGCCGCTGTCTACACGAAGAGATGCGGCTACCACCCGGGGGCGTCAGTCGTGCTGTTTTGAGGAGACTGCCCGGCTTCTATCAGGACCTACTGAGAGTCTGGAACATAGATGCCTCAGGCCGGGAATCCCATCCTCTGGTAGAGAAAAGAGAGAGATCTTCAATAAATATAGGCAGCTTGGAGTTAATGAAGTACTCGAGGAATATAAAGAATGTAAAAAGAATCTTAAGAAAGAAATTAGAAACGCTAAAAGAAGATACGAAGCTGCTTTGGCAAGTAAGGTGAAAATAAATCCAAAGGGTTTCTGCAATCATGTTAGTGGCAAAAGGATAGTGAAGAATAAAATTGGTCCCTTGGAGAATCAGAGTGGATGGCTATGTGCAGAGTCAAAAGAGATGGGGGAGATTTTGAACAATTTCTTTTCTTCGGTATTCACTAAGGAGAAGGATATTGAATTGTGTAAGGTAAAGGAAACAAGTAGGGTAGTTATGGAACGTATGACAATTAAAGAAGAGGAAGTACTGACACTACTAAGGAATATAAAAGTGGCTGAGTCTCCGGGTCCTGACAAGATATTCCCTTGGACTTTGAGGGAAGTTAGTGTAGAAATAACAGGGGCTCTGACCGAAATATTTCAAATGTCATTAGAAACAGGAATGGTGTCGGAGGATTGGCATATTGCTCATGTGGTTCCATTGTTTAAAAAGGGTTCCAAGAGTAAATCTGGCAATTATCGACCTGTGAGTTCGACGTCAGTGGTGCGTAAATTAATGAAAGATACTCTTAGAGATGGCATATATAATTTCCTGGATAGACAGGGTCTGATTAGGAACAGTCAACATGGATTTGTGCGTGGAAGGTCATGTTTGACAAACCTTATTGAATTTTTTGATGAGGTTACTAAGAAAGTTGACGCGGGTAAAATGGTGGATGTTGTCTATATGGACTTCAGTAAAGCCTTTGACAAGGTTCCACACGGATGGTTAGTTAGGAAGGGTCGATAGTGAGGTATTAATATTGAAGTAGTAAAATGGATTCAGCAGTGGCTGGATGGGAGACCCCAGAGAGTAGTGGTGGATAACTGTGTGCCAGATTGGGGGACGGTGTGTGGCAATGTGCCTTAAGGATCTGTACTGGGCCTAATGTTGTTTGTAATATATATTAATGATCTGTGTGATGGGGTGGTAAATTGAATTAGTAAATATACAGATTTACTAAGATAGGTGGTGTTGTGGATGATGAGGTAGGTTTTCAAAACTTGCAGAGAGATTTAGGACAGTTAGAAAAGTGGGCTGAAAGATAGCAGATGGAGTTTAATGCTGAAAAATTTGAGGTGCTACATTTTGGTAGAACTAATCAAAATAGGACATACATGGTAAATGGTAGGGCGTTAAAGAATGCTTTAGAGCAGAGTGATCTAGGAATAATGGTGCATAGTTCCCTGAAGGTGGAATCTCATGTGGATAGGGTGGTGAAGAAAGCTTTTGGTTTGCTGGCCTTAATTAATCAGAGCATTGAGCACAGGAGTTGGGATGTAATGTTGAATTTGTTTAAGGCATTGTTAACGCCAAATCTGGAGTATTGTGTATAGCTCTGGTCGCCGAATTATAGGAAAGATGTCAATAAAATTGAGAGAGTACAGAGGAGGTTTACTAAAATGTTGTCTGGGTTTCATCTCCTAAGTTACAGAGAAAGGTTGAACAAGTTAGGTCTTTATTCTTTGGAGCATAGAAGGTTGAGAGGACACTTAATAGAGGTGTTTAAAATTATGAGGGGGATTGATAGAGTTGACGTGGTTAGACTTTTTCCATTGAGAGTGGGGAAGATTCAAACCAGAGGGCATGGGTTGAGAATTAGAGGACAAAAGTTTAGGGGTAACATGAGGGGGAACTTCTTTACTCAGAGAGTGGTAGCTGTGTAGAATGAGCTTCCAGCAGAAGTGGTTGAGGCAGGTTCGATGTTGTCGTTTAAAGTTAAATTGGATAGATATATGGACAGGAAAGGAATGGAGAGTTATGGGCTGAGTGCAGGTCGGTGGGAATAGGATAGGGTAAAGAGTTTGGCACGGACTAGAAGGGCCGAGATGGCCTGTTTCCGTGCTGTAATTGTTATATGGTTATATGGTTAGAGGGCGGAGTTCTGGCTGACCCCTGCGGGATCAACGGATGTCGGTGCTGCTCGGGTGTGTGGAACGACTCAGGGTGGTCTCACCTCTACACCGCCGGAACTGCTTGTCGGACCCAGGCCCCGCGATTTTATCCGAGAGCCGAGCCACACAACTTGAGCCGTCGCTCCTCGACACCCACAATCCCATTCAGGAATGCAAGTAGGAGGTACCTGTCTGGGTTGCTGATCCACACCTTCCACTTCCTCGCCCTTGTCCACCGTTCCAACACGCCATGGCGGTCGGTCTTTCCACCTGGAGGTGAGGATAGTCCCGAATGTAAGTCCCTTTACGAGGGAGTTTTTCCCATGAAGAACATGGGGTGGAGTCTGCAGCATAGAACAGTGCTCCGTAATAAGTTATTTAGTTTGTACACTGACCTCCCAGCCGCATGGAGGAGACCTTGTACCAAATGTACATGGAGTGTGCGAGGCTGCAGTCCCTTTTCGCTTATATGCTTGGGCTGCTTCTCGCCGTCTGGTTACACTTTAGCTTCAACCTATTTATATACAGTCATCCAGTAATGAGGGGGGCATGGAGGGATGAGGATATCCTTGTCAACTTGCTCCTGGGTCATCCGTAGGTCTTGGAAACGGGTGGCGGAGGGACCTGCGCGGGCGGACTGTCTGGCAATGTTTAGCGGGGATGTTCTTGCCCCGGGAAATATTGAGAAGGAGCACACGCTGTCCACGGCGACCACAGAGGAGTTCCGGGATCGTGGGCTTCTCGTTGGGGGGCGGGGTAGGGAGGTCAGGGGGTTAGTGCCATCATTGACAGAGATGGAAACATTTTAGTTTTTGTAGTGTAGTAATTGTGTTAGTCACTTGTCGTGGCGAGTTAAAGAACCAGCAGAGATGGAAAGCACTTTGGAGTCCGGTATTGCTATTAACTAATAATATTTATTAGTAACTACACAATACAGTAATATAAATGCAGATAAATCAAACAGATTAGCAATGATTATATATAAGTAAGTATATCAGTAAGTGTGGAAGTATATGAAAATCAAGCTTCTTCAAGTCTCGGGGTAAATACATACAGTCTTACGATGATGAGTAAAGTTCAGTTCAGTTCGTGGTATTGAGTTGAGTAGTGATGGAGAGAGAGAGGAGGGGAGAGATTTGAGTCTTCAGATGCACTGACGGCACCGATCTTCCCGTTGTCCTCCGAAATATTTTAAAGGTCACCGACTCTGACCACAACAAAGGGGCCCGTTCTTCTCTGGTGGAACTATCAACCCAGGAGAGGATTGGTCACACGAATAATTCCCGACCGTTCACGCCCTGTTCACACTGCAAGAGCCACTGATCGATCCGCCCGATCGATCCTCCAAACCCCACTTTTTCTGTGGGCACAACAAAACTCATTCAGTGTCCAAAATCATGTGTGTCAGGTCTATCATCTGACCATCTATTTATCTCACCGTACTGAGTACCAACTGTCTCTCAAATAACTCCTCCCTTCTCTGTCTGAGTAAGAATGTACACGCAGGCAATGTCCTTGTAGAAATGTAAACATACTGTGAGCAGTCCTCGCCTCTCTCTCTCTCTTAAAAACCAGATGTCGATGTTAAATATCTCTCTCTCTCTTTTCAAAAGCGCAGTTCATAGGGGCAATTCAGGACCCCGTCACACACTGGTCTGTATATATTGTATCACTGAATTTTAGAAAGATGTTTTATAAAATATAGGGCTCCCTCGACACCGTCCCATCACGCACTCCCATGGTCAGGCACAGAGTGAAACTCTCTCCACACTGTACTATCATATAATCATGGGGTCAAACAGGGAGCAAAGCTCCCTCCACATCATCCCATCACATACTCCTGGGGTCAGACACAGAGTGAAACTCCCTCCACACAGTCCTGTGGTCAGACTCAGAGTGAAACTCCCTCAACGATGTCCCATCACACACACTCGGGACAGGGAAATCACGGTTCTTTTTATTCTTTCTCCCTTGAGTTAAGCTGTAGTTGGGGTTTTGGAAAGAAATGTGTACATACATGCAGCGTGTAAGTACAGGTTAGCAGGGAGGCTGCTGAGAGGTTTCTTTGATGTTAATTAGCGCCCAGTCTGTCTATTATTACCTCGGCTTTGAGGACTGATTTACATCTGTTGAGGATTAAACCCCTGTGATTCAGCCACGGTGACACACTCTCTCCCAAATCCAACATCCCACCACCCTGGCGACCCGCCATGGCAGGCTTCAGGACTGAACCCGTTCAATGAACATCAACGGGTTCTGATCGAGCTGCCGTTCCCAAGCTCCCAAAGGCAGAGAGAAGAGATGATAATGAGCCGATGATGAATATTTTTCATCCCTCAGACGCCAAGGGCTGGGTTACCCTGGAAACTGGGTTGCAGAGAGATTGTAATCAGTTCATGAGAGAGGCAGAGAGGAGGAAGAGAGAGAAGAAAGCTGTTTGCGATCAGATGAGAGAGAGGGCAGAGGGGGGAGAGAGAGAGAGGGGCAGAGACAGAGAGTGGCAGAGAGAGAAAGAAAGAGTGAGGGAGCAGAGGTGGAGAAATAGTGATCGATATAGTGAGGAAAGCATATTGAGTTTGCTGAGGGATTGTGATCGTTTTGTGTGAGAGAGGCAGAGAGAGAGAGAGAGAGAGAGAAGGGGGAGGAGAGAGAGCAGAAGAGACCCCTAGATCCCAGCTTTGCATTGGATTTCCGCCATCCTGTGCGAGGTTTGTCCTGGAGCACGGTTCTCTGAGACACTATGGGATCCGTCCCTTCCGCAGCCCTGCCCAAGATCATTCACCTGGAGGTGGATGGAAGGATTCGGAAGGTAGGATTATTGTCCAATGGTTTCTCACTTCATCCCTCATTATCAGGGCCCAGAAACAGCTCATCCTTTGAAGAAATAGAGTTCGTACTTATCCAGTGCTGGGTTGGTGGGATAGGAATCCTTCCCAGGAGGAATTCTGTAACGTAGATATGTATGGTGGTATGGTGCGGAGGGAGATTCACTCTGTGTCTGATTCCGGGAGTGTGTGATGGGACGGTGTGGACGGTGCTGTGCTCTGTTTCTGACCACAGGAGTATGTGAGGGGATGGTCTGGAGGGAGTTTCACTCTGTGTCTCACCCTAGAAATCTGCGATGGTGTAGTGGAAGTTCCACTTGGTGTCTGACCTTGGGAGCGTGTGATGGGATATTTGAAACATTGATCTCCGCTGGTCGTCCTAGACTGTGAAGAAGATTGGTTATTTCCTTGAAACCCAGGAAGTGGCCCTATGGCCCATCCTAACTGTGACGGTGCACGGAGCAGTCCCATTCCCACACCGATTTTACACGTAACCGATTCTCCTCGCAGTCCCAGTCTGAGAGCCGGGTCAGTAACTGAGACAAAGGCTCTGTCCAGCTCCCCTGACTTGTCAGAATGTTCTGGCAGCTCGTCCTGTGCGCTGCGTGAGTGTCCGACCCAACACCACGCTGAGGGTCTCTCATGATCCTGGGAAACCTCTCCAGCCTGTCCTGTCTCTCCCATTGCCAGCCTGTAGCGAGGCCATTCGGACCATCCCTCTCATTCCAGCCTTAGAAATAGCCTTTCCAATCAGACCCTGAAGTCAATTATAAAAGATGAAATAGCGGCACATTTGGTTAGCAGTAGCAGGATCGGTCCGAGTCAGCATGGATTTACGAAACGGAAATCATGTTTGTCTAATCTTCTGGAATTTTTTGAGGATGTTACTATGAAAATGGACATGGGAATGCCAGTGGATGGAGTGTACCTGGACTTTCAGAAAGCCTTTGATAAGGTCCCACATAGGAGATTAGTGGGCAAAATTAGAGCACATGGAATTGGAGGTAGGGTACTGACATGGATAGAAAATTGGTTGGCAGACAGGAAACACAGAGTAGGGATTAACGGGTCTTTTTCAGAATGCCAGGCAGTGATAGTGGAATACCGCAAGGCTCGGTGCTGGGACCGCAGCTATTTACAATATACATTAATGATTTAGATGAAGGGATTAAAAGTAACATTAGCAAATTTTCAGATGACACAAAGCTGGGTGACAGTGTGAAATGTGAGGAGGATGTTATGAGAATACAGGGTGACTTGGACAGGTTGGGTGAGTGGCAGATGCATGGCAGATGCAGTTTAATGTGGATAAATGTGAGGTTATCCACTTTGGTGACAAGAACAGGAAGGTAGATTATTATCTGAATGGTGTCAAGTTAGGAAAAGGGGAAGTACAATAAGATCTAATTGTCCTTGTTCATCAGTCACTGAAAGTAAGCATACAGATAGAGCAGGCAGTGAAGAAAGCTAATGGCATGTTGGCCTTCATAACAAGGGGAGTTGAGTAGAGGAGCAAAGAGGTCCTTCTGCAGTTGTACAAGGCCCTGGTGAGACCCCACCTGGAGTATTGTGTGCAGTTTTGGTCTCCAAATTTGAGGAAGGACATTCTTGCTATGGAGGGATTGCAACGTAGGTTCACTGGGTTAATTCCAGAGATGGCGGGACTGTCATATGTTGAAAGATTGGAGTGACTGGGCTTGTATACACTGGAATTTAGAAGGATGAGAGGGGATCTGATTGAAACATATAAGATTATTAAGGGATTGGACACGCTGGAGGCAGGAAACATGTTCCGGATGTTGGGGGAGTCCAGAACCAGAGGCCACAGTTTAAGAATAAAGGGTAGACTATTTAGAACGGAGTTGAGGAAAAGCTTTTTCACACAGAGGGTTGTGGATCTGTGGAATACTCTGCCTAAGAAGGCAGTGGAGGCCAATTCTCTGGATTCTTTCAAGAAAGATTTAGATAGAGCTCTTAAAGACAGTGGAGTGAAGGGATATGGGGAGAAGGCAGGAACAGGGTACTGATTATGGATGATCAGCCATGATCACAGTGAATGACGGTGCTAGCTTGAAGGGCCGAATGGCCTACTCCTGCACCTATTGTTTATTGTCTATTGACCCTCATCTCCTTCTCCCAATGTTTATTCTCCATTTGGAAGTTCCCACCCGATCTGTTTCCGTTGCACTTCCCCTCCTTTCAGACAGAACATTGTCTCCCCTCCACCTCTCCACGGAAAATGTTCTACCCCGCAGTTACTCCACCATTTTGTTTTTGCTCCGATCACATTATCGTCCCCAGGAGGGGACATTTCCCATTGCTAAGCTCGGGAATCTAGGAAGGAGGCCCTTCAGCCGGCTCAGAGTCTGTTCTAGCTCTTCGTCAATTCCATCATTCCCACCTTCTGTTCCTGAACCAGTCATCAAATGGAACAACCTTCTTCCACACATCCAATCCCAACGGACCGGGGGTTTGCTCATCTCTGAAGATGAATTGTGACACGAATAATTCATGTCGCAGAATTTATTCCGGGTATGTGTGAAATGATCCACCTCAGGAGATCAATATGTGGAGTACTGTGTTGACAGGGTTGTTAAGTAGATGCTTGGTGTTTTGGCTTTCATTACTCACGGGATTGAGCTCCAGAGCCGCGAGGTGATATTGCAGCTCGATAAAACTCTGATTAGAACATACTGGAGTATTGAGTTCAGTTCTGGTCACCTCAATTTAGGAAGGATCAGGAAGCCAAGGGAATTTACCAGGATGCTGCCTGGATTAGACAGCATGTTTTATGAGGATAGATTGAGTGAACCAGGGGTTTGCTCTTTGGAGCAAAGGGGAATGAGACTTCATAGAGGGATACAATATGATAAGTGGTGTGCACGGAGTGGACAGCAGCGACTTTGCCTCGAACGTGCTGCCTGGTGGAGGCGGATACGACAGAGGTGGTTAATAGTCAATTAAACAGGTGCATGAATGTGCAGATAATGGAGAGGTGGGGGAGAAGGAGTTGGATGACATTAGTTTTAATAGCTTTGCACAATATGGTGGGCGGAAGAACATTTTCCAGTGTGGTACTGTTATCCTTGCCTCCAAGGGGATCTTTCCAATCACCTCAGGTCTCCCTGCCAGAGTCAAACTCTCTGGTCCTTGGAAACATTCCAGTAAACCACTCCAGGTCCCAGAGTGTATTTCCCTGAATTGGACCAAGTCATTTCAGGCTGGAATAACTAAGCCCGATGTTCTCGCACCTGGGGAGGGGGTGTGGTGGGTTGGGGCTTAGAAAAACCAGTGCGATCCCTCTCCAGCCTGTTAGAAGACAGGAGCAGGGGAGGGAGAGGATAGGGAGATCGTTCAGCTGAAAGACCCTGACACAGAAGCAGAGGAAAGGACGATTGGCCTCATGTCCTAATGAACACTCGCCAAAGGTCCAAAAACGGTTCTAGGGGCTCTGCCCTATCCATGCAGCCACCTTGTCCAGACTGAACCCTTTCTGCACCAAATTTCTTATTATGCCCCCTCGTCTAAGTTGGAGAACATTTGCCCCATGGGCGATGAGGCAGACCAGCACAGAGATGACTATCATGACCGTCCCTTCCCTCCTCCTCTCCCCCTCTCCTCCTCCATCCTCACCCTCTCCCCTCTTCCTCTCCTCCCACCCCTCTTTCCTCCCTCCTTCCCCTTCCCCACATTCCGTTCTCCCTCCCCCTCCCCTCTTCCCTCCCTCCCTCCCTCCCTCCCCGCCCCTATCCTCTCCTCTCCCCCTCCCCCATCTTCCTTTGCTCCTCCCTTCCCATCTTCCCCCTTCCTCTATTCCAGGTGATCTTCAGCCTCTTATCTAGTCCGTCCGACGTTCGGGATCTCTTGTGTGCCGCTGCTGGGCTTGTCAGGTCAGTCGGGCCGCTTGGCGCAGCGACTAACTCCCCGCTCCTTAGCCAGAGGACGGCACGTTCGGATCCATACGTCTTAGCACCGAGGTCCGTGCTGGGGGAGACGGAGTGAGGAGGGAGCGCTACGGGAGGCGTGGTGTCGAAGGAGCGCTGTGAGAGCGACGGCTAGAGGAGAGGGAGGGAGTTTTATGGAAAGCTGAGGCGGAGTCTTCCTCTCGTTCTCAGATCTTCTCTTCCTATCCAGAGGAGGCACGCTGTCCTTGCTTGACCACAAGGGGTCGCCAGTGACCATTGATCCTGAGATGCCACCCAATACCAGAAGGCAGGATTTGACTGTCAAGGGGCCCGGGATGTTTGGGAATATCCTTGGAATGATGGGGTGATTGAGTAAACAATGGACAGGTTTAGTAGAGATTTAATCCCAGAGACCTGGGTTCGATCCGGCCCCTCACGCAAAGTTCCCTCCCTCCTCACTATCTGTTTGGAGTTTGTCAGTGGAGTGTGGCTGGAGATTCACTGTGGGAAGAGTGTCTGTGGCTGTGGGAGGAGATTCAGTGAGTGAAGGGGGAGTTGGTGATGGGGAGTGGGGAGTGTCTGTGGTCTGTGGGAGGAGATTCAGTGGGTGAGGGGGGAGTTGGTGATGGGGAGTGGGGAGTGTCTGTGGGAGGAGATTCAGTGGGTGAGGGGTAGTTGGTGATGGGGAGTGGGGAGTGTCTGTGGGAGGAGATTCAGTCGGTGGGGGGAGTGTTCAGCAAAGTGACAGATATTAATTATGAAATATTTGTTTTATAGTTCTCCATATAAGGTTATTGTTACATCATCAGGGCCCTCAGGTAAACAACTTTTAAACGTTAAATTCTTCCTTGGATCAGGCCCTCACTGACCCAGATCAGCACTTTGCCCATCACTCTATCCCTGTCGCTTCGAGGGCCATAGTCCTGGTTCAGAAACGTATACGCCACGGACAGGACAGCTCACAAAACCTCTACTTCCTCCGGAGGTTTGAGAAATTCAACATGTCACTGTTGACATTGACAATTTTTATCAATGTGCCAAGGAAAGCTTCCTGCCCTGGTGCATCAGGGCTTGATACAGCAACTGCTCTGCCCGTGACCGCAAGAAACAACAGAGTTGTGGACACAGCTGCACACATCGCAGGCACCAACTTCCCTTCCAAGGACTCTGCTTACACTTCCCTCTGCCTTGGTAAAGCAGCCAGCATAATCAATGATCCCATCCATCCCCAGACATTCTCTCTCCTCCCCTCTCCCATCGGACAGAAGATACAAAAGCCTGGAAGCATGTACCACCAGGCTCAAAGACAACTTCCACCTCACTATCATAAGATTATTGAACAGTCCCCCAGTGCGATAAGATGGACACTCGACCTCACAATCTACCTTGTACCTCGCTGTCTGCCTGACTGCGCTTCCCGGGTAATTGTAACAGCTACTGCTTTACCCTTGCACTATGTCGATGCACTGATGTGAGGAAACGATCTGTGTGGACAGGATGTAACATCACTGTACCTCGGGACTTGTGACAATAACAAGCTGATTTATTGATTTCACTCACAGACAGAGAGGTCCTACTACAGAAATTCTGCACTGATGTCACCGTCCAGCTCTCCAGGTACTGGATTCAGAACAGCGGAAAGTGGGGACGTGATTACCGGCGCTTTCTCTCCCCTTCATTGCTGACGTCCCCGCTGCCTTTGGTGGCCAGGCCCATAAGACCACAAGACATAGAATTCTGCTCCTCTATCCCCCATCATGGCTGATTTATTTTCCCTCTCAACTCCATGGACCTCGGAGACTGGAGAGAGCAGATAGTCTGAGACTGTTTACCCTGGAGCAGTGGAAGCTGAGGGGGTGACCTGGTAGAGGTCTATAAGAGTTGTGGGAAACATATGTAGGGAAGACATTTTACCTTGCTAATGGATCCCCAAGCATGATAACATTGACTCCTGACCTCGCAATCTACCTCGTTGCGGTCCTTGTCTGCCTGCGCTGCACTTTCTCTGCCACTGTGACACTTTATTGTGCATTTTGTAATTGTTTCACCTTTTCATATTTTTTGGTATGGGTATCAAAAACAAAGGGGAAGAGGGTGGAGATGTAAAGTCCATCTGAGGTGTAATCACTTTCACACAGGAGGACATTAAAATTATTCTTACACAGAGAGGGGTTGGTTATCTAGAACGGGTTGTCAGAGAACATCTTTTTCTGTTCTGTGTGTTCTCCCTGAAACTCCCCTCACCCCTCACCACACCTTCAGGAGGTGTAGGTCTTTGACACAGAACAACATCCATCACAGTACGTATCAATGTTTTGCTGTTTGATGTGACAAATGAAGCTAAACTTTAATCTTAATTTTTTTCCACTTTTCCCCTTGATTTCTCGGAAAAATCTCTCTGTCCCCTCTCTCCTCACTGCCTCCCTCCCTCCCCCTCCGCAGGTACCTGAGGGTGGGCGAAATCGAGAGAGAGATTCGGAATAAGCTGGTTGTCTTGGAGAGACGGGTGGAGGGTGAGTGATGTTTGTCCACCCCTGCGCCTCCAACCATGGTCTCCAACCCCCTCCTCAGTGACTGGGGGGAGGGGGGATCATGATATTTCCGCAGTAATTCCATACAGCTACCCCCTCCTCCCTCATCCTGCCCCTCCCTACTTATCCTCCTCCCTCTTGCTCTGCCTCTCTACCTCGTTCTTGTCCCGTCCTTCTTTGAGAGACGCTCGAGCTCTCTCAACCCTTTCTCATAAGACATGCTCTCTAATCCAGCCAACATCCTGATACATCTCCTCTGCACCCTATCTGAAGTTTCCACATTCTTCCTATAAAGAAGTGACCGGAACTGAGCACAGTTCCCCAAGTGGGGTCTAACCAGAGTTTTACAGAGCAGCAACATTAACTCGCAGCTCTTGACCCCAACCCATCCCCCCACTGATGAAGGCCAACATATTATAAGCCTTCTTAAAACACTCTCCCATGTCTCTGGTAAATCTCACCCCTTTCACCCCAAACATCGAGTTCAGTGGTTCCAAACCTGGGGTCCATGGACCCCTCGGCTAAGGGTAGGGGTCCATAGCATAACAAAGGTTGGGAACCACAGCTGTAGTTCTTGGTTCTCTTACCTTGGCGAAAAAATCGATCATAATTACAGGCCTCATGATTTTCTACTCCTCTATAATTTCACCATTCAGTCTCCTGCACTCAAAGGAATGAATTACAAATCTGCCCAACCTATTCCTTTAACTCAGGGCCTTGAGTCCCGGCTATATACCCATCAACGTCTGCCTTTTTCCCAGCTTAATGGTAGTTTTTCCTGAAAGGGGTGACCAAAACTGTACACAATATTCAAAGTGCAGCCTCAACAACATTTGGTGCATCTGTAACATAGAAACATAGAAAACCTACAGCACAATACAGGCCCTTCGGCCCACGAAGTTGTGCCAAACATGTCCCTACCTTAGAAATTACTAGAATTCCCCATAGCCCTCTATTTTCCGAAGCTCAATGTATCTATATAAAAGTCTCTTAAAAGACCCTGTCATATCTGCCTCCGCCACCGTTGCCAGCAGCCCATTCCACGCACTCACCACTCTCTGAGCAAAAAACTTACCCCTGACATCTCCTCTCTACCTACCTATAAAGAGGAATAGATAGAGTGGTCAGCCAGCGCCTCTCCCCCAGGCACCACTGCTCAATACAAAAGGACATGGCTTTAAGGTAAGGGGTGGGAAGTTCAAGGGGGATATCAGAGAGTAGTTGGTGCGTGGAATGCACTGCCTGAGTCACTGGTGGAGGCAGATACACTAGCGAAATTTAAGAGACTACTATACAGGTATATGGAGGAATTTAAAGCGGGGGGTTATATGGGAGGCAGGGTTTTAGGGTCGGCACAACGTTGTGGGCTGTACTATGTTCTATATTCTACTCGCCAGCACCTTAAACCTGTGCCCTCTTGTGGCAACCATTTCAGCCCTGGGTAAAAGCCTCTGATTATCCACAAGATCAATGCCTCTCATCATCATATACACCTCTATCAGGTCACCTCTCATCCTCCGTTACTCCAAGGAGAAAAGGCCAAGTTCACTCAACCAGACGTGACGTCCATCTCCAGTACTCAGTGCCCTAACTGATGAAGGCCGGTGTTTAGAAGGAGATGGGTGAACTCACTGAAACTTCTCAGATCCTAAGGGGACAGGACAAGGGGGATATTTTCCCCAGCGGGAATGTCTGTCAATCGAGGGGAGAGAGTTATCAGAACTGGGGGAGGAGACGCGGGGGGGGGGGTGTCATTTAATACTGTGATGAGTAGGGACCAGCACGTGTCATCAGAAACAAACATGACTGCGCCTCTGTTTTGTGGAATTTAATGCCACGCATGGTGGTCGATACCAAGTCACAGGGTATATTTAAAACTGAGGTTAATAGTTCCTTCGAGTCATAGACTCATAGAACACTACAGCACAGAAACAGACCCTTTGTCCCATCTAGTCTGTGCCGAACCACTAATCTGTCTCATCTCATCAATCTGCACCTGGACCACAGCTCTCCATACACCTCCAATCCATGTGCCGATCCAAATTTGTCTTAAAGGTTGACGTTGGCCCGCACCCATCACTTTCACTGGCTGCTCATTCCACTCTCTCACCGCGCTCTGAGTGAAGAAGATCCCCTTCATGTTCTCCTTAAACATTTCACCTTTCACCCTAAACCATGTCCTCTAGTTGTAGTCTCACCTAACCTTGGCGTGATTTGCACATTTACTGATCCAGTTTACCACATTATCATCCAGACCATTGATTTAGGTGACAAACAACAATGCCAATCCCATGGCACACCTCTAGTCACAGGTTTCTTGACAGAGAGGCAACCATCTACAAACACTCTGTGGTTTCTCCTGCAAATCCAATGTTTAATCCAAGTTACAGCCTCATCTTGAATACCAAGTGACTCACTAGTATACATTTTTCCGGCTTATCTTGAAACCTTTCTCAAAGAATAGAACAAAATTAGCTATATTCCAATCCTTGGGCATCTCACCTGTGGCTAAGGAAGTGTTAAATATCTCTGCTAGAGCCCCTGCAGTTCCTGCACTTGCCTCCCAGAGGGTCGGAGGGAACACCTTGTCAAACCCTGTGGATTCCTCCACCCAACCTGCCTTCAGACTCCTCCTCTGTGATCCGTACAGGACCAATGACCTCGCCTCTGCATTGCCTCACACCTATAGACCCTGTGTCCATCTCCTGAGGAAACAGAGATAGATGGAAAACAAAAAAAATCCATGTAGGATCGCTGCTGTCTCGTTCGGCTCCACACAGAGATCACCACGCTGATCTTCCAGAGGACCAATTTTGCCCCTTGCTATCCGTTCACTCTTAACGTAGCTGTAAAATCCCTTCCGATTCTCCTTCAGCTTGTCTGCTTAAGCAACCTCATGTCTTCTTTTAGCCCTCCTGATTTCCTTCTTAAATGTCCTCTTGCATTTCCCATACTCTTCAAACACCACACTGTGCCTGCCTATTCCTGCACCTTCTTTATCTCAACCAGGGCCTCAATATCTCTGAATACCCAGGTTCCATTAACCTGTTATCCTTGCCTTTTATCCTGACAGGCACATACAAGCTTTGTACTCATGAAAACTGAAGTCCTCCCTCCTACCAAGTACACCTTTCAAAGAAAACAACCTGTCCCAGTCTATACAAGCCAGATCCTTTCCGGTACCATCAAAATGGGAGTTTTTCTGACCAGTAACGCCACCCGCTCCCCCACCCCGGCACCTCTCTGTCATGTCTAAAACAATGAAACCCCGGAATACTGAGCAGCCAGCCCTGCCCCCCACCACAACCAAATTTCAGTGATGGCTAAAATGTCATAAACTTCACTTGCTGATCCATGCTTTAATCTCTCCCGCCTTCCCTACAATACTCCTTGCATTGAAACATGCGCAGCTCAGAACCTCAGTCCCACCACGCTCAGCCTTTTGTAACAACACCTTTCTTCACAACACTTGCAATTAGTAATTTTGTGATTAGTAAAGGTGTTAAAGGTAACGGGGAGAAGGCAAGAGAATGGGGTTGAGAGGGATAATGAATCAGCCGTGATCGAATGGTGGATGGATCAACCCCGCACACCGACACTCTGGTTCGATCACACCCCGTGAATGTTGCCGTCCACCGTGGGTGTCCTCAGCACAGGCTGATCCCAGGATCCCACGGACACGGAAGACCAGGCGGTTAATCAGGAATGGCTTGGACTGTGTTGCAGTGGAGAGCGGGAGGAGAGCCGAAATCGCCAAGTGTCAGGGGGAGATCGAGAGGCTGCGGGAAGAGATTGCCAAGAGGTAGGAGGTAGACAAGAGGCCACCCTCCGTCCGATCCATGTCCGCAGGGTGAATTCCTCTCACTCATTGGGCCAGATCAGGATCTATCATCTCTCTCTCGCCTCCCTCAAACGTGGAGCTGAGTCGCCCCTTCGAACAGCCACAGCCCACGGTACGGAGTGGGAGAGAGGGAGTCCTAGGGTTCAGGCCCGGCGACGGTGAAGGAATGGCCCACAGATTTCCGAGTGGGGGTAGCGGGGGGACAAACTATCCCCACAAACATAAAGCTGCCCTCATCCTTCTGGGCAGAAAGGGGTGCGGACGTAGATACTGTCCGAGTAGCCCGGGCAAGTAACAGCGGAACGTTCTGTAGACACTGCACTCTGCAGCAATGGTAGAGGGTGAGGAGTGAGGGTGTTTAGGGTGGGTAGGTGGGGTGCTGAATGAACGGCTGCCCTGCTCTGGATGGCATTGTGCTCCTCAAGAGGTGCTGGACCACCGTGAGGCAGCAGGGTCCGAAAAAAAAATCTCCACAGTATTTTCTCAGCAACTCTGAGAAAACCCTGGAGATGTGGGGCAAGATTGTCAGTGTTGGGCAGAGGGAAGGGGACACACGGAGGCTCAAGGTGAGTGGATCCTAGATGTCGAGTAGCGTTGTGAAGGGCCGTGGGATTGGGGTGAGGGATGAATGCTGAAAGCTGATCTCTCTGTCTCTCTCTCTCCCTCAGATCCCTCTGGATTCCTGACTCCCCATGTCCCCCTGCCAGCAGGAGGCTCACCCCTCGCCGTGACGTTCCCTCACATCCCAAGGTAAGAACCCCCCTGTCCCAATGTCTTCAGTCACTCCTCTTAGTCTCTGTGACCTTCTCCAGCACCTAGAACCCTCCTTGTCTCTGTAAACTCCTCCTACCCCTACACCCCTCCCCATCTCTACACCCCCTTCCAGCCCCCACACACCTCCCGGTCTTTGTAACCCCTCCCGCTCCTATACCTCTCTCTGCTTCTGTGAAATACAGTTCCTGCCAGCACACCCCTCACTAGGTGGGGAGCACTACACTGTGGAGGTGCTGTGAGGAGGGAGCGTGGGCTGTGGGAGGGGGCTGAAGAGGGAACACCACGCTTCAGGAGGGTCACTGAGGAGGAAACCGCATGCTTTCTCCAGACGAGACGTTAATCTAAGTCCCGGTCTGTGCATGTTAAAGTCCCACAGCCACAAATGGGGAGTCTGGGATGGGTGGGGGAGTGAGTTTCTCCCCGGGGTTCCAGACAGAATGCTGTTTATGAGATCTTACTGATTGGTGTTTCCGACTGCATAGACATAGGCATGCGCTTCTGTGAAGAGGTACCAGGCTGGGGTGAGGGTGTGGTTTGGTGGGGCCGAGGTTTAAGACACGCATGTGGCTTTGACGTGGAGATGTTGCACTCATGCACTGACCTCCTGTTCCTCTTTGCGCCTCTCTCCTCCCAGTACACCCTCTCTCCAGAGACCATCGAGGCACTGAAGAAGCCAACCTTCGACATCTGGCAGTGGGCTCCCAACGAGGTAGGCATCAGTAATTTCAGAGGCGGAGCTTCTGAGCACAGCAAGAGTCCATCACCGGGCAATGAAGTGCAGTTCCTCATCGAGTCCCACCCCATGGGAGATTGCCTGTTTGAACACAATGTTATTGTACTTGGCCAGCTCTCCTTGGAATTGCTATTAGTTTGTTATTGTCACATGCTCGGAGATACAGTGAAAAGCTCGTGTTGCATACTGTTCATACAGATCAGATCACTACACAGTGCACTGAGCTAGATCAATGCAAAACAATAACAATGCAGAATAAAGTGTAGAAATTACCAAAAGAGTGCAGTGGAGGTATACGATAAAGTGCAAGATCATAACAAGGTAGATTGTGAGGTCAAAAGTCCATCTTATCACATAAAAGGTCCGTTCTAGAGTCCGACAATCGTGAGATAGAAACTGTCCTTGAGCTTGGTGGTGTGTGATTTCAGGGTTTTGTACCTTCTGCCCGATGAAAGAGGAGATCTCCGGGGTGGGAAAGGCCTTTGATTATTCTGGCTGCTTTACTGAGGCAGTGGGAAGTGTAGAGTCCGTGGAGGGGAGGCTGTTTTCCATGATGTACACAGCTCTCTGCAGTTTCTTGTCATCACGGGCAGAGCAGTTGTCGTACCAAGCCGCCATGCATCCAAACAGTATGATTGCTGTCGTGTGTCGATGAGAATTGGTGAGGGTCGATGGAGACATGCCAAATGTCTTAAACCTCCTGAGGAAGTAGAGGCATTGGTGAGCTTTCTTGGCCATGGGGACAAACTATTAGTGATATTCGCTGCTGGGAACTTGAATCTCTAAGCCTTTCTGCCTCAGCACTGTTAATGTAAACAGGGGACCATCCCCCACCGTCACCTTCCTGAAATCAATGACCGGCCCTTTTGTTTTGTTGACATTGAGGGAAATATTGTCACAACGCCGTATTACTGAGCCATTGGAGATCATTGTAGGTCCCAATGGAAGGGTCATCCTTGTCCCTGCGCTCTCCCAATTGGTTCACTGGTAGACTCTTCCTTTCTCTGTGATTCGATGACCTTTAGTCAATCATTCCAATGCCTCCATTTTCCTGTCAGAACATTCAAAGGCAATGGGATTTCAAAATGCTGCATACAACCTGTCACCTCCTCCCTCCCTCAGTCTCTCAAATGTACACAACCTGTCACCTCCTCCCTCCCTCAGTCTCTCAAATGTACAAACCTGTCACCTCCCTCCCTCAGTCTCTCAAATGTCAAACCTGTCACCTCCTCTCTCCCTCAGTCTCTCAAATGTACACTGCCGGTCATCTCTCTTCCCCAGTCTTTCAAATGTACAAACCTGTCACCTCCCTCTCCCAGTCTTTTAAATGTACTCAGTGGGTCACCCCTCTCCCCCAGCCTCTCAATGCAACCCATGTCACCTCTGTTCTCTCCCCAGTCTCTCAAATGCACACAATCTCTCTCCCCAGTCACTCAATCCTATCTTTCTCCACCCATCTCCCTGCTCACTCTTTCTTCAGTTTCTCTCTAACTCCTTCTCTTTGTTTTTTAATTCCATTGTGCTCTTTATCTCCTTACCCCGAATTTTCTCACTCGCTGCAACTCTTTCTCTCCCTGCTCTCCCTCCCTCTCTCTGTCTATTGCTTAATTTGCTTGCTCACTTTCACCATAATATTCATCACCTCTCTTTATTTCCTGTCTCTTTCTTTCTTCTCATTTCAATTTAATTCTCTCTCCATTCTCTCATTCCTTTTTTCTCATTCTCTCTCATTTCTCAGCTATGCTGCATTCTCTCTTGCTATCTATCTCTCTGCTCCCTCTCTCTCTCCCTCTCACTCTCTCTCTCATTTACATCCTCAGATCTGCTCTCACACCATTCTTCCCCACCTCCTTTCAAACTGAGAGTCCCAGATCACGACGGCTTAACCCAGGAAATGTCCGCACACCAGTGGGTTATGTTGGGGCTGAGGAGGACTGGCGAGAAGATTGGGAGTGGGATGGGGGTCTGGATCTGGATGTGTTTCTGCTCTCCCCACAGATGCTGAGTTGTATCGAGTACATGTTCCACAGTCTGGGCCTGGTCCACCAGTTTAACATCAATGCCATCACTCTGAAGCGATGGCTGGCAGGTCCCCTCTCCTCATCCACCTCTCCCAGTAACCATTCATCCACAAGATCTCCATTCCAAACCCTTCCAGTCTACCTGGCTAATGTCCTCCCTCTGTCTGCTACAACTCCCTCATCTCACTCCTCATCTCTCAACTTTCTTCTGAATCATCCATCTCTCCCTCTCTCATTTTCCCATCCATCTCTCTGTGAAAGAGTTGAGGGATGGAGGCAGGGATCTCGATTATTATATATCTCTCTCTTCTTCTCTAATCTCTCTATTTTTTCCTCTAATGCCTCTCCCTCTATTTTCTCTTTTTCTTCTTCCCCACCTCCACATCTGCATCATTCTCCTTACCCTTCCAGGGTGACAGAGATGGGATGGTGATGCGTGCCTAAGGGGGTCACAGAGATGGGAAGGGATGCAGAGCCTGGCAGGGGTGATAGAGATGGAGGAGGTGTAAAGGGGCTGAAGGAGGTTACGGGGACAGGAGATGGGGAGGGGTTAATGGGTTCTGTTCGAAGAGGCTGAACCCAGTGAGGGAACAGAGGGATCCCTGATGGCCCTCAACCCCTGATGGAGGAATTGGTCAAGTGTGAGGCCAGAGCACCAGCAGGAACCGGATGGACCGAAGTGTCTGTAACTATCTGCATCCTCTCTCTGTGCCACAGCTGAGCATCCAGGAGAACTACAGGCAGAATCCGTTCCACAACTTCCGTCACCCCTTCTGCGTAACCCAGATGATGCATGGCATGATCCAACTGTGTGAGCTGCAGGTGGGTGTATGGGAGCAAGTTCTGACCATCCCATCCATACTAGTCCTCCGTAACGATCACTGCAGTCAGGTTCACTCCTGCGGTGTAGAACTCCCTCCCCACCGCACCCTCATCATTGCCCCTCCCTCCTCAGCGCCCCTCCCACCACCCTCTCCTCAACACCCTCCCACAACATTCTGTCCTCACCACCCCTCCTACAGCACTCCCTCCTCACTCTCCCTCCCACAGCACTCCCTCCTCACGCTCCCCCCTGATTTGGAGGTGTTAGAGAAGATGGTGAGGGGAGGGAGCCCCAGTTGGGTGAAGTGTTGTGGTGGGGAAGGGGGAGGTGTGAGCCCAGACATACACTGACCCCATCCTTCTCCTATGTGATCGCAGGCCCGGCTGAAACCCATCGAGATTTTGATCTTGATGACCTCCGCTGTCTGCCACGACCTGGACCACCCCGGACTCAACAACACGTGAGTCTGAGTGCCCAGCCCCAGGGGGTCACTCCATGCTGGAATTACCGCTCCAACGCCGGCCTTAATCCCAATTCCCCACCCCCCACCTCCCAACAACAGCTCCAGTGAGTTCACCAAAAGCTCCTCAAACATTAACCTTTTCATTCTCGGAATCATTGTCATAAACCTCTCCAATGGCATCTTATCCTTCCTCAGCTAAACGGCACAAAACTGCTCACAATGCACCAAGTGCAGTCTGACCAATGTTTTATAAAACCTCAGCATTACCTCCTTGCTTTTATAAACTAGTTCTCTGAAAATGAATGCTATCATTCCAATTGCCTTCCTTACTTCCGACTCAACCTGCAAGTTAACCTTTACAGAATCCTCACAAGGATTCCCAAGTCCCTTTGCACCTCCAATTGCTGAATTCACTCCCAATTTCGAAATTTGTTTGTGCCTTTACTTCTAGCAAAATATACAATATGGCTGTACACAATGCTACACTCTTCCATCTGCCATTTCTTTGCCCATTCTCCAAATCTGTCCAAGTCCTTCTGCAGACACCCTGCTTCCTCACCAATACATACTCTTCCACCGATCTTCGTACAGTCTGCAAACGTGGCCACAAAACCATCAATTCCGTCATCCAATAATTGACACTTAACGTGATGCCAAGCTCGCTGCGGAGGAGAGATGACCACTGATGACTGTCCCCGCTCTCAGTCTAAGGGTTGGACTCTTGCCTCCCACTACCCCACACCTCCCCCAAATAGATACCAGGTCAATGCTCAGACCGACCTCGCACGTCGCTACGGCAACCACTCCCCCCGGAACAGCACCGCTGTGCCGTGGCCTTCCAGATACTTTCAGAGCCCAACTGTAACATCTTCGCTGGCACAGAGACGGGAGTCTCGGAGGAGATCCGGAAGGTGAGACGTTCTGTAGGGGTTGGTGGGGTAGGGGAGGAGAGATGGTGAGACCGAGGAAGGGAAATGTGGGAGGGGGCTGCAGGAAGTGGGAAAAAACTGACTTCGAAGATTCCGGGGTGGGAAACTCTCGGGAGGGGGTGGGAGGGTGTGGATGATTCAACATCTTCCAGATTTCCACAAACATCGCAGGATATTTTACGGAGTGACTGGTCCTTCAAAGATACTGAAATAGCCCAAACACTGATCACCAACAGGCCGTAGACAAGGAAGAACCAGACAAGGCTTGGTACAAAAATTGGTCTGACAAGGTAGCAATGGTATAGGAGTTGGAACATAATGTTACAGCTGTACAAGACATTGGTGAGACCACACTTGGAGTTTTGTGTGCATTTCTGTTCGTCCAGCTGTAGGAAGGATATCATGAAGCTGGAGAGGGTGCCGGAAAATTCACGAGGATATCTCCGGGTCTGGAGGGTTTGAGCTATAAGGAGAGACTGGACAGGCTGGGACTGTTTTGCTATGAGCAAAGGAGGTTGAGGGGTGGCCTTATAGAGGTTTATAAAACCATGAGAGGCAGAGATAGATGGATGGTCACAGTAATTTCCCCAGGGTAGGGGAATCTAAAATCAACTGAGACAGGTAAGTGGTGGGAGAGAACCTAAGAGACAAATGATCACAAATGATGAATAGAATGAGCTGCCAGAGGAAGTGACAGATGTGGTACAATGACTATATTTTGAAGACATTTAGATGGATACATAAATAGGAAAGCTCTAGGGGTCAGGGGTTCTCAATCTAGGGTTCACACAGCCCTCAGTTAATGATAAGGCTGCAAGGCATGAAAAGAGTTTTCTAACCCCTGATTTAGATGAATATGGGCCAAACATGGCAATTGCCACTCGCTTAGATGGCACCTTCATCAACCATGTACTAGTGGGGGCGAAGGGCCTTTTTTCCAAGCTGTGTGACTCTAGGAGTCAATGCCCCTGTATCTGATGGTCACAGGAGAAACAGCTGCAGAGATGATGGAGGTGCTGGTTATAATCCTGCCTGGATTCCAGAGAGGAAAGAGAAATTATGAGTGTAATAAAACTGTTTGAGGAAGGTGATTGATGGAATCCATGTGAGCTGTGCTTGTGTCACTGGGACCAAGGAGGATGCAGCACAACCTTTAGTGAAATGTAACATAGAATCAACCTGATTTTAGCACAGGGAGATGTTGCTTGAGGAGTTTGCCAGGACAGTTTTAAGATTTAAGGAGGGTCGATAAATCGGGACACTGGATGTAGCATATTGGGATGACCAAGTATTTCGCAAGGTGGTAATATGACAACCTTGGCAACCTAGGGTGAGGTCCAGAACATGGTTCAATTCATCTGGCAAGTATATTGTGCTTTCACTGCCCAATTAGACTATTACAGGGTCGATCAACACCCCTCGTATCAGAATCTGACTAATCATCAGACTTGAATAATGTGAAATTTGGTGTTTTGCAGAAGCAGTACAGTGTAAAGGCAAAAACGACAATTACTTTACTTTATTGTCGCCAAACAATTGATATAAGAGCGTACAATCATCACAGCGATACTTGATTCTGCGCTTTGTGATCCCTGGAGTACAAATCGATAGTAAATATTAAAAATTTAAATTATAAATCATAAATAGAAAATAGAAAAGGGAGAATAAGGTAGTGCAAAAAAAACCAAGAGGCAGGTCCGGATATTTGAAGGGTACGGCCCAAATCCATTCAGCAGTCTTATCACAGTTGGAAAGAAGCTGTTCCCAAATCTGGCCGTACGAGTCTTCAAGCTCCTGAGCCTTCTCCCAGAGGGAAGAGGGACGAAAGGTGTGTGGACTGGGTGGGTCGTGTCCTTGATTATCCTGGCAGCACTGCTCCGACAGCATATGGTGTAAGTGAGTCCAAGGACGAAAGATTGGTTTGTGTGATGTGCTGCGCCGTGTTCACAATCTTCTGCAGCTTCTTCCGGTCTTTGACAGGACAACATCCATACAAAATAAGTAAACGGTACAAACAAAAAAGCAATAACCAAGTTCATGGACTGCTCAAGAACACCTTCCCGACAACATGTTGGCCAACACTGTACCCAATACTCGAATCAGAATCAGGGTTATTGTCACCGAAATACGTCATGAAATTTGCTTTCTGTACACACAACACATAAAACTACTATAAATAACAAATAAATAAAAAATGCAAATGAGGTAGTGTTTATAGACTGACGGCAGAGGGGATGAAGATGTTTCTGAATTCAAAAGTGTGGGACATCCGGTACCTGTACTTGCTGTCTGATAGAAATGGGAAGACGGCATGTCCTGGCTGGCGAGGGTCCTCAATGATGGATATGTCTTCTTGAGGCATTGCATCCTGAAGATGTCTGTGATGGTGGGGAGGTTTGTGTCTGTGATGGTGGGGAGGGTTGGGTCCATGATGGGGGGGAGGGTTGTGTCCGTGATGGTGGGGAGGGTTGTGTCCGTGATGGTGAGGGTGGTTGTGTCCGTGATGGATCTGCCTGAGTCTACGACCCTCTGCAGCCTCTTGTGATCCCGTGTATTGGAGCCTCCACACCGGGTGGCAATGCAACCAGTCAGAATGCTCTGTTACAGGGAGAGTTGGTGGGTGGGGAGGGGGGGTGGTGGTGGTCAGCCACGTGTCTGTATACAGGAGGGGCTCTGACCTTCTCCCTTTCCCCCCAGGGGATGACGGAGCTGATCTTGGCCACAGACATGGCAAGGCACGGGGACATCATGGATGCATTTGCACAATACCTCGGCGTATTCGACTACCAGAACCAGGAACACGTCCGACTGGTCAGTAATGAGATCCCAGGGGACTCTGGACATCAGGCTCTGGCCAGCTGAAGGCAGAGAGGATGGGGGCACAAAGGCAGCGAGGGGTGTAGGGGTCAGAGGGGCTCATAAAGATGGGATGGGTATAGGAACTGAAGGGTGGAAGGGGTGGCAGAGATGGAAAGGTGTGTAGGGGTTAGAGGGCTCACAGAGACAGGGAGTGTGTTGGAACTGGAAGGAATCATACAGACAGGTCGGGGTGTAAGGGAGGAAGTGGGTCACAGAGTCGGGGAGGTGTGTAGAATCCAGTGGCAGGGGTGGAGGTGGGGGTGACACGGACACAGGGAATGTAGGGGCCATAGGCGGTGATAGAGATGGGGATACACACTCAATGTTCTTGTTAATTGGGATTGGTTTATTATTGTCACATACAGAGATAGAGTAAAAAGCACACTGTTCAGACGGATCAGATCATTACACAGTGCATTCAGCTGGAATAAGGTCAAACAATAACCGAATGCAGAATCAGGTGTAACAGCTACAAGGAGAGTGCAGTGCGGGTGGACAATAAGCTGCGAGGCCAAGACCTGGATTGTGAGGTCAAGTCCATTTATCATACGAGAGATCTATTCAAGAGTCTGATCACAGAAGGGTGGAATCTGTTTGAGCCTGGTGGTACGTGTCTTCCGAGGACGTTTTACCTTCCCCAGGGGGGTGGCTGGAAGGTTTGATGATGAGGGACTGTCTGGGGCCAGGCATCACTGTGTTACCAAGTTGGGTAGAGGGGTGGGAATGGGCTACCCACGACTTGTCGACTTCCTCCTTCTCTGCAGCTCACTGACACCCTCGTCCTCCCTGTTGACAGCTGGAACAAGTACTGATCAAATGCTGTGTCACCTCCAACGAGATGTGTCCCACCCAGGTCTCTGAGCCCTGGCTCGACTGTTTGTTACAGGAGTGCTTCATGCAGGTGGGTGGTGGCGGGGAAGTGTCATGGGTGGAAGGAGTGAGGCAGGAGCATCTCGCTGTGGGGAGAGAGTGTCGCACTAAATAAGGGACAGTTGGGAGGAAAGTGCCGTGAGGGGTGCAGAGGGAAGGAAGTGTTGTGGTCAGAAGGAAGCAGCAGAATAGTGATGGTGAGGAGGGAGCGCTGTGGGAGGGGCAGTGAGCAGGGAGTGCTCCGGGATGAGCCATAGGCAGGGAGCAATATAGGAGGTGGAATGAGTAGGGAGCGCTGTAGGAGGGGGAATGAGGAGGGAACCAAAGTCCAAAGTTGCAGGTAAATTTATTAACATGGTGCTTGTTACCACATAGTACCTTGAGATTAATTTCTTTGCAGGCATTTACGGAAAAAGAGAAATACCATAGAATTTACGAAATGCTACTATATGTAGAGACTGCAAACTAAGGTGCAAAAGAGGACAAACTGTGCAAATAAAAAATAATACTGACAAAAGTTGTTGTAAAGAGTCCTTGAAGGTGAGTCTGCAGCTCATAGAATCAGCTCAGTGCGGAGGAAAGTGAAGTTATTCACGCTGGTTTAGGAGTTGATGCTTGTAGGGGGATAACTGTTCCTGAACTTGGTGGTGTGGGATCTAACCAGTCTCACTGACAAAATATTGTGGACCTTCTGTACCAGCTACTGTAAAGATTGTGAATACAACACAACACAACACTGATGGGGGAGATTTTGAACAATTTCTTTTCTTCGGTATTCACTAAGGAGAAGGATATTGAATTATGTAAGGTAAAGGAAACAAGAAGGGTAGTTATGGAAAGTATGACAATTAAAGAAGAGGAAGTACTGGTGCTTTTAAGGAATATAAAGATGGATAAGTTTCCAGGTCCGGACAAGATATTCCCTAGGACCTTGAAGGAAGTTAGTGTGGAAATAGCAGGGGCTCTGACAGAAATATTTCAAATGTCATTAGACACGAGGATGGTGCTGGAGGATTGGTGTATTGCTCATGTGGGTCCATTGTTTAAAAAGGGTTCTAAGAATAAACCTGGCACTTATCAGCCTGTAAATTTGACGTCAGTGGTGGGCAAATTGATGGAAAGTATTCTTAAAGATGGTATATATAATTATCTGGATAGACAGGGTCTGATTAGGAACAGTCAACATGGATTTGTGCATGGAAGGTCATGTTTGACAAATCTTATTGAATTTTCTGATGAGGTTACTAAGAAAGTTGACGAGGGTAAAGCGGTGGATGTTGTCTATATGGACTTCAGTAAAGCCTTTGACAAGGTTCCACACGGAAGGTTAGTTAGGAAGGTTCAATCGTTAGGCATTAATATGGAAGTAGTAAAATGGATTCAGCGGGTGGTAGATGGGAGACACCAGAGAGTAGTGGTGGATAACTATGTGTCAGATTGGAGGACGGTGTGTAGCGGTGTGCATGGGATCTGTACTGGGTCCAATGTTGTTTGTCATATTTATTAATGATCTAGATGACGGGGTGGTAAATTGGATTAGTAAGTATGCAGATGATACTAAGATAGGTGGCGTTGTGGATGAAGAAGTAGGTCTTCAAAGCTTGCAGAGAGATTTAGGACAGTTAGAAAAGTGGGCTGAAAGATGGCAGATGGAGTTTAATGCTAAAAATGTGAGGTGCTACATTTTGGACTAATCAAAATACGACATACATGGTAAATGGTAGGGCATTGAAGAATGCTCTAGAACAGAGGGATCTAGGAATAATGGTGCATAGTTCCCTGAAGGTGGAATCTCATGTGGATAGGGTGGTGAAGAAAGCTTTTGGTATGCTGGCCTTTATTAATCAGAGCACTGAGTATAGGAGTTGGGATGTAATGTTGAAATTGTATAGGGCATTGATAAAGCCAAATTTGGAATATTGTGTACAGTTCTGGTCACCGAATTATAGGAAGGATGTCAATAAAATTGAGAGAGTACACGAGGAGATGAGTTGAGAGTTAAAGGACAAAAGTTTAGGGGTAACATGAGGGGGAACTTCTTTACTCAGAGAGTAGTAGCTGTGTGGAATGAGCTTCCAGCATAAGTGGCTGAGGCAGGTTCGATGTTGTCATTTAAAGTTAAATTGGATAGATATATGGATAGGAAAGGAATGGAGGGTTATGGGCTGAGTGCAGATTGGTGGGACTAGGTGAGAGTAAGAGTTCGGCTCAGCCTAGAAGGGCCAAGATGGCCTGTTTCTGTGCTGTAATTGTTATATGATTATAAATATTGAGCACATGCTGTATGAAATGTAAATATTGGAAGAGAAATGCACTGTACCATAAATATTGTGAACAAGCTTCAGTGATAAAGGGTTTAAGATCGTGCTGGTGAACACAGAGACAACTTGCTGGCTACAAACAAAACTACTATTTATTTTATTAATCACACTTTTTCTCTAAAACGATCACTGTAATCAATAGCCTATAACTTCCCTTTCACAGCTGAGCATCTGAATTGCCTGTACGACCTGGCATTTTTGTGGTGTAAACTGAGATTAGAAGGTGCGACACACTTATGACGTGGTGTATATGGGCTGAATTGAGGAGGCAGGGCCCAGGCCCAGGCCTGCGAGGGGGGACCAAGTCGATGCTCACTGATTTAAGCGCTGTGCCATATGGGAAAGGTCGGGTACCGGCCAGACGGAAGAGGTCGGGTACGGGTCGTATCAAGGCAACGGGTCCTGGGCCCAAGAGCATATCAAAGCGGCATGGCTGATTTCAAAGAGCAAAAAATGACCCACTGTTGGGCCGATTTAAACTCCGGGCCAGATTGAAAAGGTAAAGGTTTTGCGTCAGTTTTCATCTGGATGGTCGTTGAGATTTACTTGTCTCTGCGGTGAACTGAGACTTCAACCTGCAACCAATGGACTGCATCGACTGTGACTGGCTTCGTGGCTGTGGATTCACTTCTGTAACTTCAGTTCTGAATGACATTTGCTTAATTTTATTGTTTGTACAATTAGTGTTCTGGTTCTGCACTTTGGGTATTTGACGGTCTTTTTCTAATGGGTTCTATTGAGTTTCTTTGTTTTGTGGCTGCCTGTAAGGAGAGAAATCTCAAGGTTATACATAGTATACAAACTTTGATAATAAATGTACTTTAACTTTGAACTGTAACCTGCGAACAATGTGAAGACAGAGCACCAAGCAACATAAATATTATGAACACACTCTGCCGGATACACAATTGTTTTGGCATCAATACTGTAAATACTGTGAATACCAGTACCATAATGTACACTCACTGGCCACTTTATTAGGTACCACTGTGCACCAGTTCATTAATGCAAATATCTAATCAGCCAATCCTGTGGCAGCAACTCAATGCATAAAAGCATGCAGACATGGTCAAGAGGCTCAGGTGCTGCCCAGACCAAGCATCAGAATGGGAAGGAAATGTGATCTAAGTGATTTTGACAGAGAAGTGATTGTTGGTGCCAGAAGGGGTGGTTTTAGTATCTCAGAAGCTGCTCATCTACTAAGATTTACATGCACAACAGTCTCTAGAGTTTACAGAGAATGGTGTGAAAAACAAAACAAAGAAAAAAAAATCCAGTGAGTGGCATTTCTGTGGGTGAAATGAGAGAGGTCAGAGGAGAATGGCCAGGCTGGCTCAAGCTGACATGAAGGTGACAGTAATTCAGGTAAACATGTGTTGCAACAGTAGTGTGCAGAAAAGCCTCCCTGAACACACAGCACCAGAACACCACGAAACATCAACCCGTGACCACTTTATTATGCAAAGGAGGAACCTAATAAAGTGGTCTCTGAGCATTGATATCATAGTTATGGTACTGGTGTAATACTAAATATCATAATGGTGACCCAGCTTACCGAATACCATAAATATTGCGAACTCACTGCATGAAGTACCATAAAGATTGAGAAGCAACCTCACAGAATACTGTAAAGGTTCTAAACACACAGCAATACACCACGAATATTGCAACGAGCCACACCGTGTACTCTCACACCGAATTCTGCAAATATTGTGGACACAGAGCACTCTTCGTTGTAAATATCATAATGGAAGGGCAGGAAATAGCGGAGACACTGATGATGTCAGACCAAACACTATAAATATTATGATTCGGGTCCCATAAACATTGTGAAGGTGTTGCCGTTGAGAAGTTACAGTGGCTACCGTAAATATTAGGGACACGGGGCACCAAATGCCGTAAATATTGACTGGGTCAATCGCAGCGCTACTGTAACGTGAGCGCCAATACCGTAAACATTATAAACATCCCGCGCTTAAGCTGATCACTATTGAGATGGCACATTGAGTACAGTGAAATTGTACCGTGGTTAAACTGGAAAGAGTACAGAGAAGATTTATCGAGCCATTGCCAGAACTGGCGCGGCTGAGTTACAGGAAGAGGTTGGTCAGGCTGGGTTTTTATTCCTTGGAACGGGGGAGAAGAAGGGGGAAATTTATAGAAGTATTCAGAATGATGATAGGCATCGATAAGGTGGCCAGTAACTGGGTAGGACGACCGAAAGCTAAAGGGCACGGGTTTAGGGTAAGAGGGGAAACATTTAAAGGGGACCTGATGGAAAAAATTCTTCACACAGAGGATGGCGAGTGACTGGAACGAGCTGCCAGAGGAAGTGGTTGAGGCAGGAATATTAGTATCATTTAAGAAGCGCTTGGATAGGTATGTAGAGGAACAGGGTTTGGGGAATATGGGCCGAATGGAGGAAATCGTGATTAGCTGGTGGGCACTGGGGTCGCCATGTATTGGTGGGGCCGTAGGTCCTGGAGCCGGGCTGTATCGCTGTGACTCCTCGCTGACCCTGTCCAATCCTATCTCTCTTTTATCTCCTTCAAAGTCCTCTCTCACTTTAAAACTACACCTTCTCGTACTTGACTTCTCTACCCTGTCGAGGAAGACACAATCTGCCTATTGCCTTCTGTGCCATTAAAAGTATCGTTAACAGTGTCATCCACTCCTCCACTCCAGAGAAAACAACCTCTCTCTCTGAGCCTACTTCTTCGGCAAGAACTCTTCCACCCCCACCGATGACCCCTTCTCCCATCTTCACCCCTCCTCTTCTTCATGGACACCCCGCTCTAGTCCTCTGCCTGCTCTGGATCACTTTACCGCTAATTGCCGACGGGACATCAACCGTCTCGACTTCACCGCACCTTGTTCCCATTCCAACCTCACGTCTTCGGAACGCTCTGCTCTCCACTCCCTCCGCACTAATCCTAACCTTATTATTAAACCTGCCGATAAGGGGGGTGCTGTTGTAGTCTGGCGTACTGAACTCTACCTTGCCGAGGCACAGCGACAACTCGCGGATACCTCCTCTTATTTACCCCTCAATCGTGACCCCACTAAGGAGCACCAGGCCATTGTCTCCCACACCATCACCGACTTTATCCGCTCAGGGGATCTTCCATCCACTGCTACCAACCTTATAGTTCCCACACCTCGCACTTCCCGTTTCTACCTCCTACCCAAGATCCACAAACCTGCCTGTCCTGGCCGACCTATTGTCTCAGCTTGCTCCTGACCCACCGAACTCGTTTCTGCATACCTCGACACGGTTTTATCCCCTCTTGTTCAATCCCTTCCTACCTATGTTCATGAAACTTCGCACCCTCTTAAACTTTTCAATGATTTTAAGTTCCCTGGACCCCACCGCTTTATTTTCACCATGGATGTCCAGTCCCTATATACTTCCATCCCCCATCAGGAAAGTCTCAAAGCTCTCCGCTTCTTTTTGGATTCCAGACCTAATCAGTTCCCCTCCACCACCACTCTGCTCCGTCTAGCGGAATTAGTCCTTACTCTTAATAATTTCTCCTTTGGCTCCTCCCACTTCCTCCAAACTAAAGGTGTAGCTATAGGCACCTGTATGGGTCCTAGCTATGCCTGTCTTTTTGTTGGCTTTGTGGAACAATCTATGTTCCGTGCCTATTCTGTTATCTGTCCCCCACTTTTCCTTCGCTACATCGACAACTGCATTGGCGCTGCTTCCTGCACGCATGCTGAGCTCGTTGACTTTATTAACTTTGCCTCCAACTTTCACCCTGCCCTCAAGTATACCTGGTCCACTTCCAGCTGTTTCTGGAGACAGCTTATCCACTGATGTCTACTATAAGCCTACTGACTCCCACAGCTATCTGGACTATTCCTCTTCTCACCCTGTCTCCCCCTGCCATCCCCTTCTCGCAATTCCTCCGTCTCCACCGCATCTGCTCTCAGGATGAGGCTTTTCATTCCAGGACGAGGGAGATGTCCTCCTTTTTTAAAGAAAGGGGCTTCCCTTCCTCCACTATCAATTCTGCTCTCAAACGCATCTCCCCTATTTCACGTACATCTGCTCTCACTCCATCCTCCCACCACCCCACTAGGAACAGGGTCCCCCTGGTCCTCACCTACCAGCCCACCAGCCTCCGGGTCCAACATATTATTCTCCGTAACTTCCGCCACCTCCAACGGGATCCTACCACTAAGCACATCTTTCCCTCCCCCACTCTCTCTGCTTTCTGCAAGGATCGCTCCCTACGTGACTCCCTTGTCCATTCGTCTCCCCCATCCCTCCCCACTGATCTCCCTCCTGGCACTTATCCTTGTAAGCGGAACAAGTGCTACACATGCTCTTACACTTCCTCCCTTACCACCATTCAGGGCCCCAGACAGTCCTTCCAGTTGAGGCGACACTTCACCTGTGAGTCGGCTGGGGTGATATACTGCGTCCGGTGCTCCCAATGTGGCCTTCTATATATTGGCGAGACCCGACGCAGACTGGGAGACCACTTTGCTGAACATCTACGCTCTGTCCGCCAGAGAAAGCAGGATCTCCCAGTGGCCACACATTTTAATTCCACATCCCATTCCCATTCTGACATGTCTATCCACGGTCTCCTCTACTGTAAAGATGAAGCCACACTCAGGTTGGAGGAACAACACCTTATATTCCGTCTGGGTAGCCTCCAACCTGATGGCATGAAGATCGACTTCTCTAACTTCCGCTAATGCCCCACCTCCCCCTCGTTCCCCATCCATTATTTATTTTTATACACACATTCTTTCTCTCACTCTCCTTCTTCTCCTTCTGACTATACTCCTTGCCCATCCTCTGGGTTCCCCCCTCCCCACTTGTCTTTCTCCCCGGACCTCTTGTCCCATGATCCTCTCATATCCCCTTTGCCAATCACCTGTCCAGCTCTTGGCTCTGTCCCTCCCCCTCCTGTCTTCTCCTGTCATTTTGGATCTCCTCCTCCCACTTTCAAATCTCTTACTAACTCTTCCTTCAGTTAGTCCTGACGAAGGGTCTCGGCCTGAAACGTCGACTATACCTCTTCCTAGAGATGCTGCCTGGCCTGCTGCGTTCACCAGCAACTTTGATGTGTGTTGCTTGAATTTCCAGCATCTGCAGAATTCCTGTTGTTCTCATCCTCTCTAATCCAGGCAGCATCCTGGTGAACATCTTCTGCACCTTCTTCAAATCCTTCCTATACTGGGCGAGCAGGAATGAATACAATACTCCAAGTGTGGCTTGACTAGTTTTAAACAGCTGCGACATAACTCCCTGATGTTGTTCCTTTTCGTGCTTTGCGGCGCATCGGGCGGCACATTCCCCGTTTCTGTCGCATTTGATTGTTGTTTCAACCCAGCCCAGTACGGATAGAAAGCGTACAAAGTGCCGGCCGGATTCGAACTCGGGATCATTCGCATCTGATACCATGACAACAGCAGCCGGCTTGTTGACCACAATATTAACGGCATTGGGTACCGTAAATGTTGTGGAATACAGTTCTGGTATCGTAAATATTGTCGGCCGGTAGGACACTGTCAATATTATGGAACTCACAATAATGAGTATTGCAAATATTGTGGATTAGAGCGCTCTGTACCATAAGTATTCTGCACACACGGCAATATGTAAATCTTGTGGACACACGACACTTAGCTCTGTAAATATCGTCAGCACTCTGCATTGAGTACCATAAATATTAGAGACATAGAACATCAAGGAATGTAATGATTCTCTTTTAACTACTTCAAGGAGCTGCTCCTCAGGTACCGGCTGCACACCGGCCCGAGGTTTCTCATCTTCGGTCACCCGGTGATACCAGGTGCGGATAATGGCCCAAGTGCGGAGTGAGAGATACTGAAGCAGGTCGATAATTCACAGACTTTAATGCGAACAGTGTTAAAGGGAAAAGAAAACGATAAACTCGAGGCCAAACAGGGCCATTAATTAAAACTCTCAAATGGAAAATGAAGCTTACACTGCAGATGAAAAGAACAACTAAGAATAAAACAAATACCGCTCGCTTTCAGAGGCAGTTGACTCGACAGTCCAATTTCTCAGGCAAAGCAGAATGCAAGCAGGCAGCGAAGCCTTGCTACAACGGAATGAATGGAGCTAAATACGATCACAATGAAATAATAATTAGCTGACACGTGTATATTCACAAGTGCAATTGCCGTGTCTGCTGCACTGCCGAATCCGTGGTTGTGACATCCGGTGCAGTGGGTGGGGATGGGTCAGATTGTCATCTCCTGGTCAGCCTGCTCCTGGGCTTGGCGAGGTGGCTATTCACAGGTCTGGCAGCAGATGGTCGAGGGTCCTGCTCGAGCCAACTACCTGCCCCTCTTTTGGGGTTGCCATCTGTACCAGAAGGTCCCTGAGCAAGCAGAATGTGCTATCCACGGGTGCAGTGGAGGATTTCTTGCAATGGTGGAATAGAGATGACTGAGATTGGTCTAAACAGTAAAAATCATGGAATAATTAGTATCATAACAAAGTGATGCTGTAATTACTGAAGAACCCTCCTTTGGAAACAGGTAAAATAGAAAAGAAAGAATTGTCATTATACTGAACATAGATTCACATGACTCAGAAGCAAACCCTTTGTCTTGACAAGCCCATGCCAGTGAAGATATCCATGTCATCTCATCCTATTTGCCCACTGTCAGTCTATTTCCCTCTGAAATGCTGTTAATTTACCTGCCTCAACCATTTTTTCTGGTAGCTTGTTTCATGTACAGACCATACTCTGGGTGAAAATGGTCACCTCAGGTTCCTGTTAGATCTCTTCACTCGCAACTTCAATCTCAATAAGTCCCAATAAGTCCCAGCCTGTTCAGCCCCTCCTTATAACTCAGTCCCTCATGTCTCAGATAGTGAGCTGCCCCCACTCTACCCTCGGACTGTGTTGGTCGTTGACACAAATGATGCTCTTCACTAAAATTCAATGTGTCGATGTACGTATGCCAAAATACAACTAATCTTTCCTTTGCTTTCTGTAATCACAAAATTACAATTCCTGTGCCCACTGCCCTGACTGATGAAGGCCGGCATGCCAAATCCCTTCTTCACCATCCAGTCTGCACAGTCATCACATTCAGGGAACAATGTACCTGTATTTCCACATCCAGCTTCCCGGAGCCCGACCGTTCACTGACCTCATTTGATTTCTCAAATTGTAACACCTTACTCTTATCCAAATTAAACTCCATTTGTCATTTGTCAGTCTAATTATCCAACTGATCAAGATCCCCCTGTAAATCCTGACATCTTCTTCACTGTCGACTTCACCACCTCTTTAAGTGTCATCTGCAAACTTCTTCACCATATCTTGCACGTTCTCATCCAAACTGTTGATGTACAGTACCATGCAAAAATCTTAGTAACATAGAAACATAGAAAACCTACAGCACAATACAGGCCCTTCAGCCCACAAAGCTGTGCCAAACATGTCCCTACCTTAGAACTACCTAGGCTTACCCATAGCCCTATTTTTCTTAGCTGCATGTACCTATCCAGGAGTCTCTTAACAGCCCCTATCATTTCTGCCTCCACCACTGCTGCAAGCAGCCCATTCCACGCACTCACCACTCTCTGCATTAAAAAAAACTACCCCTGACATCTCCTCTGTACTACTCCCAAGCACCTTAAATATATACCCTCTTGCACCAGCCATTTCAGCCCTGGGAAAAAGCCTCTGACTTTTCATTGAAAGACCAATGCCTCTCAATATCTTGTACATCTCTGTCAGGTTACCTCTCATCCTCCATCACTCCAAGGAGAAAAGGCAGAGTTCATTCAACCTATTCTCATAAGTTAGTATGTTCCCCAATCCAGACAACATCCCTGTAAATCTCTCTGCACCCTTTCCATGGTTTCCACGTCCTTCCTGTAGTGAGACGACCAGAATTGAGCACAGTACTCCAAGTGGGGTCTGACCAGGCTCCTGTCTAGCTGCAACATTACCGCTCAGCTCTTAAGCTCATCCCTTGATTGATGAAGACCAATGCACCGTATGCCTTCTTAATCACAGAGAAACCTGTGTAGCAGCTTTGAATGTCCTATAGACTCAGACCCCAAGATCCCTCTGATCCTCCACACTGCCAAGAGTCTTACCATTAATGCTATATTCTACTTTCGTATTTGACTTAACAAAATGAACTACCTCACACTTATCTGTGTTGAACTCCAGTTTTGCATCCTATCAATGTCCCACTGTAACATCTGACAGCCCTCCACACTATCCACAACTCCACCAAACTTTGTGTCTTCAGCAAATTTACTAACCCATCCCTTCACGTCCTCATCCAGGTCATTTGTGAAAATCACAAAGAGTCGGGGTCCCAGAACAGATCACTGAGGCACACCACTGGTCATCGGCATCCATGAAGAATACTACCCCTCTACAACCACTTTTTGCCACCTGTGTGCAAGCCAGTTCTGGATCTACAAAGCAATATACCCTTGGTTCCCATGCTTCCTTACTTTCTCAATAAGCCTTGCATGGAGTACCTAATCAAATGTCTTGCTAAAATCCATATAAACTACATCTATGGCTCTACATTCATCAATGTGTTTAGTCAAAAAATTCAACCTGGCTTGTAAGGCACGACTTGCCTTTGACAAAGCCATTCTGACCATTCCTTATCATATTATGTCTCTCCAAATGTTCATAACTCCTGCCTCTCAGGATCTTCTCCATCAACTTACCAACCACTGAAGTAAAGCTAACTGGCCTAGAATTTCCTGGGTTATCCCTACTCCCTTTCTTGAAAAATGGAACAATATCCACAACCTTCCAATCCTCCGGATCATCTCTCTGTCGTTGTCCGGTTCATTAACTACTGCTACCATTACATTGACTCAGGCCTAGGGGGCTGGCGTCAGGGACAGTTAACTACTCATTTCAGTTAATTTCCTTTTCCCGTATTCCACTGGGCCCCTTGATTAGGACACCTGATCCTCATTCGAACCGGCAGCATAAAGACTCTGGTTCGCTGCTGGTTCAGCACCGTAGCTAGGGCGGCGATCAATGTTCCCAGCCGCTACGAATGAGGGACCATATTCAGAGCCACCATGGATGAGGGACCAACTTCTGAGCCGCCACGAATAAGGGACTGTCACCTCAGCAGTACGGCTATGCTTGTTCTGAGCCACTGAGAATGGGTCGAGTCCAGAGCCTGCCGTCCGCTGCTCCTGGGTGGAGTCTAGAGCATGCCGAGCCTACTGAGTGGGTCCAGACGTTTGCCGCTGCTCCGAGTTGGGAATTCTGTCTCTTTGTGTCCAGCTGAGTGATTGGCGGCTGTTTGCCACTTCATGAGTTACTTCGTGTCAAGATACGTATTGTCTGCTGTTGTTTGGTTTAGACGTCTCGTTTCCAGCTGAGTAGGTCCGGCCGTTTGCCGCAAATCAGTGTTGAGTATTTTGTGTTCTTGTCAAGTCCAAGGCCTGACTCTGTGTTCTGGTCCAGTCCGGTCCCAAGTCCCGGCTCTGTGTTCTGGTCCAGTCCGGTCCTGAGCCCCAGCTCTGTGTTCCGGTCCAATCCGGTCCCGAGTCCAAGGCCCGCTCCGTGTTCCGGTCCCGAGTCCCGGCTCTGTGTTCTGGTCCAGTCCGGTCTCGAGTCCCGGCTCTGTCTTCTGGTCCAGTCCTGTCCTGAGTCCCGGCTCTGTGTTCCGGTCCAGTCCAGTCCCGAGTCCTGGCTCTGTGTTCCAGTCCAATTGATCTCAAGTCGAAGGCCCGCTCCGTGTTCCGGTGCAGCCAAGTCCGAGTCCAACTCCAAGTCATGTCCAAATCTGTCTCCGTGTCAGGTCTCCATGCCTGTGTCCTGCTCTTGGGTCCACTTCCCTGTCGCCCATTGCAACACTCTCGTCCTCATTGATGATGCTAAGATCGTCACCAGAGGCTCTTCCCTCACTTCCCATAGTAGCCTGGGGTACATCCTATCCGGTCCCGGTGACTTATCTAACTTGATGATTTCCAAAATTCCAGCACGTCCTCTTCCTTAACATCTACATGCTCAAGCTTCTCAGTGCGCTGCAAGTCATCCCTACAATCGCTAAGATCCCTTTCCGTAGTGAATACTGAAGCAAAGTATTCATTAAGAACATCTGCCATCTCCTCCAGCTCCAAATACACTTTTCCACTGTCACACTTGATTGGGCCTATTCTCTCACATCTTATCCTCTTGCTCTTAACATACTTGTAGATTGGTTTGGAGTTTTCCAGCAAGTCCTTCTCATGGCCCCTTCTGGTTCTCCTAATTTCATTCTTAAGCTCCTTCCTGCTAGACTTATAATCTTCCAGATCTCTATTATTACCTAGTTTTTTGAACCTTTTGTAAGCTTTTCTTTTCTTCTTGACTAGATTTACAACAGCCTGTGTACACCACGGTTCCTGTACCCTACCATCCTTTCCCTGTATCCTTGGAACGTATCTACGCAGAACTCCACACAAATATCCCCTGAACATTTGCCACATTTCTTCTATACATTTCCCTGAGAACATCTGTTTCCAATTTATGCTTCCAATTTCTTGCCTTATAGCCTCATTTTTCCCCTTACTCTAATTAAACGTTTTCCTAACTTGTCTGTTCCTATCCCTCTCCAATGCTATGTTAAAGGAGATAGAATTGTGATCACTATCTCCAAAATGCTCTCCCATTGAAAGACCTGACACCTGACCAGGTTCATTTCCCAATATCAGATCAAGTACTGCCTCTCCTCTTGTAGACTTATCTACATATTGTGTCAAGAAACCTTTGTGTACAGACCTAACACACTCCACCCCTTCTAAACCCTTCACTCTAGGGAAATACCAATCAATATTTGGGAAATTTAAATCCCACCATAACATCTCTATAATTATTACTCTGTTCCAGATTCTGTCTCCCTGTATGCTCCTCGATGTGCCTGTTACTATTGGGTGGTCTTTAAAAAACACCCAGTAGAGTTACTGACCCCTTCCTATTCCTAACTCCACCCACAGAGACTCTGTAGACAATCTCTCCATGACTTCCTCTTAGGCACATGTTGAAATAAGTAAAACAAAGATGCTTTCAAAAACAATAAAATAAAATGTTTCTAAATATCAAAAATTAATATAAAGAGCAGTGAACCAATCAATATTTAGTGTGACCACAGTTTGCTTTTAAAACTGCACCAATTCTCTTATGTACAGTGTCATGCAGTTTTATCAGAACATTGGCTGGCTGGCTGTTCTTAGCATGTTGGAGAACTTGCCACAGTTCGTCTGCCAACTTTGGCTGTCTCACTTGCTTCTGTGTGCAGAAAATCCCGCACATCCTCATGACGTTGAGATCAGGATTTTGTGTAGGCGAAAGCATCTGAAAACATACAGAAAGTCTCGGTGCCCAAGACGTTTGCACAGTACTGTAGATGACAAATAACAAGTGTGCCAGCACTGAGCTCTGGGGAGAACAATTAGTCACAATTCTCTAGTCTGATACACAACCATCTACAATCACTCTGATTCCCACCATTGAGCAATTCACCAACTCTCTCTATGTACAAAGCTCCAAGTACCACAAATCCTGTAACGACACAGGCAGGATACCTTGGATATTGGAAAATGCTGCAGAATGCTGTGAAAAATCAGAGACATTTATAGTAAGACTGTAAAAATTATAAGACTCTGTTAGACTTCAACAGTACAGTCTTTTGCAGAATTCTGAAATGAGAGTTGCAAAGGGACTTGGGAGTCCTCGTGCAGGTTTCCCTGAAGGATAATTTGCAGGTTGAGTTGGTGGTAAGGAAGGCAAGTGCAATGTTAGCACTCATTTCGAGGGGATCAGAATATACAAGCATAGATGTAATGTTGAGGCTTTATAAGACATCGGTCAGACTGCATTTGGAACATTGTGAGCAGCTTTAGGCCTATATCTAAGAAATCATATCCCGGTATTTGAGAGGATCTGGAGGAGTGATACAAGAATGATCCTGGGCATGGAAGGGTTAATGTACGAGAGGGTTTTGATGTTTTTCGCCCTGTACTGCTGGAGTTTAAGAGAATGGTGCTGGATAGGGGTTGTGTGGGATCTCTTTAAAACCTCCTGAAAGACCTAGAGTGGCCCGAGGTAGAGGAGATGTGGAGAGGAAGTTTCCAATACTAGGAAAGTCCAGGAACAGAGGGAATACCCTCAGAGCATGAGGATGTCCCTGTAAAACAGACATCTCTTTAATTTCTTTAGCCAGAGGTTTGTGAATTGGTGGAAAAGATTGGCTAGGGAAGGGCAAGTCCGTTTCTCTGTTTCGTGGCTACCTGCAGGTAGACAAAACTCAAGGTTGTATACTGTATACACACTTTGAGAATACATGTACTCTGAACTTTGTACTTGATTAATCATGGTCCTGGATCCAGAATAGATGGTCTGAGATGTTGACACTCAGGAAACAGAGGCCATTTACCCTTTCCACCCTCAGTGAGGTCTGGTATGTACGTTTGCCAGAGTTTAATGAAAGCATTTGTTCACTGCGGATCAAATTATTGTGGAAAGGGTGCTGGCTTGAATGAACCAGTGTAACAAGAGTCAGCAGAAAGCCTTGTACAGAAGTCACAGCTTGCTGACACCAAGTTATAAGTATATTTATAACTTTATTCAAAGAAGGAAATTAACAAAGGCAGCAGGACTCATGTGAGCACAATTTCACTTCCCCCAGGAGGAGATGGTCAATGTGGAAGAGGGCAGAACCCAAATCTTAAACCTCACACACTCTCTTTTTCTCTAAACTCCACTGGCACCTTCACCCCTCCATCTCTGTGACTCACCCCCCCCCCCCCCCATTCTTAGACCCCTTATCATCTGTGACCTGTTCCGGCCCCTGCACCTCTCCCTGCCCCTGTGACCCTCTCCAGCCCCTACACACCTCCACCCTCCCTGTCTCTGAGACCCCTCCAGGCCCTGCACCCTTCACTGTCTCTGTGACTCCTTCCTTCCCATACACTTTCCCCATTTTCTCTGGAATGACATGACCCACCCAGTTACTGGGGGTTCGGAGCTGGAAGTTTCACCTGGGACAGGACACTGACTTTGTCCCGCTTATTCTGCTTGTGTATCAGAAGGACACTGTGGGCGGTGTTATGGTGGGCCGCTCTCCATCCCCACCCAGAGCCTGAAGGTGTCTGCTCTCAGATGTCCAGCATTACAGGAGGGCAGGGATCTCTGCTTCCCCCTGTAGAACTGGAGGTCAGTCTGGTCTGAACTCATGTTGCCTTGTACCACCTTCTCTCCCTCTTGACCCAACATCGTGATGGCGCGTGGAAAGTGTGGCTTAGTTTCATCATCCACATCCTCCTTTTCTGAGAGAGACCCTTTCTGCTTCCCTGATCCACCCATCATCTTCTAGCCACTGCTTACCCTTGGCTGAGAAGCACGGAGAGCCCATGGGGATCAGTGCTGTCCCTGTGCTGGCCGGTGTTTGTGATAAAATAATTTGGACAACCCTTCCTATCCCTGTATGTAGTGAGATCCAGATGGTGTCCAGACAATATCTGATCAGTAGACAGCACCCCACAGATCTCCTGTGACTGTCTCTGACACCACCATCTCCTGTCACTCAGTGGTGTTCACTTCACTCAGATCCTCCCACCCTCCTCATCCTGGGGGTTGTGCTATCACCACTGACCAGGAACACAACCAGACCAACCGCAGAAACACTGTGGCTATCGGGGCAGGTCAGACACTGGAGGTCCCATGGAGAGTGACATTGACAGGGGTCAGGAATGTAATGGGACACTCCCCACCTCCCTGGGTGGAGTTACTCAATAACCACATACCCTGGCCCATCTCCCCACCTTCCACAAGTCAGGAGGGTGAAGGGACACTCTCTATTTCCCTGGTTGAGCGCAACTCTAACAAATCTCGAGGTTGTATAATTTATACATTCTTTGATAATAAATGTACTTTGAAACTTCATAACACCAAATAGGACACAGCAGCCCACTCGGTAAGCACTTAGATGCCCTTGGAACACCAATGCCTTTGAGCAGAAAAGCCGATGGATCATGTGGATCCAGCCCGGTACATCACTGGTAAAACCCTCCCAACCACCGAGCACATCTACGTGAAATGTTGCCGTAGAAAAGCAGTCTCCATCATTAAAGATCCTCACCACACAGGCCATGTTCTTTTCTCGCTGCTGCCAACAGGTAGAAGGTACAAGAGCCTCAGGGCTCACACCACTAGATTCAAGAACAGTTACTCCCCCTCAACCACCAGACTCGAACTGCACTCATTTAAGGACACAATTATCTGCTTAGTTTATGCTCACAATTTATTACTATTTATTTATATCTGCATTTGCACAGTTTGTTGACAGTTTACAGATCCTGATGTTAACAATTTACAGAGATCCTGTTTCGATAGGTTTGAGTAGGTACATTTAATGTCAGAGAAATGTATACAATATGCATCCTGAAATTAGTTTTCTTCACAAACATCCACAGAAACAGAGGAATGCCGTAATAAATGAATGACAGTAAAATGTTAGAACCGAAAAGGCCCCCAAGCTCCCCTCTCCCCCCCACAATCAGCAGTAAGGCAATGTCCACCTCTCCCTCCCCCACCAGCAAAAAAACATTGACACCACTCAGCGAGCCCTCAAGCATGCAAAAATGCATCAAGAAAGACACAGACTTGCAGTAGCCCAAAGACTACTCGTTCACCCAGTATTTGACATACCACCTGGTCTCTCTGTCCCTAAAAAGGGAAAAAGAGGTGTCCCCATTTAACAGCGAGAGGGGAGACATAACAAAACAACTCTCAGATTTTTGGTGTTAAAGGTCTGTTGCATCGCTTTTTCCGAGATCTGTACCTCTTGTTCTCTCATGACACATCAGTCAGCAGCAGCCCACCTCCAGAGCCACGAAAATCCAGCACCCTGAAGGTGCACCTGTCTTCTAGTCCGCGTCCTTGGCATATCAAAAAGTGGCCGGTCATGAGGCCCCGTGAACAGGTCATGTTCCAGCAAAGAACCGAAGTCAGAGTGTAACTCCAGGTCAGGGTCTTCAAAGGAACCTGAAAGGGGAAAAAGGAGATATCAAAGATAGAAATAAAGCTGTTTCTGAAAATGCAAGCAAAGGATTTGCCGTTTACAGTTACTGTTCTATAGATTTTCTAAGTATGCCTGCAGAAAAAGAATCTCAGTTGTAGGTGGTGAAATGTATGTACTCTGAAAATAAACGTTACTTTGAACTTTCAGATCCACCTTCCTCCCCACCCTCCCCCTTCCTTGTTTGTGGATCATCATTGCAAATTCCAGACCTGCTGGATGGGGGAATGCGGAAAGATGGTGGTTCCTCAGAATTGTGTTGTGGGGGGAATATTGTTGAGCAGGGGAGTGATTTAAGGTACTGAAAGTGTGTGTAGACTTGTTTACCACCACAGGAGATGGAAAATATGAAGCAGAGTCAGCAGAGCAGAGAGTATCCCCACCCATGATCAAACTATGCATGTTCATTTGTACAGTGGCATGCAAAAGTCTGGGCACTCCTGGTCAAAATCTCTGTTACTGTCAATAGCCAAGCGAGTAAAAGATGAACTGATTTCCAAAAGGCATGAAGTTAACCATAATATATTTCTTTAATATTTTAAGCAAGAAAACTTTTTTATTTCCATCTTTTACAGTTTCAAAATCACAAAAAAGGAAAGGGGCCCGAAGCAAAAGTTTGGGCATTCTGCATGGCAGTACTCAGTAACACCCCCTTTGGCAAATATCACAGCTTGTAAACGCTTTTTGTAGCCAGCTAAGAGTCTTTTAATTCTTGTTTGGGGGATTTTCGCCCATTCCTCCTTGTAAAAAGGGTTCTAGTTCTGTGTGATTCTTGGGCCGTCTTGCATGCACTGCTCGTTTGAGGTCTATCCACAGATTCTCGATGATGTTTAGGTCAGGGGACTGAGAGGAACATGGCAAAACCTTCAGCTTGTGCCTCTTGAGGTCGTCCATTGTGGACTTTGAGGTGTGTTTAGGTTCACTATCGTGTTGTAGAAGACATCGTCTTTTCATCTTTGGCTTTTTTACAGGCGGTGTGATGTTTGCTTCCAGAATTTTCGGCATTTAATTGTATTCATTCTTCCTTCTACCAGTAAATGATTCCCGTGCCAATGGCTGCAACACAATCCATCCACCCCTTTTGCTCATTGCGGCCAAAAAGTTCTATTTTAACTTCATCAATCCACAGGACTTGTTTCCAAAATGCATCAGGCTTGCTTAGATGTTCCTTTGAACTTTTTGAATAGAACTTTTTGTCCGCAATGAGCAAAGGTACGTTTGGAGAAAAAAGGGTGAAAAATTTCATGAAAAGAACCTCTCTCCAACTGTTAAGCTTGGGGGTGGATTGATCATGCTTTGGGCTTGTGTTGCAGCCAGTGGCACAGGGAACATTTCACTGGTAGAGGGAAGAATTAATTCAATTAAATACCAGCAAATTCTGGAAGCAAACAGCACACTGTCTGTAAAAAAGCCAAAGATGAAAAGAGGATGGCTTCTACAACAGGATAATAAACCTAAACACACCTGAAAACCCACAAAACTACCTCAGGAGACACAAGCTGAAGGTTTTGCCATGGCCTTCACAGTCGCCTGACCTAAAGATCATCGAGAATCTGTAGATAGACCTCAAAAGAGCAGTGCATGCAAGACGGCCCAAGAATCTCACAGAAGTAGAAGCCTTTTGCAAGGTAGAATGGGCCAAAATCCCCCAAACAAGAAGTGAAAGACTTATCTTGCTACAAAAAGTGTTTGCAAGCTGTGATACTTGCTAAAGTGGATGTTACTAAGTACTACCATGCAAGGTGTCCAAACCTTTGCTTCGGGCCCTTTTCCTTTTTTGTTATTTTGAAACTGTAAAAGATGGAAGTAATAAAGTTTTCTTGCTTAAAATATTAAAGAAATGTGTTATCTTTAACTTTATACTTTTTGGAAATCAATTCATCTTTTACTCGCTTAGCTATTCGCAGTAACAAAAATTTTGACCAGGAGTGCCCAAACTTTTGCATACCACTGTATCTGTCAAGTTGAAAGTGTAACAGGAACAGCCTTCTGATATCTCACTTCCACACTGCCTTCCAACCCTGCCACATGTCTCTGTGCCTCTAACCACCAGGAGGAGGGATTTCCATGATTCCTCCCACACGGAGGAAGTACTCCCCCCCAACCCTCAATCCATATAACCCTTCTGGATCCCACAGCAAGTTAAAGCCAACATTTCTCGCCTCCGTTTGCCCGAATCAGATCAGGAAGAGGCGAATCCAATCTCAGGCTGCCGGTGAGAAACGTGACAGTTGGGGTTGAGGGGAGGCATGATTGCGCGTGGGATGGGGGGAGAGGTGGGGTGACTCTGTTACTAATTTAACTCTGGCTTCTGTTGGTACTTGCAAAGTTACCTCATCATCGACAGGGATTTAGGAAAGGGGAGCCAAGTTCAGCTAAGTTTCTTGGAGTTTTCTGTTTGGTGTTTTTACAACCAGAATTGTGCAAGGGCAAACAGTAGTGGTTGAAGTGTACAAAGCTTAAAATCGAATGATCGTTCAGCAGAATTAGAACATGCAGGAGGTGTGTGTTTGGGGATTAATGGACAGAGAACATTGTGCTTGTATTAGATGTGGGATCGAACAGAGCCACTTCACGAGTTACACCCGGGAGGATCGTCTGTCATATCCCCAAGCTTGTGGCTGACGTGATGCTGGGAGGGTGGTGAGAACAATTTGTAGGGATCAAGAAAGGAGGGCAAAGGAAAGTCCGGTGGGAGGTAGCGAGGTCATCCCCAGAGAGAGAGAGTGAGAGAGAAAAAAATGTAACACTAACATTTAATGGTGAGGGACTGTGAGTCACCAGAGTCCTGAGGTTCGGCTGTTACAGCCAACACAGAACACAGAGCATAGAGCATCGAACATGACAACACACTATAGCCCTTTATCCCACGATATTGTGCCATTATTTTAACTTACTCCAATATTATTGTAACCCTTCCCTCCAACATAAATAACCTCCGTTTCTCTTTCGTGCATTTAACTGTCTGAGACTCTCTGAAATTATGCTAATGTATCTATCTCTACCACCACTCTGATGGTGTGTTCCATGCACTCATAACACTCTGTGAAAAAAAACTTCTTGCATCCTCCGATCACCTTAAAGCTATGCATCTCATTATTTTATACAGCTCTCTCAAGTCGCCTCTCATCCTCCATTACTCCAAAGAGAAAGCTCTCGCACATTCAACCTCTCCTCATAAGACATGCTCTCTAATCCAGACAGCATCCTGGTAAATCTCCTCTGCACCCACTATAAAGCTTACGCATTCTTTCTATAACTGACAGGGGAGGTGTCAGAGGATTGGAAGATAGGTAATGTTGTTCTGCTGTTTAAAAAAGGCTCTTAACATTAACCGGGAAATGATAGACCGATGAGTCTGATATCAGCAGTGGGAAAGTTATTCTAACAGACCGGATATATAAGTATATGGGAAAACATGGACTGATTAGGGATAGTCGGCATAGTTTTGTGTGCGGTAGGTCATGTCTAACTAATCTATAAGATTTTGAGAAAGTTACCAGGAAAGCGGATGAAGAGAAAGCACTGGATGTTATCTACGTGGACCTTCATAAGGAACTTGACAAAGCCCCACATGGGAGTTGGTCAAGAATGTTTAGTCACTCAGCATTCAGGATGAGGTAGCAAACTGGATGAGAAATTGACTTTGTGAGAGAGTCAGAGAGTGGTAGTAGAGGGTTGTCTCTCTGACTGGAGGCCCGTAACCAGTGTTATGCCACAGGGATTGGTGTTGGGTCCTTTGTTGTTTGTCATCTATATCAATGATCTGGATGATAATGTAGTTAACTTGATCAGAAAATTTGCAGATGACACCAGGAATGGGGGTGTAGTGGACAGTGAGGAAGACTATTGTGGCTTTTAGAGCGATCTGCATCATTTGGAAAAATGAGCTGAAAAATGGGAGATGGAATTTAATGCAGACATGTGTGAGGTGTTGCATTTCAGCAGGACCCATCATGGTAGGTCTTACACAGTGAACGGTGGGGCACAGAGGAGTGTGGTGAAACAAAGGGATCTGGGAATACAGGTCCATAACTTGTTGAACGTGGCGTCACAGGTAGACAGGGTCGGAAAGAAAGCTTTTGGCCCATTGTACTTCTGAAATCGATGTATTGAGTAGAGGAGATGAGCTGTTATGTTGATTTCATATAAGATATTGGTGAGACCTAATTTGTTGTATTGTGTGCAGTTTTGGTAACATACTGATGGGGAAGATGTAAACAAGTTTGAAAGAGTACAGAGAACACTTACAATGATATTGATGAGTCTGAAAAGCCTGAGTTATAAGGAAAGATTGAATAGGTAGGACTGTATTCTTTAAAACCATGAAGATTTGATAGAGGTATACAAAATTATGAGGGGTATAAATTGGGTAAATGCAAGCAGCTTTTTCCACTGAGGTTGGATGGGACTACAACCAGAGGTCATGGATTCAGGGTGAAAGGTGAGAAGTTTAAGGGGACCATGAGGGGAAACTTCTTCACTCAGAGGGTCTTGAGAATGTAGAATGAGCTGCCAGCGCAAGTAGTGAACTCGGTTTCAACGTTTAAGAGAAGTTTTGAGAGGTACATGGTTAGTAGGGGTATGGAGGGCTGTGATCCTGGTGCAGGTCAATGGGAGTAGGCAGTTTAAATTGTTTCAGCACTGACTAGATGGGCCAAAGGGTCTGTTTCTGTGCTGTACTTCTCTATGACTCTATGAGTAATGAGATGACCAGAAGGAAACACAATACTCCATCCAGAGCTGAACACAATACTCCAACTAGAACTGAACACAATACTCCACGTGTGGTCCAACCAGGGTTTTATAGAGCTGCAACATTATCTTGCAGCTCTTGAACCCGATCCCCTGACTGCTCTCTTAATAACCCTCTCACCTTCCCGCAGCTTTCAGGGATCTATGAGTGTTGTCTGCCCTAATGCAGGTACGGACAGCAGTCAGGAGAGGAAAGAGCATGGGGGTGTTCGTCGACAGTTGGAGATAGAGAGGAGTGCCTCACTCCTATTCCCACAGAGGGGAATGGCCCCTGGAACACCATGTACTGTTATGGTCTCCATCACTGAGGAAGGTCAGACTCCCTTCTGGTGGGGAACTGGTGAACATTTGTCAGACCAATTGCTGGGACGGTGGTGTTGGGTGGGTGGGGGGAAGTTGTTTTGAGAGATCAATTAGATTGGGACATGTGGTCCCCTAGAATACAGAAGGAGAATGGGGTGGAGGGAGTCTCATTTTTCTAACAGGGAAAAATACAGGAAGTTTACTCCAGGGATAAGAGAGGCATGGAATGGGAAGGGGTTTCTTCACCCCAGCGGTGGGGAACCTTGGACATTTCTCCTCTCCCCAACCCCCAGAGCTTGGTCAGGGGGGAAATGCAAGACTGAGAGAATTAGGAGATGAAGGAGAGGTTTAGTACAGGGGGCCTGGGGACTGATCAGCTGGGATCTCGCTGCAGGGAGGAATGGTGGGGAGGGCCGAATTGCCTGCTGACAGTTTCAGTTCCTCATCTTTTAGCACCCTCGAGAGGGGAGAGGGGAGAGTAAAGGGGAGGATGGGATGTCCACAGCCAACTCTGGTGTGAGACGCTGCCGGAGAGGCTGGTGGAAACAGATAAATCTATCTGTCCCCCCACCAAACAAACCTTCTCTGTGCAATGGATCTCCAACTCTCTCCCCTCCCTCTCTAGCCCTGTTCTATCTTCCCCCCGCCACCCCACCAACCTGATCTTTTCAGTACAGTGGCTCCCCCACACTCTCCCCTCCCTCTCTACCCCTGCACTGTCTCTCCCCCTCATGTGGTGTCCCCACCCTATGTCCCCCACTTTCCCTCTCCTGACACATTTCACACATTCTCCCTATCCTCTACCACCACACTCTCCAGCCTCACATTCCCCTTCCAGCCCAGCTCCCCTCCCTCTCCCCACATTCTCTCATCCCTCTGCCCCACCCTGTCCTCCCCCTCTCCTCTCACCCTCTCCCCTCTCACTACCCACACCCTCTCCCCTCACTCCTCCTACACCTCTCCCCACTTTTCTCCTACCCTCTCCCCTCCCTCTCCTCCCCCTCCTCTTTCTCTCCTCTCACCCTCTCGCCTCTGTCTCCTCCCACTCTCTCCCCTCTCACTATCCCACCCTTCCTTCTCACTCCTCCTACACCTCTCCCTCTCTCCTCCCACCCTCTCCCCTCCCTCTCCTCCCAACTCTCCCCTCTGTCTCCTTCCACCTTCTCCCCCACCTCTTTGTCTCGTTCCTTCTTCCTCCTTCCCTCCCTCATTCTCACTCGTCTCTCTCTCTGCCTTTCTCTCTCATTCCATTCCTCCCTTCTTCTCTCTCTATACCCTCATGGTCTCTGACTCCCCTATTCTCTTCCCTCCTGTGTCTCTCATTCCCTCACTCTCTGCTCTCCCTCATTCTCCCTCTTCTCCAGAGAAGCTCTTGGGCTGCAGTCGCAGATGTGAGGGGTTGCCCGAGGCGACCTCTGTCAGAGAGGGGCAAAGAGAGAGGGAGGGAGAGACAGAGGGGATAAGAGTACAAGGGAAGGCGGGAGAGAGAGTGGACGGGACGGGAGGAGGAAGAGGAGGAGGGAAAGGGGGATTTATTATTTGGTTAATTATTATTAATAGCTTTGTTGAATGCACAGTATGTCCTCTTGTGCACACTGGTTGTTTGAATGACTTTGTACGTAGTTTTCCATTGATTCTATTGTATTTATTTACATCTTCTCTTGCTGCCGTAAAATGAATCTCAGGGTAGCATGTGGTGACATATATGTACTTGGGACATAAATTTATGTTAAACTTTCTTTATTTTGTAATTTATATTTTATTGAAGTTCATCATCAAACACACATTTCCATAAGATGTATTTCAGGTACTGTACATATATATCATATTGTCATATTTGTCACAAATTTCCACACAATATTTATCTGAGCTACACACTCATAGAAAGGAGAGGAAAGATAGAACAATCAAAAGAAGAAAACTATGTACAAAGTAGGGAGTGATCTTTTTTTTACAACACATTCATTGACTTGTGAGAATAAAATCAGGCCTATCAGGTGTTAGGAGAAACTCAGTTACAGAGAAAGGTTGAATAGGTTAGGACTTTATTCCCTGGAGTGTAGAAGAATGATGGGAGATTTGATAGAGGTATATAAAATTATGATGGGTATAGACAGAGTGAATGCAAGCAGGCTTTTTCCACTGAGGCAAGGGGAGAAAAAAACCAGAGGACATGGGTTAAGGGTGAGGGGGGAAAAGTTTAAAGGGAACATTAGGGGGGGTTTCTTCACACAGAGAGTGGTGGGAGTGTGGAATGAGCTGCCAGATGAGGTGGTAAATGCGGGTTCTTTTTTAATACTTAAGAATAAATTGGACAGATACATGGATGGGAGGTGTATGGAGGGATATGGTCCGTGTACAGGTCAGTGGGACTAGGCAGAAAATAGTTCGGCACAGCCAAGGGCCAAAAGGCCTGTTTCTGTGCTGTAGTTTTTCTATGGTTTCTATGGTTTCTAGGTAGTTAAACCATTTTTCTCAGTATGAATCCAATTATTGCAACTTATGATTAACAGATGCTGTTATCTTCTCCATTTTGTAAATGTCCATTGCAATTTCCATCCATAAATTTAAAGTTGGGCTCTCCTGTGATGACCATTTCCTGGTAAGCATCTTTTTACCAGCCACTAGCAGTATACTCATTAAATATTTATCTCTTTTCAACCATTCTACAGGTATATACCCAAAATATATGGTCTTAGTCTCTAAGGGTATTTCACATTTAAAGATGTCTTGTAGGGTATTATGTATCCCACTCCAATAGTCTTTGATAACGGGGCATTCCTAGAAAATATGATAATAGTTTGCATTTTGATTTCCACAATTTCTCCAGCAAACAGGGAGGTGTCTATCATAATGGGATTTCTGAGAGGGTGTAATAAAATATCTTATCAAGTTTTTCCACCCGAACTCCCTCCATTTCTGTGAACTGGTACACTTCCATTGATACCTCCATATTATTGTCCATTCTTCCTCAGATATTATTATCCATCCTTCCTTCTCCCATTTTGTTTTAATGTATGAAGTTGAATGTGTTTTAAGATTTGACAAACCCTTATACATGCTTGAAATGATTCTACTACAGTTGTCTGAATTATATGCTTTTCTAAATAGCTCTATCAAACATGTACTTACCTTGGTTACATTTTTAACCGTCCTATTAACATACTGTCGCACCTGTAAATACAGATAAAATTTTTGTTTTTCGAATAAGTGTTTCTCTTTGAGCATTTCAAAACGGAACAGTGTTCATTCTTTCATTATATTGCAAATAGCTGTTATTCCTTTAGCTGCCCAGTCCTTAAATCTAGCATCCAGGTTATTTGGCATAAAATCCGAGTCATATGCACACCATTTAAGAATCGCAATGTCTCTCTCTAGTTTATATTCTTTTATAATAGTTTTCCATATTTTAAGAGTCCATTTTACCCCTGAGTTATCAATAGTATTTATGTAACTTTGTAGGTTGTTGTCAGCCAAAATTGCCTTTATGGAGATGGAAAGTATCCTCTCCTCAATGTCTTTCCATTGAGTGTCTAAGAGAAGGTAGGCCCCATCCCCCATTTTCCATGGCTAATTGCAAAGTTTTGAGACAGACTCTAGGCCTTATAGCTTGCCATATATATCTTGACAGCATCTTGTTCCATTTATTGAATTGATTTTGGTTAATCCCTATTGGTAGGGTCTGAAAGAGATATAGTAGTCTGGGAAGTATATTCATTTTAATAGATTCAATCCTTGAACATAGAACATAGAATAGCACAGCAGATTACAGGCCCTTCGGCCCACAATGTTGTGCCGACCCTCAAACTCTGCCTCCCATATAACCCCCCCCCACCTTAAATTCCCCCATAAACCTGTCTAGTAGTCTCTTAAACTTCATGAGTGTATCTGCCTCCACTACTGACTCAGGCAGTGCATTCCACGCACCAACCACTCTGAGTAAAAAACCTTCCTCTAATATTCCCCTTGAACTTTCCACCCCTTACCTTAAAGCCATGTCCTCTTGTATTGAGCAGTGGTGCCCTGGGGAAGAGGCGCTGGCTATCCACTCTATCTATTCCTCTTATTATCTTGTACACCTCTATCATGTCTCCTCTCATCCTCCTTCTCTCCAAAGAGTAAAGCCCTAGCTCCCTTAATCTCTGATCAGAATGCTCTCTAAACCAGGCAGCATCCTGGTATATCTCCTCTGTACCCTTTCTAATGCTTCCACATCCTTCCTATAGTGAGGCAACCAGAACTGGACACAGTACTCCAATTGTGGCCTAACCAGAGTTTTATAGAGCTGCATCATTACGTTGTGACTCATAAACTCTATCCCTCGACTTATGAAAGCTAACACCCCATAAGCTTTCTTAACTACCCTATCCACCTGTGAGGCAACTTTCAGGGATCTGTGGACATGAACCCCCAGATTGAACTCCAGGTTGAACCCCATCTGCCACTTCTCAGCCCACTTCTGCATCCTATCAATGTCTCTCTGCGATCTTCCACAATCCTCTACACTATCTACAACACCACCGCCAACCTTTGTGTTGTCTGCAAACTTGCCAACCCACGTCAGTCTTGAACTGAGACCAAGAAAAGGAATTAGGTTTCATATTGTTATATCTTCATTAATTCTTTTATATATAGGCTGATCATTGCATTCTGTTAATTTTGCCAAATCTTTTGGCATAATGATGTCCAAATATTTGACAGACTCTGTTTGCTATGCCCAAGGATATCTACTTTCAATTTCTATTGGTGGGCAATAGTTATATAGAAGTAGTTGGGTTTTATCTATGTTGATCTTGTATCCTGATAGTTGTCCATATTGTTCAAATGATTGCATCACTTTAGGTAAAGAGTATGTTGGTTGCCCTGGATAGATCCGCGTAACAGACCAATTTATACTCTGTCCCTTTAATAATAATTCCCCTGATATCTTCATTTTGTCTGATGTGTTGAGCTAATGGTTGCAGATATAATGCAAAGAGTAGTGGTGACTATGCTCAACTCTGTCTCGTGCTCCATGTTAAACTTTCAAACACATCTGTGTTTTACCACTTCCTCTTGCAGTCCGGTCCAGATATCAGCCTCGCTGCCTGTGTAAAATAATTGCACCTCAGATCCGCTTTAAACTGCCTTGTCTCACCTCTCCCCACTGCCCTCTCAGAAACCAGAACGTAGAACAGTGCAGCACGGGAGAGGCCCAGTTCACTTGTGATGAAAGGTATTGTCTACCCTTTCTACAGCTCTCGTTATCTCGGTTATATAACCAAAGTCTTGGCTTCCACAGCCACCCGTGACCAGATTCACCACTCTCTGGCTAAAGAAATTCCTCCTCAATTCTGTCCTTGTATTCTGAGGCTGTGTGTTCTGGCCCAGACTCTCCCACTGTAGGAAACACAGTGTCTATGCCTTTCAATGTTCAGTAGGTTTTGATGAGATCACCCCCTCAGCCTTCTAAACTCCAGAGCGTACAGGCCCAGAGCCATCAATAGTGCCCCATGCATTAACCCTTTCATTGCCAGAATCATTCTCATGAACATTCTCTGGACTCTCTCCAAACAGGGAGATGTATCTAACCCTGGCGAGGATGGGGATGGAGGGAGGCGCAGTTGAAAGGAAGACAAATGTAAACTGAAACTGAGAGGTTTGGGAAGCGAGGAGGGGAGGTTCAATGTGTTAAGTTTGCTGAAAGTGGCAGAGAAAGTGGTTAAGAAGTTGACAGGATGCTGGTTTTATAAATAGTTTACAGAACTAAGATGGTGAAGGAGGTACAGGAGACACTAGTTCTGCAAACATGTGCATAGTGTTGGTGCAGGGGTTTTGGCTGCCTGGTCAGCAGAAAGTGCCATTAGCTGCTACTGACCATCACTGTGGCACTTGTATGTGCCCAGAACAAAGAAGCAGGCAGGAAAATTCATTGTGGACACTACACACCCTGCAAACTGCCTTTTCCGAAAGTTCCATCTGAAAATGCTTATAGGGCGATTAAAGCAAAAACCTTCATGCAAACAAGGTGAGCACGGTAGTGTAGTGGTTAGTGTGACGCTTCACAGCACCAGCAACAAGGATTCAATTCTCACTGCTGTCTGTAAGGAGTTTGTACGCTCTCTCCATGACCCTGTAAGTTCTCTCCCGGTGTTCCATTTCCTCCCACATTCCAAAGACATACAGATTAGGGATAGTAAGGCTTTCTGGCATGGGAAGAGGCTATTCTGCCCATCACCTTCCTGCAGGCAGAATAGCCCCTGCCCATGTCAAAGAGTCATACTATTCCTTTCTTTCTTTTTTAATCTTTTTATTAATTTCAAAATATAGAAACAAAACATAGCAATAATACAGATAATATGAGATGTATTGTTACATTTAAAAAAAGAGTAATTGAAAAACCAAATAGTGGAAATTACCAAAACTCCCATACATGTAGAACTGATCACGGATAATACAAAGCAAAAAAAAAAGGAAAAAGACAAAAAAAAAGAAAAAAAAACCCATCCCAAAAGAAAAAAAACTAAACTAAACTAAAAGACTTGGGCAAAACTAACAACTTAAAAATGGAAAAGAAGAAAACCTCAGCGTCGACACCTCCACTCCCCTCCAACAACAGTACAGAGAAATAAAACCAGTTTGGAAATGATCAAATTACATCAAATGAAAATGCTGAATAAATGGCCTCCAAATTTTTTCAAACTTAATAGAAGGGTCATAAACTGCACTTCTAATTTTCTCCAAATTCAGACACACCATAGTTTGTGAAAACCAATGAAATACTGTAGGAGGGTTGATCTCTTTCCAATTCAACAAGATGGACCTTCTAGCTATTAAAGTAAGAAATGTGATCATCCTTCGTGATGAAGAGGTTAAATTATTTGAGTCTATCATTGGTAATCCAAAGATAGCAGTAATTGGATGAGGTTGTAAGTCTAGATTTAGGACCGTTGAAATAATATCAAAAATATCTTTCCAATATTTCTCCAACAAGGGACATGACCAAAACATGTGAGTTAAAGAAGCAATCTCAGACTGGCATCTGTCACATATTGGATTATTATAAGAGTAATAACGAGATAGTTTATCTTTGGACATATAAGCCCTGTGAACTACTTTAAACTGTATCAACCTATGCTTAGCACATACAGAGGATGAATTCACCAACTGAAGAATTTTTTCCCATTTTTCAGTCGGTATATTAATCTCAAGTTCTCTTTCCCAGTCAGCTTTAATTTTATTGGAGGCATCAGGACATAAATTCATAATTATATTATATACAGTTGCTATTACACCTTTCTGAGAAAGATTTAAGTCTAAGATTTTTTCCAAAGTGTCCATTAGATATGGGTGTGGAAAATTAGGAGAGACAGTAATTAAAAAGTTTCTAATCTGTAAATATCTAAAAAAGTGAGATCTGGGTAAGTTATATTTATTAGAAAGTTGATCAAAAGACATAAAACAGTTATCCAAAAATAAATCGCGAAAAGATATTATACCTTTGGTTTTCCAATCAAAGTAAGCTTGATCCATCATGGAAGGTTGAAAAAGAAAATTTGATATAATGGGACTTGCTAGAATGAATTGATTAAACCCAAAAAATCTTTGGAATTGAAACCATATACGTAAAGTATGTTTAACTATTGGGTTATTCATTTGTTTATATGATTTAAAAGAAGTAAAAGGAAGTAAAGTTCCTAAAACCGAACCCAAGGAAAACCCTTGTAATGAATTAGATTCAAGATTTACCCAATGAGGGTTTAAAGATGCGTCCAAATCTTGTAGCCAAAATTTTAAATATCGAATATTAATTGCCCAATAATAGAATCTAAAATTTGGGAGGGCAAGTCCCCCCTCCTTCTTGGATTTCTGTAAATATCTTTTACCTAACCTAGGATTTTTATTCTGCCAAATATATGAGGAAATTTTTGAATCTACATTATCAAAAAAAGATTTTGGGATAAAAATTGGAACCGATTGAAATATATACAAAAATTTAGGCAAAATGATCATCTTAATATCGTTAACCCGACCAATCAAAGACAAAGAGATTGGGGACCATTTGGTAAATAAAAGTTTAATCTGATCAATTAAAGGTAAAAAATTAGCTTTAAATAAATCTTTATATTTTTTGGTAATTGTTATCCCTAAGTATATAAATGAATCAGTAACCAATTTAAATGGTAAACGTCCATAAATAGGTACATGCTTATTTAAAGGGAATAATTCACTCTTACTAAGATTCAATTTGTAACCAGAAGAGTTACTAAATTGAGCTAACAGATCTAAGATAGCAGAAATTGACTTCTCCGGGTTAGAGATATATAACAACAAATCATCTGCATATAATGATAGTTTATGTATTTCATTTCCACGGGTAATACCAACAATATTTGGCGAGTCACGGATAGCAATTGCTAAAGGTTCAAGAGCAATATTAAATAGTAAAGGACTAAGAGGGCAACCTTGCCTAGTACCGCGAAAAAGACGAAAAAAAGATCTATAATTATTTGTACAGACCGAGGCTACCGGGGAGTAATATAACAATTTAATCCAAGATATAAATGTCAAATTAAAATTAAATTTCTCAAGAACATTAAATAAATAAGGCCATTCAACTCTGTCAAAGGCTTTCTCAGCATCTAATGAGATAATACATTCCGGGGTAGTAAGTGAGGGGGTATAAACAATATTCATTAACCTCCTAATATTAAAAGATGAATAGCGATTTTTGATGAATCCGGTTTGATCCATGGAAATAATTTAAGGTAACACCTTCTCCAGTCTAGTAGCTAGAATTTTTGAAAAAAATTTTGAATCTACATTCAGAAGAGATATCGGTCTGTAGGATGCACAATCCGTAGGGTCTTTATTCTTTTTAAGAATTAAGGAAATAGAGGCTTCATAAAATGATTGTGGTAATTTACCTAAACTAATTGCTTCCTTAAATATTCTAGACAACTTAGAAGAAAGAATGGAGGAAAAAAATTTTAAAAATTCCACTGTAAACCCATCGGGACCGGGTGCTTTACCGGAATTTAATGATGAGATTGCAGTTATTATTTCTTCCTCTGAAATGGAAGTTCCTAATGATAGGCAATCTTCGGGAGATAGTTTTGGAAAACTCAATTTACTTAAAAAATCATGCATGAAATTAGGATCATGAGGAAAATCAGAATGATATAAAGAGGTATAAAATTCTTGAAAGGTTTGGTTTATCCCAACATGATCAACTGTGAAAGTATCATCCTGTTTGCGGATCTTAGTAATTTGACGTTTAACCGAATCAAATTTCAATTGGTTAGCCAGTAATTTACCCGATTTATCACTATGAATATAAAAATCACTTCTAGTTCTCATTAATTGATTTTCGATCAAGGATGTTAATAATAAGCTATGTTCCAATTGGAGTTCAACTCTGTGTTTGTACAGCTCCTTGCTAGGAGAAATAGCATATTTTTTTATCAACTTCTTTAATTTTATCAACCAGTAATACGTCTTTTCAAACCGGTCGAATAGGAAATAATCTGACCACGCATATAAGCTTTAAAGGCGTCCCAAACAGTTCCGTTGGAAACTTCATCTGTAGTATTAGTTGAAAAGAAGAAATCAATCTGCTCCTTTATAAATTTGACAAAGTCCTGATCTTGAAGCAAAATAGGGTTAAATCGCCATTGTCTGGTAGTACAAAAGGTATCCATTAACTTGATGGAAAGTTTCAATGGAGCATGATCTGAAATAGCAATAATGTCATAATTACAATCAACTACATATGGAATCAAACGAGAGTCAATCAGGAAATAATCAATTCGAGAAAAAGAACGGTGAACATGTGAAAAAAAGGAGAATTCCTTATCATTTGGATGTAGAAATCTCCAAATTTCTGAAATCCCAGCATCCAACATAAAAGAGTTGATAATAGTAGCCGACTTATTCGGTAAAGCCGGACTACTTGTGGATCTATCCAACATGGGATTCAAACATAAATTAAAATCACCGCCCATTATCAACATATACTCGTTTAAATTAGGAAGGGAAGTAAGTAAATGTTTAAAGAATTCAGGATAATCCACATTCGGAGTGTAAACATTAATCATAGCGACCTTTTTATTAAAAAGTACCCCTGTAATTAACAGAAATCTGCCATTAGGATCTGAAATGATGTCTTGATGAATGAATGTAATTGAGGGATCAATAAAAATTGAAACGCCTTTAATTTTGGCTTGAGCATTTGAGTGGTATTGTTTGTCTTTCCAAAACTTAAAGAAGCGTTGACTGTCCTCTTTCCTTACATGAGTCTCTTGAGCAAAGATAATAATGAGCATTCAGTCTTTGGAATATTTTGAAAATCTTTTTCCGTTTTATTGGATGGTTTAAACCATTTGTATTCCAAGAGACAAAATTAATAGAATGAGCCATAACTAAAAATTAACCCTTTGGTGAGTAAGGGGGTTAACCATAATGTGAGCTCATGAAATCGGAAGAGGAATACATGATTAGAGAGGAACCGGAAACCCCGACACTGGGGACATCTTTGTAGTTCTGAATCAGCCCAATAGAAAATATTAAAAAAGAAAAAGACCACCCCCTCCCCCAACCCCAAATAGAAACCCGAACTGAGCCAGAGAAGGCTGAAAAAAGCGCTAACTAATACTAACTTTAACCCCATTTCTGCAGGGGGCAACTCCAAAAATATATGTTAGATAAGTGACTTCCCAAAGACTAATATGTGAAAAATAAACGGTATTGTAAATTAGTCTCCATAGTAAAATTTACTAAAATATATAAAATAAAAGAAACCAGTATCAGTGCATATAATTAGTTAATTATAAACGAGTGATACCAATGTCAGGCTCATAATGAGATTGGAACAGGAAGCTCGGTCACCATCACCATCCACGTAGAGTGTGAGTAACCCACACCATCCCTGCTGGGCACCCAGTTATCACTTGATATTCCGCTGTTCTGTTGCCCCGGGGATTTCTGAAGTCAGGAACTCCAGTATCCTCAGGATAGAGTTGTAGAGAGGACGCACCGCGCTGTGGGAGGGAGGTCAAGAGAGAGCCGCGTAGGAGAGAGTGGACAGAAGACACTGTGAGAGGGGGTGAGCAGGGAGCCCCGTAGGAAGGAGTGAGGAGGGAACGCTGTGGGAGGGCGATGAGGAGGGAATGCTGTGGGAAGGGAGTGAGGAGGAAATGCTGTGGGAGGGGGTGAGGAGAAAACACTGTTGGTGGGGGTGAGGAAGGAACACTCTGGCAGCAAGTGATAAGGAGGAACACTGGAGGAAGGGCAGTGAGGAGGAATTGCTGTGGTAGTGAGTGTTGAGGAGGGAGCATTGTGGGAGGTGCAGTGAGGAGGGTGTGCTGTGGGAGGGGCAGTGAGGAGGGAGCGCTATTGGAGGAAGTAGTGTGGGAGGAGTGCTGTGGGAGGGAGCAGTGAGGAGGAATCGCTGTGGAAGGGAGTGGTGAGGAGGGAGCGCTGTGGGAGGAGCAGTGAGGAGGGAGCGTTATTGGAGGAAGTGGTGTGGGAGGAGCGCTGTGGGAGGGAGCAATGAGGAGGGAGTGCTGGGGAAGGGCAGTGGGAGGGAGATCTGTAGCAGGGAGTGGTGAGGAGGGAGCACTGTGGGAAGGGCACTGAAGAGGAAGTGTTGTGGGAGGTGCAATGAGAAGGGAACACTGTAGGAAGGATGAAAGAAGAATTGTGGAATAAGTGAAGAGGAGGGAGCCTCATGCTACCCATGGGAGCTTCAACTTGTGTTTAACTGCAGGCGTGTGTTGGGGTGGTCCCCAGAGTGTATGATGGGATGGTGACAAGGGAGCTTCACTCTGTGTCTAACTCCAGGAGTATGTGATAGGACGGTGTGGAGGGAGCTTCACTCTGTGTCTGACCCTGGGAGTGCGGGATGGGACAGTGTGGAAGGAGCTTCGCACTGTGTCTGACCCCAGGAGTGTGTGATCGGACAGTGTGGAAGGAGCTTCATAAGAACATAAGAACATAAGAAATAGGAGCAGGAGTCGGCCATCCAGCCCATCGAGCCTGCCCCGCCATTCAGTAAGATCATGGCTGATCTGTGCATAAACTCAGCTCCAGCTACCTGCCTTTTCCCCATAACCCTTAATTCCCTTACTATGTAAAAAACTATCTAACAGCTTCTTACATATATTTAGTGAAGAAACCTCAACTGCTTCTCTGGGCAGAGAATTCCACAGATTCACCACTCTCTGGGAAAAATAGTTTCTCCTCATCTCTGTCCTAAATCTTACTCCCCTGAATCTTGAGGCAATGTCCCCTAGTTCTGGTCTCACCTACCAATGGAAACATTTTCCTACTTGTATCTTATCTATCCCTTTCAAAATTTTGTATGTTTCTATAAAATCCCTTCTCATTCTTTTGAACTCCCGAGAGTATAGTCCCAGGCAACTCAATCTCTCCTAATAAGTTAACCACTTCATTCCTGGAATCGACCTGGTGAACCTCGACTGCACTGCCTCCAAAGCCAGTATATCTTCCCTCAAGTATGGAGACCAGAACTGCACACAGTACTCCAGGTGCGGTCGCACCAGTATCCTGTACAGTTTCAGCATGACCTCCCTGCTATTGAATTCACTCCCTCTACCAATGAAGGACAATATTCCGTTTGCCTTCTTAATAACCTGTTGTAACTACAAGCCAACTTTTTGCGATTCATAAACAAGCACTTCCAAGTCCCTCTGCACAACAACATGCTGCATTCTTTCACAATTTAAATAATAATCTGCTCTTCTATTATTCCTTCCAAAGTGGATGATCTCGCATTTACCAATGCTGTATTCCATCTGCCAGACCTTGGCCCAATCACTTCACCTACCTATATCCCTCTGCAGACTCTACACATCCTCTGTACAATTTGCATTTCCACTCAGTTTAGTGTCATCAGCAAATTTTGCTATGCTACACTCAGTCCCCTCTTCCAAACTATCAATGTGGATGTTAAACAGTGGCGGGCCCAGCAACAACCCCTGCAGCACCCCACTCACAACAGACTTCCATCCGGAGAAACACCCATTTATATCAGCTCTCTGCCTTCTGTTGGTTAATCAATCCACTATCCATGCCAGTACACTTCCTCCGACTTCATGCATCCATATCTTATTTATAAGTCTCTTGTGCGGCACCTTATTGAACGTCTTTTGGAAATCCAAGTATTCGACATCTGCCTGTTCCCCTCTATCCACTGCACTCATTATGTCCTCAAAGGACTCCAGTAAGTTTGTCAAACAGGACCTGCCCTTTCTGAATTCATGCTGTGTCTGTCTAATGGAACCACTCCTTTCTAAATGTTCTGCTGCTTCACTCTGTGTCTGACTCTGGGAGTGTGTTACACATGTTTCTATTGCCCATTACTTTTACCCAGTTGATATTCAGCCCAAATGTTTCCCTGCCTTGACCTGTTGCTGTGGGATAATCGGTCTGATTTAACTGAAGGGAGTTTCTTTCTGTAGATGCTCCCACCAACGTGAGAATCACATCTCCCTCTGGTGCTCCTGTTAGTTTGTCCATCACACTGTGGTGTGAATCTGATGCCAACCCAGAACCGCACAACTACAGCTGGAGGAAGGTGTGTGGCTCTTCATCAGTTAATCTGCAATGTTATTCTCGGGGTTGTAGACTGTGGATTACACGGGCGGACATCTCCTGTGATTATTACTGCACTGTGAGGAATTCCATCGGTGAAAGGGAATCTCCACCCAAACGCATCATTGTACAGTGTGAGTAGTGATGTTTCCGACCAGTTACCGCACAGACACACCGTCCCATTCACCCGCCCCTTTGCAATATGATTCACCACCGTCTTGGCAAATCAGACAACAGTGTTTACTGATGTATTGTGACTGCCGTTTGGCCCATCACTTCATTCTAGCTCCCAGAAGAAAGATCCCATCAGGCCTATTCCCCAAGACTTCCTGCACCCCCGGTAACCCATTCTCCACACGTTCCTGTCAATTAACACCCCTGTCCCTCCGCTGATTCTAAGACACCAGCAGGGAGCTTCACAGTTGTCCATGAACCCACCACTCCTGCACACCGAGGGATGTGGAAGGAAAGCAGAACACCCAGGGGAAACTGAAGGGGTCACAGGGAGAATGTACGGTCACATATACACATAATGATCCACTAGGGGTTTGTCTCTCATACACACACACACACACAGACCTCTGTCTTGTCTGAACCAGTGTCTCCAGAGCATCACCCACTAGAGGTGTCCCAGTAGAAGTGTTGGTCTTTCCATCACCCCTACTGGTGCATAGGCCGCTGACAATAGCTCATCAGAGCCTCTGAACTGAGCTAATATTTCTAGTTTCCTATGGAGACCATCTTCTGGGTGTATCCTTTCCCTCTCAGGGTTTTGTTAGAGTGTGTGTAGCTCTGGCATTTTTTACGGTATGGGGTCACTAGCCGATACCCAACCCTCCTCGTTCTGCAGCCAGGCTTGGCACCGTCCAGGTTTAAAGTAAATACTTGAGGCATTCGTTCTGGTGAAGGAGTATCTTGGAAAGTTACTGACAAGAGACCACGAGGGAAATGGTTGGTGATAAAATGAGAATGTGAGGAAGGGACAGAGCTTTCAAAGTTGAGATTCAATTCAGTGGGACGTGGTTCAAACACAAAACCGGAGGCTCTTTACGTGAATAGGAGCAGCCCTTGGGGTGAGCTGGGTGAATGAGTGGCACTCAATCCTCGTCGCCAGCCAGGACAGAGCCGCCAATCTGACAGGCAGCCCATCCACCGCCGGTACGCAGTTGACATTCAGCCTGAATGTTTCCCTGTTTCAGCGTTTTGCCGTGGTTACAGGAGTTTGATTTTAACTGAAGGAGGTTTCTTTCTGTAGACGCTCCCACCAATGTGCACATCACATCTCCCGATGCTGCTGCTGTTGGTCAGTACATCACACTGTCGTGTGAATCTGAAGCCAACCCAGCAGTGAACTATTGCCTCCTGTGAGTTTTACTGCTCAGTGAAGAATTCCATTGGTGATCAGGAGACTCCACCGAATCACCTCAGTGTGGAGTGTGAGTAGTGACACTGTTCTATCCTGTTACCTCACGCACACAATCTGATTCCATGACAACTTGACACAAACACAAACAAGAGAACCTCTGCAGACGCTGGAAACCCAGGGCAACACGAGCAAATTGCTGGAGGAACTCAGCAGGCCAGGCAGCATCTATGGAAAGGAAAACAGTCGCTGTTTCGGGCCAAAGCCTTTCAGCAGGCCTGGAAATAAAGAGATGAGGGGTAGAGTTTAAAGGTGTGGGTAGGGGAATGAGAACCACAAGGTGATAGGTGAAACCTGAAGGGGGAGGGATGAAGTAAAGAGCTGGGAAGTCGACTGGTGATGGAGATACAGGGTTGGAGAAGGGGGAATCTAATAGGAGAGGGCAGAATTAAAATTGGTGGCCACTGGGAGATCCTGCATCTTCTGGCAGACGGAGTGCAGGTGCTCGGCAAAGGGGACTCCCAGGCTATGTTGTGTCTCACTGCTATACAGGAGGCTACACCAGGAGCACTGGACACTGTATATGACCCCAACAAAGGTGAAGTGTTTGTTAGGGGCCCCGAATGAGGGAGGAGGTGTAGGAGCAGGTGTAGTATTTGTTCTGCTTGCAAGCATAAGTGCCAGGAGGGAGATCAGTGGAGAGGGATGAATGGACATGAGGGAGTGATCCCTGCAGAAAGCAGAAAATAGGGGAGAGGGAAAGATGTGATTGGACGTGAGATCCCATTGGAGATGATGGAAGTTCCAGAGAATTATGTGCTGGACACAGAGGCTGGTGGGCTGGAAGATGAGGACAAAAGAAACCGTATCCCTCTCTGACCATCTCCACAGCTCTCCCTCCCCAGCCCTTTCCTCCTCTCTGGCTCCCACATTCAGTCTCTCCTGTACCCCTCCCTTTGGAAAGGGATTCCTGGACACCCGCCTGATGTGTCCAATGTTTTGTTTTCTTTGTACTCCCTCTTTCACGATGACCTTGTGACATTTTGTTACGGAAAGTTACTTCCATCTGTTTCTTATTCTCATTGGCGATTGTTGGTTTTGTGAATAATTACCCAAGATTTGCAGTTCCCCTTAACATTTGGAATAACTGGAGAGGTTTTTACTCTTAACCATGTCACAGATAAACCCAAGGATGTGAAAATCCTGTCCAGTGACTCTGTGGTCGAGGGATCACAGGTTACGTTACGATGTGAGAGTGTCGGGAATCCACCTGCAGACACCTACCAGTGGAAGAAGGTGTGTTCTGGGATGGAGATGAGACTCAAAGGATCCACACATGAGCTTCAGATCCAGGTCTCAGCCGAGGATGAGTCCTGTGCCTATTACTGCAGAGCTGGGAATGTGATTGGAGATCAGGATTCTGAACCCAAACACTTTAACGTTCAGTGTAAGTATTTACATTTTGATAAAACCTTCATCCTCATCCAAACAGCCGTCTGGCCCGTGTTCGAACCTTCATCCTTCTCTCCTCAAACCCAAACCTGGTTGTAACCTCTAAACTTTCGACTAATGCTAAACTCCCAAACCCATACCCCTTGGCTCAATAGTCTACACCCTGCCCTGACCTTTAACCCCTGCCATTGCCCTACCCCCTAACCCCTGCCCTAAACCCTGACCCCTGCACCTTGACCTAATTTCTCACCCCTGTTTTGTGCGCTAACCCATAACCCCCGCCTGAGTTCTAGTAGCTTCCTTACCCGTAACCCCAGCCCTAAATCTAATCCTTAACTGCTGTTCTAATCCGCAACCCATGCTTCACCCCAAACTCCCTCAGGACTCCTGACCCCTGCCCCTGCTGTAACCCCTAATTCCTTGTACTAAGTCATATTCCCTACCTTCACTCTAAGCCATGCCCTAAACACTGTTCCTACACCGTACCTGAACCCCTACACTAACCCCTAACCGGTTGTCAAAATATGTCAGGCTCTCTGTGTCTGGTGTGTCGGGGTGTGTGTGTGTGTGTGTGTGTGTGTGTGTGTGTGTGTGTGTGTGTGTTTGTACACCATAGTTCTCCACACCGTGTGAGGAAACCATGACCAAAGAGAACGTCTTAGGAAATTCGGCAATTCCTCCCCTCACCCCCTTCCTATGTGCATGTGGAGTGTAGCACTCACTCATTCCCCTGGGGAGGGGCTCAGGATTATACCAAGTACGTGTTTCTGGGGACTGTGTGTGTGTGTGTGTGTGTGTGTGTGTGTGTGTGTGTGTGTGTGTGTGTGTGTGTGTAGGTGTGGTGGGGGGGCAGAAACACAACAGTTTCCACCAGCCAAACACTCAAACTCTCACACAGGAGGATGATCAACTGAAGTGCCTGCACATTTAAAGGGGGGAGGATGAAGATCAGTTTTATTGTCAGACCCACTGGGTGTGCAGAGGTGCAATGGAAAACTTACTTGCAGTAGCATCACAGACACAGAGCATCAGATACACAACAGAGATTGTGGGTGTCAGTGAGAGACGGCTCAAGTTGTGTGGGTTCGGCTCCCGGATAAGATTCCAGGGCCGGGGGCCGACAAACAGCTCCAGCGGAGCGAAGATGAGCCCATCCGGAGTCACTCCACACACCTGAGCCGCAACAACATCCATCGGGGTTGGGCAGGGGTAGGCCATTCCCTCAGCCGCGTCTTCACCCTCTGTCAGTGGAGAGGGTGCCTGGCCTGAGGCAACCATGTTCCAGACTCTCAGTGATTAAAGCTGGGCAGCCTCCGCAAAGCAGTACAGCTGCCGCCCGCTGACGGTAACCACATCTCTTCGTGAAGACAGCAGCCCCTCTGGAGAATGTACGACGCCAACACATATCACCTAGTAGGGTGCTCGGCATACAGGAATCTCTGCAGGGTCCTGAGATGGAGAGCAGCCAAACACATACGGACACACACCAGCTACTGTCTGCCCTCTCTCATTGAGAGACTCAGGGCCGCTGCAGAGACCCACTGTTTTCTTTCACCCCAGCAGAAATCCACCAACTTCCTCTGCATCCTTGTGACAAAGGGAGCTGATGGGTCCAATGTGACCATTGGGTACCACAACATGGAGGCCACCAGCTTGTTTATAACCACCACCCTGCCTCAATAACAAAGCACCCTGAGAAGGCCTGACCAGCAGTCCAGACGGACCATGACTTTCATTTCCAGGTCCTGCCAGTTCACCACCCGGGACTCAGCTAGACTCCCAGACAGCGGAGATGCTTGGCACTCCATTCAAAAGGTCTCAGCTCATCCAGTGGGGAAACCACCGCCCACTGACTCACTGAGAGTCCGGAACATTTTTCCCAGTTGATCTAAGCGGAGAACGCTGCTGAGGAAAAATCCTGGCACTCACGCAACCTCCACAGATCACTGGGATCTGTCACCATCAGGAGCACATCGACAATATTGGTTGTGAGCACAACCTCCATGTCCTGTTCACGCAGAACCAGACCCGTCAACCTCTCCCAAAGAAGGCACAGGAGTGGCTCAACACAGATGGTGTATAACTGGCCGGACATGGTGCACTCCAGCAATGTTCCCTCCAAGGTGTGCGCACACACGTCTTTTGTTACTAGCGCACAAAGGAATTTAAACTACGCACAAAAGGTTGTCATCATCTACCTCGGCAGCATGTTAAATATATTTCATGATCAAACACAATCACATTTCCTTTTCCAGTTTCTGATGCGGACGGTGTTGACAACGTGAAGTTCGCAATGATTTGTCTGCAGTTTTTAGAACTGGCTTATTTATATTGTTTTCATTGAAGAGATTATTGATTCACCATGTTGAATTCAAAGTGTGTGAAGCGCAAAAGGACTGCAAGTTCATTTTAATCAGAATGGCTTAATGACCATTTCAAAAAACTTTAATAACATGCGACAAGATTAATATGATCACTTGTTGCCATTGACTATATCAGAAATAAGTCTCATTTATGTGCATCATTTTATTTCTTTTAAACAATGAACAACAAACTGGAATCGGTAGTTTATTATCCTTAGAATAGCTTCAGATTTATTTCCACTGAAAAATTCAGTAGGCACATGTGGTTTTCACTGGGCAAAAAAATTGCACAGTACAAGATTGTTCAGCACACTGGTCCTTACAGATTAGAGAGAACACTGCACCCCTGACGTTCTTCTCTTTGTAGGGGATTGGATGCTGTCAGTCATCTATGGACCTTGACAAGGCACTCTACATAGCGTATAGGAGATGAATCCAGGCTACAAAGTGTGGTCAGAACCCAAATGCCTGTAGAGTGCACACCAGGAAACTGGTTTACTTGCTGTGGTCATGAGAGAGAAACACTGCTGGGGACCCAGTCAGTTTCCGGACTGGATGGACATTGTCCTGCATGGACCAGTCCGGATCAAGAGGCCGAGTGTACTCCTGATATGGCCAATGGCAATGGCAATTGTTTTGGCCCAGTGTTGAAACAGGTGATCCATCCTGACCAGTTCCCTTCTCGTGAGAGTGGAGCCACTCTCTACCTTACTCTTTACAAAAAGAGCAAGAATACTCATTGGCTGCTGGACTCGAGAGTTGCCAGTTCCACCTTGTGACCCACCATCTCCTGAACGTGTGGTTTGATCCCCACCCTGACGTCTCTCACCAGGTCATCCAGGAAAGATTTAAACTGCCATCTATCATTCCCAGACACAGAATTCCTCTTCCCCTTCCCTTTCCAGCATGCTGGACCCGAGTAGGGAGTATACTTTCGTGTGATGCTTCGCAGAGGTGAGAATAAACTCTTTGTTCACCTCAGTGGGTATCAACGGGTACTTCTTAGGATGGATGAGGATGTCCATTGTTCACTATCAAATGAGCCTCGCTCTGCATCGGCCCCTGTATTTTCCTCCCTGTGTATACTAACAGATGGGAGCACTTCTATCCTCACTGTACAGTGGGTACCTTGTTTATACCTGTCAACTCCACCTTCACTTCAGCCCTATCCCCAGGAACACCAGAGGAGGGAGCATCCCCAGGAATTCCCTGTGAACGACGGGTAAATGGGGTCAGCATACAGAGTACATCTCTCTCCTCAGGAGCCAGGCCCAAGTGTTCCCCGACAACTCCAGTTGTCACCTGGAGCCTGATCCTGAGGGTGAGAGGGGCTGGTTGCTGCCTCGCCATCATTATCCAGTGTACTTAGAAACCATAGAAAAACTACAGCACAGAAAAAGTCCTCTTGGCCCTTAGTGGCTGTGCCAAACTATTTTCTCTGTCGTCCCACTGACCTGCACACGGACCACATCCCTCCATTCACCTCCCATCCATGTATCTGTCCAATTTATTCTTAAATGTTAAAAAAGAACCGCATTTACCACCTCGTCCGGCAGCTCATTCCACACTCCCACCACTCTCTGTGTGAAGAAGCCCCCCCTAATGTTCCCTTTAAACTTTTTCCCCCTCACCCTTAACCCATGTCTTCTGGTGTTTTTCTCCCCTTGCCTCAGTGGAAAAAGCCTGCTTGCATTCATTCTATCTATACCCATCATAATTTTATATATCTCTATCAAATCTCCCCTCATTCTTCTACTCTCCCGGGAATAAAGTCCTAACCTATTCAACCTTTCTCTGTAACTGAGATTCTCAAGTCCTGGCAACATCCTCGTAAACATTCTCTGCACTCTTTCAACCTTTTTAATATCCTTCCTGTAATTTGGTGACCAAAACTGAACACAATACTCCAGATTCAGCCTCACCAATGCCTTATACAACCTCATCATAACATTCCAGCTCTTATACTCAATACTTTGATTAATAAAGGCCAATGTACCAAAAACTCTGTTTACGACCCTATCTACCAGTGATGCCACTTTTAGGGCATTTTATATCTGTATTCCCAGATCCCTTTGTTCTACTGCACTCCTCAGTGCCTTACCATTTACCCTGTATGTTCTACCTTGGTTTGTCCTTCCAAAGTGAAATACCTCACCCTGTCTGTAATAAACTCCATCTGCCATTTTTCAGCCCATTTTTCCAGCTGGTCCAAATCCCTCTGCAAGTTTTGAAAACCTTCCTCATTGTTCACTACACCTCCAATCTTTGTATCATCAGTAAATTTGCTGATCCAATTCACCACATAATTATCCAGATCATTGATATAGATGACAAATAACAATGGACCCAGCACTGATCCCTGTGGCACACCACTAGTTACAGGCCTCCACTCTGAAAAGCAATCCTTTACTACCACTCTTTGGCTTCTTCCATTGAGCCAATGTCTAATCCAATTTACCACCTCTCCATGTATACCCAGCGACTGAATTTTCCTAACTAACCTCCCATGCGGGACCTTGTCAAAGGCCTTACTGACGTCCATGTAGACAACATCCACTGCCTTCCCTTCATCCACTTTCCTGGTAACCTCCTCAAAAAACTCCAATAGATTGGTCAAACATGACCTATCACGCACAAAGCCATGTTGACTCTCCCTAATAAGTCCCTGTCTAATCCAAATGCTTGTAGATTCTGTCCTTAGTATTCCCTCCAATAACTTACCCACTACCGACGTCAAATTTACCGGCCTATAATTTCCCGGATTACTTTTTGATCCTTTTTTAGACAACGGAACAACGTGAGCCATTCTCCAATTCTCCGGCACCTCACCCGTAGACACCGAAATTTTAAATATATCTGCCAGGGACACTGTAATTTAAACGCTAGTCTCCCTCAAGGTCCGAGGGAATACCCTGTCAAGTCCTGAGGATTTATCACTTTAATTTGCCTCAAGATAGCAAGCACCTCCTCCTTTTTAATCTGTACAGTTTCCATGATCTCACTACTTGTTTCCCTTAATTCCGTAGACTTCATGCCAGTTTCCTAAGTAAATACAGATGCAAAAAAAACATTTAAGATCTCCCCCATTTCTTTTGGTTCTGCACATAGCCGACAACTCTGATCTTCAAGAGGACCAATTTTATCCCTTACAATCCTTTTACTCTTAATATACCTGTAAAAGCTCTTTGGATTATCCTTCACTTTGACTGCCAAGGCAACATGTCTTCCTTTAGCCCTCCTGATTTCCTTCTTAAGTATTTTCTTACACTTTTTATACTCCTCAAGCACCTTATTTACTCCCTGTTTCCTATACATGTCATACAACTCTCTCTTCTTCTTTATCAGAGTTGCAATATCCCTTGAGAACCAAGGTTCCTTATTCCTATTCACTTTGCCTTTAATCCTGACAGGAACATACAAGCTCCACCCTCTCAAAATTTCTCCTTTGGAGGCTTCCCACTTACCGATCACATCCTTGCCAGAGAACAACCTGTCCCAATCCACACTTTTTAGATCCTTTCTCATTTCTTCAAATTTGGCCTTCTTCCAGTTTAGAACCTCAGCCCTACGACCAGATCTACCTTTATCCATGATCAAGTTGAAACTAATGGTGTTATGATCACCGGAACCAAGTGCTCCCCTACACACACTTCCGTCACTTGTCCTAACTCGTTTCCTAACAGCAGATCCAATATTGCATCCCCTCTAGTTGGTACCTCTATATATTGATTTAGAAAACTTTTCTGAACACATTTTACAACTCTAACCTATCTAGACCCCTAACAGTATGGGAATCCCAATCAATATGTGCAAAATTAAAATCCCCTACCACCACAACTTTATGTTTCCTGCAGTTGCCTGCTTTCTCTCTGCAGATTTGCTCCTCCAATTCTCGCTGACTATTGGGTGGTCTATAATACAACACCACTAATGTGGCCATACCTTTCCTGTGTCTCAGCTCCACCCATAAGGACTCAGTAGATAAGCCCTCTAATCTGTCCTGCCTGAGCACTGCTGATATATTTTCCCTAACAAGCAATGCTACTCCCCCACCTTTCATTCCTCTGCCTCTATCACATCTGAAACATCGGAACCTTGGAACATTAAGCTGCCAGTCCTGCCCTTCCTGTAGCCAAGTTTCACTAATCGCTATAACGTCATAATTCCACGTGTCAATCCATGCCCTCAACTCGTCCGCCTTCCCCGCAATACTCCTAGCATTGAAATATATACACCTCAGAAGATTTTTACCACCACTCACAACCTTTCTATTTGCAGCTTTGCTTGAAGTTTTAACATAATTTATTTTCACCCCAGCCTCACTGTCAGCTCTGGCACTCTGGTTCCCATCCCCCTGCAAATCTAGTTTTAGCCTCCCCAATAGCACTAACAAACCTCCCTGAAAGGATATTGGTCCCCTTGCAGTTCAAGTGTAACCGTCTCTCTTGTACAGGTCCCACCTGCCCCAGAAGAGGTCCCAATGATCCTGAAATCTGAAACCCTGCCCCCTACACCAGTTCCTCAGCCACTTGTTCATCCTCCAGAGCATCCTATTCCTACCCTCACTGGCACGTAGCACAGGTAGCAATCCTGAAATTACCACCCTCGAGGTCCTGCTTTTCAACTTCCTACTGAGCTCTCTATACTCACTCTCCAGGACCTCCTCACTCTTCCTTGCTATGTCATTGGTACCGATGTGCACCACGACATCTGGCTGATCACCCTCCCACTTCAGAATGTCATGCAATCGATCAGAGACATCCTTGACCCTGGCAATCGGGAGGCAACAAACCATACTGTATTCTCTGTCACGACCACAGAACCTCCTATCTGTACCTCTAACTATCGAGTCCCTTATCACTACCGCTGTCCTCTTTTTCCACCCTTCCTTCTGCACTGCAGAGCCAGACTCAGTGCCAGAGATCCGGCTACTGCAGCTAGTCCCCGGTAAGTCATCTCCCTCAGCAGTATCCAATGCGGTATACTTGTTGTTGAGGGGAATGGCCACAGGAGAACCCTACTCTGCCTGCCCTTTCCTCTTCCCTCACTTGAAAGTGACCCAATTTCCTGTGCTCTGCTCCTTTGGCATAACTACCTCCCTGTAGCTACTATCTATAATCTCCTCATTCTCCCGAATGATCCAGAGTTCATCCAGCTCCTGCTCCAGTTCTCTAACGCGGTTTGTTAGGAGCTGCAGCTGGATGCACTTCTTGCAGGTATCATTGTCAGGGACACCGGAGGGCTCCCTGACTTCCCACATCCTGCAAGAGGAGCATTCCAACATCCTGCCTGGCATTCTCTCTACTCTAAGCAAACTGGACAAAATACTTACTGGAACCTACCCTCGCCTCTGCCTGTTTACGCCAAAGCCTGTTGAGCCAAAGCCATCTCACTCTGCTACCCGCTGTATGTGGTAGTCTCTTTTTAAACCTTGGCGCGCTACATCACACACTTGCACAGTGCAGACCCTTCTCCCCGAGCAGTGTTTAAAAAAAAAGACTTTTTGCACCCAATTTCTTCACTCCCTTCTTCTCAGCTGCTCGCTTCGATTGAAATGAGAACCATTGAAAATTTCTGTTCTCGAGAGAGGCACTACCTGATAAGTCTATGGTGGAGGACTCAAGCGCTTTTTCAGTTGCCAGATCAGGGGCAACACCACCAGGGGTAAGATGGGAAAGGAGGATCTCATTATGGATGAAGGGATTGAGTCCGAGGATGATCCGCTGTTGCTAGATCCAACTGTAGGAAAGACATTCCCCATTCTCAGCCCTCTGCAGAGAGCTTGATGCAACAACTCCTCGGTCCTCACGTAAAACACCACCTTACCCCACTCCTTCTCAGAGGCCGGCATACTGCCGACGCCAACCAAATCCTCCGTGTCCTCTGAGCAATCTTCTAGAGTCAGTCCGGAAGGCAGAACGCATTGCATGCTGCATTTAATTGACACTGACCGAAACAGGACACTGTCCAAGGTTTTAACAGCCTCTGCATATCAAGCAGTGGGAAATCAAAAAATTGGACATTATTGGTTGTCTGCAAGAAGTGTCACCCCTCATCCGAGAGGATTCTTCAATTCTAATCCATGATGGATAAATTTCCGGTGACTAAACTCTGTTAGTTGGTCAAAGGGATAACAATCACAAGCTGGTCATAGAGGTAATGAAAGGGTCATTAATCTTATCTTTGCATGAATGGAGGTTTGAACTGTTGTGGTTATGCCAGAATAGAGATGTTAGGAGTGCATTGTAAATTGCTGATGGGTGGTGTCGAAGGTCACTCCCTCTGCTCAGGGATGGGTTTTCCAGTTTGACAAAAAGGGAGTCTGGAGTCTGGAACGAGTTTCACTCTGTGTTTCACCTAGGAGTGTGTGATGGGTCAATGTGGAGGGAGTCTCACTCCCTGTCAACCCCGGGAGTGTATGATGGAACAGAGCAGAGGGAGCTTCACTCTGTTTCTAACCCTCAGATAGTCTAATGGAACAGTGTGGGGTGAGTTTCACTCTGTGTCTGATACCTAGAGTGCTTGATTGGATTGTGTTGAATGAGTTTCTCTCAGTGTCTGCTCAGACACAGTATGGAGGGAGTTTCAGTCTGTATCTGACCCCGGAGTGTGTGGTGGGCCAGTGTGAAAGGAGTTTCACTCTGCACCTGATCCTGAGAGTCTGTGAGTGGACTGTGTGGAATGAATTTCTCTCTGTCTGTCCCAGGAGTGTCTGATGTGACACCGTGTGGAGGGAGCTTCACCCTGTGCCTGACCCTGGGATTCTGAGATGAGATGGTGAGGAGGGAGCTTGCGTTTGTGCCTGACCCTTTGAATGTGTGATGGGACAGTGATGAAGGAGCTTCACACTGTGTCTGACCTCAGGAATGAGTGATGGGCTACTGTGTACGGAGTTTAACTCTATGTCTGACTCCGGAATTGTGTGGTGGGACAGTGTGGAGAGAGCTTCACTCTGTGTCTGATCCTGGGAATTGTTGATGGGACAATGTGGAGAGAGTTTCACTCTGTGTCTAACCTCCCCCTCCCCATCCCTTCTCCCTCTCTCCCCACCACTCTCCCTTCCCTTCTTTGCCCCTCTGTCCCCTTTCTACCTTCCTTTCCCCTCAATCCCCTCCCCTCCTCCTCCCTCCACTCCTCTTCCCCCTCTTCTCACTCTCCTTTTCAACCCCCCTCCCCAACTCTCCCCACTTGCCCCTCCTCTCCCCACTCTCTCCTCACCTCTCTCCCTACTCTCACTCCCCCCTCACTTGACCCCCCTCTACACCCCTCACTCTAACCCCTCTCCTCCTCCCCTTTCCTCACTACCCTTACCTCCCTCCCTCTCCTTGCCTTGTCTCTCCCTCCCCTCTCTCCCTGCTCTCTCTCCCCTTTGACCCCTTTCCCCCATCTTCCCTGTCTCCCATCTCCCCATTACTCCTTCCTCTACCCCCAACATCCCCCATCTCCCCCCTCTCCCCTTCTTCAACCTTCTCCCCATCACTCCACTTCCCTTTTCCTTCCCTCTCTCCCCTCCCACCTGCCCCTACCAAACCCTCCCCCTCTCCTCCCCTTTCCACCCTATCTCCCCCTTTCTGCCCTCTCCCCTCTCCCCCCCACTCTCTCTTCCCCTCTTCCCTTTCCACTTTCCTATCCCTTTCTCGCCCTTTTCTACCCTCACTCTCTGCCTGTCCCTCCACTCTCCTCCTTCTCCTCTGTCTCCCCCTCTCTCCCCCGTTCTCTCCCCCCTCCCTTCACTCTCTCCCCTCTCCCCCTCTCTCCGCTCCCCTTACCTTCTCTCCCCTCTCTCCCTGCTCTCTCCACTTGTACCCCTTCATCCACTTCTCCCCCCTTCTACCCACTTCTCCGCTCTTCTCCCCTTCTCTCCCCTTCACCCCCTTCCCCCTTCAACCCCTACTCTCCATTCTCCCCCTTCACTCCCAAATCTCTCCCTCACCTCCCCCTCTCTTCCCCCTCTATACCCCTCTCCCACTCCTCCCTCTCTCTCCTCTCCCCCCTCTCCTCAACTCTCCCGCTAGCCCCATTAGCACCCACTCTCCTCTTCTCTTCCCACTGCCCCCTTCTCTGGCTCTCTCCCTCCCTACCTCCCCCCTCTCCCCTTTCTCTCCCCACCTTTCCCCTTCTCCCGCTCTCCCCCTCCCTCCCCACCTCCCCATCTCCTCCCTCTCACCCCATCTCCACCCTGTCTCCTCCTTTTAACCCTCTCTCACCCCTCGTCACCCCCTCTCTCCCCCTTCTCTCTCCCCCTGTCTCAGCTCTCTTTCTCTCTCTTCTCTTCATCAAAAAGCTCCAGTCCCTTGTTAGATCTGGTGATATTTATCCAGAGGTCCTTCAGAAGTCAAGAATGAGGCAGAAAACTTGGTGGTTACGGTTGTTTATTAATTCTGACAGGAACAAAGAACGAGCATATAAAGAAAGAAAACAAAGAAGTTGTGGTCATCTTCAACAAAAAAATAATCTCAAATTGAGGAGAGAAAGCAGTCTTTATGAAACAGTCTGGTTGTGGGGTGATATGGGCTGCAGGAAAACGTCCAGAAAAATACAGAACCAGCTATACAAGAATTTTTGAAAATTCACTCGGCAATTACACATAAAACTAATTACAGAAAAATTGCAGGCAAGCGTAGGAAAGTGAAATCTGAAGAAAATAAAGAAAAATAACAATTCTACACCTAATCCAGCACTTTGCAACATCCTTGTAGAGCGACACAGAAAAGAGCTGAAAGAAATCAATGGGTCAGGCAGCATCTATCTTTGGATGGGTTTGACCCAAAGTGACACCTGTCTGTTTTCTTCCACAGATGCTGCCTGAACTGATGAGTTCCTCCAGTATTTTGTGTAAGGCTTCATTTTTCCAGAATCCACAGCAATCTGCATTGTGCCTCCAACATCCGAGTGAATCTCCTCTGCACCTTTTCCTGTGCAATCATATGCTTCCCATGGTGTGGTCACTCGAACTGAATGCAGTTGTGGCCGAGACAATGTCCTCTGCAGTTGTAGCATAAATTCTCTGCTTGTATACTCTGTTCCTCAGCTAATGACAGCAAGCATCCCACAGCCCTTCTTCACACCTTTTACTTCAATGCAGCACGGTAATTGGTCACACGCGTGTAAATGGATCACATGGCCTTGTAGGGTCAGTAAGGTCTTACCGTGCTGAATCTATAAATGAATAAAAATAATATTAGTTTGCTGACACTTTGACTGCAGAAATTCGATTCCTCAATGTTACGTGTGACCCTGTCATTAATTATCTATACCCTTCCCTCACTAACCCTCCCTCTAATCACAACACACTAATCGAGGTTAAATTCTAACACTCTCTCTCACTTGGGTTTTTCCTCAGTACTACCATTCTGACAGCAGGCTGGTTGTTCTGTTCTGTGACTCTCCCTCAGTATTAGTTTTTTAACAGAGGGACAATCCCACAATCCTGCCCCAGACTGTCTGAATACACACATCTTCTTTTCTCAAAGAATGCCGTAATCTGTTGTCTTCACTGTGGGCAATACCCCAACAGTATGTCTGTTGTGACTTTTTGTTTCTACATGTGTGCATAGGGGGTGTGCGTGTGTGTCTGTGTTTCTGGCTATGTGTCTTTTCTACATGTTTTGATCTATCTGTATTTCTATGTGCGTGTACTTTCTGTGTGTCTCGGGGGTTTGTGTCTCTGTGAGTGCGCTTCCTTTTTTGAGTGGGTGAGTGTGTGTTTCTGTGTATGTATGTGTTCCTATGTGAGTTTGTGTTTCTGCGTGTGTGTGTGTGTGTGTGTGTGTGTGTGTGTGTGTGTGTGTGTGTTTCTGTCTGTGTGCTTTTGTACATGTTTTGATGTATTTGTGTTTGTGAGTCTGTGTGTGTGTCTCGGGGTTTGCGACTGTGTGTGCGCTTTTTTGTCTGTGTGGGTGAGTGTGAGTTTCTGTGTATGTGTATGTGTGTGCTCCTATGTGAGTTTGTGTTTCTGCGCGTATGTGTTTGTGTGTGAGTGTGTGTGAGAGAGAGAGAGAGAGAGAGAGAGAGAGACTCATCTCCCAGTGGACATTCAGTGTGTATGTGTGTAAGTTCATGGCCTAAGGCAGAAGGAGCCAATTTTAGAAAACCCAGCACATTTTTTTTCAACATAGTCCCCTCCTACATTTACACACTTAGTCCAGCGGTCGTGGAGCATACGGATCTTGGACCTGCAGAAAGTTTCCACAGCAGGGGTGATTGATAATTTTGTGGCCTACGGTAGAAGGAGATGAGTTTTTCAGCTCTTGTTACATGCACATGCAGTTCAACTCTTTCAGTGATTATGCAGAAAGTTTGAAGTTAATAACTCATCTCCTACTTTAGGCCGCAAAGTTATCAATCACCCCTCGTATAACTACATTGTGGGGCGCATCATATTCTAATTCATGTGTAGTCTTTAGTTAACTTTGTTTGTAATGAAAGATGATATATTCTAGTGTCTGAAAAAAGGAGCTTTTCTCCTTCAGATGGGAGAGTGATAGAGGCTGCCTGTCACAATGGACAAGAATAAGTACAGTGTTAGTATTGTGTTTACTGGGAGATATTTGTTTGTAAATATTGGCATTTTTCTTTTCACTATATTCACAACTTTGTGTGTTTGATTTTTGACACAGCAATAAATGCCACTGCCCTAAACTTCTCAGTGACTCCAGCTGTTGTTTCTTCAATCATAACCCACATTTTTAACTGTGTGTGTGTGTGTGTGTGTGTGTGTGTGTGTGTGTGTGTGTGTGTGTGTGTGTGTGTGTGTGTGTGTGTGTGTGAGAGAGAGAGAGAGAGAGAGAGAGAGAGAGAGAGCATTTATTTCTGAGTGTGTGTCTGTTTCTCTGAGTTTGGGTTTTGATCTGTTTGTGCATGTGTATTTCACTATGTGTACGTTTATGTGTTTCTCTGTGTTCTGTATTTCTGGGGTGTGTGAGAATGCGTTTCTGTGTTTCACTGTGTCTTTTTCTGTTTCTCTGTATGAGTGTGAGTTTCTCTCTGAGTGAGTGTTTCTGTTTGTCTGCTACTGTGTTTGTATGTTTATGTCTGTGTGTACTTGTGTGCTGGTGTTTCCATGGTTTATGTGGTGTCTATGTGTTTATGTGTGTGAATGTTTGTGTCTGTTTGAGTGTTTCTGTGGGTGTTGTATGATCTGTGTGTGCGTGTGTGTTCTGTATGTGTGTGTGTTTGTGTGTTTTCAGTGTGTGTGTGTGTTTCTGTGTCTGTGTGTGTGACTGGGTGTTTCTGTAGGTGAGTATGTGCGTGTATTTCTGTGTTGGATTGTGTGAGTGGGTGTTTCTGTATGTGAGTACTCTGTGTGGGATTGGGCGTTTCTGTAGGTGAGAATATGCGTGCGTGAGTGTTGTTTTTGTATGGAGTGTGTGTGTGTGTTTCTGCTTGTGTGTGAGTGGGTGTTTTGTATGTGAGTATGAGTGCATGCTTCTGTTGTGTGTGTTTCTCTGTGTGCTTTCCTATGTTCATACATGTGTGTGTTTCTACATTTGTGCATGCATCTGTGTGTATGCGTGTGTGTTGTATGGGTGTGTGTTTTTTGTCTGCATGCTTCTGTGTGAGTGTGTTTGTTTCTGTGTTCTGTGTTGCCATGTGTGTGTTTTCAGTGTGTGTGTGGCTGTATGTGGTGATGGGGTGGGAAGAGGTTTCTACCTGTGTCTATGTATGTGTGTATGTTTTTTGGAGTTTGTGTCCGTGTTTCTGAGAGTTTTTCTGTGTTTTGTGTGTATGTGTGTGTGCGAGTTTCTTTATTTCTGTGTGTATTTGTACGTTTCTGTATTGGTGTGTGTTAGTGTGTATGTGTTTCTGTGTTTCTTGTGTGAGTGTTTCTGTGTTTTATGTGTGTTTTGCAGATATGTTTTTCCATGTTTCTGTGTCTGTGAGTTTCTGTTTTGTGAATATGTAAGTCAATGAAGGGTCTGTGCATGTGGGGAGTGGTGTGTTGTTGGAGTGGGGAAGGAGAGAGAGGAACGAATGGAGTAGGAGGTGAAGAGGGGGCAGGGGGAGTGGAGAGGGTGTGTGGGGAAGTGAGGAGAGTGTGGTGGTGCAAAGTATCCTTTGTACTCGGGGAGGTGCTTGAATGTCTCCCATTTGAGAGTGAGACCCTCTCCGTGGTGTCACAACAGCAACTTACACTCAGCCTCAGCAAGTCCAAGGAACTGACTGTGAAGTTCCGGAAGGGGAAGTCAGGAGAACACACTCCAGTCCTCATCCTGGGGTCAGTGGTGGAAAGGCTTCAAGTTCCCGAGCATCAACATCTCTGAGGATCTGGATCCAACACATTGAAGCATCATGAAGGAGGCCACCACTGGCTGTATTTCATTAGGAGTTTGAGTATGTTACACTGTGCAGCTACCCGGGGGAGGGATAGTCAATGTTTTGGGACTGACAGTGACGGGGAGAGTCAGTATCGAGGGTGAGTGGTGTGTTGGTGTATTGGGTGGGATGGTGGGAGAGAATTTGGATGATGGGCTGAGTGAGCTGGATAGGGGAGGGGGAGGTAAAATCAAAGCTCAGAGGAATCTCGAGGAACACCATCTCAAATTCTACAACCCCAATGCATGTTCCATTTGCAGGTAAATCCATCACCTTTCAATCCCTCTCACGCCCTTCTATATTTTCCTCCTCCCCATTCCACAGCCTTCCTTCACCCATCCACCCACCCATTTCACTCTCTGACTCTCCACCCCCTCCTCCCCCATCTAACACTGGTTCCGTTTGCCTTTTCCCTTCCCCAAATGGTTCCCATTATCACCTTTATTACTGATCAGATTCCAGCACCAGTAGAGATAGTTCTTGAAAGCTGTAGCTTCTGTCATGTCGTCTTGCACAGAGTATTCAGTTGCACTCCTGTGTCCAGTTGACAGTGGTTTTGGGTATCAGGAAGTGTGCGACTCACCACAGGGCAACAGTCTCAGACTATCCCCCCGCCATATGTGGATGGTCGAGATGAGTGTCTGGTGAACACCCCCAGAATGTTCAGGGTACATTAAGTGATGGTGACCTCAGCTTGAACATCCAGAGGGGTGTTGAATGTGGGGCTATCACTGAGGTATGGGGCAGCAGGTCAGACTCTCTCTGGTTGTAGGTGGTCGTTTCCTGGCATCACTTTGGACAAATGCCACTTGTCACCTGACTATTTCTGGGGAAAACTCGGGTGCCATCCCTGTCCCGAATGGATTCAACATCTAGAATACTTGGAGTTCAACTCATCTCTCTATAGACTGATGGGGTGAGTTCTAATCCACCTTCAGATTCTCCTGAGTGGGCCTTTTGTACAAAGAACTCTTGATCTTTGAATGTCCCTCGCCATGACCCTTCACTTCATTGTCTGCTTGCACTGCACATTCTCAGCAGCTGCAACATTTATTCTGCATTCTGTAATTGATTTTTCTTTAATACTACCTTGATGTTCTTATGTATAGAATGATCTGAATGGCTGGCATGGAAACAAAGCTTTTCACTGTATCCTTGTACAATAATAAACCAGATACCAATTACAATCACAGTGCCATCGTGAAATTAGTAACCAGAACTTCAGTGCATCCTTCACATCACTGACATAAAATGTAAAAAAATAACATTTATCATTCGCTCAGCGGAACTGAGCTTCACAGTTTGAAATGGCATTTAATCCCCCATCCCTAATTGTCGTTGAGAATGTGGTTGTGACCTGCCTTCCCCACCACCCCAGGGGATTGACAGTAGAGGATGCCATGACAGCAATGCTACAGAATTTCAGAGAGAAATGGTTCAATTTTCCCTTGTTGGATATCGTTACTGCCTGGCACTTAGATGGCAAATGACATGGGCACCACATATCAGCCCAGTCTGCGTGTTGCCCAGCGCTTGGCTGTGGACTGCTCCATTGCCTGGGGAGCTGCGAATCGTGAACACGGTGCATTTATCACCTCTGACCCTCTGATGGATGGAAGGTCATTGATGAAGCAGTGAAGATGTTTGAGCCCAGGACACCATCCTGTGAAATCCCTACAGAGACATCCTGTGGCTGAGATGAATCATCTCCCACCATCATGATGTGACAGAGCATAAGGCCCAGCAGCAGAATCTTGCCATTCAGCCCATCATGCTTTTCCTTCATTCATTCATGGCTGATTTATTTTCCTTCTCAACCTTATTCTACTCCCTTTCTCCCCATAACCTTTGACACCCTCACTAATGAAATTCCCATCAATCTCATCTTCAGATATACATGGTGACTTGGTCTCTACAGCCATCTGTGGCAATGAATTCCTTAAGTTTAGCACCATATAGTTAACGAAATTCCTCCTCCTCGTTACATTTCAGAAGGACATTTTTCTATTCTGAGGCTGCGCCCTCTGGTCCTAGACTCTGCCACTACTGCAAACATCATCTGCATGTCCACTCCCTGTCCCTTGGCCTTGTATGATTCTGAGCAGTGGAGGACTCCAATGTAACCAGGGCCCCTGATGCCACACTTGATAAAATGCAGCCTTGATGACGAGGGTAATGAATGCCACCTCACCCTGGGAGATTGGTTCTCTTGTCTGTGTTTCGATCCCAGCTGTGATGAAGTCTGGAGAGGTGGTGACTTTAGCGGAACAGCTTCTGTGAGCAGGTTGTTACCAAGCAACTGGCCGGGTTAGACGTGTCCTGTTTAATATGGATAGGATCTACTCAGGCAGATTGCTGGATAGTTGCCAGTGATGTAACTGCACTGGGACAGTCTGGCTAAGGAGGTGGCAGGCTCTGGATCACAAGGCATCGGTACCATTGCCAGAATGTCATCAGGGACCATGGTCTTTCCTGTACCTAATGCCATCTGTTGTTGATATTGTGGAGTCAACCAAACTGGCAGAAGAATGGTGTTTATCATGCTGGAGACCAATGCAGGATGGTGAAGTAGATCACCTGCTAGGACTGGTATCCATCATTCCGGGGATCACTGCAGGAGGGGGAAGTAGATCACCCATCAGGACTGGTATCCATCATTCCGGGGATCACTGCAGGAAGAAAAGGTGGATCACTTGCTCAGCCGTTCTGGCTGAAGGTTGTAGCAAATGGTTCAGCTTTTGCTTTGGCTCTGATGTGACAAACAGAGGCTGCAGCACTGCCCTTTGTGGCACAGCATTCATCAGATCTTCCTCAGATTAGTCCTTCCTTGCTTCCCATTAGCCAGCCCAACTTGACTTCATGTGTTATCTTCTGCACCTGTTCATCTACAGCAATAACCTTTGATGCCTAATCTCTGGAAATCAAAGCCTTGGTGGGACCATTGGTGGTAAAACTTGGGACAGGGTAGCTCTCCATGTCTGTGTAGAGATAATGACAATGATCAAAGTGATCTGGAAATGGACGGTGTCCAAGATCCACTCCCTTGGACGTGATCAACCTGGCTTCTCAACCCATGGTCCAATTAATGCAACTCACCCACTTTTCCTCACCTTTCCACCCACACCAACACTCTTGTATGGGCCTGGACAAGGTGCACCAGGCAAGCCAAGGTGCACCAGGCAACATCATACAACACCCATATCCCTGGTAGATACTTCTGGTCACACTAGGGTGGCTCTGTCCATCAAGAAGCAATTACAACCTCTCAGCAAGAGGCAACATCTCTCAATGCCGTGATTAATCACACACCAATGGGCACTTTTATATGGAGCACTGCTAAAATAAACCAGTGTTCATCATCAAAGACCCCCTGCCATCCAGGCATTGATTAAAAATTACCTTTGACTTTGGCATTAAGGGCATCACGCAGTGCCCAAAGCACCATACAAATTGGACTGGCTGTTATTGAGAGAGAAAATGCATAGTCGTTGGACTGAAACATGTGTTTTGCTTCACTGAAGACATTTCAACAGAAGATGTCCCAGACAGGAATCTGGACAGGCAGCCTGACATGTTGACATTAGAAACATGGACACAAGGAGCTGCATTGTCAAGGAGAGGAAGGAAATCCAATAGAAACAAATAATTGAGAGAAGTAAAACCGACCTTTAATTCCACACTTAATAAATGCTACAATGAACAAATCCTCTGTGGGACATGCACTCAGTGATTACTTTAATATGTATATCCAATCACCTGGCAGCAACTTCATGCTTAAACATATCTAGACTTAGTCAAGAGGTTCATACCAAACACCAGAGTGGTGAAGAAATGTGATCTAAGTGACTGACTGTGGAATAATTGTTGGTGCCAGACAGGGTGGTTTGAGTATCTCAGAAACTGTTGATTTCCTGGTATTTTCATGCACAACGGTCTCTAGAGTTTGCAGCATGTGGTGTGAAAAACAAACAAGCAAAAAAAAACTGGTGAGCTGCAATGCAGTGAGGGAAAATGTCTTGTTAATGATAGACTCGGAGAAGAATGACCAGACTGGTTCAGTTAACAGGAAGGCGACAGTAGCTCAAATAACCATGAGTTACTGTCCTGTGCAGAAGAACATCTCTGAGCACACAATAGGTCGAACAGTGAAGAGGGTGAGCTACAGTAGCAAAAGACTACTTAATCCATAATATCAGGACAAGACTGTCTCTGTTTGTTTATTCAATGAATGTGATTGATTATTGACAAGATCGTCACTTCCCTCCCCTAACCCCATGCCCTCTCATTCCATTAATATCCAACCAATCAGTACTATCACTGAACACAGGCAGTATCTGAGCCCCCCCCCCCCACCCCCCGCAAGTAGTCTCCTCTTCACAGAGAGCCCAGAGCTGGCTGCAATATTCCAACTGTCAAGGCACCTTCTGTGCAAGGAGAAACAGGACAATGTTTCAGGTCAACGTATGATTTTGGCAAGATATATTTGCTCTTAAACTTGGATCCCCAAACAATTAGCACCAATGCAGTGTTTCCCTTCACATGCCCAGCGGACCTGCGTTTTAACCATCAGCAACCTGTGCACGGTGAACTATGACAACTTTCATCGAGTCACAAGGTAGGGAAATTGGCCGTTCCACCCCACTTGTCCATGCCAACCAAGAGTACCATCCAAGCACCTTTAGCCCATATCCCTCTGTCCATGTACCTGTCCAGGTATCTTTGCCTCAACCACTTCCTCTGGTAGCTCGTTTCATATATGGATCAGCCTCTAGGTGAAAAAGGTGCCACCCCGAGTTCCCAATAAATCTTTCACCTTTTTATCTTATACTGTGCTTTAACCCTACCTGTGCCCCTCATACTTTTCTACACCTTCATAAGGTCACACCTCGTTCTCCTACGCTCCAGATCTCAGCCTGAACATTGATTCCCGAACCCCGGATAAAAGAATGTCTGTATTCAAACTGTCTCATTCATTATTTTACGAAAGAATATCTTTCTCTTCCTGTTTTTTTTCTCACAAACTGGATTGTCCCAAAGATATTGAAGCTGCAGTGTCTGGGCCCAGTCACTCAGCCTGTCTCTGTACAATGCACCCACTCCCCACACCCACGTGCTCCCTGTCCTCCTCACAGCCCCGTTTAATCTGTCTCTGTCTGTGACTCCAGCACGAGGAGGTAAGCTGGTGGAGATCAGTACAGAGATCCAGCAGTCATCTGTGAAAAACCTAATTTATCCCTGCAGCCCCCTCCCCACACTCAGGTGTTTTGAAGTCCGCTCATGGTTGTCAGGTCAGGAACACAGTAGCCAGCCCACAGCAGCGAGGATGACCAAAATCGTCTCTAAGTAGAGGGATGAATACTGGCCAAGGCCCCCCACCCCTCAGATGATGGGAACCAAGTTCCTTCTTCCCAATAGTGCTACACTGTCAGAGGTTCCTTCAAAATTCCTTACCTCTCCTCCCACAGTGCAGTTCTCCCTCCTGACATCTCATCCCACAACACGGTTCTCCCTTCTCACCTCCATCTCACAGCGCGGGGGCTCCCTCACTTGCCCTGACGAGGTGAGGTGCTGCTTCTTGAACTCTCCACCCACAGCGCGGCACTCTCTCCACACTTCCCCACCCACAGTGTCATGTTACGTCCACTTCACCCTCCCACACAGCCCCTCCCACAATGTCGCTCTCCCTCCACACCGCCCCCCCAACAGTGTCGCGCTCCCTCCGCCCCCCCCCCCACAGTGTCACTGCTCTTCCCATAGCGTAGCACTTCCTCCAAACTGCCCCTCCCACATCGCAGCACTCCCTTCTAACCACCCATCGCACAGAGCGGTGCTCTCTCTTCACTGCCCCTTCCATAATGTGTCACTCCCTCATCACAGTCCCTCTCACAGTACGGTGCACCCTCTTAACTGCCCCTCCTGCAACGCAGTGCTCCCTCATCCCCACCCTTTCCACAAAATGGCGCACCCTCTTCACCACCCCTCTCATTGTACTCCTTCCTCAACAGACCCCCCACCCCCAAGCGGCATTCCTTTAGCTATGCCATCTCCTCACTGCGCACCCTGTGACCCCCATTCCCGAAAGTAAGCAATGCGATTGTATTTGTCTGAGTCAGCGAGTCTCCAGTTTCCCTTGATATGAATGAACATGATTAGAAAGTAGTTGGTGACCTGAGTCTGTGGGACCCAGTGCTCTTTGGGATCTTACTGTGTAGTGGCTGCAATGTTCCATCATTGGCCATCTCCCAACCCGCCCCCGACCCCTCAGGCTGGCCCAATTGACTGGAAGTGCAGCTTTGCGTATGTGACCGTCTGCCCCCTGTAAACAGGACCTCCACCGCCGGGCAGTTCCCGCAGGTTGGCGTACACCGGGCCACACTCCTCCCCCTCTCCAACGGGCATTACTGGTGGGATCTGGCTCGTCCTCTTCCTCTCTGTGTCTTGGGGCAGAAATAAAAGCAAATCTCAATTCTTCATCAAACACCATTGAACTACTCACACTCCATCACTAAACTAATTCCACAACCTCTGGATTTACCTCCACGCACTCTACAACTCAGGTTCTCAATATTTATTTCTTATTTGTTTATTGTTACTTTTTATTTTGGATTTGCAGATTGTTGTCTTTTGCACATTAACTGTTTGCATCAATGATGTGTGGAGTTTTAATTGATACTATTGTGTTTATTAGTCTTTATTGTGAATGCCCGTAAGAAAATGAATCTCAGGATAGAAGGTGGTGACATATATGTACTTCGATAATAAATCTACTTTCAGCTTTGAACACTGAGGACGATGATATTTAAATGCTGTGAACACTGGCTAGTGAAGAACAGTCTCTGATAACAGGCTAGAACCCTGTTGTGGACGCGGTCCTCTTGTTCTCTCCCCCTCCCCTCCCCTCCCTCATCACTTCTCTTTCAGTTACTCTACTTCACCCAATTCTCGAGGAGTATCTGATATTTTTCTATATCATTCATTCACTCACTTCTTCCTCTTTCCGCCTCTCCATCTCTGTCTTGCTATCTCTCTCCCTTCTGCTCCCTTCATCTCTCTCTCACCCTCTCACACTTTTGTTCCCTGCCTCTCGTTCACTCACCCATACTCCTAATCCCCAAACCGTGGTAGTCTGTGAGCATCACCCCATGGTGTGACACTCCCCCCTCAATGTCCTTCCCGCCGCGCTGTGCTCCCGGTGTCCTGACCTTTACTGGGCTGAGCTGTGACATGTACCTGAGGTGTGGTCAAGCATGCACTGGAGCTGATGGTGGTGTCCAGGATCTCCAAGGCCCTCTTCTTGGCCCGTGCATCCCATCTGGAACAGCAGAACGTTGGCCCAGGGTTACAGAACATCAGAGTGTCAGCCAAATCCCCACCCCGATCCCACCTCACTGTGACATCCAGACCATTTGATACAACATCGTCCACTGAGGCTGTGGAGTGGCAACACTCTGTCCCTCCTCCTCCTTCCTTCTTCCCTTCTTCCCTCATTCCCCATCCCCTCCCTTCCCTTTTTCCAACCCTCCTCCTGCCCCCATCCCCTTTCCCATTGCCTCCTCCACTCATGAGAGAGAGAGATCGAGAAAATATATCTGAAAGTTTAACTGTTTCCTTCTTCGTTTGGACGCCTCACCTGTGGTGCTGACAACTGGCCACTGATCAAGGTGTGACCACGGGATGACAAGGACCAGACTGGAAGACAGGGAATTTCCAGTCTCCCTCATTGTGCTTTTGGATCTGGAGCTCTCTTTGTTTAGGTTGGTTTATTTTGTCATGAAGGTTATGTATAACATACAGACGTGACGTACGTCCTCCCTGTGACCACGTGGATTTCCTTCAGGTGCTCTAGTTTCCTCCTACTTTCTAAAGACGTACCAGTCAGTAGTTTAATTGGTCATTGTAAATTGTCCTGTGATCGGCTCGGGTTTGGGACTGAAGGGCCTGTTCCGTGTTGTGTCTCTAAGTCAATTATTTTGTCATGTCTCTAATGTACAGTGCTGCTGTTAATTGCCAAAGCATATACAGTGCCTATAGAAACTATTCAGCCCTTTGGAAGTTTTCATGTTTTATTGTTTTACAACATTGAATCACAATGGATTGAATTTGACTTTTTTGACTGATCAAAAGAAAAGGACCCTCTCATGTCAAGGTGCAAAAAGATCTGTACAAAGTGATCTAAATTAATTACAAATATAGAACACAAAATAATTGATTGCATAAGTATTCACCTCCTGTAATATGACACACCAAATCATCACTGGTGTAGCCAATTGGTATTAAATGTCACATTAGTTAAGTGGAGATCTGCTTTTGGAGACCTGTGTATGGTCAAGATGTTTCAATTGATTGTAGTAAAAATACACCTGTATCTGGAAGGTCCAATGCTGCTGAGTCAGTATCCTGGCCATAGCTACACCATGAGGACAAAAGGACACTTCAAGCAACTTTGTGACAATGTTATTGAAAAGCACAAGTCAGGAGATGGATAAAGGAAAATTTCCATGTCACTGAATATCAGGAATGGTTTAAAAGCAGCAAAGGTAATGCCCTGGAGTGGCTAAGTTAGAGTCCAGACCTCAATCCACTTGAGAGTTTGTGGCTGGACTAGAAAAGGAATGTTCACTCACAAACCCCATGCAATCTGAGCAGTTTTTTTGAAGAAGAGGAATGGGGGAAAATTATACTGTCCAGATGTGCAAAGCTGAAAGAAACCTCTCCACACAGACTCAAGGCTTTAATTGCCACCAAAGGTGCATCTACTAAATACTGACTTGAAGGGGGTGAATACTTATTCAATCAGTTATTTTGTGTTTAATATTTGTAATTAATTTAGATCACTTCGTAAAGGTCTGTTTTCACTTTGACACGTAAGAGTCTTTCTGTTGAGCAGTGTGGAAAAGAGCCAAATTAAAACTACTGTGATTCAATGTTGTAAAACAATAACTTCCAAGGGGGGTGAATACTGTTTATAAGCACTGTATAGCACCAGTATGTAGGATGTAACAATGAACGTGAATGTTTGTTGGTTGCCAGTCAGTAGAGGAGACAGGGACAGAAAAAGATGCAGACCCGGTTGAAGCAGTCACCCACAGGCAGACAGCAGAGGGTAGGGTTTGATCAGAAGCTGAACATTCCTCACTCACAATTTCACCTGGCAATTGAAACGCATCTGACCACAAGACCCGACAAAAGATTACAAGGGCTGCTGAGATGATTATCGGAATATCTCTTCCACCCATCCAAGATCGCTAGGTATACATGGAGAGGTGGTAAATTGGATTAGACATTGGCTCAGTGGAAGAAGCCAAAGAGTGGTAGTAGAGGATTGCTTCTCTGAGTGGAGGCCTGTGACTAGTGGTGTGCCACAGGGATCAGTGCTGGGTCCATTGTTATTTGTCATCTATATCAATGATCTGGATGATAATGTGGTAAATTGGATCAGCAAATTTGCTGATGATACAAAGATTGGAAGTGTAGTAGACAGTGAGGAAGGTTTTCAGAGCCTGCAGAGGGACTTGGACCAGCTGGAAAAATGGCAGATGGAGTTTAATACAGACAAGTGTGAGGTATTGCGTGTTGGAAGGACAAACCAAGGTAGAACATACAGGGTTAATGGTAAGGCATTGAGGAGTGCAGCAGAACAGAGAGATCTGGGAATACAGATACAAAATTCCCTAAAAGTGGCATCACAGGTAGGTAGGGTCATAAAGAGAGCTTTTGGTACATTGGTCTTTACTAATCAAAGTATTGAGTATAAGAGCTGGAATGTTATGATGAGGTTGTATAAGGCATTAGGGAGGCCGAATCTGGAGCATTGTGTTCAGTTTTGGTCACCAAATTACAGGAAGGATATAAATAATGTTGAAAGAGTGCAGAGAAGGTTTACAAGGATGTTGCCGGGACTTGAGAAACCCAGTTACACAGAAAGGTTGAATAGGTTAGGACTTTATTCCCTGGAGCATAGAAGAATGAGGGGAGATTTGATAGAGGTATATAAAATTATGATGGGTATAGATAGATTGAATGCAAGCAGACTTTTTCCACTGAGGCAAGGGGAGAAAGAAACCAGAGGACATGGGTTAAGGGTGAGAGGGGAAAAGCTTAAAGGGAACATTAGGGGGGCCTTCTTCACACAGAGAGTGGTGGGAGTATGTAATGAGCTGCCAGATGAGGTGGTAAATGCAGGTTCTTTTTTAACATTTAAGAATAAATTGGACAGATACATGGTTGGGAGGTGTATGGAGGGATATAGTCCACGTGCAGGTCAGTGGGACTAGGCAGAAAATCATTCGGCACAGCCAAGAAGGGCCAAAAGGCCTGTTTCTGTGCTGTAGTTTTCTATGGTTTCTATGGTTTCTATGTTTACCAGGACCCTTAGGATTGTCAAGGATACCTCCCATCTGTTTCACAATCTCTTTGACTATCTTTGCCGTCTCCAACCCCCACCATCAGGCAGGAGGAACCACAGCATTATGAGAAGGACTGTTAGGATGGGAAACAGCTTCATCCCCAATACTGAACTCCCTGCCACCACCCAGGTCTCATCACATATGAAGTGTTGTAAATGCACTTTATGATCGATGTCAATCTTATGGAGTATATCTTATGATTTGTTAATTCATTCATGGCCATGTTGCATTATGTGCTATTTGTGTTATATGCACTATGTTGTGTACCTTGGTCCAGGGAACGTTGTTTCATTTGGTGGTATAAATATATGCAATAGAAATGACATTAAAACTGAACTTGAATGTCCGTCTGGACTTACTTCAGGATGCACTTGGAGATGAAGAATCCAGCCAGTAGCATACTGAGAATGACATTGATCGTGAGTAGCACTGTGATCCAAACAGCAGAGACCCCACCCGTAACATCAACCAACAGGACAGCTTCAGAACAGTCACTCGTACAAGTGACCTTTCTCATTTATTGACGGACGACTGCACAGGATCTGAGAAAGCTGCAGAAAGTTGCAAATTCAGCACCACCATGGGCACTAGCCTCTTCAGTACCTGAGTCATCTTCAAAAGTCGAAGCCTCATTATAGGCATCGTTATAGACCTGCACCACTCAGGATGTGTCTTCTTCACATTGCTACCATCAAGGAGGAAGTACAAGATCCCGAAGACACACACTCATGTGTGAGGAACAGCTTCATCCTCACTGCCACTGCCTCACTATTTTCACCTTTTTGCTCTCTTTTTGCATTACTTATTTAATTGAATTTCTATAGCATATATATAGTGCTTATAAAAAGTATTCATCTTCTATTGTTTCACAACACCTAATAATGTGTATTTAATTTGGCTTTTTTGACACTAATCAACAGAAAAAGACACTTTTGTGTCAAGGTGAAAAAAGATCTCTACAAAGTGATCTATATTAATTACAAATTCAAAACACAACATAACTGATTGCATATGCATTCAACCCTCTTTAACATGGCACACAAGTCATCACTGGTGCAGCCAATTGGTCTTAGAATCACATAATTAGCCATGTGGGAATTTGTTTTTGGAGTCCTGTGTATAGTCAAAGTGTTTCCATTGATTGTAGTAAAAATACACCTGTATCTGAAAAGTCCAACAGCGGGTGAGTCAGGGTCCTGGCAAAAACTACACCATGAAGACAAAAGAACACTTCAAGCAACTGTCTGACAAGGTTATTGAAAAGTACAAGTCAGGAGATGGATACAAGAACATTTCCAAGTCACTGACCATCCCTTGGAGCACAGTTAAGTCAATCATCAATAAACGGAAAGAATATGGCACAGCTGTAAATGTGCTGAGAACAGGCAGTCGTCAAACACTGAGTGACCATGCAAGAAGAGGACTAGTGAGGGAGGCCACCAAGAGACCTATGATAACTCCGCAGGAATTACAATCTTCAGTGGAGAGAATGCGCATGTAACAATTGTTGCCCGGCTACTTTACCACCTGCAGCTTTATGGGAGAGGGGGATACAGGAAGCTACTGTTGAAAAGAAACTCACATGAAATCTCGGCTAGAGAGGGTAAAATGAATGCAGCAAGATACAGGGAAATTTGGAGGAAATTGTGATGCAGTCTGCTAGAGAACTGGGAATGGGGAGAAAATTTGTTTTCCAGCAAGACAATGACCCCAAGCATAAAACAAAGCTACACAGGAATGGTTTAAAAACCATTCTGGGTCCTTGTCTAGACTCGGGCTCAGTTTCCGAGCATTGTCTTGTCTCCAAGCTCAGGTCTCTAGACCCCAGCCACACCCTGTCCTGAAGCCATGTCATGTCCTTGCCTGGTTCTGGTTCCGAGCCCGAGGCAAGACCTAGGTTCTGGGTCCTTGTCCAGTCTCGGGCTCGGAGTCCAAGCCTTGTCTCCTTTTCCATAGTTCCTAGTCCTGGTCCCGCTTTCTCTAGCCCAAGTCTGCGCTCTGGTTCCTGCTCCTTGCCTGAATCCTGTCATGTCCTTACTCTAGTCAAGTCCTGTTCCTTGTACTTCAGTGTCTGTGTCTTGCATTTGGGTTCGTTTCCAGCACTTCATGTGACAGTTAGTGCAGAGGATCCTTGTGGCCATTCCTCCCAATAATTAGTATACCGTTTTGGATACTGTTGTGGGGAATGACCTCCCAGAGGAATGCCATGGAGACCAGGTTTACTGGCACTGAGCATGGGTCCATGGTGCAGAAGGGAAAGAGGGAGTAGAAAGGAGCGGTAGTGATTGGGGAATCAATAGTCAGGGGAACAGACAGGAGAATCTGTGGATGTGAACAGGCCACATGGATGGTTTGGTGCCTCCCAGGTGACAGGGTCAGGGACATCTCAATTTGCATCCACAACACTTTGGAGGAGAAATGACATAGGAAGGAACTGCAAAGAGGCCCTGAATAGAGAATTTAAAGAGCTATGCAAAAAGCTCAGAATGTGGACCTCCCAGGGTAGTAATTTCTGGATCAGACCTGTGCTTCCTGCCAGTGAGGGTAAAAACAGGATGTTTCAGCAGATAAATGTGCGGTTGAGAAGTTGATGCAGGGGGCAGGGCTTCAGGTTCTTGGATCGTTGGTCTGGGGGAGGATTGACCTGCAGAAAAGGAACCCGAGGGGGACTAATATTCTTTCAGGCAGGTCTGTTATAGCTGTTGGGGAGGGTTTAAGCTAATTTGTCAGGGGGATGGGAACCAGAGAGAAGGGAATCAGGATAGGACAGATCACAAAAAATCAAAGACAGCATGTAGTCATACTGTCAAGAATGGCAGGGAGATGAGAAGACAAAATTGCAGCCAGCAGGGTGAGTATCAGTGATTAGAGCTGCAGAGTCAAAAAGGGTAACAAATACTCAGTGTTATATCTCAATGCATGGAGTCTAAGAAATAAGGAAGATGATCCGTTTGCACTTTTACAGATTCTCAGCTATGATGGTGTGGCCATCAGTAAATCTTTGCTGAAGGATGTCTGTAGTCAGGAGCTGAATGATCAAGGTTACACATTGAAGGTGGTCAGAGGGGATGGTGTGACTCTGCTTGTAAAGTATGGCATCAAATCTTTAGAAAGATGTGACATAGGATCAGAAGATGGTGAATGCTTGTGTGATGAGTTAAGAAACCGCAAGGACCCTGATGGCAGTTGTATACAGGCCTCCAAACAGTAGCTGAAATGTGAACTACAGATTACAATGGGAAATAGAAAAGATGTATCAAAAGGACAAAGTTATAATAGTCACGGGAGATTTTAACTTGCGGGTAGATTGGGAAAATCAGGTTCGTAATAGATCTCAAGAGAGTGAATGTGTTGAATGCCTACACAATGGCTTTGTAAAGCAGTTTTTTCCTTGAACCTACTAGGAGATCAGATATGCTGGATTGGGTGTTGCGCAAATGAACCAGAGGCGATTAGGGAGTTTACGGTAAAGGATCCCTTAAGATGGAGTGACCACAATTTTTGCCGGATTGAGCTTAACTTGAAAATTGATAGGGAGGATGTAAAGTCTGTCAGCAGTTTTTCAGCAAAGGGAAGTACAGTGGTATGAGAGCGCAGTTTGCCAAAGTAAATCGAAAGGAGATGCTGGCATGCATGACAGCAGAACAGCAATGTCTTGCGTTTCTGGGGAAAATGAGGAAGGTGTAGGATAGATGTATTCCAAAAACAAAGAAATACTCAAATGGCAGAATAATACAACTGTGGACAGCAAGGGCAGTCAAAGTTAGCTTAAAAGCTGAAGAGAGGGCATGCAACAAAGCAGAAATTAGTGGGAAGACAGAGGATTGGGAAGCTTTTAAAAACCTACAGAAAGCAACTTAAAGAGTCAACTATAGAAGACTGATGCAAAAGTTATTTGAGGAGGTGACCAGGCATATAGATGAGGGTAGTGCAGTGGATGTGATCTACATGGATTTTAGTAAGGCATTTGACAAGGTACCACACAGTAGGCTTATTCAGAAAGTCAGAAGGCAAGGAATCCAGGGAAGTTTGGTCAGGTGGATTCAGAATTGGCTTGCCTGCAGAAAGCAGAGTGTGGTGTGTGACGACAAACCAAGTTATCAGAAGATTGATGCTGATGAGAGAGATAAGAGAGACAATGGAGAAACATTCAAAATGCTAATGAGAGAAGGGAGATTAACGAGAAAGAAACACACTAAAGAATATTGACAGACCCGTTGCTTTGAACCTGAACTGTTTGAAGTTTGATGGACAGGCGATACCCCAGCAGGGGGATAAAAAGAACAGGTTCGCTAAGGCATGACCCACCACGAGATCATGAGATAACGAGACCCTGGAAGAGCAGTGTGCCCCCACAAGTTGGTGTGAGTTGGAGGTCTGGTTCGAGGGAACCGACCATAGACGCACAGGGTGAAAAGGGTATGATCGGTGGCAACCTGGTGTGTGTGTCCGCTCTTGCCTGGGTGCTGGGTTCACTGCGGAAGAAAGGCCGTATCTGGAACGGAGAGATCACAGTCGGTGACCACAGAAGACATAAAAAAGGGTCTGCCCGAAAGCCAACTGTGAAGAACATTGAAGGTCTGCTGAATCAGATTTGCATATTCTCCCTCTCTCTCTCTCTCTCTCTCTCTCTCATTACTGCGAACTGTACTAAGCTGAACTGAACTCTGCGTTACTTGACTGATCATTTTACCCCTAGACTGTGATAGAGCTTGATTGATTCCTATTATCCTAGTTCTGTGTACATGTGTGTGTTATCATTGCTAACCTGTTGCATTTATATCCTTACGATCAGAGTACTGTGTTACTTATTTCTTTAATAAAACTTTATTAGTTTCTGTTAAACCAGACTCCAACTAAGTGGTCCATTTCTGCTGGTTTGGCAACCCAGTTACGGGGTACGTAACACCTGGTGGAGGGAGTACGTTCGCATTGGAGAGTTGAGTAGTGGTGTCCCATAAGGATTGGTTCTGCGATCTCTACTTTTCGTGAATTTTATTAACAACCTGGATGTGCAGGTAGAAGGATGCGATGGGAAGTTTGAGGACGACACAAAGGTTGGTGGTGTTGTAGATAGTGTAGAGGATTGTTGAAGATTGCAGAGAGACATTGGTAGGATGCAGAAGTGGGCTGAGAAGTGGCAGATGGAGTTCAACGCGGAGAAGTGAGATGGTACACTTTGGAAGGACAAACTCCAAGGCAGAGTACAAAGTAAATGGCAGGATACTTGGTAGTGTGGAGGAGCAGAGGGATCTGGGGGTACATGTCCACAGATCCCTGAAAGTTGCCTCACAAGTAGATAGGGTAGTTAAGAAAGCTTACGTGTTAGCTTTCATAAGTCGAGGGATAGAGTTTAGGAGTCGTGGGGTAATGATACAGCTCTATAAAACTCTGGTTCGGTCACATTTGGAGTTCTGCATACAGCTCTGGTTGCCTCACAGTAGGGAGGATGTGGAAGCATTGGAAAGGGTACAGAGGAGATTTACCAGGATGCTGCCTGGTTTAGAGTATCCTCATGATCAGAGATTAAGGGAACTCGGGCTTTACTCTCTGTAGAGAAGGAGGATGAGAGGAGACATGATAGAGGTGTACAAGATAATAAGAGGAATAGATAGAGTGGATAGCCAGCGCCTCTTTCCCAGGGCACCACTGCTCAATACAAGAGGACATGGCTTCAAGGTAAGGGGTGGGAAGTTCAAGGGGGATATTAGAGAAAGGTCTTTTACTCAGAGGGCTGTTGGTGCGTGGAATGTACTGCCTGAGTCGGTGGTGGAGGCAGATACACTAGTGAAATTTAAGAGACTACAAGACAGGTATATGGAGGAATTTAAGGTGGGGTGTTATATGGGAGGCAGGGTTTAAGGGTCGGCACAACATTGTGGGCCGAAGGACCTGTACTATGCTGTATTGTTCTATGTTCTAAGACACGAGCAGTGTGGCAGGTGTTGACTGGTGTGAGGGAAGAAATGAGTGCAGCTTCCATTAAAAGAGAGAAGGTGCTCAAAGCTGTAAGGCCTAAAGGTACATAAGTCAGCAGGACCAGATGAACTGCATCTTAGGGTTCTGAAAGAGGTAGCAGTAGAGATTGTGGAGGCATTAGTTATGATATTTCAAGAATCATTAGACTGTGGCATAGGACCATAAGACATAGGAGGGGAATTAGGCCATTCAGCCCATCGGGTCTGCTCCACCATTCCATCATGGCTGATCCCAGATCCTACTCAACTCCTTACACCTGCTTTCTTGCTATATCCTTTGATGCCTGACCAGTCAGGGAGCAATCAACTACAGCCTTAATTTTTCGCACAGAATTAACCCCTACCACAGACTGTGGCAAAGCATTCCCAGATTTATCTCTGGCTAAAAAAATCCCACTTACCTCTATTCTGAAGGGTCATCCCTCAATTTTAAGACTGTGCCCTCTAGTTCTGGATAGGAAGCATCGTCTCCACATCCACCCTATCTAGTCTTTTCAACATTCAGCCTGACTATTGTTTCATAAAGGCTCAGCATTATCTCCTTGCTTTTACATTCTATTCCCCTTGAAACAAACGCCAACATTACATTGCTCCCTGCCTGTCAGCCATTCCGCTATCTGTGCCAGTATCTTTCGTGTAATGCCACAGGATTTTATCTTGTTAAACAACATCATGTGTAACACTTTATCCAGCACCTTCTGAAAATCCAAGTAAATTACATACATTGCCTCTACTTTGACCACCCTGCTTGTTTCTTCCTCGAAGAACTCTAACAGATTTGTCAGGCAAGATTCCCCTTTACAGAAACCATGCTGACTTTGACTTATTTTATCATCAGTCTCCAAGTACCTAGAAGCCTCATTCCTACTAATGGACTCCAACTCTTTCCCTCCAACTGAGGTGAGGCTAACTGGCCTATAATTTCCCTTTTGCCTTTCCCTGCAGACTATTTTTGTAAACGGGGAGAAATTCAAAAAATCTGAGATGCAAAGGGACTTGAGAGTCCTTGTGCAGAACATTCTAGAGGTTACCTTGCAGGTTGAGTCAGTGGTGAGGAAGGCAAATGCAATGTTAGCATTCATTTCAAGATGTCTAAAATATAAGTGCAGGGACATGACGCTGAGGCTTCATACGACACTGGTGAGGCTTCACCTTGAGTATTGTGAACAGTTTTGGGCTCCTTATCGAAGCAAAAATGTGCTGGCTTTGCAGATGTTTCAGACAAGGTTCACAAGAATGATTCTGGGAATGAAAGTTTTATCACACAAGGAATGTTTGATGTCTCTGGGCCTGCGATTGCTGGAATTTAGAAGGATGAGGGGGGGATCTCATTGAAATCTTTTGAATGTTGAAAGGCCTAGACAGAGTCGATGTAGAAAGGATGTTTCCCATGGTGGGGGAGTCTAGGACAATAGGACATGTCCTCAGGATAGAGGGGAGTACATTTAAAACAGAGGCAGAGGAATTTCTTTAGCCAGAGGTTGGTGAGTTTCTGGAATTTGTTACCAGCTGTGGAAACCAGGTCATTAGGCAGAGATTGATCGGATCTTGATTGGCCATGACATCAAAGGTTATGGGGAGGGACCAGAGAGTGGAGCTGAAGAGGGGAAAAAATGATTAGCTGTGACTGAATGGCAGAGCAGATTCGATGGACCAAATGGCCTAGTTCTGCTCCTATGTCTTATGGTCTCATGGATATTCAGGGCAACATTTGTCAACAAATAAATAATTCAGTAAGCCTTAAACTGAAATTTGCAGAATATTTCTGTGTACTCTGCGGAGTATTGCTGTACCTGAATGATAACTGATCCCCATACTTACACTGCACAGTTAGTGTGAGGGTCTGCTCCGATGAAACAGATGGGTATCTGACTCTGCAGGTGAGACGTTGCCCGTGGTGTTTGAGCGCTGGGGTCATGGTCAGGACAGAAGTGTATGTCAGAGTGTCGTGCCACCGAGTTACGCTGCTTGAGACTGATGGTGCTACATCAGTGGGGCTGACCCAGGTTAAGGTGGCTGAAGTTCCATCACACGTGGTGTTGAAGATGCAGCTTATGTTCACAGACTTTCCTTCAACAAGTTCAGCAGCGAATATCGTGGGTTTATCTGTGAAATCTAACACAGAGAAATGGGTCCTTTATTCAATATCACCAGATGCATCAGTTCAGATAGAAATCCCAGTCTGACAAGAGAAAGGATGTTTACAGGATGATCCCTGAACAATGAGGGTACAGTGTGAGGGAAAGTTGAACAGTGTGGTGGTCGTTACTGTTCTGAGAGATATTGAGAGGGGAAATGGGAAACAGAGTCCTCCACTGACAGCCACAATATCACACAGTCACTGATACATCCAGTGGGGTCCGTCCTTCCCCAGACAGTGAGATATGGGCCAAGTGGACTTGGTTATGGTGGGGATGAGTTCAAAAAGTTCAAATTAAATGTATTAACAAAGTATATGTACAAGTTGTTACCATATACCACTACTATACTCTACGACCTTGTGATTAATTTTCTTGCAGGCATTTACAGAAAAAAAAACAAAACTAAGAATTACTAAAAGCTACACAAGCAGACGAAGACTGACAACAAAAGGACAAATTCCAAATTCAAAAAAATACAGTACTGTGAGTATAAGTTGTGAAGAGTCTTTGAAAGTGAGTCTGGAAGTCATAGAATCAGTTCAGAGTAGTGGTGTTTGAGATAATCCACAGCGGTTCTGGAGACTGGTGTTTGGAGGGTAATAACTGTTCCTGAACTGGGTTGTGTGGGATGCAAGGCTTCTGTACCTCCTGCCTGATGTTAGTACTGAGATCAGGGAATGGCTTGGATGCTGGATTATAACACAGAAGATGATTGGAAGGAGGGCTGTGCGGATGGCCGGGATGGACCTGGAGAAGGAGAGGAGAGCTGATGGGAAGCAAAACACTGCCACCTGCAGAGTGGCCTAATTTGGCAAGAAACTGCACATAACTCTGAGAACCTCTCATGTCCATGTCGGTTGTGCTTCAATATGATTGGGAACATAGATTGGCTTTGATAACATAGGAACAGTCGCAAAGCTGAAAGTACTGAGGCTGCTTTAGGAATGAATTGGAAGTTTCCCGAAAATCAGGAGCTGTGACAATGTGAATATGGACCCAGTACAAGTTTACATTATTCCCCACTGAATGCTGAATGTCTGCTGTTGAGTGACTGCACAGAACACCTACCAGAAACACGGAGCCACGTAACAGGGTGATAGTTGTAATGATTCCATCTGTCAAATTCAATCCTGAAATGATACAGCCCTTCATCTGCCTTGATGATGTTGTCTATAATCAGGGAACAGTCACCATCTTTCAAGTCTCCAGATAGACGGGTTCGATAACGAAACTTCCGTTTCTCCTTTCTGTGATTGCTGGAGTGAAAGGCTATATGATTGGATTTTGAATTTTTTTCTGACATACCAGATACCAGTCCTCGACCTCTCATGTAGATATGATGGATAACGGTACTGGCACAGAATCCGGGCACACAAGCCACTCTGTGCCTTCACATGTCGTGGTGTGTTAGCTGTCCACTCACTCGACACTGCGACTGAGAAAAGAATGAACAATGTCTGGGAATTGACGGCCTGTGAACACACCAGGCTTGATACCTGCCCCCTGTATCACTCCTGCACTGTGGACATAGTGCGTACTGAGTGTGGGAGACACAAGGAAACCCACCAGTCCTCCTCACAATTGGAGGGGAACTGTTAGTCTGGGTGGCGTGGGGTTGGGAAGCAGGTTCATTTTCTGTTGGCTCATTCACCTCAGGATGTTAGTTTAGCACTAACGATGATGTTAGTTGAGCACCGTCAGGAAAAAAAATAACGAAGGGGTGTCGTCTAACACAGCAGGAAGAAATGTAGTGTCCAAACTGGTCTGCTGTCCTCTATTGGGAATCAACCTACGCTCTGTCCGCCAGAGAAAGCAGGATCTCTCAGTGGCCATACATTTTAATTCCACATCCCATTCCCATTCTGACATGTCTATCCACGGCCTCCTCTACTGTAAAGATGAAGCCACACTCAGGTTGGAGGAACAACACCTTATATTCCGTCTGGGTAGCCTCCAACCTGATGGCATGAACATCGACTTCTCTAACTTCCGCTAATGCCCCACCTCCCCCTCGTACCCCATCTGTTACTTATTTTTATGCACACATTCTTTCTCTCACTCTCCTTTTCTCCCTCTATCCCTCTGAATATACCCCTTGCCCATCCTCTGGGTCCCCACCCTCCCCCCTTGTCTTTCTTCCCGGACCTCCTGTCCCATGATCCTCTCGTATCCCTTTTGCCTATCACCTGTCCAGCTCTTGGCTCCATCCCTCCTGTCTTCTCCTATCATTTTGGATCTCCCCCTCCCCCTCCCCCTCCAACTTTCAAATCCCTTACTCACTCTTCCTTCAGTTAGTCCTGACGAAGGGTCTCGGCCTGAAATGTTGACTGCACCTCTTCCTAGAGATGCTGCCTGGCCTGCTGCGTTCACCAGCAATTTTTATGTGTGTTGGGAATCACTCCCTGTTTTCTCTACAACGTGTCACTGTCTCTTCTGCTTCCATCCATCAGATCTTATGGATCTAGGAAAGAATGTGGATCACTATTATCTCAGTGATCCCTGTGGGACTCTCACAGGTACAAGGATGCCGACGTGCCTGTAATCGAGTACCAAAGATGCTGGTGACAGACAGACTGCAACAGGGGTCCATACTGACTGTTCCCACACTAACAAAGCAGCTTTTTCACAACCTTCCCATTCAACAGTGCAACAAACCCACAGCAATGTCCTGCTCATACTACAGCCCAGTCAATGTGTAACGTCACAGTACGCCACACTGTGGCGATTTGAATCTGCTAGAACATAAGAAGCTGCCAAGAATAGTGGACTTCGCAAAATATAGAATAGGAACCGTTGGAACTCTCTACAATAGATGCTACCTCAAGATGCCAATGTACATCGTCAAAGATCCCCACCATCTGGACCGTGCCACGTTCTCACAGCTCCCATTGGGCAGGAGCTACAGAATCCTGAAGGTCCAAATCGCCAGGTTCAGGAACAGCTCCTTTCCTTCAAACATTCTGTTCTTGAACAAACACAATCACGACCTCGGTACAGCGACACTATGACCTCTTTGCATTACAATGGGCTTTTTTGTTTCAAAAAACATAGTCATAGAAATCCTACAGCAAAATACAGACCCTTCGGCCCACAAAGCTCTGCTGAAATGTCCTTACCTTAGAACTGCCTAGACTTACATGTAGCCCTCTATTTTTCTAAGCTCCATGTATTCAGTAGTCTATATATTAAAAAAAAACGTTTATTTCTGCCTCCACTGCTGCTGCCGGCAGCCCATTCCACGCAGTCACCACTCTGCATTAAAAAAAAACGTACCCCTTACAGCTCCTCTGTACCTACTTCCAAGCATCTTAAAGCTATGGCCTCTCATGCTAGCCATTTCAGCCCTGGGCAAAAGCTTCTGACGATCCACACGATCAATGCCTCTCATTATCTTGTACACCTCTATCAGGTCGCTTCTCAGCCTCTGTCGCTCCAAGGAGAAAAGGCTGAGTTCACTCAACCTATTCTCATGAGGCATGCTCCCCAATCCAAGGTAACATCCTTGTAAGTCACCTCTGCGCCCTTTCTATGGCTTCCACGTCCTTCCTGTAGTGAGGCGACCAGAACTGATCACCGTACTCCAAGTGGTTTCTGACCAGGGTCCTATAAAGCTGCAAAATTACCTCTTGGCTCTGAAACTCAATCCCACAACTGATGGTAGCTAATGCACTGTACGACTTCTTAACCACAGAGTCAACCTGCGTAGCAGCTTTGAGTGTCCTATGGACTCGGACCCCAAGATCCCTCTGATCCTCCACACTGCCAAGAATCTTGTCATTCATGCTATATTCTGCTATCACATTTGACCTACCAAAATGAACCAACTCACACTTATCTGGGTTGAACTCCATCTGCCACTTCTCAGCCCAATTTTGCATCCTACCAATGTCCCGCTGTCATCTCTGACAGCCCTCCACACTATCCACAACACCCCCAACCTCTGTGTCATCAGCAAATTTACAAACCCATCCCTCCACTTCCTCATCCAGGTCATTTATAAAAAGGGGTCCCACAACTGACCGCAGAAGCACACCACTCTTTGCCTTCTGTGGGCAAGCAATGTCCCCTTGGATCCCATGCCTCCTGACTTTCTCAATAAGCCTTGCATGGGGTGCCTGATCAAATGCCTTGCTAAAACCCATATACACTACATGTACAGGTCTACCCTCATCAATTGTTTAGTCACAGCCTCAAAAAATTCAATCAGGCTCATAAGGTACAACCTGCCTTTGACAAACCCAAGCTGACTATTCCTAATTATATTATGCCTCTCCAAATATTCATAAATCCTGCCTTCCAGGATCTTCTCCATCAATTTACTAACCACTGAAGTAAGACTCACTGGTCTATAATTTTCTGGACTATCTCTACTCTCTTTCTTGAATAAGGGAACAACATCCACAACCCTCCAATCCTCCGGAACCACTCTCATCCTCATTGATGATGCAAAGATAATTGTCAGAGGCTCAGCAATCTCCCTGCTCACTTTCCACAGTAGACTGGGGTACATCCCGTCTGCTCTGGGTGACTTATCCATCTTGATACTTTCCAAATGCTCCAGCACATCCTCTTCCTCAACATCTACATGCTCAAGCTTTACAGACAGCTGCAAGTCATCCATACAATCGTCAAAATGCTTTTCCGTAGTGAATACTGAAGCCAGGTATTTATTAAATACCTCTGCTATCTCCTCAGGTTCTATTCATACGTTTCCACTGTCACACTTGATTGGTCCTGTTCTCTCACATCTTATCCTCTTGCTCTTCACATACTTGTAGAATGCCTTGGGGTTTTCCTTCGTCCTGTCTATCCTCACCTTCTCATTGCTCCTTCTGGTTCTCCTAATTTCATTCCCAGCTCCTTCCTACTAGCCTTATAATCTTCCAGATCTCTATCATTACCTAACTTTTTGAACCTTTTGTAAGCTCTTCTTTTCTTCTTGACTAGATTTACAACAGCCTTTGTACCCCACGGTTCCTGTATCCTACCATTCTTTCTCTGTCTCATTGGAATATATCTACGCATAACCCCACGCAAATATCCCCTGAAGATTTGCCTCATTTCTTCCGTACATTTCTCTGAGAGCATGTGTTTCCAGTTGATTCTTCCAAGTTTCTGACTGATAGCTTGATATTTCCCCTTACTCCACTTAAACGTTTCCCTAACTTGTCTGTTCCTGTCCCTCTCCATTGCTACGGTAAAGGAGATAGAATTGTGATCACTATCTCCAAAATGCTCTCCCACTGACAGACCTGACACCTGACCAGGTTCATTTCCCCATACTATATCAAGTGCAGCCTCTCCTCTTGTAGGCTTATCTACATATTGTGTCAAGAAACCTTCCTGAACACACCTAACAAACTCCACCCCATCTAAACCCCTCACTCCAGGGAGATGCCAATCAATATTTGGGAAATTGAAATGTCTCACCACAACAACCCTGTTATTATTACTCATTTCCAGAATCTGTCTCTCTATTTGCTCCTTGATGTCCCTGTTACTATTGGGTGGTCTATAAAAAAAACACCCAGTAGAGTTAATGACCCCTTCCTATTCCTAGACTCCGTAGACAACCCCTCCATGACTTCCTCTTTTCTGCAACCATGACACTATCTCTGATCAACAGTACCACACCCCCACCTCTTTTGCCTCCCTCTCTGTCTTTTCTGAAACATCTAAAGCCTGGCACTTGAAGTAGCCATTCCTGCCCCTGCACCACCCAAGTCTCTGCAATGGCCACAACTTCATTGCTCCAAGTGTTGATCCACGCTCTGAGCTCATCCTCGTGAGTGTGACCCTTCTCTATCACCTCCCTATCCCCCTTTCGCACCGTCTCCAAGCTTTCTGTATTTGTGAACCAGCCTCCCTTTCCTCCGTCACCTCAGTTCGGTTTCCACCCCCCAGCAATTCTTTTTTAAACTCTCCCCAATAGCCTTTGGAAAACTCCCTACCAGGATTTTGGTTCCCCTCAGATTCAAGTGCAACTCATCCTTTTTGTACAGGTCACACCTGCCCCAGGAGAGGTCCCAATGATCCAGAAATCAGAATCTCTGCCCCCTGTTCCAATCCCTCAGCCACACATTTATCCTCCACTTCATTATATTCCTACACTCACTGTCACGTGGCACAGGCAGTAATGTCCAGATTACTACCTTTGTTGTCCTGCTACTCAACTTCCTTCCTACCTCCCTGTTGTCTGCTATCAGGGCCTCCTCCCTTTTCCTACCTATATCATTGGCACCATTATGTATCACAACCTATGGCTGTTCTCATTCTCACTTCAAGATATCGTGGATGCAATCAGAAACATCCCAGACCCTGGCACCTGGGAGTCAAACTACCATCCACGTTTCTTTGCAACACACATAAAAGTTGCCGGTGAATGCAGCAGGCCAGGCAGCATCTCTAGGAAGAGGTACAGTCGACGTTTCAGGCAGAGACCCTTTGTGAGGACTAACTAAGAAGAGCTAGTAAGAGATTTGAAAGTGGGAAAAGGAGGGGGAGATCTGAAATGATAGGAGAAGACAGGAAGGGGAAGGATGGAGCCAAGAGCTGGACATTTGATTGGCAAAAGGGATATGAGAGGATCATGGGACAGGAGGCCTAGGGAGAAAGGAAAAGTGGGGAGGGGGGAAGCCCAGAGGTTGGGCAAGGGGTATAGTGAGAGGGACAGAGGGAGAATAAGGCGAGAGAGAAAAAAGAATGTGTGTATAAAATAAATAACGGATAGGGTACGAGGGGGAGGTGGGGCATTAGTGGAAGTTTGAGAAGGCAATGTTCATGCCATTAGATTGGAGGCTACCCAGATGGAATATAAGGTGTTGTTCCTCCAACCTGAGTGTGGCTACATCTTTACAGTAGAGGAGGCCGTGGATAGACATATCAGAATGAGAATAGGACGTGGAATTAAAATGTGTGGCCACTGGGAGATCCTGCTTTCTCTGGTGGACAGAGCGTAGGTGTTCAGCGAAACAATCTCCCAGTCTGCCTTGGGTCTCACCAATGTATAGACGGCCACATCGGGAGCACCGGACGTAGGATATCACCCCAGCCGACTCACAGGTGAAGTGTCGCCTTACTTGGAAGGACTGTCTGGGACCCTGAATGGTGGTGAGGGAGGAAGTGTAAGGGCATGTGTAGCACTTGTTCTGCTTACAAGGATAAGTGCCAGGAGGGAGATCAGTGGGGAGGGATGGGGGGGGGGGGGAACGAATGGACAAGGGAGCAATCCCTGCAGAAAGCAGAGGGGGGGGGAGGAAAAGATGTGCATATTGGTGGGATCCCATTGGAGGTGACGGAAGTTACGGAGAATTATATGTTGGACCCGTAGGCTAGTGGGGTGGTAGGTGACAACAAGGGGCACCCTATTCCTAGCGGGGTGGCAGGAGGATGGAGTGAGAACAGATGTGCATGAAATGGGAGAGATGAGCTTGAGAGCAGAGTTGATGCTGAAGGAAGGGAAGCCACTTTCTTTAAAAAAGGAGGACATCTCCCTCGTCCTGGAATGAAAAGCCTCATCCTGAGAGCAGATGCGGCAGAGACGGAGGAATTACGAGAAGGGGATGGCATTTTTGCAATAGACAGGGTGAGAAGAGGAATAGTCCAGATAGCTGTGAGAGTCAGTAGGCTTATAGTAGATATCAGTAGATAAGCTGTCTCCAGAGACAGAGACAGAATCGCCTGTCTGACCTCCTAGCTATAGGGTCCCGTATCACTGCTGCCATCAGTTGTGTATTTTTCTTCTAAGAGTGTGTATAACTTATGTTGTTCTTCTGAATGTTGTGCATGTCACAACCCCTTTATTTCCTGCGGAACATCAAAAAATCCCACCTCTGTTCCAGGATACTGACGGACTTTTACCACTGTACCATTGAGAACATACTCACCAACTGCATCTCAGTATGGTATGGCAATTGTCCCGAATCAGACCGCAAAGCACTCCAGTGGGTGAAAACTGCCCAGCGGATTATTGGCACCCAATTGCCCACCATTGAGAACATCTACCATAAACGTTGCCTGGGCAGGGCGAAAAGCATTATCAAGGATGCATCTCACCCTAACCACGGACTTTTTACTCTCCTCCCATCCGGTAGGTGCTACAGGGGCCTCTGCTCCCGCACCAGCAGGCACAGGAAGAGCTTCTTCCCTGAGGCTGTGACCCTGCTGAAGCTCACATCACAGTGCTAAACAGTATTGCACCCATATTGGACTGTCTCAGTACTTTTATATTTGTATGTTGTAGCATGCACTTTATATTCGCAGTTATTTGGCAAATAATACTATTCTTTTGCACTTCTGGTCAGATGCTAACTGCATTTCATTGGCTTTGTATCTATACTCGACACAATGGCAATAAAGTTGCATCTAATTTAATGTAATCTAATCTCATGTTAATATGCATGTGATGCTGCAGCAGGAAAATTTTTCATTACACGTGCATACCTGGACTTGAGCATCTGATAATAAACTCCACTTTAACACACGTGACTCTGAATGTGTGACACTCGAATTCTTCAATATCTACAGTGCACTGTTCCTTCTGCACCACACTTTTTCTTTTACAGGTTTATTCACGGAAAGATACACAAAATACAAACGTCAAATATTTACAAGAAAGTGAACAAGTTCAAATGAAAATATGTTAAACAGCCAAATGCCCGGGTGCGGGGGGTGCGGCGGGGGGGCACCGTCCCCGGAAATCACCAATTGTACCCATGGTAACTCCATGCTCCCTCACAAAGAGAGCTGGGCATGAACATCCCCTTAAAGTGGGGTGGGAGCACAAAGAGTTGGCCTGGACCCGGTCAGACACCATGACTACCTTCTGATGGACTGATTTATGGCCAGCTTGGCCAAGCCCACCAGCAGATCCTCCGAAGGACCTGCCCCTTCCGTACTGGGCGTCTGTATATCAGGAGCGCGGGGCTGAGGTGCACCCAAAACCTGAGGAACAGCCCCTTCAGATGTTCAAACAGGAGCTGCAACCTCTCACACTCCGTATAAATGTGGTACACTGACTCTTAATGGTCATAGAATGGACAGGTGGACAGCACCCCAGTATGCAGGGGAAGGACCCTTGCATAAAGAGATTTACCCCGCTGCTGGGTGGTAAAAACAGACTGCCAAGGCATGTCTAGTCTGCAGTCGAAGGCAAGGAAGTGAAACGTAGCCCTTTCAAGAACAGGCTCTGTGCATCACGAAAAGGGACTGTGAGCATCGCATGATCTTCATGATCAGTGACAGAAGAAGGACCACCACCCCAGGATCCAGAATCCCTCCCAGAGATAGGTCCCAACGCAGGTCAGGGTAGATCACCCACTCACTGTCACCACCCTGTACTGTATGATCCCATCTCGGAGCAGACAGCCCACTGATCATCCTGGAATTTATTCGGAGGGCGCGAGCCGTCCGGGACATGTTCATCTCTACACACTTGTCACTCTCCCCGGAAGCAGCATCAGCAGAGTTCCCTCCCTCCTCCCCCGTTGAGACACCCTCCTTCTGAGTAACTGCACAGTATAGTGATCCAGGGCTACTCTGGTTCCCCTCATCCACCGGGACTGGGCTCTCTCAGCAGGGCACGGCCTCGATTGAGGCAACAGTTTGAGAGACTAACCCCACTGGTGACTCTCCACTCACAGGCGATCCCTATTCTCCAGGGATTTCCTCCTCCCCAGAGGATGGGTACTCTGGGCACACAGTCTCAACCGAAGGCAATTCTGCCTCACGCACCCTCTAAAATGGTGCCGCTCTCCTGCCTGGACTTTGCTTGCTGAAGAGAAGCCACCCATCCAGAGGACCCTTGTATGGCAGGGCTATCCTACAGCTCTGGGGAGACATACTCTGAATGTACAGCCTTAACCGGAGGAAATCCTTCCCCTCGAGTGGCCACTGGATTGCAGACACAGAGAACACATCTCTCCGTATCTTCAGACCACAGGGGTGCTGCGGCACGTTCACCTCCATTTCGGAGGCACCCCCAGACTCAGGCACCACTTTCCGTACCCCGATCTCCCCAGGCCTTTGCTGAATCTCAGACACCTCCTGCCCCTGCTCCTTTGGGGGAGAAGCCCGAGATGATTGTTCTTTCTCTTGGTCTCCCTACCCGTTACCTGACCCTACCCCTTACTGTCATCCACATTGCGCCCATCCCGGACTTTTACCACCACTGGCGGGGGGACAGTAGGAGTGACTGGAGGGGAACAGCAGGAGTAGGGGCAGCTCGGGAACGCTCGGCAGTGTTGCCCTGTGCCTCCGAAGTGAAGTTAGCAGCCTTCAAATATGCCCAAAGCCTTTACAGGCATGTCGTCACGGTCCTGTAATAATGCCCTCAAATTGCATCTGAAAGTGCCCATCTGCATCTCCAGCCCATTTCAGTTGCATAAGCGGGTGGCACTGAAATGACAAAAGGTGTTCAAACCCCCGCGGAGATGTCCTGTATTGAATTGGGGTTATATTTGACCGCACGAAGAGAGAGCAGCTGGGGAGGAGGGTCGTACCAGGGACGTTTGGGGTGGGCGTCGGAAAGAATGACCAGTTTCACAGAGGCCAGCACAGGGTCCACTGTCATGAAAAGCATACTCATGGCCAGGAACGCATCTCTCCCAGGCCGAAGATAGAATATGGTCTTCTCGTTCAGTTTTGTAGAGGCAACAAGACAATCACATCAACCAACAGTCTCAGCCCTGGCTTTTGAAGTGCCATTCTTACTGACTGAAGTTAGGACGGTACATTGCATAGCGTTTTCAAAGTCAATAATTCGAATGGGTGACTTATCGCTGGCTGTAACTCCAGCACCCACAGCCTCCACACACGACTGATTGGTCAGGGCATCAAAGGTTGTGGCGAGAAGGCAGGTGTATGGGGTTGTTTGGGATCTGGGATCAGCCATTATCGATTGGTGGGGTGGACTTGATGGGTTGAATGGCTTAATTCAGCTCCTAAGTCTTGTGGTCTTATGGACTTGGATGCCGACATCTTAGAGCTGCAGCCACCCCCACCCCCCACCAACCCCCCTGCATGACAATCACGCCGCCTTGGGATTATGCACAGCTATATGTCCAGGGGAGCACCAACAAATAGTCTTTCAAAAACAACAGGTCAGAGAGGGAGGGAAAATAGGAGTTATCTGTGGACAGGAAGGGATGTCCTTGTGATGGGGGTAAAAGATCTTCAGCACTGTCCGTGTCACTGTGAAAACTAAAGTCTAAAGTCCTCTTCACTCAGTCGCCCTGAGCTAGGCACTCCAAACGGGAGGGATTTTTCCCTGTTACAGATTGAAATAAATCCGTCCCGCTGACGACAAGTTTAAGAAATGAGTGTTCACAATCTGTCAGCTGTAGAAACGACTCAGCGTTCGACACACGGACCAAAAACTACACAAACAGAATCCTTCCGGGAAGAGAAACTGCTTCAGTCCACATCCAAGATGAGACTTCGTTCTCCCAAAACCTTCTGGTGGTTCTGAACCTGTTCTTTTCGATTGTTTCGCAATTTTCCAACTTTAAGAGAAAGAGTTCGTACAGTAGAGTTCCTCTCTCAGTACCACCCATCTGGCAGTGTGACTCTCCCTCAGCACTGCCCCTCACACAGTGTGACTCAGCACTGCCTCTCACACAGTGTGACTCTCCCTCAGCACTGCCCCTTACACAGTGTGACTCTCCCTCAGCACTGTCTCTCACACAGACTGACTCTCCCTCAGCACTGCCTCTCACACAGCGGGCCTCTCCCTCAGCACCGTCTCACACACAGTGTGACTCTCCCTCGGCGCTGCCCCTCACACAGTGTGACTCTCCCTCAGCACTGTCTCTCACACAACGGGCCTCTCCCTCAGCACTGTCTCTCACACAGTGTGACTCTCCCTCAGCACTGCCTCTCACACAGCGGGCCACTCCCTCAGCACCGTCTCACACACAGTGTGACTCTCCCTCGGCGCTGCCCCTCACACAGTGTGACTCTCCCTCAGCACTGTCTCTCACACAGTCTTAATCTCCCACTATGGAACTTCATCTTAAACTTCTGCTTTAAGAGGCCATTGGTGAAACACAGTGACGACTTGCTGATAGCAAAGCCAACAAAACTATAAGTTACAGCATTAATCACGCTTTTTTCTCGGGTACGATCACAGCAATCAATAGCCTGTAGCTTCCCTTTCGCAGTTGATCTTATGAGAGCAGTGGTTGAGTCTCTAGCAAGGACAGACAGTGAATGACACGGTGGAATTTCTAGCTCTGAAATAACCCTACTGCGATGCATTTATAGGTTTATACAAGCTAATCTGCATATCACTGACTCTACCTGTGACATCTGCCTCATGCAAACAGAGTTTCTCTTGCCTCAGACACATCAAAAACTACCTAAGGAACAGCAGCGGCGATGCTCGGAACAGCAACTTGGCCCTGTTGACCATAAACAGCCGGAGGACCAAAGCACTTGACATCCAGGAAATCATTGATGCTTTCGCCACCAATCACAACAACAGACGGATTGTGCTTCTCTGAAAACATCAATGGCGAGTGCAGATTATTATTATTATTTTGTGGTGGATACCCCATAGTCCTTATGTTTCCTGCAAATCCTACACTATTGCATTTACTGCTATTAAGCCAACTGGTTTTGCTTAGACTTTCAAGCGGTGATTCTGTTGATTTTTGTTTTAAATTCAGTAGCCGAATTAATTGAGGTATTGCATAGTCAGAGTATGATTTGTCCAACTCCTGGTAAAGCCTTGCATCTGTTGTTTGCCTCATTTGACTTTAATAACGGTGTATCTTTTGGCATTGTCTGTCTATGTAATGTGAATAACAGTGGACCATGTGGGTTGATGTTGTGTTTTTCAGTTGAAAAGCACGCATTTGACGCTGATTGCGGGATTGGTGCATGATTCACGTTGTGCGCTGTGGGTCAGATGCTCTGTTGGTTTGTTTATTTATGCTCTGTGCAGCCCGGGTTGTCGCAGGTGCTGTTGACACTGTCACAGTTCACTTCTATATTATATTTATCAATTGCTGTTGCTTGTGAATCAACAGAGGCATTTATAGTAGCCACATAATGCTTGAAACTGACATTTAAATGCCACGCGTCTGGCCTTGCGAATGCATATTACCATAGGGTACATCCCTCAGCACCATCACTGAATAATTCAGCCCCACTGTAGCACCAGCAAGAAAAAATCTCTGGCGCCGCCACTGGCTGGGATCAGCAGTAACGTCATGCCTTGAGGAAATCTTTACTTCAGGAAAATCTCTCCTAATTGACTGTATAAATCTCTTGAACTTTCAAATTTACCATTCTAAGAACTGTGTTCTAATTTACCACTTTGATTGTTTTCGCATTTACCGCTTTAAGAACTAGTGCTGAGTTTAGCGGTTTGTTAAATGGTCGCAGAGCAGTTTACTTCCGGTTAAGGTTTTCGTTTGTTTATCTTTTCACTAATTTTGAGCTGAGTTTGATAAATGTTTATTTGTTTATAAAACCTGACTCAATTCTATATTCATTGTTGCCAGTCACGTGACATTCGATGTGGTAGAACAGAGGCGATGTGAACGGAGGTGCGGCAGAGTGGAAGCGGTGAACCCTGGGCCCGAGTCTGAGCGAGTATCGAAGCAGCAGGGTTCGGGTCCGAGAGCGAGGAACAACCCAAGTTTGGTAATTAAGTGCCGGGATGCATTGAAAAAGTCAGGGTGTCGGAGCTGGAGACAAGGTTCAGCTCGCTGCTTCACGACATATCTCAACATTGTATATATTCTGCATACTTCAATAATAAATGTACTTTGAACTTTGAACTATGAGAGCTAATTGTTGATGTGTGATATCGAGAACCTAATCAGCCAAGTTGTGAGAACTGCCCAAGACCCGTGGTTTCACAGATTTCCACCACGTCAGCAAGACTGAACCAACACTGTTGGGTTGTCATTGACTGTTCTTATCGAACCAGTGAAGCTGTTCACCAATCAGCCGGACTCTCATCCCACTGCCCCACACGTTCCTTCCCCAACTAATCCAATTCCCACTGCTTAATCTTGTTAAAGCTGCCTCCACTACCCTGATGAGAGACGGAGTAACAGAGAGAGGATGAAATGGTTGGGACATTCTTCATTGGAGTGTATCATACAGGGTGATCATATTGAGCTGTATAAAATCATAACGGACATAGTTAGGGTAAAAGTTCACAGTCTTTTTCCCAGAGCTGGGAAATCAAGACCCCAGAGGCACAGATTTAAAGTCACAGGGAAGAGATTTAATAGGGACTGGAGGAGCAATTTCCTTTCCCAGAAGATGAACAATTTATAAGACCATAAAACCATAAGACACTGAAGTAGAAATAGGCTATTCAGCCCATCAGTTTGCTCCACCATTCTCTCAGGACTGACTTATTATCCTTCTCAACCCCATTCTCCTGCCTTCTCCTTGTAACCTTTCAGGTCCTTACTGATCAAGAACCTATCAACCTCTGCTTTAATGAATTGGCCTCCACAGCTGTCTGTGGCAATTAATTCTACAGATTCACCACACTCTGGCTAAAGAATTTCCTCCTCTTCTCTGTTCTAAAAGGATGATTCTATTTGGGGGTAGTGCCCTCCGGTCTTAGACTCTGCCGATAAAGAAACGGTCCTCTCCAAGTCCACCCTATGAGGAACGAGGTTCCAGAGGAAATTGTTGAGGCAGGTAGATTAACAACATATGGACAGGAACATGGTGTGGAGATGTTTATAAGGATATGGACCAGAGGTGGTCAAATGTCTTGATGAAGAGTCTCGGCCCAAAATGTTTTTTTCCCTTCAGAGATGTTTCATTCAGCATTTTGTGTGTATTGCTCAAGATTTTCAGCATCTGCAGTATCTCTTGTGTTTGTGAATAATTCAGATGGGAATTTTGGTCAGCAGCAACAATTTGGGCTGAAGGGCCTGTTTATGTGTTGTACAACTCTGGCTCTTTCAGCTAACCAGCCAGACACAAAGCCCAGCCCCTTACTTATCCCTGAGTACCCTGTTTGATGACACACCAGCAGGACCGGAGGAGGATCAGGGATTTCGAATACTAAAGTATGATTTTCACATGGTTAATCCACAGGAGTGGGTTCTCTGGTGAGGGGAGATCTTTGTGAATACCACATTTGTGTGTTACCCTTTGTCTGGGTGTGGTATTTCACTGGAAAACGGTATCCCTGTGGCAAATCACTGTTGGAGTTATTTCGTATGTCGTAGAACTGGATAAGTGGCTATCACGTTGTCACTGCTGCTGATTTACCTTGGAGAAGTGGCAGGAGGACGGACACTGCCATTAGCCCTGTGCACAGACTGTCCCCTGTAAACATGCCTGAGCTGCTGCTGATTTACCTTGAAGAAGAGGCAGGAAGAAGTACACCTTTCTGATTGTTCCCAGATCCAGCATATTCTGTCAGTTTTCCACCCTTCGACTGAAAAAGAGAATAGTTACAATGAATCTCCAGCAAACTGCTGTGGTTCCAACATCAGTGTGACAGACAAAAAGATTCCCAGACTGTGCCATGCTATTCCCATTAGTAATCCCACACACTTCTAATTCGTTCTTTTTAACGTTGTACAGGCTATGACAACAAGTACACATGAAAGAGGAACTGGGCCCCAGTCAATGATAAGGGAACAGGAAGCTGGCACAAAGTGGTGAAGAGGCATTTGACACATTGGACCGTATTGGTCAGGACAGTGAGAACACAAGTTAGAACGTTACATTAAAACTGTGTAAATCGTTGGTGAACGAGACTTGGAGCACTTTGTGCTGTTCTGGTCACTCAACTACAGGAAGGATGTCATTAAGCTGGAGGGAATACAGGAAAGATTCACGAGGATGACAGGGTTTGAGTTACAAGGAGAGACTGGACAGGCTGAGACGGTTTTCACTGAAAGGGGCAACATTATTAATGATCAATGTGACACTCCCTCAGTACTGTCCCTCTGACAGTGTGACACTCCCTCAGTACTGTCCCTCTGACAGTGTGACTCTCCCTCAGTACTGTCGCTCTGACAGTGTGACACTCCCTCAGTGCTGTCCCTCTGACAGTGTGACCCTCCCTCAGTACTGTCCCTCTGACAGTGTGGCACTCCCTCAGTACTTTTCCTCTGACAGTGTGACACTCGCTCAGTACTGTCCCTCTAACAGTGTGACACTCCCTCAGTACTGTCCCTCTGACAGTGTGGCACTCCCTCAGTACTGTCCCGCTGACAATGTGGCACTCCCTCAGTACTGCCCTTTATTTTACATAACTATAAAAGATTATTTACATCATAAATATACAATGTACAAACACTCAGTATTTACAAGACACTCAGATTATAATATGGTTACTACCATCTATCAGACAATCAATACCCCGGCGGCCCACCACTCCCGGAGGTCCCCCAGTGCGCCCTATGTGACCGCGTTTTCCCTCTCCAAGGACAGCCGGGCATGGACGTATCCTTGGAAAAGGGGCAGGTAGTGCCCTCCACTTTTCGCAGTCAGCCCAGGCAGTTCCCTCCACTTTTCGCCTCCTATACCCGTGGAAGTTCATCATGGCCAGGCCCAGGACCAAGCCCACCAGGAGATCCTCCTCTTGCTCCACCCACTTCCAAACTGGGTGTCCATAGATAAGGAGGGTGGGACAAAAGTGCAGTCAGAACCTTAGCGGCAACTCTCTGAGAAACTCAAACACTGGTTGCAACATCTCACATTCCGTGTACATGTGGTACACTGACTCCTCCCTCCCACAGAATGGATGCTGGACAGGGTTTCAGTGACCCTGCTCAAGAATTTGTTCTACGGAACTGCCCAATTCAACACCGTCCACCCTTCAGTACTGTCCCTCTGACAGTGTGACACACCCTCAGTACTGTCCCTCTGACAGTGTGATACTCCCTCAGTACTGTCCCTCCGACAGTGTGACGCTGCCGCAGTACTGTCCCTCTGACAGTGTGACACTCCCTCAGTACTGTCCCTCCGACAGTGTGACGCTCCCTCAGTACTGTCCCTCTGACAGTGTGACACTCCCTCAGTACTGTCCCTCTGACAGTGTGACACTCCCTCAGTACTGTCCCTCTGACAGTGTGACACTCCCTCAGTACTGTCCCTCCGACAGTGTGACACTCCCTCAGTACTGTCCCTCTGACAGTGTGACACTTCCTCATTTCCGTCACTCGAATAATGTTCCCTGTTTCCAGTCACTGGTCGTTTGACACTGCGGTGGCTTGTCTGATGTGCGGCACAGTCCCCTGAGGTTCGGTAGCATAGTGGTCTTTTGAAGTGCAAAGGTCATTACATGGAAAGAGTTCAGGGTAGATTTGGGAGGGTGTTGATCATACTCGAGGGACTGAGTTATGCACAGAGATTGTGTAATTTAGGATTTATTCTTTGGAGCCTAGGAGAATGTGTGGTGTCCTCTTGAGGTACATAAAATCATGACTGTTAGAGATAGGATGAATACACCCAGTCTTTTACCAGAACTACTAAATTGAGAAGCAGAAGGCTCCTGTTTCAGGTAAAAGAGAAGAGATTTAATGGAACATGAAGAGACAACTTTTTCACTCAGTGGGTGCTCTGTACCTGGAACAAGCGAACAAAGAAGGTTGATGAGGCCGTACAATTAACTTCAAAATGTAGTTAAAGAGATACACAGATTAGAAAGTTTTAAAAGGATATAGGAAAGAATCTAGCAAATGTGACTGGCATAGTTGGCATGCACTGGATGGGCTGAAGGGCCTGTTCCTGCGCTGTTTGGGTCTACCATCGTTCGACAGTGTGACACTCTTTGGGCACTGACACTGCGGCAGCTTGTCTGATGTGCGGCACAGTCCCCTGAGGTTCGGTGGCATAGTGGTTCGCACAAAACGTTACAGTACCAGTGACCAGGGTTCAATTCCCACTGCTCTCTGTAAGAAGTTTGTACATCCAAAGACACACAGATTGGCAGGTTAATTGGTCATTCTAGAAGAAAGGGAAGGAGGAGGGGCATTGGAGGTAGGAGATGGACACAAGAAGAGAAGGGGAGAGAGGGGAACCAGAGTGGGGAATGGATAGAGAGAGGGGGGAGGGGAGAGAAATTACTGGAAGTTAGAGAAATCAATATTCTTGCCATCAGGTGGGAGGTTACCCAGATGGATATTAGCTGTTGCTCTTTCAACCTGCATTTGGCTTCATTGTGACAGTAGAGGTGGCCACAGGCATGTCAGTATGGGAATGGGTATTGAACTGGGTAGCCAATGGAGGATTTGCCTTTTGCAGTCGATGGAGCTAATGTGTTCAATAGAACAATCCCTCAATCTGCGTCGGGTCTGAACGACGTAGAGGAGTCCAGACCGAGAGCATGGAATACAGTAGATGACCCCGACAGACCCTCAGGTGAATTGTGACACATGGAAGAACTGCTTGGGGCCTTGAACAATGGTCAGGAGGGAAGTCAAGTGGCAGGTGGGAGTAGGGCAGGTGTAGTATCTGCCCCTCCTCCCTCCTTATTCTGGCTCCTGCCTCCTTATATACCAATCCTGATGGAGGGTCTTGGCCCAAACACTCTCTGTTTATTCCTCTCCATAGATGCTGACTGACCTGCTGTGTTCCTCTAGTATTATGTGTGCAGTAGCTATACGTATTTACCAGTTTCCCTCTCCCCCCCAATCTCAGTCCAGATTCAGGGTCTCAACCCAAACATCTACAATTCTGTTCCTGCCCACAGACCTGCTGAACACTGAGCTCCCCCTGTGGGTTGTTTGTTTCTCCAGATTCCCACATCTTCCGTATTTTATGTCTCCAGAGGTTCGAGGTTAGTAAGCATGCAAACGATATTCAAATTAGCAATGTTGTGGTTAGCAGGGAAGTGTGTTGAATGTTGCCACGGGACAAAGTGCAGGTGAAAAGTTCAGTAATGCAATGGTAGATGAAATTTAACCCTAACAGGCATGAGGTGATGCATTTTGGAAAGTCAATGCCTGCTCTAAATGGTAGGGTCCTAAGAAAAGGTGACAAGCAGAGAACTTTCAAGAACACTAGAGAACTCAGCAAATGACACAGAATGTCTGTCTCATTGAGTTTCTTCAGCATTTTGTATGTGTCGCTCAAAACTTTCCACATCTGCAGAACCTCTTGTGTTTATAAGCAGAGACTCTGAGACCATTGTTGTCTGATAGTAGCAACATAGGTGGATGGGATGGTGAAAGAGGCATGCGGTATACTTCCCTTCATGGGGCAGTGCGCACAATGTGAGTTGGGATGATATGTTGCAATGTTACTTGCTTTTCAAGTCTTTTTGTTATTATTATTATTATTAAAAAAATAACATGTGTACATGGAAGTTAGCAACACTTACTATGTCTCAAGGAAAAAAAAAAATCAGGTGTACAACCCTGGAGTCTAAACCGCCAGCAAGAAAAAAAAATACCAGAAATTTACAATTAGATCGTGGAGAAAATCTATCAATTAACTCAAATGATAAGAACGAGCAAAGGAACCCCATCTTTTCTGAAAATCAAAAAAACGTTCAAAGGTTCTACTTCTAGTTTTCTCCAAACTAAGACATAGCATCACTTGAGAGAACCATTGTGACAAAGAGGGAGCCGATGTATCCTTCCACTTCAACAAAATGGCCCTCCTGGCTATCAATGTAACAAATGCAATAACATGTTGTTCAGACACACAGATATCACAAATATTTTGAGGAATTATTCCAAAAAGCACAGTTAATATGTTAGGTTGTAAATTAATTTTAAGTGCTTTAGAAATTGTCAGAAAAACTGACTTCCAGAACTGTTCCAGTATAGAACAAGACCAAAGCATATGTGCCAGTGCAGCTGTCTCAGTTTTACATCTATCACAATGACTATCAACATTAGGAAATATTTTAGACAGTCTCTCCTTCGTCAAATGTTCACAATGTACAATTTTGAATTGAATCAGTGAATGACTAGCACCGATCGAAGAAGAGTTAACCAGCTTCAGAATCCGCGTCCAATCCTCTGTCATAAAAGTCAGACTGAGTTCCTTTTCCCAATCTTGTTTAATCTTAAAAAAAGGACGCTTATCCCATTGTAATAATAAATTATATATTTTTTTCCAATTGAACCCTTCATCGAAGGGTTCATACTCATAATAGTATCTAACAGGTCAGCATCTGATATGTAAGGAAAATTACTTAAATATTTTTGTAAGCAATGTCTAACTTGAAGATATTGTAAAACGTGTGAGTATGAAAAAGAATATTTATCAACTAATTGTTCAAAAGACATCAATCTATTTTCTTTAGATAATTCCAAAAAATAATTAATACCTTTGCTTTTCCAAAGTAAAAAAAAATGGATCACTCAAAGAAGGCTTAAAAAAGTAATTTTGATAAATTAAACTACAAAGTTTAAATTTTTTAAGATTAAAAAAATTGCGGAACTGGAGCCAAATTTGTAAAGAATATTTTGCAATGTTGCAAGCCACCAGGCAGACTGCACTCCGAGTTACGGTCATCACACTGTACATAAGAAGTTATTGTGCTGGAGAGAACTCAATGGAGATTTACCAGAATACCTCCTCCTGGATTGGAGGACATCCATTTTTTTTTCTTTCTTTCTCTCTCTCTCTCTCTCTCTCTCTCTCTCGCCCCCCCCCCCACCCTCTCACCCTCTGGAGTGAAGGATGACAAGGGGTGACCTGATAGGAATAGAATGTTAGGAGAGGCACAGAGAGGGTTGATCATGAGAATGTATTTCTGTCATGGGTTATGTGTCAGCAACAAGAGGATGCAGGGCTAAGTTGCCAAGGAGGGTTTTCAAAGGGGGTCAGAGAGGAAATTAATTTCTGCTGGTATAGTTTTGAATGCATTGCCAGAGATGCTCGGGGCAGGTACATTCAGTATGTTTAAGAGGCATTGGAACAGGCACGAGAATGGGCAGAAAGAGAAAGATACAGACCTAAAGTGGGCAAAAGGGCAGATGAGACAGCAGGATCATGGAGGGCTGGAGAGCCCATTGCTGTCTTGGATAAAGCCGGCAATTGAGAACCACAACCAAGTCCACCAATAAACAGGATGTAGAAACCCACAAAGTCCACCAACGATCGCACTCTGTACAACGTCCCACTACCATTAAACAGGATGTAGAACCCAAAAATTGCATCAATAGTCAGACGCTGTACAAGGTCTCACATCACCAGTTCTTGCCAGAGCTCGTGACAAGCATGGAATTACATACTCAGAATCAGTCCACTGCTCGTCTCCACAGTTAATCAAACAGACACTTAAGGTGTCACTGCCCTCTCCTGCAGCAGCTGCAATGTGTGGATAAAATTGTTGAAGAGAATACTTCAATCAAGAAAGGGAAACAAAAAAAAGGAAGTATTCACAGATGGTTAACCCAGTCAATCCAACAGTGACATTATTTTAGCTAAGCCTAGGGACTGCTGCACTGTGGGAGAGGTCTCTCAGGCAGAGCCCTCCCTCTCTCTGTGACTCCACTCTCACCACACACCCCTCCCTGTCTCTGCAACCTGACTGCCTCTGGATCAGTTGTCTCACTCAAATTACAGAGACTCTTGATCAATAAATAGGGATGATGAATGGAATCCAGCTGAGAGTTTCGAAAAGGTAAGTGATGTGAGATCACGTCAGGATTGAAGGTGCAGCCCAGATAGATTAATTGGCCATTTTAAACCGTTCTGACTGTACAACTATTCAGTACTGCCTGAAAGGAGCTGACGGGAATTTACGAATAGATTATGGGTGTTGAGATCACCCCATAAACTGTCAGATTTAGACTCAATGGGCCAAATGTCTCCATTGTCCGAAGGAGATACGGAATTGTAAACAGACTGGACTGAGAGTTTGTTGAAAACAGGAAAAAATTAAATCTCAAAATGTTACAGAACATAGAACATAGGACATAGAATAGTACAGCACAGTACAGGCCCTTTGGCCCACAATGTTGTGCCGACCCTCAAACCCTGCCTCCCATATAAGCCTCCACCTTAAATTCCTCCATATACCTGTCTAGTAGTCTCTTAAGCTTCACTAGTGTATCTGCCTCCACCACTGACTCAGGCAGTGCATTCCACGCACCAACCACTCTCTGAGTAAAAAACCTTCCTCTAATATCCCCCTTGAACTTCCCAGCCCTTACCTTAAAGCCATGTCCTCTTGTATTGAGCAGTGGTGCCCTGGGGAAGAGGCGCTGGCTGTCCACTCTATCTATTCCTCTTATTATCTTGTACACCTCTATCATGTCTCCTCTCATCCTCCTTCTCTCCAAAGAGTAAAGCCCTAGCTCACTCAATCTCTGATCATAATGCATACTTTCTAAACCAGGCAGCATCCTGGTAAATCTCTTCTGTACCCTTTCCAATGCTTCTACATCCTTCCTATAGTGAGGCGACCAGAACTGGACACAGTACTCCAAGTGTGGCCTAACCAGAGTTTTACAGAGCTGCATCATTACATCGCGACTCTTAACCTCTATCCCTCGAATTATGAAAGCTAACACCCCATAAGCTTTCTTAACTACCCTATCCACCTGTGAGGCAACTTTCAGGGATCTGTGGACATGTACCTCAGATCTCTCTGCTCCTCCACACTACCAAGTATCCTGCCATTTACTTTGTACTCTGCCTTGGAGTTTGTCCTTCCAAAGTGTACCACCTCACACTTCTCCGGGTTGAACTCCATCTGCCACTTGTCAGCCCACTCATGCATCCTATCAATGTCTCTCTACAATCTTTGACAATCCTCTACACTATCTACAACACCACCAACCTTTGTGTCGTCTGCAAACTTGCCAACCCACCCTTCTACCCCCACATCCAGGTTGTTAATAAAAATCATGAAAAGTAGAGGTCCCAGAACAGATCCTTGTGGGACACCACTAGTCACAATTCTCCAATCTGAATGTACTCCCTCCACCACCACCCCTCTGCCTTCTGCAGGCAAGCCAATTCTGAATCCACCTGGCCAAACTTCCCTGGACCCCATGCCTTCTAACTTTCTGAAAAAGCCTACCGTGTGGAACCTTGTCAAATGCCTTACTAAAATCCATGTGGATCACACCCATTGCACTACCCTCATCTATATGCCTGGTCACCTCCTCAAAGTACTCTATCAGGCTTGTTAGACACGATCTGCCCTTCACAAAGCCATGCTGACTGTCCCTGATCAGACCATGATCCTCTAAATGCCTATAGATCCTATCTCTAAGAATCTTTTCCAACAGCTTTCCCACCCCAGACGTAAGGCTCACTGGTCTATAATTACCCAGACTATCTCTACTACCTTTTTGGAACAAGAAGACAACATTCGCCTCCCTGCAGTCCTCCAGTACCATTCCCATAGACAACGAGGACATAAAGATCCTAGCCAGAGGCTCAGCAATTTCTTCTCTCGCCTCGTGGAGCAGCTTGGGGAATATTCTATCAGGCCCCGGGGACTTATCTGTCCTAATGTATTTTAACAACTCCAACACCTCCTCTCCCTTAATATCAACATGCTCCAGAACATCAACATCACTAATATTGTCCTCACCATCATCAAGTTCCCTCTCATTGGTGAATACCGAAGAGAAGTATTCATTGAGGACCTCGCTCACTTCCACAGCCTCCAGGCACATCTTCCCACCTTTATCTCTAATCGGTCCTACCTTCACTCCTGTCATTCTTTTTTTTTCACATAATTGAAGAATGCCTTGGGGTTTTCCTTTACCCTACTCGCCAAGGCCTTCTCATGCCCCCTTCTTGCTCTTCTCAGCCCCTTCTTAAGCTCCTTTCTTGCTTCCCTATATTCCTCAATAGACCCATCTGATCCTTGCTTCCTAAACCTTATGTATCCTGCCTTCTTCCATCTGACTAGATTTTCCACCTCATTTGTCACCCATGGTTCCTTCACCCTACCATTCTTTATCTTCCTCACCGGGACAAATTTATCCCTAACATCCCGCAAGAGATCTCTAAACATCGACCACATGTCCATAGTACATTTCCCTGCAAAAACATCATCCCAATTCACACCCGCAAGTTCTAGCCTTATAGCCTCATAATTTGCCTTTCCCCAATTAAAAATGTTCCTGTCCTCTTTGATTCTATCCTTTTCCATGATAATGCTAAAGGCCAGGGAGCGGTTGTCACTGACCCCCAGATGCTCACCCACTGAGAGACCTTTGACCTGACCCGGTTCATTAACTAGTACTAGATTTAGTATGGCATTCCCCCTGGTCGGCCTGTCCACATACTGTGACAGGAATCCATCCTGGACACACTTAACAAACTCTGCCCCATCTAAACCCTTGGAACTAATCAGGTGCCAATCAGTATTAAGGAAGTTAAAGTCACCCATTATAATAACCCTGTTATTTTTGCACCTTTCCAAAATCTGCCTCCCAATCTGCTCCTCTGTATCCCTGCAGCTACCAGGGAGCCTATAGAATACCCCCAATAGAGTAACTGCTCCCTTCCTGTTCCTGACTTCCACCCATATTGACTCAAAAGAGGATCCTGCTACATTACACACCCTTTCTATAGCTGTAATAGTGTCCCTGACCAATAATGCCACCCCTCCTCCCCTTTTTCCACCCTCTCTATCCCTTTTAAAGCACTGAAATCCAGGAATATTGAGAATCCATTCCTGCCCTGATGCCAGCCAAGTCTCTGTAATGGCCACTACATCATAATTCCATGTATGTATCCAAGCTCTCAGTTCATCAGCTTTGTTCCTGATGCTTCTTGCATTGAGGTACACACATTTCAGCCCTTCTACCTTACTGTCTTTACACCGTTTATTCTGCTTCTCTTTCCTCAAAGCCTGTCTGTATGTTAGATCTGGTTTTACGCCATGCACTTCTTTCACTGCTCTATCGCTCTGGGTACCATCCCCCTCGCAAATTAGTTTAAACCCTCCCGAACCATGCTAGCAAACCTACCTGCAAGGATATTGCTCCTCCTCGAGTTCAGGTGCAACCCATCCAATCTGTACAGGTCCCACCTTCCCCAGAAGAGATCCCAATGATCTAAAAATCTAAAACCCTGCTCCCTGCACCAACTCCTCAGCCACGCATTCAACTGCCATCTCCTCCAATTCTTACCATCTCTGTCACGTAGCACTGGCAGCAATCCTGAGAACGACACCCTTGAAGTCCTGTTCTTCAGCCTTCTGCCTAGTTCCTGAAACTCACACTCCAGGACCTCATCCCTCTTCCTGCCTATGTCGTTGGTCCTAACATGTACCACAACTTCTGTTTGCTTTCCCTCTCGTACCAGGATGTCATGTACCCGGTCAGTGACATCCCGGACCCTGGCACCCGGGAGACAACAAAGCATGCGGGTGTCCTTCTCAAGTCCACAAAATCTCCTGTCTGCTCCCCTGACTATAGAGTCTCCAATGACGACAGCTCTCCTCTTCTCCCCCCCACCCTTCTGCACCACAGGGTCAGACTCAGTGCCGGAGGCCCTGCCACCGTGGCTCACACCTGGTCGGTCATCCCCGCCAACAGTATCCAGGATGGTAAACTTATTATTCAGGGGAATGGCTACAGGGGTAAACTTATTATTCAGGGGAATGGCTACAGCTCTGCACTACCTGTCTGCTCACCTTCACTTTCCCCCCTGTGACTGTCACCCAACGACCTGCTTCCGACAGCCTAGGTGTGACTACCTCCCGGTAGCTCTCATCTATGACTGCCTCATTCTCCCTTATGAGTCGAAGGTCATCCAGCTGCTGCTCCAGATTCCTTACATGGTCTTCCAGATCGCCCAGCCGTATGCACTTCTGGCAGATGTGACTCTGCGGGACAGGGGAGTTCCCCCAAGACTGCCACATCACACATGAGAGGCGCATCACCGTCTCAGGAGGTATTGTAAAGACTAACTGCGAGCAAGCTTGTCCACTGCCTCTTCTTGTCGAAGCCTCTCGAGTGAAAGCCTCAAAGCTCCACTCCTTCACTGGCCCACTCACTCGTTCAGATATGGAAGTACAGAGTAGATCAGATCACTGAACTGTTCCCACAATCTATAGACTCACTTTCAAGGACTTTTTGTCTCATGTTCTCGATATTTGTGGCTTTTTTTCTCTTTTGTATTTGCACAGTTTGTTCTCTTTGCACATTAGTTGATTGCTTGTCCTTTTGGGTGTGATCTTTCATTGATTCTATTGTGCTTCTTGGATTAACTGTGTATGCCCGCAAGAAGTTCAATCTCAGGGTTTTGTATGGTGACATATACATATTTTGATAATAAATTTATTTCAGCTTTGAACTTTTGAAGTGCATTCCCTTTCTGCATATATGTTACTGACTGGAACTTTTGCACTGGACAGAGTTTCCAAGCTGACAGTTGGTGCAAACTTGGAGAAGGGGTGGATCAAGAGGTGGATTGTGGGAGACTTCAAAGAGATAAATATAGGATGGGGAGGCAGCAGAGAAGGGACAGACACAGGTTTTCACTGAGAAAGGGGAAGTGTTCAATGCGGGGAAGAAGAAAGAAAAGAGGATGCAATTTGGCAAGCCGTATTAGAAAGGAGAAAATGTGTTTAGTTCATTACAGGGGACAAGGCAAGGTGAAGAAGTGGTTCAAATTGTTTTGAATAGAGGCAGAAATGAGAAATCACTTTAACTGGGGTGGTGAATCTGTGTAATTCAATTCCCCAGATGCTTGTGGGGTCCAAGTTGGAAGATATAATTAAAGCAGAGGCTGATAGGATCTTGATTAGTCAGGGTGTCAATGGTTATTGGAAGAAGGCAGGAGAATGAGATTTGAGAGAGATAATAAATCAGTCACGATGCAATGGTGGAGCAGACTCAATGGGCTGAATGGTCTATTTCTGCGTCTATGTCTTATGGATGTGGTCACAGTGAAGCATTCTGAAAAGCCTAGTACAGGGGTTCCAAGCCTTTTTTTATGTTATGGACCCCTGCGATGAACCAAGACTCCACTGACCCCAGGTTGCGAAACCCTGGTCGCGAACCTCTGGTCTAGTCTGGTTGTCACATTTCGGGAAAAGGTCCGTGTGTGGTAGAGATAAACTAAAATTATTCCAGATTCAGGGAGTTAAGTTCTGCAGGTTGACTGGAAGATGATTCTAAGGGTCTCTAGTGATGAGGGTGGAGAATTGGAAAAATACTGTAAAGAACTAGACACAAGGCTCAGCTATCCTCAGTGGGTAACTGCACATCCTCTAAGCACACTCAGACAACAAACTATTTGTAACACATGGGCAGGTACCAGCAATAATTTTAACCTTCAAGCTTTGGGTTCAGTTTCAGCATGAACTTCCTTCTCTATTCGACTCATAGAAAGCATGTTGACCGGATGCATCACGGCTCGGTACAGTAACTGCTCTGTCTGTGACCGCAAGAAACTGCACATGACAGAAACAAGCCTCCCCTCCATGGCCTCTGCCTACACGTCTTGCTGCCTCAGTAAAGCAGCCAGCATTGTCAAAATCCGCACACACCCCAAACACTCTCACCTCTCCCGTCTCCCTTCAAGTCAAGTTAAGTTTATTGTCATTTAATTATATGCATGTATACCATCAAATGATACAATATTTCACTGGACCAAGGTGTAAAGCACAATAGTACACATAACATACATGCACGATAACTTAAAGGATAAAATCTACGGATGAATTAAGCATAAACAAACACAGTAAATTTTATGAATTCAATATTTTCAGGCACAGACAGATTTGCTGGTGACACTTTTAATGCGATACGGCAGGGAGTTCAGAAGCCTCCCTGTACTCCGACTCATCATCGCTGTTGATGAGGCCAACCACTGTTGTGTGATCTGCAAACTAGATGACTCGGTTTGAGTCACGTGTCAGGAGTGTGAATTCCGGCGGACTAGGAACACAGCCCTGGAGAGTACCCGTGCTCAGTGTAATGGGACTAGAGATATTTACTGCCAACACAGACTGACTGTGGCCTTTCTGTTAAGCAGTCCAGGATCCAGTTATAGAGGAAGGTGTTAAGACCCAGTGAAAATAGTTTCCCCACTATTTCCAGGAGTATGATGGTGTTAAATGCCGAACTGAAGTTTATAACAGCAGACTGACATATGAGACCCCATCTTCCTATTGGGGCAACTCAGATTGGAGGACAGAGGTCACTGATCATCAGTGGATCAATTCAAGCGATAACCAAACTGGAAAGGGCCCAATGTGGCCGGGAATATGGCTTTAATGCATTCCATGAGCAGCCACTCAAAACATTTCATAATGGTTGATGTTAATGGCACCGGACAATGGTCATTTAGACAGGTTACCGTCACTTTCTTTAGAACTGAAATGAAGGTTGCTGTCCTGAAAACCGAGGGGACAATGAGCATTTTCAGAGAGAAGTTGAATATATCCGTCAGCACCTCAGTTATCTGGGCTGCGCAGTCTTTTGGAACCTGGCCTGGTCTATTATCGGGCCCCGCAGCTTTGCGTGAGTTGACTTGGCCAGGGCCTTCCTCAACTCAGCTTCAGCCAGACGGAGATACTCAGTCTGTTGGGGAGTGAGACGTCTTGGTCACTGGTACGCCGAGGGTAGACTTTTCATTTGTAATCTATTGAGTTCCATAAAACCATAAACTATAAGTCATAGCAGCAAAATTAGGCCATTTGGCTTAATAAATCTGCTCCACCAATCAATCATGGCTGATCCTTTTCTACCTTCCTCAGCCCAAATTTCCGACCTTCTCCCTTCTCCTCGTAACCTTTGATGTCATGTCCAATCAAGAAGCTATCAAACTCTGCTGAAATACACCCAATGACCTGGTCTCCAAAGCTGCCTGTGGTAACAAAGTCTACTAATTCACCACCCTCTGGCTTTTTTCTCAGCGGTTGATCAGGACAGGACTGCGCAAGCACGAGCAAGTCAGTCCGTGAGGCAGCAGGAGTATTTAAAAGAGAGCAGTTCGACGGAGCGGGCGACGGAGTAGAGGGAGACAGAGTAGAAGGCTTCATCTCGAGAGGCTTTGGCGAGCAGAGGCTGAGGACGAGCTTCACTCCAACTGAGGTAAGGCTGGGTAAGTTCCTTTAAAAGGAGAATGGTCTGCAGCGGTATTTTATTTGAAGCAAGGAAGGAGGCTAGGCTGTAGCATACTGGGTAGGTTGTGACAGCTAAGATCGGCCCCGTGGTTTGTTCCTCCTGCAGCATATGGGGAATAAGGGATACTTCCTGCGTCTCTGACGACTATGTGTGTAGGAAATGTGTCCAGCTGTATCTTCTGGCAGACCGCATTGAGCAGCTGGAGCTGCGATTAGATTCATACTGGAGCATCCGCGATGCTGAGAAAGTCGTGAATAGCACGTTAGCCACACCGCAGGTAAAGGCGACACAGGCAGAAAGAGAATGGTTGGCCACTAGACAACGTAGCAGTGGGCAGGTAGTGCAGGAGTCCCCGGAGGTCATCTCCCTCTTAAACAGATATACCGTTTTGGATACCGTTGGGGGAGATGTCTCATCAGGGGAAGGCAGCAGCAGCCGAGTTCATGGCACCATGGGTGGCTCTGCGGCACAGGAGGGAAGGAAAAGGAATGGGAGAGCTATAGTGATAGGGGATTTGATTGTAAGGGGAATAGATAGGTGTTTCTGCGGCTGCAAACGAGACACAGGAGGGTATGTTGCCTCCCTGGTGCAAGGGTCAAGGATGTCTCTGAGCGGCTGCAGGACATTCTGGAGTGGGAGGATGAACAGCCAGTGGTCGTGGTGCACATAGGTACCAACGATACAGGTAAAAAACGGGATGAGGTCCTACAAGGTGAATTTAGGGAGTTAGCAGATAAACTAAAAAGTAGGACCACAAAGATAATAATCTCTGGATTACTACCAGTGCCACGTGCTAGTCAGAGTAGAAATAGGAGGATATTTCAGATGAATACGTGGCTTGAAAAATGGTGCAAGGGGGAGGGAATCAAACTTCTGGGGCATTGGAACCAGTTCTGGAGGAGGTGGGACCGGTACAAACAGGATGGTCTGCACCTGGGCTGGACTGGAACCAATGTCCTAGGGGGAGCATTTGCAACTGTTGTTCAGGAGGATTTAAACTAATGTGGCAAGAGGATGGGAACAAGTGCAGAGAGACAGAAGGGTATAAAATGAGGGTAGAAGCAAAAAGTAGTAAGGTGAAAAGTAAAAGTGGCAGGCTGGCAAATCCAGGGAAAAAATCAAAAAGGGCCACTTTTCAACATAATTGTATAAGGGCTAAGAGTGTTGTAAAAGCAAGCCTGAAGGCTTTGTGTGTCAATGCAAGGAACATTTGTAACAAGGTGGATGAATTGAATGTGCAGATTGTTATTAATGAATATGATATAGTTGGGATCACAGAGACATGGCTCCAGGGTGACCAAGGATGGGAGCTCAACATTCAGGGATATTCAATATTCAGGAGCGATAGACATGAAAGAAAAGGAGGTGGGGTGGCATTGCTGGTTAGAGAGGAGATTAATGCAATAGAAAGGAAGGACATTAGCCGGGAGGATGTGGAATCGATATGGATAGAGCTGCATAACACTAAGGGGCAGAAAATGCAGGTGCGAGTTGTGTACAGGCCACCTAACAGTAGTAGTGAGGTTGGGGATGGCATTAAACAGGAAATTAGAAATGCGTGCAGTAAAGGAACAGCAGTTATAATAGGTGACTTCAATCTACATATAGATTGGATGAACCAAATTGGTAAGCGTGTTGATAAAGAGGATTTCTTGGAATGTATGCGGGATAGTTTTCTGAGGCAACATGTCGAGGAACCAACTAGAGAGCAGGCCATTCTGGACTGGGTATTGAGCAATGAGGAAGAGTTAGTTAGCAATCTTGTCGTGCGAGGCCCCTTGGGTAAGAGTGACCATAATATGGTGGAATTCTTCATTAAGATGGAGAGTGATATAATTAATTCAGAAACAAATGTTCTGAATTTAAAGAAGGGTAACTTTGAAGGTAGGAGACGTGAATTAGCTAAGATAGACTGGCAAATGATACTTAAAGGGTTGACGGTGGATATGCAATGGCAAGCATTTAAAGATTGCATGGATGAACTACAACAATTGTTCATTCCAGTTTAGCAAAGGAATAAACCAGGGAAGGTAGTGAACCCACGGCTGACAAGGGAAATTAAGGATAGTATCAATTCCAAAGAAGAAACATACAAATTAGCCAGAAAAAGCAGAACACCTGAGGACTGGGAGAAACTCAGAGTCCAACAGAGGAGGAAAAAGGGTTTAATTAGGAAAAGGAAAAAGGATTATGAGGGAAACCTGGCAGGGAACATAAAAACTGACTGTAAAAGCTTTTATAAATATGTGAAAAGAAAAAGATTGGTTAAGACAAATGTAGGTCCCTTCCAGTCAGAAACAGGTGAATTGATCATGGGGAACAAGGACATGGCTGACCAATTGAATAACTACTTTGGTTCTGTCTTCACTAAGGAGGACATAAATAATCTTCCAGAAATAGTAGGGGACAGAGGGGCCAGTGAGATGGAGGAACTGAGGGAAATACATGTTAGTAGGGAAGTGGTGTTAGGTAAATTGAAGGAATTAAAGGCAGATAAATCCCCAGGGCCAGATGGTCTGCATCCCAGAGTGCTTAAGGAAGTAGCCCAAGAAATAGTGGATGCATTAGTGATAATTTTTCAAAACTCTTTAGATTCTGGATTAGTTCCTGAGGATTGGAGGGTGGTTAATGTAACCCTGCTTTTTAAAAAAGGAGGGAGAGAGAAACCGGGGAATTATAGACCGGTAAGCCTGACATCGGTGGTGGGGAAAATGCTAGAGTCAGTTATCAAAGATGTGATAACAGTACATTTGGAAAGCGGGGAAATCATCAGACAAAGTCAGCATGGATTTGTGAAAGGAAAATCATGCCTGACGAATCTCATAAAATTTTTGAGGATGTAACTAGTAGAGTGGATAGGGGAGAACCAGTGGACGTGGTATATTTGGATTTTCAAAAGGCTTTTGACAAGGTCCCACACCGGAGATTAGTGTGCAAACTTAAAGCACACGGTATTGGGGGTATAGTATTGATGTGGATAGAGAATTGTTTGGCAGACAGAAAACAAAGAGTGGGAATAAAGGGGACCTTTTCAGAATGGCAGGCAGTGACTAGTGGGGTACCGCAAGGCTCAGTGCTGGGACCCCGGTTGTCTACAATATATATTAATGACTTAGACGAGGGAATTAAATGCAGCATCTCCAAGCTTGCGGATGACATGAAGCTGGACGGCAGTGTTAGCTGTGAGGAGGATGCTAAGAGGATGCAGGGTAACTTGGATAGGTTGGGTGAGGGGGCAAATTCATGGTAGATGCAATTTAATGTGGATAAATGTGAGGTTATCCACTTTAGAGGCAAGAACAGGAAAATAGATTATTATCTGAATGATGGCCGATAAGGAAAAGGGGAGGTGCAATGAGACCTGGGTGTCGTTATACACCAGTCATTGAAAGTGGGCATGTAGGTACAGCAGGTGGTGAAAAAGGAGAATGGTATGCTGGCATTTATAGCAAGAGGATTCGAGTACAGGAGCAGGGAGGTACTACTGCAGTTGTACAAGGCCTTGGTGAGACCACACCTGGAGTATTGTGTGCAGTTTTGGTCCCCTAATCTGAGGAAAGACATTCTTGCCATAGAGCGAGTACAAAGAAGGTTCACCAGATTAATTCCTGGGATGGCAGGACTTTCATATGATGAAAGACTGGATCGACTAGGCTTATACTCTCTGGAATTTAGAAGATTAAGGGGGGATCTGATTGAAACGTATAAAATTCTAAAGGTATTGGACAGGCTAGATACAGGAAGATTATTCCCGATATTGGGGAAGTCCAGAACGAGGGGTCACAGTTTGAGGATAAAGGGGAAACCTTTTAGAACTGAGGTGAGGAAAAACGTCTTCACAGAGAGTGGTGAATCTGTGGAATTCTCTGCCACAAGAAACAGCTGAGGCCAATTTATTGGCTATATTTAAGAGGGAGTTAGATATGGCCCTTGTGGCTAAAGGGATCGGGGGTATGGAGAGAAGGCAGTTATAGAGTTCTGAGTTGGACGATCATTCATGATTGTACTGAATGGCGGTGCAGACTCGAAGGGCCGAATGGCCTACCCCTGTACCTATTTTCTATGTTTCTAAAGAAATTTCTCCACATATCTGTTTTACATGGACGTCCCTCTATGCTGATGTTGTGCTGTCTTGTTCTAGGCTCCCTCACCATGGAAAACATCCTTTCCACAGCTACTCTGTCTAGGCCTTTCAACATTCGAAAGATTTTAATGAGATGCCTCCTCATCCTTCTAACTTTCAATGAGTACAGACCCAGTGCTCTCAAACGTTCCTTGTATGATAACCCTTTCATTCCGGAATCATACTTGCGAACCTCCTCCAAACCCTCTCTAATGCCGGCAAATATTGTCTTAGATGAGGAGCCCAAATTGTTTACAATATTCAAGGTGACGTCTCACCAGTGCCGCATAAAGCCTCAGGATCACATCCCTGCTCTTATGTTCTAGACAACTTTAAATGAAAAGTAACATTGCATTTGCTTTCCTCATTACCGACTCTACCTACAAGTTAAGCTTTAGGGTATTCTGCACAAGGACTCCCAATTCGCTTTGCATCTCAGATTTTGGATTTTCTCCAAGTTTTGAAAATAGTCGGTACATTTATTTATTCTATCAAAGTGCATGACCATACATTTTCCAACATTGTATTTCATTCGTCATTTTCTTGCCCATTCTCCTAATCTGTCCAAGTCTTTCTGTAGCCTCTCTACTTTAGCAAATCTACCTGCTCCTGCACCTATCTTCATACTGTCTGCAAACTTTGCAAGAAAGCTTTCAGTTCCATCCTCCAAATCATTAATATCTAATGTAGAAAGAATTGGACCCAACACAGACCCCTGTGGAACACCACTGGAACCAGTGGCCAACCAGAAAAGGCTCCCTTTATTCCCACTCTTTGCCTCATGTCAATCAGCCAGTGCTATTTCCATGCTACAATCTTTATTGTAATACCATGGGCTCGTAGCTTGTTAAGTGGCTTCATGTGTGACACCTTGTTAAATGCCTTCTGAAAATCCAGGTACGCAACATCAACCGATTTTCCTTTGTCCATCCTGCTTGCTTATTCTGCATTCTGCTTTCAGTTATTGTTTTACCTTGTTCTACCTCAATGCAGTATTTTATCTGTAGAAACAGTATGCAACACAAGCTTTTCCATGTGTTGATATATGAGACAATAATAAACTGATTTCAGTTCCAATGTTACTTTTTAAATAGTTATGGATACAGACAGTGCAGGACCACGGGTTCAAATCTGGAACTGGAGTAGCGTTGACTTGAAGGACATTAGGAAGGTTCTATCTAGAGTCGACTGTTATGTGGAAGGGCCATAATAAGAGTCAGGGGCAGCATGTTCCTTTTTGGGTGAAGGGTAGACATATCGAATTCAAATCTGAATCTGAATTAGGCTTATTATCACTGACATATATCATCAGATGTGTTGTTTTGTGGCAACAGCACAGTGCAATACATAAAGCAGAAACAATGTAGTAAAAGTTAACAAATCTGGTGGGGTAGTGTTCATTGACTATTCAGAAACCAGGTGTCAAAGGAAAAGAGGATTTGACTAAAACGTTGAACGTGGGTCTATTCAGGCTCCTGGACCTCCTCCTTGAAGGTAGCAATGAGAAGATGTCCTGAATGGTGAGGTTCCTTCATGATGGATGCTGCCCTCTTGGGGCATCACCTTTTGAAGATGTCCTCGACAGTGGGGATGGTTGTGCCTGTGAGGGAGCTGGATGAGTCTGGAACTCTCTGCAGCTTTTTGCAATTTTGTGCGTACCAGACGATGATGCAACTGGTCAGAATGTTCTCCACGGCACATCTGTAGAAATTTACTTGAGTTGCTGGTGACATTCCAACTCTCGTCAAACTCCTATTGAAGTATTTCCGTTCATCAGCATCGCAGAGCTTTGTGTGAGGGAGCTGAGAAGAAAGTGAAAACTCCAGTTACGCTCGGCCTTCACAACTGTTCCCATGGATTGTTATCTTCTATATATATCATCCTGCATTCTCAGGAGGAGAGATAAAACAGGGAAATATAGACCTCTCAGACCAATGTGATGAGCAATTTCATGACCTTTGCCCAGTCCCAAATATTTCATCATTTCCTGCCTCGTCGCAATTTGAGAATGATGTCATTGAAGGCAAACTTAGAAGAGTAAAGCTGATATTAGGTAACTCTCTGTGGATTAATATGGCTCTCTGACATGTATGAATCTCTGACATGGGATATCAGACACCAAGGAAGATCTAAGCAACACACACAAAATGCTGCAGCAGCTCAGCAGGTCAGACAGCATCAATGGGAATGAATAAACCTTCATCGGGACTGAAAAGGAAGGGGTCAGAAGCTGGGGGAGGAATTTACAATCTGTCAGGTGATAGACAAGTCGAAGTGAGGGGGTAGATAGGTGATTGGGGAAGGTTCAATGAAGTAAGAAGCTGGGATGTGAAAGGTGGAAGAGGTGAAGGGTAGAAGAAGGAATCCAATAGGAGAGGAAAGTGGGCCACAGAAGAAAGAAAAGGCAGTGGGGAACCAGAGTGCTGTGATGGACAGGTCATGTGTGTGGGGGAGGGAAAGAGAAGGGCTTCCAGAATGGGTAATGAGGAATATAACTAAAAAGAGGAGGTGGAGGTGGGGAGACAGAGGGGAATGGTTACCAGAAGCTAGAGAAGAGCAACACGGTATCACAGTAGTCAGCATAGCATATTACAGCACCAGCAACTGCTTTTCATTTCCTGCTGCTGTCTGTAAGGAGACTATGCCCACTCTGTGACCTCATGGGTTTTCTCTGAGTGCTCTGGTTTCCTCCCGCAAAGACACCCAGGCGAGGGTGAGTGAGTTGTGGGCATGCAATGTTGGTGACACCGGCAGGCTGCCCCCAGCACAGTCCTTGGTCTGTGTTGGTCATTGACACAGATGGAATATTTCAATGTTTCAATGTACATGTGACAAATAATCTTCATCTTTAGAAATTTATGTCCATGCCATCAGTTTGGAATGTGAGTTGTTGCTCCTCCAAGCTGCATTTGGCCTGCAGCCACAGACAGACATGTCGGTGTGGAATAGGAAGTATGGAAAGGAGGATACAAAGGAGACAATCACTTCTCCATCACTATCCACCACCTCGGGGTGCCCTTGAGACCTGACAGCCAGTGATGACTGCTCGACGTGGGGTCACTGGAACCACAGAAGCCAATGTGCACACGTCTCAGTCACCACATGAACAGCAGCAGTTCAAGGTACTGGGACAACTCTACCTTCCTCTTAGGTCAGAACCCACATACTGAATAAGAAGAGAACACATTAGAGTTTTTGGACCCAATTGATTTCAGAGGCCTCAATTTCCCTGTGCTCTGATTGGTCCGAAATACACTCAGGGGTACCTCCTGTATCATATAAAGTGACCACTGAGTGTATGTTCATGGTCTTCTGCTGCTGTAGCTCATACACCTCAAGGTTTTATTCAGAGTGTATTCAGAGATGCTCTTCCCCAAGCCACTGAGTAATGTGTTGCTTCCTGTCAGCTTGAACCGGTCTAACCATTCTCCTCTGGTTTCTCTCATTAAGAATACCTTTTACTCACAGAACTGCCACTCACTGGATTTTTTTCTTGTTTTGTTTTTCACATCTTTTCTGTAAACGCTAGAAACTGTTGTATGTGAATATCCCAAGAGATCAGCAGATTCTGAGATACTCAAACCACCCCACCTGGCACCAACAAGCATTCCACAGTCAAAGTCACTGAGGACCTTTTTCTTCCCCATTCTGATGTTTGGTCTGAACAACAACCAAATCTCTTGAGCATATCAGCATGATTTTATGCATTAAGTTCCTGCACATGATTGGTTGATTAGATATCTTCATAATAAGCAGTGTACAGGTGTACTTAATAAAGTTGCCACTGAGTGTTGTTTACAACTAGAAAGCTGTGATCTCACAGACTGTATTCTTTACTGTGATCTCACAGACTGTAGTCATTACTGCAATCTCACAGACTGTATTCTGTACTGTGATCTCACAGACTGTATCCTTTGCTGTGATTTCTGCAGCATCGCACACTCAGTGGTACCCGTGGACATCGCGTGTTACCTCTCCACGGTTACCTGGGCACGGACATGCTCCCCGGAACATCGCCAGGCTGTCAGCCCGGGTGGAAACCTCCGCTGCCCGCTGCTGGGACCCGCAGATAGCAATTTTTAGCAGCCCTAGCAACGAGTTTGCCAGTACATCCTCCTCCCTCCTTTCCCTCAACTTCCACCATCCTCCCGCCCCATGAATGACCGCATATGAAAAGCTGGGGCTAAAATGCATCCCGAGAGGAGCAGCCTCTTCAGATATCCGGATGGGGTCTGCAGCCTCTCACACTCCATGTACCTGTGATACTCGGTCTCTTCCAGTCCGCAGAAACGAGAGGCGGCTGGGAGATCCCTGTACACACACACACACACACACTCTATCCTGGAGGAACTCAGCAGGACAGGCAGCATCTATGGAGAAAAGTACAGTCGACAGTTCGACCTGCTGAGTTCCTCCAGCATTTTTGTGTGTTGCTTGGATTTCCAGCATCTGCAGATTTTCTCTTGTTTGTGAATTTATTACAGAGCACCAGACTATGCAGCACCTTCCACCCCAGGTCCCCGATGGACATGGGAAGGACACCTTCGTAAAATGACTTACGCTGGGGAGACTCTCCTCTTTCCCAGGTGGAAAATCCGACCACCGCTGAGTGTCGGGACGCCGCAGGGGCTCGTTCATTTTCACAAATAAAATCATTTGTTAGAAATTCAAATCACAACAGTCACATTACAAACAGAACCAGACAAACTGTAACTAATTCCCCATCCTCATCGAGGGAAACAGTTTCTGGTGCATTGTCCTGGCGGGACAGAAGAATCAGAAGCCCTGCACATTGGCAGTGGTTGCGATTTGAATCCACGCCTCCCCGGTGACTGAACTTTTAACCCAGCGATTTTGATCGCTTGGCACAATACCACACAGCTCGCCCATGCAGCAAGTCTCCCCTCTCCACGACACCAATGTTGTCCAAGGGAAGGGCAAGGGGGAGGGCACCTCGCAGAGTAATGTTCTTCCGCCACCAGATGGAGGGAGGGGCGATAGGGTGGGGTTAGGAAGCCCCTTCAATCATTGAAATGGTATTCCATCCCAGCGGGCGGCATGTACGGTAACAGTGCTTTTGATTAACGCTAATTAACGCGTAGTCTGCGGATTTAAGAATGAAAAGGCCCTGCATGCTTTATTCTTGTAAGTATTTTGAATATCAATAAAGTTTACAGGCCGAACATAGAACAGAACGGCACAGTACAGACCATTCGATCCGCATAAGAACATGAGAGGAGCAGGAGCAGGCCATCTGGCCCGTCCAGCCTGCTCCGCCATTCAATCAGACCATGGCTGATCTGACCATGGATTCATCTCCACCTACTTGGCTTTCCCCGTGACCCTTAATTCCCCAACTATGCAAAAATCTAATCAACCTTGTCTTAGATATATTTACTGAGTTAGCCTCCACTGTTTCATTGGGCAGAGAATTCCACAGATTCACCACCTTCTGGGAAAAACAGTTCCTCTTAATCTCCATAAGACCATAAGACCATAAGACAAAGGAGCAGAAGTAGGCCATTCGGCCCATCGAGTCTGCTCCGCCATTTTATCATGAGCTGATCCATTTTATCCTATTTAGTCCCACTGCTCCACCTTCTCACCATAACCTTTGATGCCCTGGCTACTCAGATACCTATCAATCTCTGTCTTAAATACACCCAATGACTTGGCCTCCACTGCTGCCCGTGGCAACAAATTCCATAGATTCACCACCCTCTGACTAAAAATTTTTTTCACATTTCTGTTGTGAAAGGGCGCCCTTCAATCCTTAAGTCATGCCCTCTCGTACTAGACTCCCCCATCATGGGAAACAACTTTGCCACATCCACTCTGTCCATGCCTTTTAACATTCAAAATGTTTCTATGAGGTCTCCCCTCATTCCTCTAAACTCCAAGGAATACAGTCCAAGAGCGGACAAACGGTCCTCATATGTTAACCCTCTCATTCCCGGAATCATTCTAGTGAATCTTCTCTGTACCCTCTCCAACGTCAGCACATCCTTTCTTAAATAAGGAGACCAAAACTGCCCACAGTACTCCAAGTGAGGTCTCACCAGCGCCTTATAGAGCCTCAACATCACATCCCTGCTCCTATACTCTATTCCTCTAGAAATGAATGCCAACATTGCATTCACCTTCTTCACCACCGACTCGACCTGGAGGTTAACTTTAAGGGAATCTTGTACGAGCACTCCCAAGTCCCGTTGCAACTCAGAACTTTGAATTCTTTCCCCACTTAAATAATAGTCTGCCCGTTTATTTTTTCTGCCAAAGTGCATAACCATACACTTTCCAACATTGTACTTCATTTGCCACTTCTCTGCCCATTCTTCCAATCTATCCAAGTCTCTCTGCAGACTCTCCGTTTCCTCAGCACTACCGGCCCCTCCACTTATCTTCGTATCGTCAGCAAACTTAGCCACAAAGCCATCTATTCCATAATCCAAATCGTTGATGTACAAAGTAAAAAGAAGCGGCCCCAACACTGATCCCTGTGGAACACCACTGGTAACCGGCAGCCAACCAGAATAGGATCCCTTTATTCCCACTCTCTGTTTCCTGCCAATCAGCCAACGCTCTATCCATGTATGTAACTTTCCTGTAATTCCATGGGCTCTTATCTTGTTAAGCAGCCTCATGTGTGGCACCTTGTCAAAGGCCTTCTGAAAATCCAAATATACGACATCCACTGCATCTCCCTTGTCTAACCTACTGGTAATTTCCTCAAAAAATTGTAATAGGTTTGTCAGGCAGGATTTTCTTTTAAGGAATCCGTGCTGAGTTCTGCCTATCCTGTCATATGCCTCCAGGTACTCTGTAACCTCATCCTTGACAATCGACTCCAACAACTTCCCAACCACCGACATCAAGCTAACAGGTCCATAATTTCCTCTTTGCTTCCTTGCCCCTTTCTTAAGTAGCGGAGTGACATTTGCAATCTTCCAGTCTTCTGGAACCATGCCAGAATCTATCAACTTTTGAAAGATCATCGCTAATGCCTCCGCAATCTCCACAGCTACTTCCTTCAGAACACGAGGGTGCATTCCATCTGGTCCAGGAGATTTATCGACCTTTAGCCTATTCAGCTTTCTGAGTACTTTCTCTGTCATAATTGTGACTGCGCACACTTCTCTTCCCTGCCACCCTTGAGTGTCCAGTATCCTACTGTCTTCCTCAGTGAAGACTGATGCAAAATACTTGTTCAGTTCCTCTGCCATCTCCTCATCTCCCATTACAATTTCTCCAGTATCATTTTCTATTGGTCCTATATCTACTCTCACCTGTCTTTTACTCTTTATATACTTGAAAAAGCTTTTAGTATCCTCTTTGATATTATTTGCTAGTTTCATTTCATAGTTAATCTTTTCTCTCTTAATGACCTTATTGGTTTCCTTTTGTAAGGTTTTAAATACTTCCCAATCCTCTGTCTTCCCACTAATTTTTGCTTCCTTGTATGCCCTCTCCTTAGCTTTAACTTTGGCTTTGACTTCTCTTGTCAACCACGGTTGCATCCTTTTTCCACTCGAAAATTTCTTCTTTTTTGGAATATACCTGTCTTGCACATTCCTCATTTCTCACATAAACTCCAGCCACTGCTGCTCTGCCATCTTTCCCGCCAGTGTCTCTTTCCAGTCAACTTTGACCAGTTCCTCTCTCATGCCACTGTAATTTCCTTTACTCCACCTAAACACCGACACATCAGATTTCGGCTTTTCTTTTTCAAATTTCACAGTGAACTAAATCATGTAATGATCACTGCCTCCTAAGGGTTCCTTCACCTCAATCTCTCTAATCACCTCCGGTTCATTACACAATACCCAATCCAGTACAGCCAATCCCCTAGTGGGCTCAACAACAAGCTGTTCTAAAAAGCCATCTCGCAGACATTCTACAAATTCTCTCTCTTGAGATCCAGTGCCGACCTGATTTTTCCAATCTACTCGCATGTTAAAATCCCCCACAATTATCATAACACTGCCCTTCTGACAAGCCTTTTCTATTTCCAGTTGTAATTTATGGTCTACATCCCTGCAGCTGTTTGGAGGCCTATAAATAACTGCCATCTGGGTCCTCTTACCCCTGCTATTCCTTAACTCAACCCATAAAGATCCTGCACCTTCCGATCCTATATCACCTCTTTCTAATGATTTAATATTATTTCTTACCAATAAAGCCACGCCTCCCCCTCTGCCTACCCTCCTATCCTTCTGATACACCGAGTATCCTTGGACGTTCAGCTCCCACAGACATGCATCCTTTAGCCAGGTCTCAGTGATGGCCACAATATCATACCTGCCAATCTGTAATTGTACAACAAGATCATCCACCTTATTTCTTATGCTGCGTGCATTTAAGTACAACACCTTAAGACCAGTATTTGATACTTTTTGCTTTGATTTCACTGCAACTTTATTGCACTGCAACTCATCCCAATGGCTACACATTTGCCCCATCACCTGCCTGTCTTTCCTGACATCTTTACTGCTCACTATCTTAGATTTATTTCTGTTTTCCCCTTCCTCCGCTCTATCATTCCGGTTCCCATCCCCCTGCCAAATTAGTTTAAACCCTCCTTAACAGCTCTATTAAACTTTCCTGCCAGGATATTGGTCCCCTTTGGGTTCAGGTGTAACCTGTCCTTTTTGAACAGGTCATACTTCCCCCAGAAGAGATCCCAATTATCCAAGAATCTGAAGCCCTGCCCCCTACACCTCCGTCCTAAGTCTACTGCTCTGAATCTAGAGGCAATGTCTGCTAGTTCTAGACTCACCTATCAGAGGAAACAACCTTCCTGACTCTATCTTATCTATCCCTTTCATAATTTTATATGTTGCTCTGTGATCTCCTTTCACTCTTCTGAAGGCCAGCGAGTGCAGCCCCAGACAACTCAATCTCTCCTCATAGTCCAACCCCCTCATCTCTGGAATCAACCTGGTGAACCTCCTCTGCACCACCTCCAAAGCCAGTACATCCTCCCGCAAGTAAGGAGACCGGAATTGCACGCAGTACTCCAGGTGTGGGCTCATCAGTGTCCTGTACATTTGCAACTTAGCTTCCCTGCTCTGAAATTCAATCCCCCTGGCAATACAGGCCAACGTCCCCATTTGCCTTCTTGATAGCCTGCTACACCTACAAACCAACCTTTTGCAATTCATACACAAGCACACCAAAATCCCTCTGTACAGCAACATGCTGCAATTTTTTTTACCATTTAAGTAATAATCTCTCTTCCCTTTTTCCTTCCAAAGTGGCTGACCTCACAATTAACAACATTGTATTCCATTTGCCAGACCCTTACCCACTCATTTACCGATCTATATCTCTCTGCAGGCTCTCCGTATCATCTGCACAAGTTGCTTTTCCACTTAATTTAGTATCATCAGCAAACTTAGATACACTACATTCGGTCCCCTCTTCCAGATCCACGATGTAGTACTGACCCTTTAACTTACTCCTTCCCTCCAATATTTTATCCATGTATATATCTGAGAGTCTTTTAAATATCCCTCATGAATCTGCCTCTACCACTACCCCAGTCAGCGCGTTCCACACACCTAACACCTGTGGGATCTCCTAAATATTCCTCCATTCACATTAAAATTATGCGCCTTCGTTTTCGCCAAGGACGAGAGAATTAAAACCATGTATCCTCGGTCTTTGTTGTATCTCAGGGGAGCGGTTGCCCGATTGTGACGGGGAGCAACCGCCGAGTGACCGTCCGATGATCGGAGACCTCTGTTACGCAGCATCCTGCTCCGCCTAACCCAGCACCGGTCCCGCCTCGCTCCCGAGCAGCTCGGAAGGCGGCTCCGACGCGGAGATGCTACGATCCAGCCTGGCGCCCGTGCTAATCCTACTCGCCGTACTGCCGAACCGGGGAACCGCGTGTGTGACCTGTGACCGGAGGCTGTGGTCCAAGTTTCAGGAGATGATGGACTGCTGCCTGTTGGTAGCGAACGAGCAAGAATGTTTGTTGCAGCTGAATCCTCTCGTCACCTACACCAGGAACTTCAAGATCGGTAAACACAAAACATTTCGGAGACACTGGAAATCATGAGCAACAGACGCAAAACGCTGAAGAAACTCAGCAGGTCAGGCAGCATCTATGGAAATGAATAAACAGTTGACTTTTCAGGCCGAGACCCTTCTTCTCGGCTGGAACGGAATGGGGGTAGAAGCCTCCTAGCACTTACCCTGCAAACATGACTTGCTACATCTCTACCCACACCGCTCTTCAGTACCAAATAGTCCTTCCAGGTGAGGCAACACTTCACCTGCGAGTCTCCTGGTGCCGTCTACTGTATTCGATGCTCCTGTTGTGTCCTCCTCCACATGGGTGAGACTCGAAGCAGAACTGGTGACCGCTATGTCCACCGCAAATGGCATGATTTCCCGGTGGCCACCTATTTTAATTCTATTTCCCATTCACAAACAAGATGGTTGTCCATGGCATCCTCCACTGACGAGACAAATCTAAATTCGGGTTTATATTCCATCTGGTTAGCCTCCAAACCAATCGCATGAATATCGATTTCTCCAACGTCCAGTAAATTCTCCCCCCCCTTTCATTTTCTATTCCACATTCTGGTTATTATCTCACCTTTTCTCCTCACCTGCCTACTAACTCCCTCTGGTTCTCCCCCTCCTTCCCTTTATTACTCAGTCTAGTCTCCTCTCCATTCAAATTGCTTCTTCAACTATCACCTCCCAGCTTTCCACTTCATCTCCCTCCCCACTTCACTCACCCCCTTTCCCTTCACCTGGTCTCAGCGATCACCTGCCAGCTTGTACTCCTTCCGTTCCAGCTACCGTCTTATTCTGGTTTCTACCCTTTCCCTTCCTGTCCTGGCAAAGGGTCTTGAACCGAAACGTCTAATGTTTATTTCCCTCTAGAGATGTTGCTTTACATGTTGAGTCCCTCCAGAATTTTCTGGATTCAAGATGGGTAAACGCTCCCAACGTGGAGATGGGACAGGGGCAGTGGGGGAGGGATGAAGGGGCAAGAAGAGGGGCAAAGGAGTTTAGGATCAATTCCCCAACTGGAGAGATACTGTGGTCATAATCCGACCAGACATCTCTCTCGTGATCGTGAGAAGGGAGTGTTAGAGTGGATTTCTTTTTGGGTAGATAATTTGTTAACACTTCAACGACTTTGGCCACCAGACTTCTATTTTAACTGTTTGACAAAGGACTGTGGATTGAGTCCACCACAATGGGCTACCCAAAAGGTGTGAATACCAGATATTTTCGAAGGCAGTATCACCACACCTATACATTATAAATATTAATTGCACGGGAAATGCCAAATAAATGTATCGTAGACTTAACTTACATTCCTAAAGGCTGTAGATACCAACCCAGATATGTTGGCGTCGGGAGGAAAGGATGGTGTGAGATTTTGTATGTAGCTTCAATAGGAAGCATTGTCTATGCATTGTCTGTAACTTTTTAAGTAGCGATTGCCTTTGTGTTTAGCATATGAATATCGAGCCCACATTCAGCTAGCAGACCTTTCTGCGGAAAGCGTCTCGAGATGCCTGCTGTACCTTGTTGTGTCGAATAAAGAAGCAGCTTTGTATCTGCCAGTGACTCTGTCTCTCCGGTAATTTCATCCACGCTACAACAGGGAGCAACATGCTGCGATAAGGAGAGTGCGGAGTGGGTACTGAAGGAGGGATGGTGATGAGGGAGTTCTGTGGGAGGTGGTGAGGAGGGGGCACTGAGTGAGGAATGGTGAGGTTGGAACCCTGTGGGATGGGGATGAGGAGGGAGCACTCTGGGAGGGGAGACGATGGAGCACTGTGGAATGGGCGGTGTGGTCTAAGTGTTGTGGGTGGGGCGGTGTTGAGAACCCTGTGGGACGGGCGGTGAGGAGGGAGAACTGCGAGAGGGTGTGGTGAGAAGAGAGCACTCTAGGAGGGAGTGGTGAGGAGGGAGCACTGTGGGAGGGATGGTGAGGTGTGAGTCCTGTGGGGCGGGCGGTGAAGAGGAGACGCTGAGCTATTAAAGTTCAGTTAGGGTCGGGTGTGTGCCTGGCAGTGCAGCACACTGAGTATGTGCCCTGGCAAGAATCAGGCTGTCCTAGTGGACGGTTAAACCAGTGTTTGTTTGAGATACAGTAGTCACTGCTCTGGAATTAATCTCACCGCAGTTATGACCCAATCTGTCTCTTCCTCCCATTAGTGTACACAGAGACAATGATTTATTCATTCCTGGAGCTGATGGATTTGATTTAACCTTTCATGTTTTCTTTGAGTAAGTTGTGGCTCTAGACATAGGCCTCGGTCTTGCGGAGGAAAGGGGGTACACGTCTGGTCATCACCTCCATATGACTGTAAAGTAGAATTGTTCACTCGCACACAGTCTCCGTATCTCTGGGTCAGACCCACACCGGGAGTACCGTGAACAGCTGCAGCCTCCGTATCCCACACCGGGAACACTGTACACAGTTCCAGTCTCCGTATCCCTGGGTCAGACCCACACCGGGAGCACCATGCACAGTTCCAGTCTCCGTATCTCTGGGTCAGACCCACACCGGGAACACCGTGTGCTGTTCCAGTCTCTGTATCCCTGGTCAGACTACACAAGGAAATCCGTGCACAGTTCCAGTGTCCGGATCTCTAGGTCAGACCCACACAGGGAACACCGTGAACAGTTCCATATTCCGTATCCCACACCGGGAACACCTTGCACATTTCCAATCCCCGTAGCCCTGGGTAAGACCACATCCAGAACACCGTGCCCAGAATCAGTCTCCATATCCCTGGGTCAGACCCACACGGAGAACCCTGGTTAGGTTTCCGTATCCCTCCGAATTCAGTGCAACGTTTTGATCTCCATATTGCTTAGTTGCACCGTGCTGTGGATAGTTTCAGTACTGTCAGACCCACCGCCCTGTCGGTACGAAGTTCCCTCACCTACGGAACCTATAGCATTGGTACATCGCCCAAAGAGATAATCGAGAAAGGATTTCTGTTGTTTCGTCCGGCAACATTTTTCCCCGTGGATTTGTTTGGTTGCTGTCACCTTGCTGTAGGTTGGAGGTTGCTGTCTACAATATGGAGTTATGACAGCAGCGTCTGCACTTTCAAATAATCGCCTTGCCGATTTGCCGACTGCCCCCCAACCCCCGCTGCCCCCTCTCCCCGCGCAGGTGGACACTGCAGTGAGGAGGGAGCACCGCGCTACAGGAGGGGAAGAGGAGGAAGCGCCACATTGCGGAAGGGAACGCCGGGAGGTTCCTCACTCTTCCGTTCCCACTCAGAAATAGGTTAGCGGACGTCGAAACATACAGCGAAATGCGGCATTTGCGTCATCGTTTGCGATGTCCTGGGGCAGCCCACGAGTGCCGCTACGCTCCCGGTTCCAACATAACATCCACACAATTTACTAATTTTAATCCTTACATCGCGAGATTGTGGAGGAAACTAGATAAAACCCACGGTTTGTAGCTACAAACTCCTTGCAGTTAGCGGCATGAATCGAGCCTCGGTGAAGACTATTGTTATTCAACCATATATATGTTTATGGCGAACGAGCCCTGGGTCTGCTTCATTGGATCTGAAACCCTGGACTCCCTCCACCCCTGATCCCCAAGCGGACTGCAGAGAAACGATAGTGCAGGCCTGTCCTTTGAGGGGTAGATCCAACATTGTACATTGGGGTCTTGTTGTTCTGTCCTCTGGGATTTCTATGTGTATTGATGTTTGTTTGCAGAGGTATGTATGAAAGACTGGAGATTAACAATGTTATTCTCTCTCTGCAGACTATGACCCGTTAGATATGTCGAGGGCCTTTACTCAGACGAATTTGAAGGGAGGTCAGACAGAATTCTTTTCCCAAGCTCATATCAACAATTCATGTAAATCTGTGTTTTAATTCCCCGTGAAAATTGAAATGCATCTATCGATGGTCTGATCCAGTTAGGAGGAAAATGTAGGGGAATACTGAGCTGTGGGAGAGGCGGTGAGAAGGAGACGCTGAGCTGTGGGGGGAGCAGTGAGGAGGGAGAGCTGTGCTACGGGAGGGATGGTGATGGAGTGTGTGACAGCGGAATGTGCTGTGAGGCGGGAGCGCTCATCCCAGTGATAGAGTTCCTCCTGTCCTTCCCTACAACCCCATGAGTCTTTACATCCAACACATCACTCTCCGCAAGCGATACAAATGGCCAAAGTGCTACAGCTGTCCATCACCTCCTCCCTCACCTCCATTCCGGGCCCCAAACAGTCCTTCAAGGTGAGGCAAAGCGTCACCTGCGAATTTGCTGGGGTTGTCTACTGTATCCGGTGCTCCCGATGCGACCTCCTCTATATTGGTGGTACACATTGTAAATTAGGGGGAAGAGTCACTGAGCATCTTCGCTCCATCCAACACAAACATAACTTCCCAGCGACCCAGCATTTTAATTCCAATTCCCATTCCCATTCCAACATGTCGGTCCATGGTCTCCTCTTGTGCCACGATGCGGCCACACTCAGGGTGGAGGAGCAACACCTTACATAGCGTGTAGCCTCCAATCTGATAGCATAAATGTCGATTTTTCATCCAATAAAAAAATCTTCCCTTCTCTCTTCTTCTATTCTTCTCCGGCCTTCTCCCTCTTCTCATCAGTCTATCACATCCTGCTGTGTTCCTTCTACTTCCCTTTCTCCTCTGGTTCACTCTGCTCTCCTATCCGATTCTTTCACCTCCAGCCCTTTACCTGTCCCTCACACCTGGCTTCACCTATCACCTTCCAGCTAGCACCCTTCCCTCTCCCTACCGTTTTAGTCTGTTGACTTCCCCCTTCTTTTCCATTCCTGAAGAAGTATCTAGATCGGAAACGCTGGCTGTTTGTTCATTTCCACAGATGCTGCCTGACCTACAGAGTTCCTCCGGCATTTTGTGTGTGTGTTGTTTTCGATTTCCAGCATGTGCAGAGATTCTTGTGTTTATAACCTGTTAACCGCACACTTTTGGAATGTAGGGAAGAATGGGAGGACAGGAAAGAAACCCACTCAATCACGAAGAAAACGTACAAACACCTCACCCACAGTGTTGGAATTGAACCCAGGTCGCTAGCGCTGTAATAGTGTTCCGTTAACCGTTACACTACCGTGCTGCCCACTGAATCACTGAGTGTAGATGTTCGGGTTCCTATAACTCCTTCCAATAGTTTTAATGAGAAGAGGACATGTCCTGGATGGTGAGAGTCCTAGTGTTGGATGCTACCTTCTTGAGACACCGCTTCTCGAAGATGTCCTCGATTATGGGAACGGTTGTGGCCGTGATGGAGCTGGCGGAGACTATACACTCTGTAGCCGCTTCCCATTCTGCAGAATGCTCTGCACCGTACAGCTGTAGGAAGTTGAAAGTGTTTGGTGACATTTAAAGTCTTAACAAGCTCCCAAAGAAGTGGAGCCACTGGATAAATGGTTCGGATGGTGAAAGTAGATATTGACACCCAAACAGAATGCTCCTGTTTCCCCACTTAGTGGTATAAGAATATAGACTTCCCGGTCCTGTCATCCACTGATCGTCTTCTCCTTCTCTTTCCCCACCCCAGCTGTGTGTGGCGACGACTGCAATGAGTATCAGCTATTATTTAAACCAACGTCCAAATTAATAGTTACTTTCAAACGTGTGTTGGGTGGGGGTTATTAATCCTCCCCATCTCTGTGAGCTCCTCCGTCTCCTGCAGCTGTCCTTGTCTCTGTGACTCCTTCTGGTCCCTACAACCCTCCCCAACTCGGTGACACCGTCTAATTCCTTTGCCCTTCCCTGTCTCTGAGCCCCAATGCTCTACACCTCCCTTCTCTCTCTGACCCCGTCATGGTCCTACAACCTTCCCCGTCTCTGAGACCCTTCTGTTTCCTATACCCCTCCCCGTATCTGAGCTCCTTCTTCCGCTACATGCCTTCCCGTCTATGCCATTGGGCTTATCCGAGACGGTGATGAGTCTGCATACAGACGGGTGGTGGAACGGTTGGCCCTCTGGTGTGTTCAGAACAATCTGGAGCTAAGTACGCTCAATACTGTGGAGATGACAGTGGACTTCAGGAGGAGGCCCCCAATACTCCCCCCACTCACTATACTCACCAGTATTGTGTCTGCTGTGGAGACCTTCAGGTTTCTGGGTGTCACAATCTCCCAGGACCTGAAGTGGACACCCAACGCAGACACTCTTATCAAAAAGGCTCAGCAGAGGTTGTATTTCCTATGTCAACTCAGGAAGTACAACCTGCCTCAGAAGCTGCTGATTCAATTCTATTCAGAAATAATCCAGTCTGTTCTCTGTTCGTCCATCACTGTCTGGTTTAGATCAGCTACCAAACAAGACAAGAATAGACTCCAAAGAACCATCAGGGCTGCGGAAAGGATTATTGGTGTGAAGCTGCCCTCGATCCAGGACTTATATGCATCTAGAGTCAGGAAGCGAGCAAGCAGCATCATTGTAGACCCTTCACAACCCGGACATCACCTGTTCCAACTCCTTCCTTCTGGTAGGCACTTTAGATCACTGTATGCTAGGACAAATAGGTACAAGAACAGTTTCTTTCCGTATGCCATCAGTCTTATGAACACTTGAATTTTAGTCTATTATAAACCAAGTCAACCTGTACATACACAGGTATACCTCATTGTATATGGTTCACAATCATTTGCACTACTGTTTTGTTTGCTTTTTGATTCTGTACAGCGGGAGCTCAGGGAAACCGGCATCATATTCCTTGTATGTGTCCACATACTTGGCGATAATAAAGGATTCGGATTCAGATTCTGATTCTATGACTCCCTCTAGTCCCTACACTACACCGTGTCTCTGTGACTCCTTTCTGGTCTCTAAAACCCTTCCCGTGATGACGATCCACCCCCATCCCTTCACCAGTTCCTGTATCTGTGCTACCCACTGGACGGGTCATTATGTTCCTTTCCGGCTCCTACGCCCCTCAGTATCTCGATATACTGTACCTTCCATCCCCTACATCCCTCCCTGTCTTTGTGACTCCTTACAAATCATCCTCAGTCTCTTCCCTCCTCTAATTCCTTTGTCATCAAGGACCCCCACCATCCAGGCCATACTCTCATGTCACTGCTGCCATCAAGAAGGAGGTACAGGAGCCTCAGGACCTAGACCAGCAAGTTCAGAAACTGTTATTAGCCTCAACCATCGGGCTGTTGAACCAGAGGAGAAAACTTCATTTGCCCCGTCACTAAACTGTTTCCACATCTATGCCCTTCATCTGATGTTCTCCATATCTATTGCTTATTTACCTATCTATTCTGGATATGTACTTAAACATTACGGTGTCGGCTTTATTATATAATGTTATTTTGTAGTGACTTTGGGATGATACCAGTTATAGATATTACTTTTGGGATAATGTATACTCTGTTCACATTCTCAAATTATTGTTTTAGTTCGGTATATTTCTGGTCTTCTTCACTTATTGATTTATGTATGTTGTGTGTGCTTAGAATGGTTATATCTATTAAGTAAGTTATTCTTGCTTGCTTGTCCTGTAATATCGGCTGGTTATTATGATTTGTACAATCTGTCATAACAGATCGGTCGTAATATAATTTGTGGTATTCTGACTCTTAAACTGAATCAGTCTTCTACTTCTAATAAAGTATTGTGTCGTGTATGAGTTTGTTGTCATGGTGCAGTCTGTGAAGTCTGCATTCCGGTTCATGGTCTGGTCCGTGGACTCAGGTCTCCGGGTCTTCCAGCTGTTCCTTTATTTGGTTGAGTTAATCATAGGCACCTGATTCCCATCTGAGGCTTGGAATATAAGTAGCCTTGGGGACGACTGTGTGTTGCTGGTTTGTCTTGTTAAGATTCCCTTGGAGCAACCTGCCGGTGGAAGGCTAGAATGGCCACTTGCCATCTTTAGGCTGCCTTGGTGAACTATCATCTCATGGACCCTTGCTGTCAGTAGTCGGAGCTGTCTTTGCTGTATGGATTCAGCTGTTTCCTGGGCCCGCTGAGTGGCCGTCAGCTACACCGAGCTCAGTAGGGACCCGACTGTTTCCCTAGCCAGCCGAGGTTGCTGGCCGTAACGGCTACTCAGAGCAACCCCGATGCAGAGATGGAACTGTCTGTCGTTCTTCGGTGTTTGTCTCTTCTTGTCCTCTCCTCCGTGGGGTAAGTCAGGCCGTTCTGCCATTGCCCTGCGGGGGGATCTGTCTTGTCTTGTACTCAAATCCATGGGGTAAACCAGGCCATTCTGCCATTGCCCTGCGGGGGGATCTGTCTTGTCTTTTCCTCACCTCCGTGGGGTAAGTCAGGCTGTTCTGCCATTGCCCTGCGGGGTGACCTGTCTTGTCTTGTCTTGTCTTTGCCTCTCTTGGGTAAGTCCTGCCATTCTGCCGTTACCCGACGGATGGTCCTGTCCCACCTTCGTGTGGAGAAGAAGTTCAATCTCAGCTTGTCTAAGTATAAATCTCAGCTCTATGTCTATGTACTGTCCTGTCTCATGCTGGTGTCGTGTCAAATATGAGTCTCGGCTTTTCCAAGGATAAGTACAGGCTCTTTGTTGATGTATAGTTCCCAGTTTGTCTCCGAGCTCCAGCCTCTGAGTTATCAGCCTCCTCATTCCAAAACTCAATGCCCCAGCATACAGCCTCCAGTCTCAATTTCCCAGCCTGCAGCCTCCACCCTCAAGACCCAAGCCTCAAGCTCAAGACCAGGACCCCAGCCGTGAGCCTCAAGACCAGGACCCCAGCCGCGAGCCTCAAGACCAGGACCCCAGCCGCAAGCCTCAAGACCAGGACCCCAACCTCGAGCCTCAAGACCAAGACCTCAGCCTCGAGCCTCAAGACCAGGACCCCAGCCTCGAGCCTCAAGACTTGGCTCCTAGTTCATAGTTCCTTGTCTGGTTTCCCTGTTGAGTTCATGTCCTAGCCCTAGCCGTGGTCGGGTTTGGCAGGGAGAGTTTTTCTTCCTTCTCCCGTCTGCATGAGATGTGGGACATCTGAGAGACTTTGAACTTTTACTGTGCACATGGACTTATTCATCAAGTTATGGTATTGTTGCACTGTTGTAACTATATGTTATAATTATGTGGTTTTGTTAGTTTCTTTCCAGTCTTTGTCTGTCCTGTGTTTTGTGGTATCACACTGGAGGAAATATTGTATCATTTCTTAATGCATGCATTACTAAATGACAATAAAAGAGGACTGCGTGTCTTGATAATCTAAAAAAAAGTCTGCGTTCTTGTCCCTGCTCCTTGTCTGTATCCTGTCACGTCCCCACTCTAGTCAAGTCCTGTTCCTAGTACTTCAGTGTCTGCGTCTTGCATTTGGGTGCACTATCAATGCACCCCAATGTGACAGTTTGTATTTTAAAGCAAGATTTTAGTGAATGGCATTTTCCATTTGATTGTTTCTGTATAAGTAATCAGTCTGAGTTAAACTGCGGCAGGATCCTGCAATGTGTTGGATTGCTTCTGGTTTCTTGTGACATTTTCTGCACTTATTGAGATTGTTGGTCTTTTCTTGCGTATTTTTAATAAGTTCTGTTTGGTCCACTTGGTCTGGTATCACCACAAAGAACTCCTCTGTGTTTGGGAAGAGGTCTCCAACTCTGAGCCAGGCACTTGACACTTCCTCGTCAACATCTAGACTGCTCAGACTGTGGGGATGTCTTCCACAGATCATGCTGTTCCATTGGTTAACTTTTTCTTCTATGTTGATAATTTCATTTTTCTGTGTTGTACTTTCTGCGGTGTGTGTCTCTTATCAGAATGGCATAGCTTGCCTGGAATGCTGAATCCTGTTTTGATGATGGAAGTATATCTGGCTGTTGTGTAATTATTATGTCTGTTTTTCTTCTTCCTCCTTCTGTCCCAGGTAGTGTTAATCTCAGTGTGTTTTCTAAAATTTGTCATTTCAATTCTAATTTTTCCTTACAAATTTTCCAGTTCGGGTTCAGACTGATATATTGTGCCAAAAGAATACGTAAATATGGTATAGTGAAAATGTTTATTGTCTTTGTTATATTTTTCTACTGTTTGGCTCTGTTTTGGAAATTTGGATTGTTCATTAGACTAATTGGGTGCGGTATTTCATTAATTTTAATGTTTTTTTCTTATATTTACACTGAATGTCCGCAATAAAATGAATCTCAGGGTGTATATAATGACATCAATGCAATTTGATAATACATTTACTTTGGACTTTGAATTTTAGCTTCTCCACCTTCCTCCAGTCCCAATTTCTCCACCATTGAGCGCGCTCCGAGTTCCGGAGTTCCTTCCCTGACACTCCTGCCTCTCCTTCCTCTTCCATCACCCTCCCCTCCCTCTCTCCCTCCGGATATTTTGTAACTGCTTTCCTCGAAATCACTTAACTTTTTCCCCAAGGCTCTTGCGGCGTTTGCTTGTGTTAAAGTGGGCGTGTAAATCTTTTGTGCGATTGGATTCTGATACTTGCTGCAGCTGTTAGACCCCTCTTCTCCCTGTTGCACAGTGAGGGAAGCCGATTCACACACATTCTCCTCCCCACCCCACCCCACCCCAAACACACACACTCCTCTCCAATCTCCTTAATAAAATTTCTCTTGGTCCGGATCCGAAACTGCCCCGGGTGGGAAATAAGTTAAAACACCTCTCATACCCTCCCCGTCGAGCTTTCCAGAACTTCGTTACGGGATCCTGTAGCGGGAATATCCCAGCTCCCGCGAACCCACCCCGATCCCCCGACCTTCGGGGATTGCCCCTTTTCCATCCAAAATTCCCGGGACCACACCACCATTTGTGGGGACCTCGTCCCTCCCCACCCCCCGAGACTAACCCTCGGTAACCAGCGGCAGTGACGCGGGGTGTGATCGGTGGGTTGGCGGTTGTAGGAGAAACGGGGGTCAGAATCAGCAGCATATGTCATGAAATTTGCTACAATGAGAAATTAAAATAAAGAAATAGTGACAAAAAAAAAGGAAAATAGTGAGGCGGTTTACGTTGGTACATTGCCCGTTCAAAAATCCGATGGTGAAAAGGAAGAAGCTGTTTCTGAAATGTCTTTAGGTTTCTGTACCACGGTAGCGATGAGAAGAGGGCATGTCCTGGGTAATGTGGATCTTTAATGTTGGATGCCACCTTTCTGAGTCACCGCCTCCTGAAGCTGTCCTACCTAGGCGGCGTTAATTACACTGACACTCCGCCTTGTCTGTGTCTTTTAGGTAAGGATTTCCCCGTCCCGGTGCTGTTCTGCAGCAACTGCTCGGTAAACCCGGTGCCCTGTCACTGGCCGCACATCTGCGGAGGCGGGAGGCGGCGCACAGCGCGGGGTCTGGCCGCCCGATCCCGAAGAGGTACGAAATAAATGCTGGGAAGTGTGGCTGGTACTAAACTTTCCTTACCTCCTCTTACCCCATTCCCCTCGCCTTCCCGTCCCAGCCACGCTCCCGGAGATGGGTCCCGGGGAGGAGGGGCCATCCCGGAGCGGTATCTGCGGTGAGTGGGGAAGGTTGAAACAGTTCAGCTCTGACTGTACATCAGCTTCACATTCACTCTTACCCATCCCTTCCTCGGGCTCGGTGTGGAATGGGGAGTGGGGGAATGGTGGATGTTGTACAGACGGGTCCGTGTGTGGCGTGGAGAGGGGTCGGTGTGGGTGGGAGAGAGTAGGTTGGGGACGTATCAGTATGGGGGGAGATATTGGTGGAGGTTGTGGAAAGACCGGTCTGTGTGGGAGGAGGGAGCGATTTGAGGAGATAGGTCAGTGTATGGCGACGGATGAGTGTAGGAGCAGGGGTCTGTGAGGGCTCTGGTGGGAGGGATAAGTATGATGTGTGGATGGGAGGGGTCTGTGTGGGCTTGGATCGGAGGGAGACAGTGTGGGTTCCAGTTCCGTCACTGAGCACCGCCCTCCATTCCAGTTCCCAGGCTTCAGCCGAAGACGAGGAGAGTTCTCGTAGGCCTCGAGTCCCTGGAAGCCCAGAGGTGGAAGGTAGCCGAGATGATCATATTTCCCACCATCGCTGTCCTTTTCATCGGCATGTGAGTGCGCCCCAGTGTTAATAATCTGTTAATTGTCAGAAACACAAGTCCTTGGGTGTCAGGACCAATACAGCAGAGAACAGCGCCCGCCCTTCGGCCCACGCTGTTGGTACTGAGAAATGAGAGGATGGAGGGAGCTAAAGAGGGAGAGAGAGCGTGAGGAAGAGAAAGCCCTGCGGCTTGCCGTAGATCATTGAGCATCTCGGGTGTTTGAGCACATGTTTCCCACATGCTATGATTATATACGACTCTCATTCAGTGTATAGAAGACAACCATGCCAACGAAACCAAGTAGTCCGTGTGCACACAGCAAGATCCCAGCAGTTAGGAATGTGACAACGTGTATCTTCGACTATCGCATTACACGCTTTGGGTCAGACAGCGAGTAATGCTCCCTCCACACCATCCCATTTCACACTCCTGGGGTCAGAAACAGAGTAAAGCTCCCTCCACACCGTCCCATCTCGCACTCTCATGGTCAGGCACAGAGTGAAACTCTCTCCACACTTTACTATCACATAATCAAGGGGTCAAACACGGAGTGAAGCTCCCTCCCCATCGTCCCATCACACACTCCTGGGGTCAGACACAGCGTGGTGCTGTTCTGAATGAGCTGGGAGAAATCGAGAGAAAACTGCTGTATAAAGTTCGTGAGATACTTTGGAGGGGATTCGAAGCCACTCTTGGACATTTTAGTGAGTGGCTGTTTTAGTGTGGAGGCTTGGTTCGGAGTTTTTCAGCCAGTTTGGACTGGGTTTGTTGGTGGCTGCTAGCTATGTAGCTCCCAGCTGCGGCCGCTGGCAACCCGCCAGAAACCGTTTGTCTCCGAAAACAGGGAGACAAATGCTGTTGTTCCCCCAGAAACATCGAGACAACATCCTTCGTCCTTTGTCGTCGTGATTTTCGTTCGGTGAAGGACCCGGAGTATTTTTTTGAGACGTCTGGACCTCATGGCCTGGGAGTTCCTCAGGACTTCCGATGCTTTCCTGGCGTTGAAATTTCTGACGCCGTGCAAGTAAGGTACTTTTGAGTTCAAAGTTTTAAGTCCACCATAAGATCTATAAAACAAAAGAGAGGAAGTCGGCCATTCGGCCCATCGAGTCTGTTCCACCATTTTATCATGAGCTGATCCATTCTCCCATTTAGTCCCACTCCCCTGCCTTCCCACCATAACCTTTGATGCCCTGGCTACACAGATACATAGCAATCTCTGCCCTAAATACACCCAATGACTTGGCCTCCAAAGCCGTCCGTGGCAACGAATTCTACAGATTCGCCACCTTCTGGCTAAAAAAAATTTTTTCGCGTCTGTTCTGAATGGGCGCCCTTCAATCCTTAAGCCATGCCCTCTCGTACTAGACTCCCCCTCCATGGGAAACAACTTTGCCACATCCACTCTGTCCATGCCTTTCAGCATTCGAAATGTTTGAATGAGGTCCCCCCTCATTCTTCTAAACTCCAAGGATTACTGTCCAAGAGCGGTCAAAGCGGTTCCTCATATGTTAACCCTGTCATTCCCGGAATCATTCTAGTGAATCTTCTCTGTACCCTCTCCAACGCCAGCACATCCTTTCTTAAAGGAGACCAAAACTGCACACAGTACTCGAAGTGAGGTCTCACCAGCGCCTTATAGAGCCTCAACATCACATCCCTGCTCCTATACTCTATTCCTCTAGAAATGAGTGCCAACTTTGTATTCACCTTCTTCACCTCCGACACATAGAAACATAGAAAATAGGTGCGGAAATAGGCCATTTGACCCTTCGAGCCTGCACCACCATTTATTATGATCATGGCTGATCATCCAACTCAGAACCCCGCCCCAGCCTTCCCTCCATACCCCCTGATCCCCCTAGCCACAAGGGCCATGTCTAACTCCCTCTTAAATATAGCCAATGAACTGGCCTCAACTGTTTCCTGTGGCAGAGAATTCCACAGATTCACCACTCTGCGTGAAGAAGTTTTTCCTAATCTCAGTCCTAAAAGGCTTCCCCTTTATCCTCAAACTGTGACCCCTCATTCTGGAATTCCCCAACATCGGGAACAATCTTCCCACATCTAGCCTGTCCAATCCCTTTAGGATTTTATATGTTTCAATCAGATCCCCCCTCAATCTTCTAAATTCCAACGAGTACAAGCCCAGTTCATCCAGTCTTTCTTCATATGAAAGTCCTGCCATCCCAGGAATCAATCTGGTGAACCTTCTTTGTACTTCCTCTATGGCAAGGATGTCTTTCCTCAGATTAGGGGACCAAAACTGCACACAATACTCCAGGTGTGGTCTCACCAAGGCCTTGTACAACTGCAGTAGTACCTCCCTGCTCCTGTACTCGAATCCTCTCGCTATAAATGCCAGCATACCATTTGCCTTTTTAACCACCTGCTGTACCTGCATGCCCACTTTCAATGACTGGTGTATAATGACACCCAGGTCTCGTTGCACCTCCCCTTTTCCGAATCGGCCACCATTCAGATAATAATCTGTTTTCCTGTTTTTGCCACCAAAGTGGATAACTTCACATTTATCCACATTAAATTGCATCTGCCATGAATTTGCCCACTCACCCAACCTATCCAAGTCACCCTGCATCCTCTTAGCATCCTCCTCACAGCTAACACTGCCACCCAGCTTCGTGTCATCCACAAACTTGGAGATGCTGCATTTAATTCCCTCATCCAAGTCATTAATATATATTGTATCAACTGGGGTCCCAGCACTGAGCCTTGCGGTACCCCACCTGTCACTGCCTGCCATTCTGAAAAGGTCCCATTTATTCCCACTCTTTGCTTCCTGTCTGCTAACCAATTCTCTATCCACATCAATACCTTACCCCCAGTACCGTGTGCTTTAAGTTTGCATACTAATCTCCTGTGTGGGACCTTGTCAAAAGCCTTTTGAAAATCCAAATATACCACATCCAGTGGTTCTCCCCTATCCACTCTACTAGTTACATCCTCAAAAAATTCTATGAGATTCGTCAGACATGATTTTCCTTTCACAAATCCATGCTGACTTTGTCCGATGATTTCACTGCTTTCCAAATGTGCTGTTATCACATCTTTGATAACTGACTCCAGCAGTTTCCCCACCACTGACATTGGCTAACCGGTCTATAATTCCCCGGTTTCTCTCTCCCTCCTTTTTTAAAAAGTGGGGTTACATTAGCCACCCTCCAATCCTCAGGAACTAGTCCAGAATCTAACTATTTTTGAAAAATTATCACTGATGCATCCACTAATTCTTGGGCTACTTCCTTAAGCACTCTGGGATGCAGACCATCTGGCCCTGGGGATTTATCTGCCTTTAATCCCTACAATTTACCTAACACCACTTCCCTATTAACATGTATTTCGCTCAGTTCCTCCATCTCACTGGACCCTCTGTCCCCTACTATTTCTGGAAGATTATTTATGTCCTCCTTAGTGAAGACAGAACCAATGTAATTATTCAATTGGTCTGCCATGTCCTTGCTCCCCATAATCAATTCACCTGTTTCTGTCTGTAGGGGACTTACATTTGTCTTTACCAGTCTTTTCCTTTTTACATATTTATAAAAGCTTTTACAGTCAGTTTTTATGTTCCCTGCCAGTTTTCTCTCATAATCTTTTTTCCCCTTCCTAATTAAGCCCTTTGTCCTCCTCTGCTGAACTCTGAATTTCTCCCAGTCCTCAGGTGAGCCACTTTTTCTGGCTAATTTGTATGCTTCTTCTTTGGAATTGATACTATCCCTAATTTCTCTAGTCAGCCACGGGTGCACTACCTTCCTTGATTTATTCTTTTGCCAAACTGGGATGAACAATTGTTGTAGTTCATCCATGCAATCTTTAAATGCTTGCCATTGCATATCCACCGTCAATCCTTTAAGTGTCATTTGCCAGTCTATCTTAGCTAATTCACGTCTCATACCTTCAAAGTTACCCTTCTTTAAGTTCAGAACCTTTGTTTCTGAATTAACTATGTCACTCTCCATCTTAATGAAGAATTCCACCATATTATGGTCACGCTTACCCAAGGGGCCTCTCACGACAAGATTGCTAATTAACCCTTACTCATTGCTCAAAACCCTGTCCAGAATAGCCTGCTCTCTAGTTGGTTCCTCGACATGTAGGTTCAAAAAACCATCCCGCATACATTCCAAGAAATCCTCTTCCTCAGCACCTTTACCAACTTGGTTCACCCAATCTACATGTAGACACAATCTGGACGTTAACCTTAAGGGTATCCTGCATGAGGACGCCCAAGTCCCGTTGCATCGCAGAACTTTGAATTCTCTCCTCATTTAAATAATAGTCTGCCCATTTATTTCTTCTACCGAAGTGCCAAACCATTTTCCAACATTGTATTCCATTTGCCACCTCTTTGCCCATTCTCCCAATCTATCCAAGTCTCTCTGCAGATTCTCTGTTTCCTCAGCACTACCGGGCCCTCCTCCTATCTTTGTATCATCAGCAAACTGAGCCACAAAACCATCTATACCATAATCCAAATTGTTGATGTACAACGTAAGAAGAAGCGGCCACAACACCGATCCTTGTGGAACACCACTGGTAACCGGCAGCCAACGAGAATGGGATCCCTTTATTCCCACTCTGTTTCCTGCCAATCAGCCAATGCTCTAACCACATATGTAACTTTTCCATAATTCCATGGGCTCTTATCTTGTTTACTTTACTTTATTGTCGCCAAACAATTGATACTAGAGCGTACAATCATCACAGCGATATTTGATTCTGCGCTTCGCGTTCCCTAGATTTCAGATCGATATTAAATATTAAAAATATAAATTATAAATCATAAATATAAAAGAGAAAAGGGAAAGTAAGATAGTGGAAAAAAAAAACAAAACAAAACAAAAAAAAATCGAGAGGCAGGTCCGGATTTTGGAGGGTAGGGCCCAGATCTGGGACAGGATCCGTTCAGCAGTCCTATCACAGTTGGAAAGAAGCTGTTCCCAAATCTGGCCGTACGGGTCTTCAAGCTCCTGAGCCTTCTCCCCAAGGGAAGCGGGATGAAAAGTGTGTTGGTGGGTGGGTTGTGTCCTTGATTATTCTTGCAACACTACGCCAACTGCGTACGGTGTAAAGTGAGTCCAAGGACGGAAGATTGGTTTGTGTGATGTGCTGTGTAGTGTTCACGATCTTCTGCAGCTTCTTCCAGTCTTGAACAGGACAACTTCCATACCAGGTTGTGATTCACCCTAGAAAAATGCCTTCTACGGTGCATCTATAAAAAATAGTGAGGGTTTTAGGGCACAGGCCAAATTTCTTTAGCTTCTCTCAGGAAGTAAAGGTGCTGGTGGGCCTTCTTGGCAGTGGACTCTGCTTGGTTGGACCAAGTCAGGTCATTTGTGATATTGACCCCGAGGAACTTTAAGCTTTTGACCTGTTCCACTTGTGCACCATCGATGTAAATTGGGTCATGCGGCCCGCTATTCCTTCTGAAGTCAACAACTGATTCCTTCATGTTGCCGATGTTGAGGGATAGGTTATTGTCTTCGCACCATGCCACCTGGTTCTTAATTTCCTCTCTGTACTGAAACTCATCATTACCCAAGATGCGGCCTACAATTGTTGTGTCATCAGCAAACATATATTGAGTTCGATGGAAAGTTGGCTACACAATCATGGGTGTACAGTGAGTACAGCAGGGGGCTGAGTACACAGCCTTGTGGGGCACCGGTGCTCAGAGAGATTGTAGACAAGAGCTTGTCTCTTATTTTCACAGCCTGGGTCCTGTCTGTGAGGAAGTTGAAGATCCAGCTGCAGATCTGAGTACTAAGGCCCAGGTTCTGGAGCTTAGGAATCAGTTTATTTGGAATGATGGTATTAAAGGCAGATCTGTAGTCAATGAAAAGGAGCCTTACGTATGCATCTTTATTCTCTAGGTGTTCTAAGGAGGAATGTAGGGCCAGAGAGATGGCATCTGCCATTGATCTGTTGCTTCGGTAGGCGAATTGCAAAGCATCGAGGTTGACCGGTAGGCTGTGGTTGATGTGTGCCATAAACAATCACTCGAATCACTTCATAACAATTGATGTCAGAGCCACAGGTCGATGGTCATTCAGGCATGCCACCTTGCTCTTCTTCGGCACTGGGATTATCGTTGCCTTCTTAAAACATGAGGGGATCTTAGACTGAAGCAAGGAGCAGTTGAAGATGTCAACAAACGCTCCAGCTAGCTCGCTTGCACAGGTCCAGAGAACCTGCGCCGGACACCATCTGGGCCCATCGCCTTCCTTGGATTTGTCTTCAAGAAGGCCTGTCTGACGTCTTCCTCAGTGATGATAAATCTCAATGCCACCAGGTCCGGTTCATCTGGAGGGAGCGGGACGCTCCTCTTTTGTTCGAATCTTGTGTAGAATACGTTTAGCAGCCTCATGTGTGGCACCTTGTCAAGGGCCTTCTGAAAATCCAAATACACAACATACACTGCATCTCCCTTGTCTAGCCTACTTGTAGTTTCCTCAAAAAATTGCAATACGTTTGTCAGGCAGGATTTTCCTTTAAGGAAACCATGCTGAGTTCTGCCTATCTTGTCATATGCCTCCAGGTACTCCGTAACCTTATCCTTGACAATCGATCCCAACAACTTCCCAATCACCGATGTCAAGCTAACAGGTCAATAATTTCCTTTTTGCTTCCTTGCCCCCTTTGTAAATAGTGGAGTGACATTTGCAATCTTCCAGTCCTCAGAAACCATGCCAGAAACTATTGACTTTTGAAAGATCATTGCTAGGGCCTCCGCAATCTCCACAGCTACTTCCTTCAGAACACGCGGGTGCATTCCATCTGGTCCGGGAGATTTATCTACCCTTAGACTATTCAGCTTCCTGAGTACTTTCTCTGTCGTAATTGTGGCTGCACACACTTCTCTTCCCTGCCACCTTGAGTGTCTGGTATACTGCTGATGTCTTCCTCAGTGAAGACTGATGCAAAATACTCATTCAGTTCCTCCACCATCTCTTTATCTCCCATTACAATTTCTCCAGCATCATTTTCTATCGATCCTATATCTACTCTCACCTGTCTCTTACTCTTTATATACTCGATAAAGCTTTTACTATCCTCTTTGATATTATTTGCTAGCTTCCTTTCATAGTTCATCTTTTCCCTCTTAATGACCTTCTTGGTTTCCTTTTGTAAGCTTATAAAAATTTCCCAATCCTCTGTCTACCCGCTAATTTTTGCTTCCTTGTATGCCCTCTCCTTTGCTTTTACTTTGGCTTTAACTTCTCTTATCAACTACGGTTGCATCCTTTTTCCATTCGAAAATTTCTTCTTTTTTTGGAATATATCTGTCTTGCCCCTTCTTCACTTCTCGCATAAACTGCAGCCACTGCTGCTCTGCTGTCCTTCCCTGTAGTGTCCCTTTCTAGTTAACTTTGGTCAGTTCCTCTCTCAATCTCTCTAATTACCTCTGGTTCATTACACAATACCCAATCCAGTACAGCTGATCCCCTCAACAACAAGCTGTTCTAAAAAGCCACCTCATAGACATTCTACAAATTCTCTCTCTTGAGATCCAGTGCCGACCTGATTTTTCCAATCCACTCACATGTTAAAATCCCCCACAATTATCATAACACTGCCCTTCTGACAAGCCTTTCCTGTTGTAATTTGTAGTTCACATCACGGCAGCTGTTTGGAGGCCTGTATATAACTGCCATCAGGGTCCTTTTACCCCTGCAATTTCCTAGCTCAACTCACAAATATTCTGCACCTTCCGATCCTATGTCACCTCTTTCTAATGATTTAATATTATTTCTTACCAATAAAGCCACGCCTCCCCCTCTGCCTACCTTCCTATCCTTCCGATACACCGTGTATCCTTGGATGTTCAGCTCCCAGAGACATGCATTCATTAGCCACGTCTCAGTGATGGCCACAATATCATACCTGCCAATCTGTAGCTGTATGACAAGATCATCCACCTTATTTCTTATGCTGTGAGCATTTAAGTATAACACCTTAAGACCAGTATTTGGTACTTTTTGTGTTGATTTCACTGCAACTTTATTGCACTGCAACTCATCCCAATGGCTGTAAGTTTGCCCCATCACCTGCATGTCCTTCCTGACATCTTAACTGCTCACTATTTTAGATTTATTTCTGTTTTCCACCTCCTCCGCTCTATCATTCCGGTTCCCATCCCCTGCCAAATTAGTTTGAACCCTCCTTGACAGCTCTGTTAAAACTGCCCGCTATGATATTGGCCCCCTTCGGGTTCAGGTGTAACCTGTCCTTTTCGAACAGGTCATACTTTCCCCAGAAGTGGTCCAAATTATCCAAGAATCTGAAGCCCTGCCTCCTGCACCAGTCTCTCAGCCACGCATTCATCTGCCTGATCCTACTATTCTTGCCCTCGCTAGCACGTGGCACAGGTAGCAATCCTGAGATTACTACTCTGGAGATCCTGCTTCTCAGCTTCCTTCCTAACTCCCAGAAATCTCTCTTCAGGACCTCCTTCCTTTTCCTATCTATGTCGATGGTATCAACACATACCAAGACAGTTGGCTGCTCGCCATCTCCATTCAGAATATTTTGGACCCGATCCAAGACATCCCGTACTCTGGCACCTGGGAGGCAACACACCATGTGTGTATCTCTATCAGACTCACAGAAACTCCTGTCTGTTCCCCTGACTATGGAATCCTCTATGACTACCGCATTCCTCTTCTCCCCCTTCCCTCCTGCACAACAGCACCAGAGACCCGGTCACCGTGGGCGTCCCCTGTCAGGTCATCCCCCTCAGCAGCATCTAAAATGAGATACTTGTTGCTGAGGGGGGCTGCCATTGGGATACTCTCCACTATCTGGGCATTTTCCTTCCCTCTCCTGACAGTCTCCCAGTTTTCTGACCCCTGTAGCCTAGGGATGACTACCTCCCTATAGCTCCTGTCTATCACCTCTTCACTCTCCCTAATAAGCAGTAGATCATCAAGCTGAAGCTCCAGATCCCTAACACGGTCTCTGAGGAGCTGCATCTCGATGCACCTGGCACAGATATGGCCATCAGGGAGGCTGGAGGTCTCCCAGGATTCCCACATCTGACACCCTGAACAAAGCATTAACCCTGCAGACATGCTACCTAATTCTACAGGAATGAAACAAGGAAAAATAAGTCTACTCACCAACTTACCTCGCTAAACACACAAACTTTTTAAATCGTTAGCTTGTACCATTAGCTGTGTGAGCCCTGCTGTTCCTCTGTCTGTCCGGACTGATTCACCAAGGGGGAGAAAAATAGTTGGTGCCTCACTCTCGCCTCTTCCCATTACCGCCTAAGTCCGTTGAGCCAAAGCCTTACACTCTGCTGCCACTTACTCCGCTGCCCTCTGTAACGGGTGGTCTCCTTCCTAAACTCCCTGCGCTGTCCTGTGCCTGCGCAGTCTAGTCCTTCTTGTACTTGAAGACGTTTTTTAAAAAAAAACTGCCTTCCTTCAGAATTTAGCTCTATGCTGCTCTTCTTGCCCGATCCAAAAAGCACCCGTTGGAAGTCCCCTCCCCTTGTAAACTCTCCTCGCTGTCCTGTCTACGTCACGTGCCTGCGGAATCTCGTCCTTTTTAGTCTCAAAGTCCACTTACTCTATCTGCTCCAGGACTCTATAACCAGCGCAGTCGCATACTTTTCGATTCGGACGTAGTGCCAGCATGCCGGACAGGTCTCGAGGGATTCGCAGGCCTTCGGGGAGTTATGCAAAGGCGGCTGCCTCTCCACCTTCGGACTATGCCTTGTTTCAGTCGGTGGAAGATGAACTCGGGGTGCAATGTATTTTGCGTCTTGGAATAACTCGGAAAAAATGTGCGGAGGCCATAGAGGACTTGGTTGGGGAAAGCAGCATTTTGGCCTCCGAGAAAGGGTTCGGGAAGGCAGTGCTTTATAATTGACACTTGACGTGATGCCAAGCTGGCTGCGGTGGAAAGATTGCCGCCGATGACTGTCCCTGCTCTCAGTCTAAGGGTTGGACTCTTGCCTCCACCCCCAAGTAGATACCAGGTCAATGCTCAGACCGATATCACACGTGGCTATGGCAACCACTCCCCCTTGGAACAGCACCACTGCGCAATCGTCTTCCAGATACTCTCAGAGCCCAACTGTGACCACTTCGCTGGCACAGAGACGGGAGTCTCGGAAGTGATCCGGAAGGTGGGACATTCTGCAGGGGTTGCCAGTATGGGGAGGAGAGGTGGCGAGACCGAGGGAGCAAAATGCGGGAGAGGGGCCGCAGGAAGTGGGAAAAAGCTCACTTTGAGGATTCCTGGGTGGGAAACTCTCCGAAGGGGGTGGGAGGAGTTAAGGATGATCCAACATCTTCCAGATTTCCAGAAATATAACAGGATATTTTACGAAGTGACTGATCCTTCAAAGATACTGGAATAGCCCAAGCACTGATAACTAACAGGCCGTAGGCCATGCTGAAGATGTTCTACGAGTCTGTGGTGGCCAGTGCTATCATGTTTGCTGTTGTGTGCTGGGGCAGCAGACTGAGGGTAGCAGACACCAACAGAATCAACAAACTCATTCGTAAGGCCAGTGATGTTGTGGGGATGGAACTGGACTCTCTCACGGTGGTGTCTGAAAAGAGGATGCTGCCCAAGTTGCATGCCATCTTGGACAATGTCTCCCATCCACTACATAATGTACTGGGGTGGGCACAGGAGTACATTCAGCCAGAGACTCATTCCACCGAGATGCAGCACAGAGCGTCATAGGGAGTCATTCCTGCCTGTGGCCATCAAACTTTACAACTCCTCCCTTGGAGGGTCAGAAACCCTGAGCCAATAGGCTGGTCCGGGACTTATTTCATAATTTACTGGCATAATTTACGTATTATTATTGAACTATTTATGGTTCTATTACTATTTATTATTTATGGTGCAACTGTAATGAAAACCAATTTCCCCCTGGGATCAATAAAGTAAACAAGGAAGAACTCGACAAGGCTTGGTACAAAAATTGGTCTGACAAGGTAGCAATGGTACAGGAGTTGGGACATAATGTTTCGGCTGTACAATATGTTGGTGAGCCCACACTTGGAGTTTTGTGTGCATTTCTGGTCGTCCAGCTATAGGAAGGATATCATGAAGCTGGAGAGGGTGCAGGAAAGATTCACGAGGATGTCACCAGGTCTAGAGGGTTTGAACTATAAGGAGAGGCTGGACAGGCTGGGACTGTTTTGCCAGGAGCAAAGCAGGTTGAGGGCTGACCTTATAGAGGTTTATAAAACCACAAGGGGCAGAGAGAAGATGGACGGCCACTGGAATTTCCCCAGGGTAGGGGAATCTAAAACTAAACGAGACAGGTGAGAGGTGAGAGAGGACCTGAGAGGCAAATGATCACAAATGATGAATAGAATGAGCTGTCAGAGGAAGTAATAGAGGTGGTACAATGGCAATATTTGTAAGATATTTAGACGAATACATAAATAGGAAAGCTGCAGGGGTCAGGTCTTCTCAACCTAGGGTCCACACACCCCTCAATTGATGGTAAGGCTCCAAGGCATGAAAAGGGTTGGTAACCTCTGCTTTACATGAATATGCACCAAACGTGGAGAATAGGACTGGCTTAGATGGGCATCTTCATCAGCATGTACTAGTGGGGCCAAAGGGCCTTTTTCCAAGCCATGTGACTCTGGGAGTCAATGCCCCTGTACCTGCTGGTCACAGGAGAAACAGCTGCAGAGATAATGGAGTGCTGGTTATAATGCTGCCTGGATTCCAGAGAGGAAAGAGAAATTATGAGTGTAATAAATTATGAGTGTTTCTTGGAATGTATGCTGGATGGTTTTTTGAACCAATATGTCGAGGAACCAACAAGAGAGCAGGCTATTCTAGACTAGGTATTGAGCAATGAGGAAGGGTTAATTAGCAATCTTGTAGTGAGAGGCCCCTTGGGTAAGAGTGACCATAATATAGTGGAATTCTTCATTAAAATGGAGAGTGACATAGTTAATTCAGAAACAAAGGTTCTGAACTTAAAGAAGGGTAACTTTGAAGGTATGAGACGTGAATTATCTAAGATAGACTGGCAAATGACGCTTAAAGGGTTGACGGTGGATATGCAATGGCAAGCATTTAAAGGTTGCATGGATGAACTACAACAATTGTTCATCCCAGTTTGGCAAAAGAATAAATCAAGGAAGGTAGTGCACCCGTGGCTGACAAGGGAAATTAGGGATAGTATCAATTCCAAAGAAGAAGCATACAAATTAGCCAGAAAAAGTGGCTCACCTGAGGACTGGGAGAAATTCAGAGTTCAGCAGAGGAGGACAAAGGGCTTAATTAGGAAGGGGAAAAAAGATTATGAGAGAAAACTGGCAGGGAACATAAAAACTGACTGTAAAAGCTTTTATAGATATGTGAAAAGAAGAAGATTGGTTAAGGCAAATGTAGGTCTCCTACAGACAAACAGGTGAATTGATTATGGGCAGCAAGGACATGGCAGACCAATTGAATAACTACTTTGGTTCTGTCTTCACTAAGGAGGACATAAATAATCTTCCAGAAATAGTAGGGGACAGAGGGTCCAGTGAGATGGAGGAACTGAGGGAAAGACATGTTAGTAGGGAAGTGGTGTTAGGTAAATTGAAGGGATTAAAGGCAGATAAATCCCCAGGGCCAGATGGTCTACATCCCAGAGTGCTTAAGGAAGTAGCCCAAGAAATAGTGGATGCATTAGTGATAAGTTTTCAAAACTCTTTAGATTCTGGACTAGTTCCTGAGGATTGGAGGGTGGCTAATGTAACCCCACTTTTTAAAAAAGGAGGGAGAAATAAACCAGGGAATTATAGACCGGTTAGCCTAACATCAGTGGTGGGGAAACTGCTAGAGTCAGTTATCAAAGATGTGGTAACAGCACATTTGGAAAGCAGTGAAATCATCGGACAAAGTCAGCATGGATTTGTGAAAGGAAAATCATGTCTGACGAATCTCATAGAATTTTTTGAGGATGTAACTAGTAGAGTGGATAGGGGAGAACCAGTGGATGTGGTATATTTGGATTTTCAAAAGGCTTTTGACAAGGTCCCACACAGGAGATTAATGTGCAAACTTAATGCACACGGTATTGGGGGTAGGGTATTGATGTGGATAGAGAATTGGTTGGCAGACAGGAAGCAAAGAGTGGGAATAAACGGGACCTTTTCAGAATGGCAGGCAGTGACTAGTGGGGTACCGCAAGGCTCAGTGCTGGGACCCCAGTTGTTTACAATATATATTAATGACTTGGATGAGGGAATTAAATGCAGCATCTCCAAGTCTGCGGATGACACGAAGCTGGGCGGCAGTGTTAGCTGTGAGGAGGATGCTGAGAGGGTGCAGGGTGACTTGGATAGGTTAGGTGCGTGGATAAATTCATGGCAGATGCAATTTAATGTGGATAAATGTGAAGTTATCCACTTTGGTGGCAAAAACAGGAAAACAGATTATTATCTGAATGGTGGCCGATTAGGAAAAGGGGAGGTGCAACAAGACCTGGGTGTCATTATACACCAGTCATTGAAAGTGGGCATGCAGGTACAGCAGGTGGTGAAAAAGGCAAATGGTATGCTGGCATTTATAGCAAGAGGATTCAAGTACAGGAGCAGGGAGGTACTACTGCAGTTGTACAAGGCCTTGGTGAGACCACACCTGGAGTATTGTGTGCAGTTTTGGTCCCCTAATTTGAGGAAAGACATCCTTGCCATAGAGAGAGTACAAAGAAGGTTCACCAGATTGATTCCTGGGATGGCAGGACTTTCATATGATGAAAGACTGGATGAACTAGGCTTATACTCATTGGAATTTAGAAGATTGAGGGGGGATCGGATTGAAACATATAAAATCCTAAAGGGATTGGACAGGCTAGATGCAGGAAGATTGTTCCCGATGTTGGGGAAGTCCAGAACGAGGGGTCACAATCTGAGGATAAAGGGGAAGCCTTTTAGGACTGAGATTAGGAAAAACTTCTTCACACAGGGAGTGGTGAATCTGTGGAATTCTCTGCCACAGGAAACAGTTGAGGCCAGTTCATTGGCTATATTTAAGAGGGAGTTAGATATGGCCCTTGTGGTTAAAGGGATCAGGGGGTATGGAGGGAAGGCTAGTACAGGGTTCTGAGTTGGATGATCAGCCATGATCATACTGAATGGCAGTGCAGGCTCACAGGGCCAAATGGCCTACTCCTGCACCTATTTTGCTATGTTTCTATGTTTCTGTAAAACTGTTTGAGGAAGGTGATTGATGGAATCTATGTGAGCTGCGCTTGTGTCCCTGGGACCAAAGAGGGTGCAGTACAACCTTTAGTGAAATGTAACATAGAATCAACCTGATTTTAGCACAGGGAGATGTTGCTTGAGGAGTTTGCCAGGACAGTTTTAAGATTTAAGGAGGGTCGATAAATTCGGGACACTGGATGTAGCATATTGGGATGACCAGGTATTTTGCAAGGTGGAATGTGACAACGGAGGCAACCTTGGGTGAGGTCTAGAACACGGTTCAATTCATCGGGCAAGTACATTGTCCTTTCACTGCCCAATTAGGGTTCTATTACAGAGTCGATCAACACCCCTCGAATCAGAACCTGAATTATCATCAGAATTGATTGATGTGAAATCTGTTGTTTTGCGGAAGCAGTACAGTGCAAAGATACAAACGACAATTAATTACAAAATAAATAAACAACACAAACAAAAAAAGCAATAATGAAGTTCATGGACTGCTCGCGAACAACTTCCCTACAACACGGTGACTAAACCTGTACCCAACACTCTAAAGGTGGCCTCACTAAACTCAGAATCAGGGTTATTGTCACGAAAATAAGTCATGAAATTTGCTTTCTGTACACACAATACGTAAAATTACAAGCAATAACAAATAAATGAAGAATACAAACAAGCTAGTGTTTATAGACTGATGGCAGAGGGGATAAAGATGTTTCTGAATTCAAAAGTGTGGGACTTCCGGTACCTGTACTTGCTGTCTGATAGAAATGGGAAGACGGCATGTCCTGGCTGGTGAGGGTCCTCAATGATGGATATGTCTTCTTGAGGCATTGCAATTTGAAGATGTCCATGATGGTGGGGGCGATTGTGTCCGTGATGGACCTGCCTGAGTGTCACAGTGGGGGCGTTGGGAACGGACCCAACTGCAAGACACAGACACTGAAGTACAAGGAACAGGACTTGACTAGAGTAGGGACCTGACAGGATACAGACAAGGAGCAGGGACAAGACCGCAGACTAGGGTTTAGACTCTGAGCCAGAGACTGGACAAGGACCGAGAACCTGGGTCTTGTCTTGGGCTCGGGCCCCAGAACAGGCATGGACATGACATGACTGCAGGGCTGGAGGGTGGGATTTTGAGGCTTGAGGCTTGAGGCTTGGCGACAGGCTTAGGGTCTTGAGGCTTGAGCCTTGAAGACAGGCTTGGGGTCTTGACGCTTGAGGATTGGAGACAGGCTTGGGGTCTTGAGGCTTGAGGTTTGGAAACAGGCTTGGGGTCTTGAGGCTTGGAGACAGGCTTGGTCTTGTGGCCGGCAGGCTGGGGTCTTGCTCTTGAGGCCTGCAGGCTGGGGTCTTGGGTCTTGAAATGCAGAGGCTTGGGTATAGACTCCGAGCCGGAGACTGGGCAGGCATCCAGAACCTGGGACTTGACTCGGGCTCGGACTCCAGAACTAGGTGAAGACAAGACGAGGCTACAGGACTGGACATGGCTTGGGCGTGGAACTCCTGGTAGGGCAAGACAGAAGGATAGGTAAAGGCACATGGACAGGACTCGGATAGGACTGGACTAGGCACGGACTGGGCGAGGGCCTTCAGGAGCACGGAGCCTTGGACTAGAAGAGACAGGAGCCGGAACACAAAGCCGGGACTCCTCCTTGGCAACACGACCTAGGGCCGGGACTCACACACATAACACAGAGCCGGAACCCCTCCTTGGGAACAGGACCTAGGGCCGGGACTCATACACAGAACACTGAACATGACAAGACGGATCCCAACACTAGGTGGTGGCAAACGGCCGGACCCACCTAACGAAGGCGTGGACACAGAGACAGATTCCAACACTAGGTAGCGGCAATTAGCTGGACCTACATAGCGAAGGCGTGGACACAGAGAGACAATTCCACAAAACTAAAGACAGTTCCTTATCTTGACCGAATAAGGCTCTGGTCTTGCTCCGGCGGTAATACTTCAGCTATACAAGTGGGGTATCCAGGCTAGGTGAGCAGGCAGAGAGTCAGACGCAGAGAGAAAAGACAGGGAGGAGAACAGGACAGTCCAGCAGGGAATCCCTGGTTTGCTGAGGTATTTATGTCTCAGCCCCAAAGCGAGAAACATGGCCCAAAACAGAAACTGGGGAAAACCAGAAACCCCGAACAAGGTACCATTGACTGGACCGTGAACCGGAACACGGACTTCATGGACCATACTATGACACTGAGTCAATGACAGTCTGCAGCCTCTTGTGATTCCATGTATTGGAGCCTCCACACCGGGTGGGAATGCAACCAATCAGAATGCTCTGTTACAGGGAGAGTTGGTGGGGGAGGGAGGTTGTGGTAAGCCACGTGTTTGTATACAGGAAGGGGTCTGACCTTCCCTCTTCCACCCAGGGGATGATGGAGATGATCTTGGCCACAGACATGGCGTGGCATGGGGACATCATGGATGCGTTTGCACAATGCTTTGATGGCTCGACGACCAGAACAAGGAACACATTGGACTGGTCAGTAATGATGCCCCAGGGCACTCTGGTCATCAAGCTCTGGACAACTGAAGGCAGAGAGGATGGGGGCACAAAGATAGTGAGGGGTGGGGGGGAGTCAGAGGGGCTGATAACGAAGGGATGGGTAGAGGAACTGGAGGGTGGAAGGAGTTGCAGAGTTGGAAAGGTGTGTAGGGGTTAGCTCACAGAGTCGGGGCGTGTGTTGTAACTGAAAGGAATCAGAGGGACAGGTCGGGGTGTAAGGGAGGAAGTGGGCCACAGAGACGGGGAGGTGTGTGGAATCCAGTGGCAGGGGTGGGGGTGAGGGTGACACGGAGACAGGGAACGTAGAGGCCGTAGGCGGTGATAGAGATGGGGACACACACTCAATGGTCTTGTTAATTGGAATTGGTTTATTATTGTCACATACAGAGATAGAGTAAAAAGCACACTGTTCAGACGGATCAGATCATTACACAGTGCATTCAGCTAGAATGAGGTCAAACAATAACTGAATGCAGAATCAGGTGTAACAGCTACAAGGAGAGTGCAGTGCGGGTGGACAATAAGCTGCGAGGCCGAGACCTGGATTGTGAGGTCAAGTCCATTTATCATACGAGAGATCTATTCAAGAGTCTGATCACAGAAGGGTGGAATCTGTTTGAGCCTGGTGGTATGTGTCTTCCAAGAAAGTTTTACCTTCCCCAGAGTTGTGGTGGGAAGGTTTGACGATGGGGGCCAGGCATCTCTGTGTTAACAAGTTGGGTAGAGGTGTGGGAATGGGCTACCCGCGACTTGTCGACTTCCCCCTTCTCTGCAGCTCACTAACACCCTCGTCCTCCCTGTCCACAGCTGGAACAAGTACTGATCAAATGCTGTGTCACCTCCAATGAGGTGCGTCCCACCCAGGTCTCTGAGCCCTGGCTCGACTGTTTGTTACAGGAGTGCTTCATGCAGGTGGGTGGTGGCGGGGAAGTGTCATGGGTGGAAGGAGTGAGGAAGGAGCATCTCGCTGTGAGGAGGGAGTGTCATTCTAAGTAAGGGACAGTAGGGAGGAGAGTGTCTTTTTGGTGGGGTTGCAGGGAGAAGGAAGATTTGTAGTCAGGCGGAAGCAACAGAATAGTGGTGTTGAGGAGGGAACGCTATGAGACAGGAAATGAGGAGGGAGCATTTTGGGAGGGCGTGTGGATGGAATGCTGTGGAAGAAGCAGTGAGTCAGGAGCGCTGAGGGATGGGGAATGAGGAGGGAACACTGAGAAGAGCAGTGAGAAGGAAGTGACTTGGTGCAGGGGAGCGGTGAGGAGGGAGAGCTGGAGGAGGAGTGGCGAGGAGGGAGCACTTGGGGGGGGGGCAATGAGGATGAATTGTCTTGCTGTGAGAGGAGCACTGAGAAGGGAAGGAATGCCTCACGGTCAGGGGAGGTTCCGGTCTCTGTCACTGCTGATGCTGTTGGACCTGTTCCCAGGGAGACCAGGAGAAGTCTGAGGGTTTACCAGTGTCGCCCTTCATGGACCGGGACCGGGTGTGGAAATCTCACACACAGAGCGCATTCTTCACTTCCACCCTCATGCCCATGTTCGAATCCTTGACCAAGGTAACAGGGCTGAGAATGGGGGGTGGGGATTCATTGGGGGAGGGAACAAGTAACAGGGTTCATACTGAGTGGGGAGGGGGAAGGGAGCAGGTCTTCACCCTCTCTTCATCCCACTCCCTGCCGCTCTTACCCTTCCCTCTTGAGGGTCAATCTCTTGAAGATGTACTCAGTGGTAGGGACGGTTATGACATGGTGGAGAGGAGCTGGCTCAGGTTACAGCCCTCTGCCGCCTCTTGTGATCCACCAGAACAGGTTGTGATGCAGCCAGACAGAACGTTTTCCACCATACATCTATTTAAGGAAATTGTAGAGTCTTTGGTGAGATACCAAATCTCTTCAAAATCCAAACACTGTCATTGCCTTCGAGATAAGAATATAGATCCCTCTGGCCCCAACACCACTCCATGTCTCTGTGACACCCCTCCAGCCCCGACACCCCTCCCTGTCTCCATGATCCTGCAGTGGCCACATCCTTTCCAGTCTCCATGATTGCCCTCTGACCCCGACATCCCACCCCATCTCCATGATCTCCCTCTGGCCCTTACACACATCCCCATCTCCATGATCCGCCTCTGTCCCCTCCACGCCTCCTTGACTCCATCATCTCCCTCTGTCCCCTATACCCCTCCCCAGCTGTGTGACACCCCTTTCACCCCTAAACCCCTCCCCGTTTTCTTGAAACCACCCCACCCCAGCCCCTACACCCTTCCCCATCTCCGTAACCCCGAGCTCGAATTCCTGGGAATATTATCCGGAGATACCCAGTGATTGCGATAGGATGTCTGGGAATGCTAATAGAGGGGAATGTTAGTCAGAATCTGCTCCCAGGATGTGACGGGACGTTATCTCCTCTCTTTCAGCTCTTCCCTCAGCTGGAGGAGGAGATGCTGCATCCCCTCAGGCTAGCAAGGGATTGTTACCAGCAGCTCGGAGAGGGGGAGATGGCGAGACTGGAGGTGCCCTTGGAGCCCATCGTCTCTTGTGGGTGGGGGTGGGTTGCAGGTTTGGCAAAGGGGGACAGATTGAGATGGGCAGAGCACTCACACTCACAATCACTCACTCACACACACTCACTGACATTCCCAGAGCATAGCTTTATATAGACTAACTCTTTCCAGATCCTTCTGAACATCAACACTAACCAATCTCCCACAATTTAACAACTACTTTGCTCTCTGTTCTGTTGTTTAGTGGATGTCTCCAAACATCTCCACATTATAATCTCTCACCCATGTTCTCATCCACGCTCAGCATGCCCTTCCCTCTCATAGCTCTTAATATCCTCTCTTCCCCCTCCCTCCCCCAGTGGCACTGGAGTATAGAGTTGAGCAAACAAACAAGGACTAAAGATTCAGAACATGAGATAAAGAGTCCTTGAAAGTAAGTCGATGGGTTGTGGGAACAGTACATGGTGGGGCAAGTGAAGTTGAGTGAAGTTATCCCCTTTGTTTCAAAAGCCTGATGGTTGAGGGGTAATAACAGTTCCTGAGCAGTGCCTGGATTCAGGGTGTTGGGGTGTGGGTAGGTGCATTGAGGTTACCTGTGGAAGCTACTTGTACAGTGAAACAACTGACAGATCAGACCTGCAGGGCCCCGTTCAGATTGTTACCTTACACGATGAACAACTGTGAACCCAAATCCGAATCCTGTGCACACCACTTGTTCCAGACCTCCAAAAGTGCAGTGTCCCGCTCCAGTATTGCCTTCACTATAGCTCTACGCTCCCTTGTCAGACCCTTTTAACGCTGCAATGTCCCGTCAGATCCAGATTCAGATTCATACAGTGAAATGTGTTGTTTTTCCTTTAACACCCAACGCAAGATGTGCTGGGGGCAGACCGCAAGTGTTGCCATAAATGCCAGTGCCAACATAGCATGCCCACAATGCTTGGCAGAACATCACCAACAGCAGCAATAACATGGACAACAAACTAAAACAAGACAATGGCAAAACAAGCCCCTTTCCCACACACACACACACACCACACACCACACACACACACACACCACACACACACACACACACCACACACACACACACACACACCACACACGCACACACCACACACGCGCACACCACACACACGCACACCACACACACACACCACACACACACACCACACACACACACACACACACCACACACACACACACACCACACACACACACACACCACACACACCACACACACACACACACCACACACGCGCACACCACACACACGCACACCACACACACGCACACCACACACACGCACACACCACACACGCACACACCACACACGCACACACCACACACGCACACACCACACACCACACACACCACACACACACACACACACACACACCACACACACACACACACCACACACACACACACCACACACACACACACCACACACACACACCACACACGCACACACCACACACGCACACACCACACACACACACACACACCACACACGCACACAGCACACACCACACACGCACACACCACACACACACACACACCACACACGCACACACCACACACACACCACACACCACACACACACACCACACACACACACACCACACACACACACCACACACACACACCACACCACACACCACACACCA